>NW_022104553.1:24383453-24384851 GCF_000313985.2 Echinops telfairi | reverse complement strand
GAAGCAGGAAGTAGGCGGTGCGGGGGGCTGCGGCTAGAAGGGCGTCAGTGACTGAATGCAGGCTGTGACCACTCCCAGGGAAGGTGAAGGAGATGAGCTACGACCCGCAGGCCAAGCTGCAGCGGCTGCAGGAGTTCTGGATCAGCCAGGCCAGCGCAGAGCAGCGCAAGGGCCGCGCCGGCCGCACGGGGCCCGGCGTCTGCTTCCGACTCTATGCCGAATCAGACTACGACGCCTTTGCCCCGTACCCCGTCCCCGAGATCCGCAGGGTAGCCCTGGACGCGTTGGTGCTGCAGGTGAGAGGGAGAAGGGCTGTCTGCCAGTGCCAGCCAGGCCCAGGGTTACTGGGTGGCCACAGCAGGGGAGGCCACGCCATGCCCCTGGTGGGGGTGGGTGGTTATCAGGGAAAAGTGGGGCTGAGTTCCCCTCCAAAGTCAGCCTCCTTGTGGAGGGGAGAATTGTTCCCCAGAGCCACAGGGGAGAAGGCTGTCACCCAACCAGAATGTGGTCAGCACCCCAACAAGCAGTAGCCTCCAAATTCAGGTTTCCCAATGTCGTTCATGTCCTGACCCCCTCGTATCCCACCTAGTACCCTCATCTAGCACCTGGTTTTGTAAAAGTAACGTGCGAGTTAAAGTGTTTTTGCCAACCACAGGTACCCCCATCCCAAACCACACCATACTTTGTGTGTGGGCTTGTTCTTCACCAACAAACCAACAAACATGTTACTACAGACCAGGTATAGTGGGTCGGTTGCACCTTGGGCTGCAAACCACAGGGTCAGCAGTTCGAAACTGCCAGCTGATCCTTGGGAGAAAGATGAGGCTTTCTACTCCCACCAAGAGTTAACAGTCTGGGAAACCCACAGGGGCAGCTCTGTCCTGTCATACGGGTCCTTCTCCATGGCAGTGAGTTTGGGAGTTTGGTGTATCCACGTGGTGAGACTGAGGCCAGATTAAGCGAGTCCCGGGCTGGGAGGTGGATTCGAACCGGGGTTCGCATAGCGAGTTGTGCGTTAGGCCACTAACCACAGGGTCAGCAGTTCAAAACCACCAGCCGCCCCATGGGAGAAAGATGAGGCTGTCTACTCCAGTGAAGAGTTCCAGTCTCAGAAACCCACAGGGGCAGTCCTGCCAGGTCCTATGGGGTGGCCGCGAGTCAGACTCGACTGGATGGCGGCAGCGAGTTTGGTTTTGGGACATCTTTCCAGAGAAGGACTCAAAACCCGCCCCGCCCTAATCCTGCCTCATTAAGACAGCACTGACACAACCTGTGGGAAACCAACCCTGAGGAAAGTAGGACGAGGACTCGCTTCCCGAACTGACCCCAGAGGGAGTCTGGAAAGCCGGTATTCCACGGTAGGGAAGCCTCCACTTTGTAAGTTAGAGGCAAAGTCCA
>NW_022104553.1:24379133-24383353 GCF_000313985.2 Echinops telfairi | reverse complement strand
GGCTGGGAGGTGGATTCGAACCGGGGTCCACAGGCATAGGTTCTTCTTCAACGTCCCCCTTGCGCGTGCCTATGTGGCGATTGAAAATCCCATGGTTCAGGTCAGGGGCACCTCAGTCCTCAGTGATCACAGAAACCCTCTCTCTCACAGTTAGGGAGGCTGGCACCTTGTATCCCGTCAAACCTGTGAGAGCCGGAACCCGACGGGACCGCCCTGTGCTTGCCGGCCTCAGCGTTTGGCGGTTGCCCTCTCTCGGTAGGAGACACTTCCATCTCCTTTCCCAGATGGCTTCCTGCCACATACAGGTTCCGGCTCCGGCTTCCGCAGGTCTCACAGTATCTCAAAGGGGATTGGCTGAAGCCCCACCCATCCCTGGCACGATCTCACCCAGGATCGTGCCCTGGGGTATACGGTCAGGATTCACTGCACGTGTTTTCGGGGGGGAGCACACAACCCATAACAGTGGGAGATGCACGCAGGTGGAGCCCCCAGGCCTTCATGTTTTCTTCTCCCCCTCACAGTCCCTGGAGCCACCAGGCCGGGCCCTAAGTTGGGCTCCTGATGTCACCCCCTTCGCCCCTCTGTCTTTCTAAATGAATTGGGATCCTTTGGGTTGTAACTGGGTGGAGGGGTGGGGGGAGAATCATCTCACCCTATCTTCTTAAACAGAACAAGGGGTTCTGTGGATTTGGGTAGCCACCGGGCAGGTGGTGGCTCTGACTTAGGAACAGTTTGGGGACCTGATGAGCCGCTATGGATGCACCAATTTCCAGGAAGTAGGGGGAAAAAAATCCCTGGCAGCAGCTCTGAGCATCCATCCCGGCCACATCCAACCAGGCGGCCTGCTGGGATGCCTTTCCTAGCTAGAAAAGTCTCAGGGAAGGACTCTGATTGGCCCAGCTCAGGTCACCTGCTCATCCTATACAGCCAGGAGCTGCGACCAGGGCTGGGGAATTGTGATTGGCTCAGCCTTTTTTTTTTTTTTAAAGGAGAACAGAAAACCAAACCCACTGCCCTTGAGCTGATTCCGACTCCTCACGACCCTGTAGAACAAAGGACAACCACCTGTTTCTGAGACTCTGCACTGGAGTAAAGAATCGTTCCTTTCTCCCAAGGAACGGCTGATAGTTTCGAACTGCTGACCTTTCGGGTAGCAGCCCAATGCGTAGCCAGCCTGTAAACCCCCAAACCAAATCAAACTCACTGCCATCGGGTGCATTCAACCTCATAACAACCCTTTAGGACAGGGAGAACTGCCCCTTATGCGTTTCCCAGACGATAACTCTTTACGGGGATAGAAAGCCCTGTCTTTCTCCCAAGGAATGGCCGGCTGGTGGTTTCCAATGGCTCACGGTCCAGTGTGTAAGCGCCACACCACCAGGACTTCTGTGTCCTGTATCCTGTACATCATGTGCTTACTCCTGTCCAGCTGGGTGTGGAGCAGGGAGCTGGGTGGGCAGACAGACAGATCATAGTCTGTCCCCACACTGTGCGATGGACTAATCCTGCTACCTTGGTTTTTGGCATTAAGGATGACAACTATGTGTACTCTAAACCCCCCCACCCCACCACTCCTATGCCCCTTAGGGTCTCATGTGCACCCCATCTTCTGTGGTCCTTTCAGATGAAGAGCATGGATGTGGGGGATCCCCGAACCTTCCCCTTCATTGAGCCCCCACCCCCGGCCAGCCTGGAGACGGCCATCCTCTACCTCCGGGACCAGGGGGCCCTGGACAGCGCTGAGGCGCTCACCCCCATCGGCTCCCTGCTGGCCCAGCTGCCTGTGGACGTGGTGATCGGTGAGGAGCCTGGGGCAGGGCGTGGGCACCCCTCACTCGTCCGGGCCCTCTTCTCCTCATTCACTCACAGATACTTGGTGAGCGCCTCTTCCGTGCCAGGCACGGCCCCAGGTGCTGGGCTGCAGCTGCAAAGCAGACGGGAGCCCCCTGCCCTCCGGGAACTCACGTCCCAACACCCAGGGCCCCCTCGGGTGTCAGAGACCTGTGCTCTGCAGGGTTTTTCCAGTGACTGGTTTCCTTAAAAGCCGGTTGCCAGCCCTTTCTTCTGAGGCTTACCCTGGGCGGACCGGCACTTCTACCCTTTCTGTTAAGTCGGGAAGACCGACAATCACTAAGAACGTGTACAGGGTAGGTCAAAGTCCATGTGTCCTTCAGACCTGTGCTCAGGAGAGAGCAGTCCCTGGAGAAGGACATCGTGCTGGGGAAATTGGGGGGGCAGCGAGGGGGAGGAAGGCCCTCAAGGCAATGTGTTGACACAGAGGCTGCAGGCGTGGGCTCGGACATGAGAGCGACTGCGGTGGCCCAGGACCGGGCATGTTGTGTTCTGTTGTACCTGCTGTCACTAGGAGTCAGGTCCGAGGCGCTGGCACCCAGCAGTAGCCGCAGCAGTAGGTCACGAAGGTCCCTGGGTAGGTGCAGTCGTTCTCAGCTCTCAGCTACTAACGGAGCAGGTTGGCAGTTCTAGCCCCACTGGTCGCTCAGCTGGACAAAGATGAGGCAGCCTGCTTACACACAGACCGCAGCCTTGGAGACCCGCCAGGGCTGTGTCCCTCTGCCCTGCGGGCTCGCCGTGAGTGGGAATCGACTCGAGGGCAGCAGGTTGTACGGCAAACCAGGTGGGCAGCCCTGGTGGCGTAGCGGATTACGTCCTGAGCTGCTGACCTTGGGGTCGGAAGTTCAAGCCCACCAGCTCCGTGAGAGGAAAATGAGACCACCCACCACTACTGAAAAGATGTTGCCTGACAGGATCACTAAGAGTAGGGACCGCCTCGCTGGCAGTGGTTTGGGGGCCACAGAAGCAGGGAGATTCTGGGGAAGGCTGTGAGAGAGGAGGTAGGGGCTGCCGATGGCCCCAGGGGTGGCTTTTTTAAGGACCTCTGCTGTAAGTGCAGGGTCAGCACTTCCAACCCCCTAGGCGAGACAGAGAGAGAGAGAGAGAGATTAGGCTGTCTGTTCCCACGCAGACTGATTGCCTCGGAGAGCCACAGGGGCAATTCTACCCTGTCCTGCAGCTTAACTGTGGGCCCGAATCACCTGGACGGCTGTGGGTTTGGTTGGTTTGGGGTTAACTTGGCGAGGGATGCGGAGCAAAGTGCCACCAGGTGGGCAGCTTACAGCTGGAGAGTCCAGTCAGGGTGTCTGCTCTGTTGAGCCGCCAAGGGCCTGTGGGAGAGCCCTGCCCATGCCTCTCACTCAGCCCCTGGTGGCTCCCCTGGACCTTGGCCACCCTCTGTCTCCTTGCAATGAGCACCTCAGCTCGTCACCCGCAGTGCCATCAGGGCCCCTACCAGAGAATGCCATTCTCTCCCGGCCATCGAGCATCTGACACACAGCGACCCTTCAGGGCGGGTGGCCCCTGTGGGTTTCTGAGATTGTAACTCTTTACGGGAGTTGACAGCTTTGTTTTCCACCCAAGGAGTGACTGGTGGCTTTGAACTGCTGACCTGACAGTTAGCCCAGCATGTTGACCACTACTGCCTTGGAAACTTGATAGTGAGGGAGAAGGGGGTGGGCACAGGACCCCTGAGAGGTAAGGGGTATGGGACCCACGGGCCCCAAGGCTTAGCACCCCCTTCCTGCACCCCCAGGGAAGATGCTGATCCTGGGCTCCGTGCTGCAGCTGGCCGAGCCGGTGCTCACCATCGCCGCCGCCCTCAGCGTGCAGTCCCCCTTCACCCGCAGTGCCCAGAGCAACCCCGAGTGTGCGGCCACCCGGCGGCCCCTGGACAGCGACCAGGGAGAAGCTCTGAGCATCCATCCCGGCCACATCCAACCAGGCGGCCTGCTGGGATGCCTTTCCTAGCTAGAAAAGTCTCAGGGAAGGACTCTGATTGGCCCAGCTCAGGTCACCTGCTCATCCTATACAGCCAGGAGCTGCGACCAGGGCTGGGGAATTGTGATTGGCTCAGCCTTTTTTTTTTTTTAAAGGAGAACAGAAAACCAAACCCACTGCCCTTGAGCTGATTCCGACTCCTCACGACCCTGTAGAACAAAGGACAACCACCTGTTTCTGAGACTCTGCACTGGAGTAAAGAATCGTTCCTTTCTCCCAAGGAACGGCTGATAGTTTCGAACTGCTGACCTTTCGGGTAGCAGCCCAATGCGTAGCCAGCCTGTAAACCCCCAAACCAAATCAAACTCACTGCCATCGGGTGCATTCAACCTCATAACAACCCTTTAGGACAGGGAGAACTGCCCCTT
>NW_022104553.1:24377141-24379033 GCF_000313985.2 Echinops telfairi | reverse complement strand
GGGCATGGCCCTAGACCCAGAGCCCAGAGAAGCCACTGAGCATTCAGGGAGGGCTTCCTGGAGGAGGGGTTTGGGGGCTGAGCCCCGCCCCCAGAAGAGGGGAAAAGGGAGGTTCCCTGAAGGAGGGCCTGCTGGGTCTGCCCCCTGCCTGGCTTGCTCCCAGCGAGTGGCAGTCACCCTCATGCCTTTGTGCCTGGAGGCCGGCTGGTCAGCACCTGGAGCTGACACCCCCACCCCACCCCACCCCCGGCGTATGTAGGTGAAATCAGAACGAGGAGGAAACTCACGCAAGTGGTGCCGCCGCCGGGGCATCGAGGAGCAGCGGCTATACGAGATGGCCAACCTCCGGCGCCAGTTCAAGGTCAGGGGGGTTCGGGCAGGGTGTGGGCATGGGAGGGGCAGTGAGAGCAAAGGTATGCTGAGCCTCTCCCCACCCCCCAACATCCGTGGGAGGGCAGGATGGACGGACCACCCAGAGGTGCCTACTGGGCAGCCCAGTTTCCAGTAGCCAGTCACCTGGTCTCCGGGGAACCACCGCAGGGGGCCTTGAACTGGGGACCCAGCACCTCATGGCTGCACCTCTCGGGCCCGCGGGCCCCCATGTACTCCAGATGCACTGTCAGCGGGTCCGGTCCAACTCGGAGTGGCCCTGCAGGGCAGGGGTAAACCACCCAGGTGGCTTTCCGAGACCGCCACTCTCCACGGCAGTGGAAAGCCTCATGTCTCTCCTGTGGAGCGGCGGCTGGTTTCCAACTGCTGGCCTTGTGGCAGGCGGCCCAGTGCATGACCCATGGCACCGCTGGGCACCACTGCTGCCACCGAGTGGCTTATGGCCCACGGGAACCCCATGGGGACAGAGGGCAGTGGCCCCAGGGGCTCCTGAGAATGAGAGCGTTTGCAGGAGCAGACAGACGCCTCCCAGTCTTCGAGGACCCTAAGCACCAGCCTCGTGGTCGGCAGCCCAGCCCTGAGCCCACAGGGCCACCAGGGCTCCAGGATCCCCAGGAAAGGGGTGGGGTGGGTTCTCTGTGCCTTCTGAGGAGAATGGGGGCTCAGGACGGCAACGAGGTGGAGGGCGAGGGGCGCCTCACTCAGCACAGGTACCGCGCCCCTGCCCCCAGGACCTGCTGGAAGACCATGGCCTGCTGCCCGGGCCCCCGATGAAGCCAGGGGACAGCTACGGCCGGCTGCGGCAGCACCGGGAGCGCCGGGAGCTGTTCCAGCTGAAGCGCCAGCACGAGGCGGCTGGGGGGCGCAGGCCCAAGGTGCTGCGGTTGCAGGAGGGGCAGGACGGCGGCTCCAGTGATGAGGACGGCGGCACGGGCCGGACAGCCGGGGACAGCGTGGACATCCAGGTGTGGGCGCAGGGCGGGGCTTACCAGAGAGGAACCTGGCTCTGCCCGGGGTCAGAGGGAGACACGGCCCTGCCCTGGGTGGTCAGAGGGGACACAGCCCTGCCCTGGGGTCTGAGGGGACATGGCCTTGTTCCTGGGGTCTGAAGGGCATTGGCCCTGGTCTGTGGGACACCCCCGTGCCCTGGGTTCCCAGGGAACACAGGTCTGCCCTCAGGACACAGAGATCAGTGGAAAGGCTTGGGCTCCGGCAGGCTACAGAGCCCCTCAAGCAGGGGAGAGCAGACCCCCAGGCACCCAACAGCCCCCTCCTGTGTCCCCCCAGGATGTGAAGTTCAAGCTCCGGCACAACCTGGAGCAGCTGCAGGCAGCCGCCAGCTCAGCCCAGGACCTAAGCCGAGACCATCTGGCCCTGCTCAAGCTGGTGCTGGGCCGTGGGCTCTACCCGCAGCTGGCCATCCCCGACCCCTTCAACAGTGGCCGCAAGGACTCGGACCAGGTGCCACCCTCTCGGCCCCTCCCCCCTCCCTCCCCCCACAG
>NW_022104553.1:24374018-24375888 GCF_000313985.2 Echinops telfairi | reverse complement strand
CCACCCTCCCTCCCTCATGAACCCTTGATAATTTATCATTTTTTCTTTCCACGTTTTAAACTGACCGATGTCTCCCTTCACCCACTTTTCTGTTGTCCGTCCTTTACCCTCCCTTTACCCTCCTGGTACCTACTCTCATTATTGGTCCAGAGGGGTTTAACTGTCCTGGATTCCCAGTGTCTCCAGCTCTTATCTGTATCCGTGTGCATACTCTGGTCTAGCCGGATTTGTAGGGTAGAATTGAGGTCATGATAGTGGTGGGAGGAGGGGACAAAGGGAGCATTAAAGACCTAGAGCACATTTGTGTGTTTGGTTGGTGCTACACTGCACCCTGACTGGCTCTTCTCTTCCTGTGACCCTTCCGTAAGGGGATGTCCCGTTGTCTACAGATGGGCTTTGGGTCTCCTCCTCCTGTGAATGGTGAATCTCTTCTGCTGCTTTCAAAAACCCCGTTAGCCACTGCCCTCGGGTCAGTTCTGACTCATGGTGACCCTAAGGGACAGTGCATGGCTGCCCCCAGGGCTCCGAGACGAACTCTTCACAGGAGTAGAAAGCCTCATCTTTCCCCCATGGAGCAGCTGGTGGTTTCAAACTGCTGACCTCGTGCTTAGCAGCCCAACATGTAAGCCCAGTCCACCACCAGGGCTTTCCTGGAGCTTTTTGTAGCAGACTTCAGACTTCATGTCAGTCAGGAAGAACAGCAAAGAGGCCACTCTAACAGTACCACAATGCATTCTGATCCCTAACAAAGTGGACAGCGGTTCCTGAGGACCCTAGGATGCCCTGTTGCATAATCATGAGGGCCGGGCTTCTGAAACCAGATCACAGGTTTTCATCAGGGTAGATGTGAGCACAGTCTTCATCGGGATGTGTAAATGAAGTGGGGGTGGGGGCCGGGTGCAGCCGGGAGCGTCCAGTGCCCCCAGGGGGACTGAGCCGGCCTTCCCAACCTCCCAGAGGACAAGGACAGGATGAGCAGCAAACACCAGCTCCTCACCTTTGTCTCCCTGCTGGAGACCAACAAGCCGTACCTGGTCAACTGCGTCCGCATCCCCGCCCTCCAGGTGGGTGCCCGCCCCACCCCGTCCCTCTGACTCCCAGCTGCCACCCAGGTGGGGCTGAGTAGGGTGGGAGCCACCTTCCACTGGACTGGCCACAGGCCTAGCCTTGGCCTGCTGGTACGTGACACAAGGGGGCTTCGAAGCGTCCTTGGAAAACTCAGTGATCTTTCAGTTCCATGTTCCCGTGCACTGTTTGAAGCCCAGGTGGTTCAATGGTTTAGTGCTTGACTCTGAACCCCAAAGCTGGAGGTTCCCACCCCCACGCAGCCCCTGGGAGAAAGACCTGGTGATCTGCTTCTGTAAATCCTGCAATCTAGAAAACGCCACTGGGCCGTGTGGTCCCGCTGTGAGTTCAAACTCAACTCCAGAGTGCCAGGCAGCACACACACACACAGAGCAGGACTCTGAGGGATTGGGTGCCTGTGGTTGTGGGGGCTGGATGGCTACCCTGAGTCGATAGGTAAATGGTTAGGGAGGTGGATGATGAATGAACTGATGAGTGAATGGGTGGTTGGATAGGTGGGTGGGTGGTTTAGGAGCATAGGTGGGTGGATAGATGAGTGAGTGGATGGTCGGATGGGTAGATGAATGAGTGGGTGGATGAATAGATAGGTGGATGGATAAATAGATAAGTGGGTGGATGAATAAATGGGTGGGTTGGTGTAGATGGGTCAGTGGGTGGATAGATGGATGAATAGACGAGTGGGTGGATGAATAAATGGGTGGATAGATGAGTGGCTGATGGATGAACGGGTAGATGGATGAACAGAAGAGTGGGTAAATGAAAAATGGGTAGGTGGGTGAATGGA
>NW_022104553.1:24371207-24372907 GCF_000313985.2 Echinops telfairi | reverse complement strand
GACTGCTCCCGTCTGGTGGCTGATGGCTGGCTGGAGCTCCAGCTGGCGGACCCCGAGAGTGCTGCCCGGCTCCTGGCTGCTGCCCTGCGGCTCCGTGCCCACTGGGAAAGTGCACTGGACCGGCAGCTGGCCCACTGCACCCGGAGGCGGCGGCGGCAGCTGGAGGACAATGAGGACGAGGAGGAGGAGTCCCCGACAGTGAACCGCAAGGAGGTGGCAGCCCTGAGCAGGGACCTGCTGCACTTCACGGCCTCCAAGGTGCCCACCACTGGCCAGCAGGACAGCCCACTGAGCACTTAAGACCCGAAGGCTGTGGGTGCCTCCCCACCTCAGCACCTCGGGTTTTCAAGCCAGAGAGGCTGAGTGAGTCCTCCCAGGTCACACAGCAGGCGAGGTGCCCGTCCCACGTCCCTCAGGTTCATCGCGGCCCTCCTGCGGGAGCGGAGCACAGCCCGGCAGTGCAGCTGGGGCTTCAGGATGCAGAGGGAGACCGGGAGGTGCCCCTGGGGGACAGAGTGGGAAGGCCTAGCCAGAGCAAGCCCGTTCCATGTGGACTGGAGAACTGGGTGGGGGTCAGGGTGCAATCCTGAATGACTTCCTGAAGGGAGGACATGGGGCTTGAAGACACACGGGGAGCAGGCAGGGGCACAGGGCAGCCCAGAGAGCTGGGATGGAGGGGCCAGAGTCCAAGGTTCTGATGGGTCCTGGATGAGAACGGGGTCTGGGGAAGGCAGTTGGGATGGAGGAGGGACATTCGACAGTGTCCATCACTGGATAGGGAAGGGCAGGACTTCAGGCACCGCTGGATCCAGGAGCTCTGACGGTGTGTCCAGAGTCCGGTTTTGACACCATCCCGTTTCCTCAGGTTCCCTACAGACTCCGGCGGCTCACGGGGCTGGAAGTCCAGAACCTCTATGTGGGACCCCAGACTGTCACTGCTGCCCCTAGCCTGCCTGGCCTCTTCGGCAGCTCGACCCCATCTCCCCACCCTACCAAGGGGGGCTATACGGTCACTGACTTCCTCACCTACAACTGCCTCACAGTGAGCACCGAACCCTAGGGCCCCCGGGGGGTGGGCTTTGAGGGTGGTGCCTGACAGAGTGGTGCCTGTCAGTCCCAAGGGCTTCTGGGAGGGCTCCAGCCTGGGGGCCGGGGAGGGTAGGCGGCAGCCCAGCCCTGCCCTCCTGCACCTCCACAGAGTGACACTGACCTGTATAGCGACTGCCTCCGCACCTTCTGGACCTGCCCCCACTGCGGCCTGCACATGCCCCTGACGCCCCTGGAGCGAATCGCCCATGAGAACACCTGTCCCGACGCCCCGCAGGCCAGCGCCCCAGGTGCGTAGGGGCTGGGCAGCAGGGCGCGGCCACTGGCTTCCTCCGCACGCATCTGGAGGTGGGGACTGACGACCTCAATCCCCTGCTGGGGCCACAGAGACCCCCACGGAGCTCCCCTTGTCTGCCCCTGATACCACACCTCTCTCTCCTTGGGCCCGTTTCTCTGTCTCGGTCGTGGGCAGCTCACCATTAGGTCCGTCCTGTAGCGCCTCTGCTTTGGCCGACTGGACACAGCTCCCAGCATAGGGCACCCCCATCCCCAACCTCTGGAGGCGCCAGGCTGGCTGGGGTAGCTGTAGGTGCTCTCCCTCTGAGCACACAGGATGGGCCTGCCTGCCCGGTAACCAAGGAAGGCTTCCAGGA
>NW_022104553.1:24368576-24370267 GCF_000313985.2 Echinops telfairi | reverse complement strand
CACCGGGGCTTCCCTGCCTCGGAGGCCCGGCTGGAACCACCGAGTTGAAGGAGGCCCGTGTGGCCGGGATCCCAGAGTCCCTAGCACCACCCGTCTCACAGGAGGGTGTCGAATTCTTGGAAGCTGTTCTGTGGGCCTCGGAGGCATAGTGGTTCCTCACTGGGCTGCAATCCCCAAGGTTGGCAGTTTGAAACCACCAGCCGCTCCTCGGGTCAAACACCAGCTTTCTACTCCCTTAAACAGTTACAGTCTCGGGCAGTTCTACCCTGCCCGCCAGCCTCGCTATGAATCAGAATCCGCTTATGGCTGTGAGTTTGCTTCAGCCATTTTGGGACTCTGCCCACAATCCCAGCTGTGTGGGAGTCTGGGGGATGTGGTTTGAGACTGTCCAGCCTGTGCTGGAGAAGAGGCTGCGATGGAGGTCAACCAAGCCTCCCCTAGCCTCCCACAGCGACTCACCGGGGTCCACTAACTATGAAAACAGTGGCCCTACATGCAACAGTGCGCACTGCCCATCCTGCGCCCTCCTCACAGTTGCTCTGGTGGCCGCCCCTGGGTCAAGCCATCTTGTCGAGGGTCTTCCTCCTTTTCGCTGCCCCTGCACTTACCCAGACACAATGCCCTTCTCTAGGCTGCTCTCTCCTGACGACATGTCCAGAGTACTCGAGACGCAGTCTTGCCATCTTTTAAGGAGCTTACTGGATGTACTTCCTCCAACACAGATCTGGGTTTGTTGGTAGGTAGGTTGGTTGGTTTTGTGGGAGGCAAAGCCAGCCCCCCACAACTAACCATGGGTTCAATAGGCGCAATTGTATGATTAAAATATATAAAGA
The DNA here is from genome assembly GCF_000313985.2 of Echinops telfairi. Classification (NCBI taxonomy): domain Eukaryota; kingdom Metazoa; phylum Chordata; class Mammalia; order Afrosoricida; family Tenrecidae; genus Echinops; species Echinops telfairi. The sequence goes on along the minus strand of NW_022104553.1, from coordinate 24,369,434 downwards.
TTATAGTAAAGTCGTAGAGAGCATGAGAGATAGAGGAGAGATTGGAATAATGGAGTCAGACACATTTCATGGTAGCATGCTCGCCTCAGCTCCGCTCGGTGGTCCATGTGGAGATTGGAGACCGGAGGGCAGGAGTCAGGGAGGGGAAGGAGGACAAGGTGAAAGGGAACAGGGGAGTGAGGATGGGGGAGTGGACAGAGGCCAAAGGGGATCTTTATTGCTAACCAAGGCTTATATATCTTTGGGGGCTGTGCAAGCCCACTTATTACAGGTAAAGACAGACATCACAGGAAGGGGTTGCACTATAGGTTATACAGCAATGATAGGGGGACAATCTAGGAACATACACGCAATAGGAAGGGGAGGAATTGGGGGTATAAGTGTGACAAGATGGGCAGATCTTAGATTCAGGATGGCAGCCTAACTTTGGATGTCACTGAGCAGGTTTGACCTGTTCTCTGGCTCTCCATGGAAACCATTATCAGTAGGGTGTAAACCTCATCTACAGGGACCAGACTGATGGCCACAAGCCTTTAGGGAGAAGTATCCCATTGTCCTTAACAGCAGGGAGCTGGGCCTACCTGTGGTGGGAGCAGACAGTACTCTGGCAACTGACTGCCTTCAGGGAGGATGTCTCTAAGCATCTGACCTTCACCATATTCTGGCAAAGAGCCTCTAATGTTTGGCCTATCTTTGGGGGAGACAACGCTGGGGAAAAGTCTCTATAATCCCACAGTTTTGGCAGTCCATGGTACTTTCAATAGCCTTCATCAGTGCCATCATCCAAGTCATGGGTTCTGCGGTCTTCCTTCCTCAGCGTCCCACTTCCACAGGCACACGCGGGGAGTGAGAACACCA
>NW_022104553.1:24360984-24362992 GCF_000313985.2 Echinops telfairi | reverse complement strand
TAACTGCCACCGTGGATATCAGAAGAGACTCTGAAACTTGCTCCGAATCATACAGTGGCTAAGGCAAATGGAAGAAATGGTGAAATCGAAGCGTTGAATAGAAGTTGCAAAGCGCAGCTCCAGAAGACAGAGTCAAATATTAGAATGAAATTTAAAAAGACCTAGAGTGAGAAACACAAAAGGAGAGAACTCAAGAAAGCTTAAAGCCTCAAGTTGCAGTATTGGAAGATTCTGTGGGCAAAATAATGACTGCTGCAAGGAGCATAAAAGAAGATGGTAGGAATACACAGAGTCGCTGCACCAAAAAGAAGTGGTCGACATCCACTATTCCAAGAGGTAGCGTATGAGCAAGCATCAGAGGAGCTGACGGAAGAAGTTCAAGCTGCACTGAAAGCATGAGCCAAAACCAAGTCTCCGGGAATTGATGGAATATCAATAGCAATGTTTCAACAAGCTGATGAAGCACCGGAAGCACTTAGTCGTCTCCGCCAAGAAACTTGGAAGACAGCTCCATGGCCAACTGACCGGAAGAGATCTATATTTACACCCATTACAAAGAAACATGACCCAACAGAATGCCCAAATTATGAAATAGCATCATTAATATCACATGCTGAAGAGGGTTGCAGAGCACATTGACAGGGAGCTGCCAGAGGTTCAGATCAGATTCAGAAGAGGATGTGGAACAAGGGACATCACTGCTGATGTCAGCGAGGACTTGGCTGAAAGCAGAGGGGACCAGAAAGCTATTTCCTTGTGTTTTATAGGCATTTGATCTTCTGGGTCATAACAAACGATGGAGAAGCATGGGACACCCAGGACACGTCATCCTGCTCATGCCGAGTCTGTAGTGAAAGAAGAGGCCGTTGTACAAACAGAAGAAGGGAAGATTGCATGGTGTAGAAGCAGCAAAGGCCTCTTTGCCGCATCTACTGCGAGAAGGAAGACCATGCTCAGCAACCGGACTGTTGACATTCCGGAGAAGGTTGATAGTTCCTGGAAGGGGCCCTGAGGAACCCTGCAGAGGGACTTCAATCCCATCAACATAGAACTCAGCCTCCTTGGAAAGAAGAAGAGCCTTCGGGTTGACAAATGGTGGGGAAATCGAAAGGCACTGGCTACGTCCGCACTCTCTGTAGTCCCGTACGGAACATGACCAAGGGTGCTACACGGCGCTTCTGCTACAAGAGGAGGTCTGTGTGTCCCCACTTCCCCATCAACGTGGTTGTTCAGGAGAATGGACCTGTTGTTGAAATCCTTAACTTCTTGGGTGAAAAATACGTCCGGAGGGTTCGCATGAGGACAGGGGTTGCCTGTTCCGTTTCTCAAGCCCAGAAAGATGAGTTCGTTCTTGAAGGAAACGACATTGAGCTTGTATCAAATTCAGCTGCTTTAATCTAGCAGGCCACAGCAGGTCACAACAAGGATATCCGGAAGTTTTGGGATGGTATCTATGCTTCTGAGAAAGGACCAGTTCAGCAGGCTGACGAGTAGGCTCTAAGAGGTGTCCAGCTACAGTCTAGATGATTCCTTTAGACTTTCTGTGATGCTTTGATCCAAAAGTGTACGTAATGAAAAAAAAGATCAGAAAGGGGGTGTGTCTGGGATGTGACCTCTTACCGTACTTATTCAATTTCAACTCATGGCAACCTTAGGGGACAAGGTAGCACCGCACCTATGGTGCTACTTTTCTGAGGCTGTCAATCTTTATGGGAGTAGAAACCTCATCTTTGTCCTGTTAGGCGGCGGATAGGCTTGAACCTCTGATATTTTGGGCAGAAGCCCAATACATAACTCACTATGCCATCTGGACAGCCAAATAATAGAGAGGTTTGGTTTTGTCTTTTAAGAGGACTTTCAAAATATAGAACCTATTGCACAAGACCCTTTTAAAGTGTTGAAAAGCAAGGATGTTACTTTGAGGATGGAGGTGCGCCTGACCCAAGTCATAATATTTTCAATTGCCTTGTATGCAAGTAGAAGTTGGACGCTGAATAAGGAAGACCCC
>NW_022104553.1:24358240-24359332 GCF_000313985.2 Echinops telfairi | reverse complement strand
GAGACCTCAGAACCAGGAAGGTGAGGCTCACTGAGCCATTTGTCTCCCTGCCCTTCAATTACTCCCACATGTGTTTATCACCCAGGTTGGCACAATAAACGTTAGCTATCTCAGTTGGGAAGAAAAATCAGGCAGGCACTAAACACCTATAAGGACCCTTTAATTGGGCATGCTCCAAGCCCCGCAAGCCAGGTGGGCAGTACACTTGGGTGGCCCAAACTAGGTCCAGGTGTGCTTAAGTCCGCCAATGGGGTCAACCAGTACCTTCAACCATGCCTCCCAGCCAGAGGCTTTAAATATGGTAGCAGCTGAGACAGGCGGCCCCTTGGGCACGGTTTTGGTCTTCTGCCCTCTCCCCTTTGGACCCTGCCTTGGTCTCTCTGGCCTCAGGTCCCCACATGTGGGTGCACAGTGCCCCCATAAGGTTGCCCATGCTCCGTGGTGAACCCCAGCGCGGCGCATGCTCAAGGTTTGCACACTTCCCTGAAATAGCGTGTACTCTTTTTGAGGCTGTAAAACCTGAAACTTCTTCTGTCCTTTATAAAAACCCACCTGGATCACAACCCAGGCTTCGGGGTGAATTCTTTGTCTCGGGAAGCCCAGAACCGAGCTATTTACCACCTGAGACGTCTAACAGCGTCAGGGGCACAGACACTCAAACCATGGCAAAGCACAGCCTCAAAGCCACAAACACAACCACCCTTCAGTGATGTACACACACACACACACACACACATGCACGCACGCATGCACAGGCAGACGCCCACACCCAGTCACAGGCCACTCTCAGACCAGACACAGACACCCTTTACACACACACACACACACACACACACTCGTATACACCTTCACACTAGACACACACACACACCACCCCAGCACCCGCCCAGCACTCCTCACAAGACTCCTCCTCCCTCCTCGCTGCCCAGAATTCGGGCATCCAGCCAGGTTACTTACTTCAGGAAGTAGGGGGCGCTATTTTTAGATACAATTAACCTCTTGCCCACTTCGCTTCCTCCCTGGTGGCCTGGCCAGTTGGTTTAATTAAAGAGTATGAAGTCAGAGGTATTTCTAGTGGCTGAGAAAAAAATG
>NW_022104553.1:24340798-24357331 GCF_000313985.2 Echinops telfairi | reverse complement strand
TGCCCTCAGCTAGATGGCCGCTTGTTTATCTCCAAGCCTTTAAGACCCCAGACGCTGTCTCTTTTGATAGCCGGGCACTGTCAACTTTCTTGTGTGAACCTACTAGTGCAGGCGCTGTTACGGTCCATCTTTTTTTTTTCCTTTCCAGTTTCCAAATGGTAATTTTTTCAGATTGTTTGAACATTAAATATATCTGTGTTCACAATCCAAAATAGTTACCTAGAGTTTGCTGCGTGTGTGTGTGTGTGCTTTCAGTGTGTGTGTGTGTTTTCTAAACTCTGGCACTGTTTTCGGGGCCGTTCAGATGGCCCAGATACAGGTCAAGAGAGAGTTTTCTTTTTTATGCTGCCAGTTCTGAGCACTTACAGCTTTTGGTTTGTTGGGGTGTGTGGCTTTTGTGGTTTTTTTGAACTCTGTATTCTTTATTTGTAACAATTGTATTTTGGGGTTGTTTTTTTCTATATCCTTTAACTCCAAAGTTTTCTTTTTCCTCCCCCTCCCCCACCCCTCCTTCTACATTCACAGTTGAACCGGATTATTAGGAAAGGTGCCTGTATCTGCCCATCATATTGAGTCAGGGTCTTCTTCTTGCTTTGCTTTCCCCTCTCCCCTACCAAGCACGATGTCCTTCTCCAGGGACTGGTCTCTCCTGACATGTCCAAAGTACGCCTCGCCATTCTTGTCTCTAAAGTAGTGGTTCCCAACCTTCCTCATGCCGCGACCCTTTCATTCAGTTCCTCATGGGGGGGGGACCCCCAAGCATAAAACGATTTTCGTTGCTACTTCATCACTGTCATGTTGCCACTGTTAGGAACTGGCGACCCCTGTGAAAGGGTCCTTCAACCCCCAAAGGGGTCGCGACCCACAGGTGGAGAACCTCCACTCTAAAGGGCATTCTTGGCTGTACTTCTTCCAAGACAGGCGTGTTTGTTCATTTGACAACATGAGTTCAAACGGCGAAAAACCCTCAGGTCAGTGAGTCTGTGGCAATGAGGGAGGGACGACTCAGAAAAGGGAGCGAAAGTGGTTACGCGACTGACAGCACACCATCCACATCTTTACGCTGTAGGTGTAGAAACGATTGAATTGGTGTATGTGTCCCTGCACATTTTCTCCACAATGAAAACAATATAAATAAAATTTAAATGAAATAAAAGTCATCTGGTGTGTGTGGTGTGTGTGTGTGCGTGGAGATTTACAGCATCGGAAACCCTCTATAGGGTCGCTATCCCTGAACTTAGGAGCTCCATCCGGAACCGGGCTGCTGGTTCCGATCCGGCTGTATACTTAGCAGCTGTGGGACCCCTGGAGGACATCACCTCCCTGCACGCGGTGGTCCCATCTGGAATACGGATGGGACCAGTGATTGCACCCACCTCCTGGGACTGTGGGTAGGCACAAAGGCCCTGGGGTTGTGCTCAGCACACTGCGCACCAGGACTCCAGTGTGATTTCCAGGCAACAAGGAAGAGGGCAGAGGAGTGACCGGGAGTCATCTGCGTGGTGGGGAGGAGCTGGGAGGACCAGAAGTGGGGTGATGAGCAAGAGCGCTGCGGGGGCGGTGCTTTGGTGTGGAGACCCCTGCTTCTCTGGAGAAGTGGCCTCTAAGCCGGGAAAAGCACCCGGGGACAAAGAGAAGAGCCAAGACCGTAAAAGAAGAGGGACTGAGCTGTCCTCCACCCACAAGCACCCATCATGGCATGGTGCAGGCTCCAGAGAGCTTTGTCGAGGCTCGGAGTGCGGCAGCGTCTGGGGGAGTCACCTGAGAGATGGAGGACCCGTGTCTGCCTGGTGTGTGGCCGTAGCCTCTGTGGGTAGCCGGGCACTACCTAGTTCTTCCGGTCCCCTTGTTCTGGAGGCTTGTCTGGACCCTGGTGTTGGGCCTAGCATGTTGGAGGTGGATGGAAATCGTGGCTGGGCAAATGGCGGCCGAACCAAATACCTTAAAGCAGCGATTCTCAACCTGTGGGTCGAGACCCCTTTGGGAGTCGAATGACCCTTTCACAGGGGTCGCCCGATTCACAGCAGTAGCATGATAGTGATGAAGTAGCAACGAAAATAATTTTATGGTTGGGGGTGGTCACTGCAACATGAGGAACTGTCTGAAAGGGTCGAGGCCTGAGGAAGGTTGAGAACCACTGCCTTAGAGAGCGAGTCTCCTCGGGAGGCAGGGGACACACACCCTTCGCCTCTGTCACCCCAGACTGTTAAGCAATGATTGGTGCCCCACCCAGAAATAGTAATAAAAGGATTATGTCCAAGTCCTCACCCAAGACCTGTGAGCATGACCTTTGCCTGGAAGTTGGGTCTTTGGCGATGCTATCCGTTTGCATATGGTCCAGGTAGGCAGCTGGGCCTTTCCTTCTTCCTATCTGCCTGTGTCTGCAAACTCTGCTAAGACCTGTCCAGCATCCCAGTGACACACAGCCTCCCCGGACAGACGGGTGCAGGCTGTGCAGGAGGTAGGGGGGCCAGGAATTAGGGGCCATTGGCCAGGAATCGAACCTGGGCTTCCCAGATGGAAGATGAGAACGCTATGGAGTATGGCGGGTCCTCCTCCCACCTGAACGGTGTCCTGATACAAGAGAAGAGACACAGGTGGCAAGGGGAGCTGGCTATCTGCTGATGGAGGTTGATGCAGCCACAAGCCAAGGGCACTACAAGATTAGCAGGAATCTCCAGAAACTCCTTCTCAGAGCCTGCAAAGGAGTCAAGGTGGCTGATTTGGAATAATGGTACCAACCTCAAGAACCATGAGCTAAAGACGCCACGGTGGTTTTGCGTCGTGCTTGTTACGCAGCAGTAGCTAACTGAGACACAGAGTGCCCCGGTGGGGTGAGGGAAAAGGAGGGAAAAGACCTCCCCCTGATTATTCTCATTAAACAATTCGCCCGCTTCCGATTGGTTGATGAGGAGGTGACGTCCGGAGAGAGACGCAGGGCTCTGATGGGTGGCTTGTTTTTAAGACTTTATCATTAAAAAAAAAACAAAACAAAGTTGACATTAGAGAAGGGGATGGGGAGAGAGAACGGGGAGTGGGTGGGAAGGTGAAGGGAATCTCCCCAAATTGTCGGATCCTGGCCCTCCTCCCTTGACAGCCCAGCCCACTCCAGTCCCTTCTCTGTCCTGGAAGTGGGGCTTCCGGTCGCCATCTTCTGAAGCCTCAGGTCCAGGCCAGCTGAGGGGAGGGCAGAGGCGAGGCTCACAGCCTGGAGGCCCTGTCTTTGTCCTTGAGAGGCCCTTGAGGGGGCACTCGGGCCCCTGTGTCCTAGCAGGAGCCCCAGGGAGGTAGGCGTTGAGTGGGGGAGGAGCCTTCAGAGGTGGGGTCCTGGAGCCAGAGGACCAGGTGGGAACTGAGGCCGGGTGTGGATCACAGTCTGGAGGCTGGGGTCTGTGGAGAGGGGAGGAGAGGCCGAGTCAGAAGGGGAGGAGGGGTCCACCTCACAGCAGCCTGGGAGGTCCACCTCACTGCTCCCCTGGGAGCAGTCTCTGCTGGCTCCAAAGTAAGAGAGATGGAGCCAGAGAGTGATTAAGAGAAGAGACAGGGATTCTCAGAGAACCACAGGGGCAGAGAGAAGGTTAGAGAGAGCCACAAAGGGAAAGAGACAGAGACACGAAGAGAGAAGAGATGGCACAGAGACAGAGAGAGAGACTAAGGGAGAGACAGACAGAGACGACAGACGGAAGGGAGGAGATGGACAGAGAGAAGGAGAGACAAGAACAAGACAGAGACGGAGAGGGAGAGAAACAAAGGAACAGAGACAGGGAGAACAGGCTCACGGAGATCAAGGTAGAGACAGAGAGAGACAGAGTCACAGCCCTAACAGGCAAATGTTGTTTCCATGTGCTTCGTTGTAAGGGGTCCTGCTGGCGCCGTGGGTGACACACTGCTCTACTAACCTCAAGAATGGTGGTTCGAACCCACCAGCCATGGCGATTGAGAAAGATGAGACTGTCTGTTCCATGAAAAGATCTCCAGTCTCGAAATGCCAACAAGGGCCACTCACTATGTATCAGATTCAACTTGACCGCAGTGGGTTCTAGACGCTGTTGCTGCTACGTGCTGATGTCTGGATCCCGGCCCGCAGCAACTCTACAGAACAGAGTTGGGCTGTCCTCACAGGGGTTCCAGGCTGTGATTTTTATGGGGGCTGACGACCAGGTCTTCTGTGGAGCAGCTGGGAGGTTTGAACCACCAAACTTTAGGCGGGCAGCTGCGTGCTTCACCATGGTGCCCCCGGGGGTCCTTACCACAAGAGAGAGTGTGAGGAATGGTGATGTAGAGAAAGATGGCAGTCTACAGAGACAGACGCAGAAGCAGGCAGAGAGAAGAGAGAAAAGAGACAGAGAGGGAGGGAGAGAAAGAAAAAAGAGAATGGGGCTTGGGGAAGTCGCCTGAGAAGCCTCCGCCACCTTGTAGCTCCTGACCCCAGTGGCCAGCTGGCACCTAGACCAGGCTGGTCACAGCGATCGGTCACTGTGGACATGAGTCGTCCATGTGTCCACCAAGCTTTTTCCCGGGTCAGACACCCATCACCTCCCACCACCGGTAAGCGCTGGCCCCGGGCTCCTTTCCTCTCTCTCACTGAGTTAGTTAATTGTGCCAGCCTGGCCGATAATCACATGTGGTGCTGGTTGAAAGGCGGAGGGATAAATGGGTGGTGAAGCCTCGCCTTTCAAGTTCTCGGGTCTCTTGTTTTGTGATGGTTGAATCGGGTGCAGCTGCCTTAGCAGTTCCTTGCTTCAGCTTGCAAGATGGATTTCCTACAAGACATCCCCAAGGAGAAGCCGCATGGATCTATCCCGATGCAGCCCTGGGTGCTGGAGCAGCCGTGTGGAGACCCCTGCCAGTGCTGAGATGCTTACACGTTCATTGACTCAGCTTTCCTCCTGCAGTCGGCATTATTGCCTCTGTTTTGTGAGGTGAAGGACTTTGTGGACTGGTGTTGGGTATGGGTTAATGTTGGACTTGTGGGCTTGGGCAGCATTGGGTTGGGATGTTTTCGTGATGCACATTTTCTTTACATAAAACTCTCTCTTATATGTGAGTCTCCGTGGATTTGTTTCTCCAAAGTACCTAGACTAATACACTCACCCAGCCTGCCCAGGGCTAGCCCAAGTCCTCCCTGCTCCTCTGTGGGTGGTGAGTCCCCTGATTCCTAGGTACTCTACGTTTTTGCACCTGCTGGGCCCTCTATTGGATACCCTGCCTCGGTCCTTCCATTCTCCTGGCCTCATTTACAAAGCCCTCTCCTCCAGGAAGCCTTCCCTGAACCCACCAGTCCAGTCTGCATCAGATGCCCCCTCCTGCCGGAAACCCTCCCTGACTGCTGAGTTAGATATTCCCCTCTGGGATGCCCCAAATCCATCCCACCCACTCTTGGGTCATCACTGTCTGGGAGTGAGCCTGCCGTCTCCACTAGACTGTGTGCTTTGTGAGGGCAGACGTAGGCTCTCATGGTCAACGCCGGATCCTAGGTTCTGTCCAGCACAGGGTGGGGCACTGATAAGACTCAGAGACCATGTGTTGATGAATGAATGAATGAATGAATGAATGAATGAATGAAGAGATGGTAACACAAAGGCACTTGAACTTTGTCCTGAGGGTATCAGAGAGGCAAAGGTTTTCAAAAAGCCCCAAATGATAGTGTGTCAAGGTCTGAGCTGTGCTTTCGAAATTCTAGCCTGCCTCTCAGTGCTGTTCCTTCTGTTTTTATCATCTGGAAAATGAGATGGAGGGATGGAGGGATGGATGGATGGATGGATGGGTAGATGGATGGATGGGTGAGTGGATGTATGGATGGATGTAAATAGCACCAGTCTTTTCCTCTTATGTTGTCATGGAGACCACATGGATGCTCTTAAAAAGTGGGGCCACAATGTCCAAGCTCAAGAAAGTCTCAAGACCTAGGAGAGTAGAAGAATGTACCCCAATACCTTCTCCCCCAGTTCTGCCTGACAGACTCCTATTCACCCATCAGTGTCCCTGTCAGAGGCCACTTCCCAAGATGTCTTCTTTTGATGCCCACGACTGACCCCCTCCTCGGGCAAACTATGTCTTATTGTTTCAGTAGCCCCACCAGTTTCCAGTAACTCTTTCCCCACAAGACTAGAAGCTTCTTAAGAGTAGGACCCTCCCTGATGCATGTCTGATCCTGGGATGGAGTGAGGGTTGAGCTCATGCTTGGAGAATGGATGAACAGATGGAGGCTTGTGTGGGTAGACAGGAGGGTGATGCATGGATTATTAATGGACATGTGGGTGGGAAGATGGATGGAGAAATGGATGTGTGGTGGGTGGATGAATTAGTGTAGAGGTAGGGGCATGGGTGGGTGGATGTATGCTTGTACATAGGTGGGTGACTGATATATGGATAATTATCTGGGTCAGTGGATGAATGGATGGGTAGATTGATGGATAGGTGAGTGGACACAGATAATGAATGGATGAATAGATAATGGATATATGGATGGGTAGATTGATGGATAGATGGGCATATAGATAATGGATGGATAGATGGATAAATGGATGGGTAGCCTGATGGATGAATAAATGGTTGGATAGTTGGATGGGTAGATTGATGGATAGATGGGTGGATAGATAATGGATAGATGGATAAATAGATGGATGGAGGGATAAATAATGGATTATGGATGGATGAATCCCCAAATCTTCCCCAAGATTAGTCCACTACTGGCATGGGGAGATCCTAGAGAGGTTTGAGAGTTGCCTAGCCCCCACGCCCTTTTCCCACCCCACCCCACCCCCGCCCCAGACCTTAGACACTCACACATTTCCTGAATCCACCTCTATAGATAATGCCACTCTCCTTCTAAGTTCAAACTCATTCCCATCGATCCTGGAAAACAAAGGTATTTCCATCCACAAAAAGGGTAGTGGGTCTTCCCCAGTCACCCTCATTGGCCCCTAAGTCCCCACCCCCACCCCCACCCTCCCATCTCTTCCTTCACGGAGGCATCTTTCAAAGGGACTGTCTTTTGTCTTCAGTTACCAGTGAAGGGACCCCTCAACACAATGGGATGAAGCAGTGCCCACCCTGCGCTGTCCCCACTGGTCGGTGGTGGTTTGGCTGCCGTGAGTCCTGTAGTCTGTCTTGGTCTAGAAGCTCTACCGACACCTGCCCATGGTCACAGCCGCAACTCGCAGGCCTCACTGACAGACAGTGATGGCTCCTTATGGGGGACACTGGCTGAGAGTTGAACTTGGGTCTCCCAGATGGGAGGCGGAAGAGTTCTACCACTGAGTCCCCACTGCCCCTAGTGGTCTTTGAAGGAAGACAGGGGACTTTGAACGTGGGTTCTGTCTACCCCTTATGCAAACGAGGATCCTGCATTATCCATGAACTTCATCCCAGGAAAGGGGGTTGGGATGGGAATCCTGGTTTAGAGGTGAGACCTGGCAAGCCAGGGACGGGGCCTTACCTGGTGGCCTTCCGGTCACATGTGACTGAGTTTCCGTGTAGCCGCCGACGGGCTGGCTTTCTGGGCTGAAGGCTGCACCCTGCCCTGCGGAGGGGGTTGAGGGGTACAGACTGAGCTCCAAGATGCCCAAGTGCTGGCTCCCATCCTCCCTGGGCAGTCCCAGGCCTGCCTCCCCACCTTCTCCCTGTACCTGTGCGATTGGATTGATCGATCATCGGCTGTACAATTCGTCTCCGGGCGTTAATGAACCTGGGTGGGCGTCGTGGATACGGAGGGGTGTGTAAGGGGGAAGTGGGGCCGGGGCAGAGGCGGACCCAGAGACAGAGCGAGCCGGGGAGTTAGGCCGGGGTCCTCCAGGGAGCCGGGCCGCCTTCAGCACCGCGGACAGCGCCCTGCTCGGCCACTCACCAGTTGTTGACCTGCAGGATGGTGAGTCCCGTGTCTTGCGCCAAGTGTTTCTTTTGCTCCTCCGAGGGGTACGGGTGCTAGGGTGACCGGTATGAGTCACCCGGCCTGCTCGCTTCCGCCGGGGCCCCCAGGTGCGCCGGGCCGGGAAGCCAGCGAGGTGGAGCCCCTGGGTCTCTCTGGGGACCCCGCGGAGAGGAAGCTTCTCCAGCGCCTCCCCAACAATTAGAGGATAATGGTGGGCCCGCGAAGGGGAGCTTACTGGGGAGGGGGCTTCCGACCCACAGGCGAGAGAGGAGAAGCCCTGGCGACCCCCATCAGGGTCCCTAGGGAGTCTCTTTCCGCTTCCTCTCTCTGATGCTTCCCCCCCGCCTTCCTCTGGCTCTGACCCCCTCTCTGTGTCTGTCTGAGCCTGTCCCTGTTTGCTTATTTCTCTGACTTAATTTCTCTCTCTCTCTCTCTCTACTTTTGCATATCTTGTGCCTTTATCTCTGTGTCTCTCTCCCTACATCGGTATCCCTCCCATATCTCCCTGTCTCTTTCCCTTATCTCTCTCCCTGTATTTCTGGGCCCCTCTCCCTACCTCTCTGTGTGTGTCTTTCACTCCCCCCGCCCCTTCCCCCTGCCCCCGTGGATGGGTCTGTGGGTCTCTTTATCTCTCTGTGTCTCTTTCTCTCTATCTCTCCATCGCTCTCAGAGCCCTGGTGGCATAGCCCTGGACGAATTGGGCTGATAGCTGCAAGCTCGGCAGTTCGAAACCACCAGCAGCTCCATGGTTGGAGAAAGTCGGGGCATGCTACTTCTGGAAGCCACAGAAGCAGTTCTGCCCCGTCCTGTAGGGTTGCCATGAGTCGGCATCGACCGGAAGGCAGTGGGTTTGGTTTCTGGTTTTGTTCTTTTGGTCTCTCTCACTTTCTCAGTGCCTCTCGCCTTGTGTCTCTCGGTCTCTCTCCCTCAGCTCCATCTCTGTGTGTGTCTCTGCCTTTCTCCCCTTGCTCTCTCTATCTCGGTGTGCCTCTGTCTCTCTCCCTGTTTCTCTCTATGCATCTCTGTGTTTCTCTCTTGCCTTGCTCGGGTGGAGTCCTCCCTGAATCTCCATTTGTCAGCCTCTCCAAGACAGTGCGGTGCAGCGGCTAAGGCCACACCGTGGTGTTTAACCCACTTCTGGCTGTGTGACGTTGGGCATCCCCCCCGCCCCAACCTCTCTGGGCTTTGGTCTCCCCACAAGCAAAAAGGAGATACTCAGCCCGTCCCTCACAGAGTGTAGTTGGATGGGTGGGTGGTGAATGATAGATGGGTGGGTGGGAAGACTGTAGAGAGAAACGAGTGAGCTAAATACCATAAGTAGCTGACAGTGGCCTTAGGTGATACAATAATTAGTCTCTCTTTCCTGGAGAAGCACAGGAAGGAAAGGTCCAGAACTGGAGGAGGAACTGCCTCATACTTCCATGAACAAGGGCTTCCTTTGCCGTGAGACCAAAAGCAATGGATGGTGGGTGCCCAGTCACCATGATTGAATATTTTTTATCAAAGGTTCTATCCATGCATCCTGATCAAAAGGGGGGCGCATACAGGACAGACTTCCAAGTCCGCATGGAATCCAGACTTCCTGGATCCATGGAGGCGACAAGAAACTATGGCTCTGAGATCATCTTTCAATCTTAAACCCAAACATCCACTGAAGTCCTCTTGGTACCAACACTCCTCAATAGCTAGTTTCCATCGGGAACGTACATCTGCTTTCACTGTCTTTGTGAGACCAACTTGACTTTGGCAACCTGAAAGACTACATGAGGAGCGTAGGGGGCGGGGAGTCTGTGTGAGTCATGGTGACGGGATTTGGAAAAGGGCACGGAGGAAGAGAGCCACAACTTGAAGAACGCCACCAGCGTGTCAGTGAATTGCACATGTTTTCAAATGTGGGCTGGCGTGTTAGCGTTTGCCATTCATAGCTCCACCAAAAATGAAAATAAAGTAATGATAATACGATAGCTGCTGCAAGCAGGCCCTGCCACGCGGGAAGCACGCCTGGATTTGCTCTCCTCAGTCCTCATTGCTTGAAGAGTCTCTCTCAATCACCTCCCACCTCTGATGTCTCACGGGGCTCAGCTTCTGTGTGGCCACCCTTCACCATCTCTCTGTGCCCAGCCCACCTCCCGAGGGCCACAGGGCTCTCACCGAGAGATGCTGGAACAACCAGGCTCTCATGATGTTGGTGGCCACCTTGGGGAAAATCCCCCTCTTCTTGTTCCTCCGTCGCTCCTGATCCAGTTCCTCATCTTCTCCACCAGAGCTGGGGGAGGCCACGCTTGTGTCCAGCCCATCTCCTGAGAGGGGACAGGCATGCTGTGTGTGTGTGGACAATGAGGGGCCAGCGTGGACTCTAGAAGCCCAGAACCCTCCACCGTGACACCCCTTCACACCCCAGCATTCCTTCCCCCCTCCAGAAGCCCTACGTCCAGGCTAACTTCAGTCCTGATGGACTCTTATGTTTGTCCTCTGTCTCTCAGACTTCTCACCTTGGTCGCTGGAGTTGTCTCCACTCTGGGAGGCCAGGCCTCCGCTGGATGGACCCGGGGTCCCCAGATGTACAGATCCGCTGTCCTCGTGGTCTCGAATCCATGTATTGTTCTGGAAAACAGGAGTTGGAAGTTGGTGCCGAGACTCGGAGCACGATTTATCACGTGTGGTGGCGACCAGGAGCTCTGGAGCTGGGATGACAACAGGGTGTGAGGTCTGTCCTCCTTCCTGGATGCATGACCTTGGCTGCGTGACTTGACCTCTCTGCATCTGTTTCCCAAACTGGAAAATGGAGGGAGGGCGACAATGCTCTCGTTGAGGATTAAACGAGTTAATTGATGGAAATCCAAACGGGGTTGATTTCAGCTCGTGGTTTCAGAGTAGAAGGGCTCTATGCATCTCTCTGGTTCATCTTTGGAAAGTAGATGACCAGGCCTTCCTTCCGAGGCACTGCTGAGGGGATTCGAATCGCCAACCTTTAGTTAGCAGCCAAACACTTAGCTGCAGGTGCTACCGAGGGACTCCAAGTGACATAAAGAAACAGAAACATCAAGCTCACTGCCGTGCGTCCACTCTGATTCACAGAGACCCTGTGGGCAGAGTAGAACTGCCCCCTGTGGATTTCTGAGGCTGTAAATCTCTACGGGAGCAGAAGAAAGCCTTATGTTTGTCCTGTAGAGTCGCTGGTGGGATTGAACCGCTGACGGTGTGGTTAGCAACTCAACACATAACCCACTGCAGCACCAGGGCCCCTGGAAGACACACAGTATCACGCAATACAGTCCATGGCAACTTCTCTGCAAGCCTAGGGGCCGGATGTGTTTCGGCCTCTTTCGAATTTGCAGACAGTTAATCGGAGCTTATACTGCGTGGTTCCTAATGCCTGGAGGAGGGCCTGGGGCTATAACCTCGTCATCAGACTCATTTAACATTTCTGCCGCCAAATGGATGGATAGTTAACTAAGTGGAATAAATACAAGCTATTAATAGCCTCACATTCGTTCAGGTCAGGTTTGGTTCCAAATGAGTTTACACTAAACGTAAAGGAGGAGGAAAATAAATCATTCCGTTTGCAGAAGCTGTGGACTCTCCACAGTGCAGGGAAGAGAATCTGGGTCTGGTGACGTGACAGTGGTATCTCTAAACTCTCACACACTCTTTGGGGACCCGACAATGTGGGGGGTTCACTCTGTGCCCCTGCTCCGTGTCCCAGGCTGACCTACCCATAATGGTGAAACAGAAAACCTGGAACCATCCAGTAGATTCCCTCTCGTGGCAACCCCGTGTGTCACAGAGTGGAACTGCTCTGTGAGGTTTTCCTGGCTGGCGTCTTTATGGAAGCTGACAGCCAGGCCTTTCTTCCGCAGTGCCACCAGGTGGGTTTGAACCACCCACCTTTAGGTTAGTGGTTGAGTGCAAGGCAACTGCATCCCTGGAAGACTTATGAGTCACCCACATGGTGATAATCAGGACTCCCTTGTCATCTGGCTTTAAGGTTTGGGTCTATCATTAGGAGGCACCAACAAAACGGGGTGAGGATGAGGCTAACTTATTTGTCCCTGTGACTGCCATAGGTTGGCTGTGGGTAGGTCTCAGCTCTCAACAAACTGCTCTCTCTTTTCCAACACCCATCCATTGTGTCAAGCACATTTGTACAAAGGTTGCCATCATCATTTTCAAAACATTTTCTTTCTACTTGAGCTCTTGGTATCAGCTCCTCTTTTTCCCCCCTCCCTCCCCTGTCCTCCCACCCTCGTGACCCCTTGATAATTTATAAGTTATTATTATTTTCATATCTTACACTGTCCCCTGTCTCCTTCACCCACGTTTTTGTTGTCCATCCCCATCTAGTAGTGCACTTATATGTGTGTGTGAGTGTGTGCACCAGCACATGGTACTCCCACTATATCCTTCGTTGTGTCACTGTCGCAGAGTGGAGGTGTGAATGATGTGTGCATTTGTGTGCCCTGTGGGAAGGCCATCTAATCGTGACTGTGTCTGAGGCCGTGTGCTTTGGTGCATGTGTGTGACTTAGTGCTATACCCAGCTATGTCTGATCGCGGCTCAGATAACATCTTGTGGCCCACCTGGTCTTGGAGGCTGGGGCAGGAAGATAAGCAGTCCTCAAGGTCCCCCCTGCAGCCACCATCCCGATCCTCGATGACCAGGTCGATGGGCATCTTTCCCTTGAGGCAGGTGATGTAGCGGTGACAGAAGTTGTCGCACAGGTCATGGACCTGGGGGGGCACCGGGGTACTTGGGGGGCCACCCGGGGGGCCAGGGCTGGGGTGTACAAGGACGAGGGTGGTATTCTGCTCCAACTCCAGTGGGGAAAGAGCCCAGAGGAGGGGTGGAGCGTGTGAGAGAGAGAGAGAGAGAGAGAGAGGCAGGGGACTGGGAGACAAGGTGAGGGTGTGAGGAGAAGTGTGAAGCACTCACCTTCTCCAACTCCAGCAGATGGAACCGGAGTACCTGAATGGCCTGGATCATCTGTAAACAGCAACCAAAAAAGAGACGGAGGTGCAGAGAAAGAGAGAGAGAGAACACGGACAGCCAGGCAGGAAAACAGAAAGAACGAGGCAGAATGACGAAAGCCGTAGACAAAGCAAGAGGGACAGAGACGGAGCAAAGGGGGAGAGAGAAAGAGACAATGCCACAGGCGCGGAGAGAGGAAGAGAGAACGAGCGATAGAGACCAGAATTAAGAACGAGAGAGGATTAGATGGAGAGGCAGAGAAAAGGTGAAGAGGGCAGAAAAAGGGTCATCACAAGAGGAGTGAGCAACAGGAGGAGCTCCTTCTATGCCCCACCGTTTGCTCTTTGGGGCCTCCACTTCCACTTCCCAGAGTCCTTTGCCAGTAGGCTTGACCAATAGGAAGTCTTGGAGGGAGTTTGGGAGCCCAGCAAGGGGAGAAACCAGAGTATCTCTCCTTCCCTCCCCTCCCCACCCGTCTCTTGTTCTCTGGTGGGTAGCAGAGGCTCCCTGTCATGTTGTCCAGGTTGCCTCTGCTTCCCATTGACTTCTCAACGCCCAAGCACCTTGATAGCTTGGGCGCTTGTTTTCTTACAGGCACTGTTCTGGCCAATAGAACATTGTTGTTGTTAGTTGCCGTGGAGTTATTACTTTAAAAACATTACGTTTTTTAATTTTTTAGTTGTGTTCAGCTCACGGTGACCTTATCTATGAAGGAACTTCAAAAAACGTTCAGGGGTGGGGAGGGGCTAAAAATCCATGGACTTTGCATTCCATTCCCCCACCTAAGTCCCCTTGGGCAACAGAAGGCGACACAGCCCAGGCTTGCTTCATCTCCACAGTGTCCGCTATGTTTGAGCCCGTGGACAATGTAACAGCTCAGGCTCAGGGAGTTCTGATCTGTGCAGTGTACTGAACGTTCGCCTTGCACCGGCTCCTGAAGTCCTCTCCGTGGTCCTCCAGCGGAAGTGACAGATACACCACCCCTCACCGTCACGGCAGACGGCAGCCTTCAGCGTGGCTTGCACGGGAGTGGAAACCACAACCCTCAGACCTGGACCGAGAAACCGCATCCACGATTCATGGACAAAGGATCGGCGTGGCCAAGGGGGGCCTGCCTTGCTTGGCCCCCCCGCACTCTGTGGAAGTAGTGGTCAAGAAATCCAACCGTGCATCACGCTTGGGTACACCCGCCGGCGCCTGACCTCTTTCAGGGGTTGAAGACCGAGAAGGTCACCTTGAAGACTAAGGTGCGCCTGACGGCAGCCGTGGCCTTTCCAGTCACCCCCGCCCCCAGGCACGTGGGAGTTGGACATTGAATACAGGAGACCCAAGGAGGCGAATCGGTGCATTTGCATTTCGGTGCTGGCAAAGAAGATCGGCAGGGTCGCGGACTGCCAAAAGAACAAGTGGATCTATCTGGGAAGAAGCATGCGCAGAACGTTCCTTGGCATCGAGGGTGGCAAGACTTCATCTCAAGGACACTGGGCATGTTAGCAGGGAGACCAGTCCCTGAAGAAGGACGTCACGCGTGGGAAAGTAAAGAGGAAGGCCCTTTGACAAGGTGGACTGGCACCGTGGCTGCATGGACGGGCTCCAATACAAGAACAACTGGGAAGACGGTGCCAGGCCAGGCGGCGTTTCTCTCGATCGCTCGCCAGGTCGCTATAGGTTGGAACTGACTCAGCGGCAGCTAACAACAACAAGATTTTGCAGGTGAGGAAAGTGGGGTTCCACGAGGTGGGGTGACGGGTCCTGATTCACAGAGGTAGAAGGTGGCGGGACTGGGAAGCAAACACAGACCCCCGGGGTTCATGTTCTCATGCTCTAGGCTACAGTGACCCCCTGGGTGGGGAACACAGTTCACCCACTCAGGCCCTACCCAGAAAGTGGGTGGTTCCGCCTTTACTCGGTCACGCCTTACAAGAAAGGCCTGGTGTGATCTCTTTCCTAAAGCTCATAGCCCCGGAGAGCCCAGTGGAGCCCAGGTCTACTCTGATACACACGAGGTCACCAGGAGTCAGAGCGGGCTGGAGGGCAACTGAGACGCTGCAGAAGGGAGACCAGGTGGCCTCCTCCTCCACCCAGGCCCAGGGCTGTGGAGGGTGGGACAAGGGACCCTGGGGAGGGCCCGGCTCTCACCAGATTGTCCAGCTCTGGGTTGGAGGAGAAGAGAGGCCTCTCGGAGCGGACCTGGGAGGGCGAGAAAGAGGCCAGGAGGGCGCATCCAGGCTCCCGCCCCTCCTATCTGGCTCTCCTGACACGCGGGGGAGGCGAGGTACGGGGTGGGGTGGGGGGGTGGCCCACCTGCTTGGCGAAGGCAGCAATGTCCTCGTTGAAAGAGTCCGATGAGCAGACGTCTCCTCCAGGCAGTGTGCCCAGCCCAACCCCAGCTCCATCTCGGGGTGAGCACGTGGCCAATTCACACTTCTCAAAGACCAGCGCCAGGAGCGGGAAGAGGGGGTGTCTGTGGAGGTCAGGAAGGGGAGAGTTAATGGGGGTGGGGGGCGCAGGTGGCAGAGGACTTGTAGAAGGGACAAGAAGAGGTAGAGAGACTTGGAGAGATGGAGCTAAAGAGAGGCACGGTGCGATGGAGACGTAGAAAAGTAGCGTGGAGGTAGAGGCACAGAGACGGCCATCGAGAGGCAGAGACAGAGAGGCGTGGAGACAAAAACAGAGGGAGACACAGAGGGGCAGGGACAAGGCGAGGGAGAAGAAGATAAAGGCAGGCACAGAGAGACTTGGGGAAAGCCAGAGGCACCTCCCCCAAGCCCCCCCTGGGACCCTTAGCCTGGTCCCCACTCACCCATAAATCTCATCCTTCTCCTTCTTCAGCCCATCATTGTCCAAGCCCTGGGCTGGGGGCTGAGGAGGTCGGTGGGCACTGTAGGGCCCCGGGGCTCTTGTGGTCTCTGTGAAGCCAGCCAAGGCTGCAGGGCCGTCCACGATGCTGGAGTAGTGGGGCAGCTCATTGTACTGGAACCGGGGGGTGGTGGGTGGGCAGAGAGAGGGAACCCAAGTGAGCAGCTACTGAGACACCTCCTCACCACCTACCCCAGGAAGCCTTCTTCCCTACCTATGAAGTGTCTGAGCCCCCACCTTCTTACCACCACCACCCCAGATGTCCCATGGGGCTGGACTCAGGGTGAGGGTGGCATCCAATAACCTTCCCTTGTCCCCTGGGACTGTGACAGATGTCTCATCGGGGGTCTCAGCTGTGTGGCCAGCTGAGGAGGACCCAGAGGAGAGAGACAGTGGAGGTCTCCGATCTGAGGGTGGGCCGGGAACCAGGATGGTGTCTGGCGGTGGGCATCTTGCAATTCCTCCCAGAGTGAGGAGGGGGAGAGGAGAGATTCCTAGAGAGGCATGGGGCAGGGTGGGAGATGTAGGAAGACAGGCACCCAGAGACAGAGATGGGGGAGATAGAGAGGAAGGTGCAAGGAGACAGAGAGAAGAACAGAGGAGAAAGGCAGAGACATGGGAGGGGAGGAGACAAAGAGAGACAGAGACATGGGAGAGGCAGAGGCACAAAAAGAGATTCTGGCCCCAGGGCACTGCTCTGTGCACACACCTGTACACAGAGGTTTGTTTGCACACTCTTCTCCTCGCAACTTCATTGCATCAAACATGCACCTCTGAGCACCCTAACTGCTTCGGTTGCACCCCACACACCACGTGTGTGCACCACACACACA
>NW_022104553.1:24338896-24340053 GCF_000313985.2 Echinops telfairi | reverse complement strand
GGGGGGGTAACTGTGTCGTTCTGTCTCTCAACATGGTGAGTGTGTGTGTGTGCCTGCCTGGGGCATGGAGATGTGGTCTCCGTGTGTGTGTGTGTGTGTGTGTGTGTGTGTGTGTGTGTGACTGTCTTTCATCCTGTCTTTCGCACCCCACCTTTTAGAAGAGTCTTAACCTGCAGGCCCTTTAGCTGCCTTCAGTATCGGAGTGCCCAGACTCCAGGGCAGAATTGTGTACCTGGTATCCATATCAGCTAGCCTGGTGGCATGGTGGCTTAAGGGTCCCACTGCTAGCAGGGTTTGAAGGCACCAGCCACCTGCCACTGGTATGACAGCCCCCTTCTGTCAAGATGGACAGCCTTAGAAACCCTGTGGGGTGGCTCAGCTCTGTCCAGTAGGATTGCTCTGAGTCCGTCCAACGCCACAGCTACGGATTTGGGTTCAGTTGGTATATCTACTAGTGGGTGTTGGGGGCACTACTTGTCCGTCACGTTATCCCACCGTGGCGGCCTGGATGTCGCTCTGACCCTGGCAGCTACGTCGCCGGTGTTTCACACTTTCAAAAGTCTCCACCACTGAAGCCACCAGACGACTGCGTGACGCGTGGAGGAAGCCCGAAGCTCCATCTGGCTTGGCTCCACAATCCGCGCTCTTGGAAGCAGCAGTCAAGAGCTCAAATGGTAACAAATAGAAAAACAATAAAAAAAAAACAAAAAGAGATCAAAGGGTGTGCTGCACTGGTATGTCTGCCGTGCGTAGACCTCGTTCCAGGGATAGAGAGCCCCGTCTTTCTTCTGCGGAGCTGGCTGGTGGTTTTGAACTGCTGACCCTGGGGTTAGCAGCCCAACGGCATAATCAGTAACTACACCATCAGGGGTCTCCGCTCAAGACCTCTCGAGGGTGTTGAAAAGCAGGGAGGTTATTTTGAGGACTAAGGCCCACCTGACCCAGCCCATGGTATTTTCAGCCTCCTCAGATGCGTGTGAACGTTGCGCCCCAGGAAGGGAGATCGGAGAAAATTCAACCCCATTTGAACGGTGGTGCTGGCGGTGAAGAACACTGAACGTCCCATGGACCCTTCCACAGAACAAACAGGTCTGTCTTGGAAGAAGGACAGCCAGAATAAGCACACTCCTCAGCAGAGTGGATCATGAGGCTTCATT
>NW_022104553.1:24336522-24337791 GCF_000313985.2 Echinops telfairi | reverse complement strand
GCCCACACAGAGGCCTCATTGGCTATATTCTGGCTAGACTCCACCCCGACACTCTTTTTTTTTCAGGGTCCATCCAAAAAAAGACTGGGATTCTTTATTTAAATCAGCACACTCACATTCCTCAAGGCCCAGACCACACGGTGGGCAGCCCTCCTTCCTCTGTCCCCTCTCACCGCCACCCCTTAGCCACAGCAAGGGGAATGGAAAATGAGAAGTCTCGAGGCCCGCTGCTACGGAAGGCTTCCCGGAGGCGCGGTGAACGTGGTCCAGCTGTGGCTGGAGTGGCAGCCGCCACAGACCCCTCCCTCTCAACGAGGCTTCTGCAGCCACAGCTGGTGGAAGGCAGGCCAGCGCAGCATCAGAAGGCCGGGAGGCAGCCCCCTGGGCCCCCAGCCCAGGAATGCAGTGAGGGCATAGAGCCCAGTGGGAGAGAGAAAAGGAACTGGGGGCGGGGGCACCCCCCACATTTTGGTCCCAGGAGAAGAGGCCAGCTGGTCCAGTTTGAAGCAGCGGTGGGAATGTATTAGTAAGTATGGGGAGAGGCCACCATTGGGCACCTCCAGAGGAGACAGGCCAGGCTGGGCCCCAACCCTGGCAGAGGGCTCTGGGGGCCCTCAGGGGCTGTCACTGCTGAGCACAAAATATTTCTATATATTAACTATTCACAGAGGGCCAGGCGGGGGTGGGGCAGGCTCAGAGGATCTGGCGTGGCATCCTGTAGCCAGTCATGCCTGCCTGAGATGCCCCGTGGTTGGTGCCCATCTGCAACCCTATCACGTTTTTTTGCCCTCTTGCAGCTGGTTGTCTGAGAAGCTCCGTGGGTTCTCCTTGGGTTTCTTAGGAAACCAGTTGGGGTCTCCAGAAAAGAGCCCATCGTCCCGGGCTACTGCCAGGCCACCCCGATTCATCAGCGTCCGTTGTACACAGGCCATGTTCGTTGCTTCCCAGAGGTCCACAGTCTGGAAAGTGTCCGTAGTGTTGATGCCACAGCGCTCGGCTGCTTGCAGGAACTGGGAGATCTGCTCCATCTGCTTGAAGGCCATGGTGGAGGCCTGGATCTTCTTCACCAGGCCCTGGCCCTCAGGGTACAGCGCATTAATGAGCTCACAGAGCACCGTGCCATCCTTGAGCCAGTTCTGGACGTTCTCCCGGCCAGGCTGAGGCCAGCCCACATCCTTGCGGCACGGGGTGGTAACCCACTGGATCAGGATGTGTTCCAGGTCTGGGTCGTACTGTTTCTCAATCTTCTGCTGAACCTCCCGGCTCAGG
>NW_022104553.1:24335103-24336422 GCF_000313985.2 Echinops telfairi | reverse complement strand
CCCGATTGGCCATTATGAAGGTTAGGGGTGACTGTGGGGAGCGGATGGACGGGCAAACGAGTGGGCTGGAGAGTAGCACACACCAACAAGGGGCTGCAGTGGCGAGTCACCCCTACACTCTTAATCCTCAACCCAGACAAGCTTTACAACTGCAGTCTTCACACAATGAAGAGAAAAGGGATTTGTAGGCATCAACAATTTTATCGAGCACCTACTAGGTGCCCGGCAGTGTTCTGGGGCTAGAAGGGCAGGGGATAAAAGACATCGTCTCAGGGGAGCTCCTGGCTGTCACACGGGGGCGGAGAAGGAGGCTGAGAGAACAGTTGAGTAAAAATAATAAATGTGTAAGCATAGAACGGTTCCTGGCAGTGACAGGTACGTGGAAGAGCAAAGCAGGGACGCAGGGAGGCGACTAATAGAAGGACAGCCAGAATAAGCACACTCCTCAGCAGAGTGGATCATGAGGCTTCATTTCAACTCCTTTGGACGTGTCTGTCAGGAGAGGTGAGTCCCTGGAGAAGGACGTCATGCTTGGTTTAAAAAAAAAAAAAAAAAAGAGGAAAGCCCTGAAGGAAATGGACTGGCACCATGGCTGCAACAATGGGCTCAAGCATAGGAACAATTGTGAGGATGGTGCAGGACTGCGTGGTGCTTTGTTCCGTTGTGCAGAGGGCCACTGTGAGTCAGAACTGACTCCCCAGCAGGTCATCACAAACCTATGCCGGGGAGACAGTCCAGGTTGCACCCGGTTCTTGGAGGCTCCATGTGTTAGTCTGGGTAAGCTAGAGAAACGAATTCATAGCCACGCACCTATGTATAGGAGAGGGTTTTATATAAAGGGTAATTGTACATTAAGAAAGCATCCCAACCCAGACCAGTCTAAGCCCATCAGTCCGATACTAGCCCTGCCCTCTCGGCCTCTGCCCACGTCTCCTGTCCTGGTTCCCTGCTACCCCCCCTCACGGTGTCTGTCTGTCTGTCTCTCTGTGATCACTGCCCCGCGCTGCCCAGGGCTATTCCTGCCTGTCTGCCTGTCACTGCCCCTCGCTCTCTGTTCGTGGTCTGTATCTCGCTCGGTGTCCCTGTCCCTACCTGGCAGCATGTCTGTCAGTCTCGGTCCCACACTGCCCCTGTCTATTCATCTGTCTGTCTGTCTGTCTCTGGGTCACTGTCTCTGCCTGACCATCAGCCAGTCTGTCTGTCCCTGCCTGTCTCTCTCTGCCCTGTCCCCCACACCCACTCTCTTCTTGCCTCCACTGCCCTCCTGCCCTCCTTCCCACTCTGTCCCCCACCGCCCCTCTTATCTGTCACACACACAC
>NW_022104553.1:24327309-24329902 GCF_000313985.2 Echinops telfairi | reverse complement strand
GAGAGACCCAGAAAGAGGGACAGAGACTCAGAGAGAGGGGACAGAAATCCAGAGAGAGGGGCACAGGGACCTAGAGAGAGGGGTCAGGGACCCAGAGAGAGAGGGACAGAGACTCAGAGAGGGGGGGACAGAGACCTAGGGAGAGGGGGGGCAGAGACCCACAGAGGGCAGCTGAGAGAAGGAGTTGAAGGCCCTGCTGAGTCCTCTCAAGCATGTTCCCCACGGACATCCAGTCAGTGCTGACTACAGGACAGGGTAGAACCGCCCCTGCGGGTTTCCGAGACTGGAACTCTTTAGGGGAAGAGAAAGTCCCAGGTTTCTCTCTTGGAGCAGCTGGTGGTTTTGAACTACCGATCTTGTGGTTAGCAGGCAATCCATAAGCACTATAGGCCAGGACCCTCATAAACAGCCCTGCTCCTGTAGGGCCCCTACCCCTGGCCCAGCATCACAGACTGGGGTCAGACAGGCAGCAGCACGTCCAGGGCAGAGTGGGAAGGGATGGCTGAGAAAGGAGGGCCACCCCCCCTCCCCACGCCCCCAGGGACTGCTCCTCCGGCCTCACTCAGGGCTCCGTATTGCCGGATCTCCCCAGCTCTCCCTGTGCCTCCGTTTCTAGCTCCTTCTGTCGTGTCTCTCTTTCTCTCTCACATCCTCTCCCCCTGTCTCACCCAAGGCACCCGTCCTGTGTCCCCCACCTGTCCTTTTTCCCTCTGTGACCCCAACCTTTTGTCTTCGGACACCCCACCCCACCCCCTGCCCTTACATGTGCCGATTCTCCTCCAGGCCCATCTCAGGGGCTCACTAAGGGCCTTAGGTCTCAGCCTCCGCAGACAAATCTTCCCTGTCTGACCCTCGGTCTTCCTGTGTGCTCAATGGGCCATGGGGGGGCAGTGTGGAGACCCAGATAAGCCAGAATGTGGCAGGACCCTGGTGATGCTGGCTGAGCCTGAGGCCCATGAGCCATGGCCACGAGGGTGGGCCCTTCCTGGAGGTCCTCTAGGAGACCCTGGCCCTAATAGGAAAGTGAAATGGAAGGTGGGGCGGGTGTCAGCAGCTACACGTCACAGCCCCCTACCCCTTGTGCTTTCACATTTGGGAGCAGAAACTTCATTTGACTCACTTTCTAATTACAGATGCAACACTCTGCTGTCTGCACCCCCCAACTTTCCCCCACTGCTGGGACTCCGGGTGCAGGACCCGGGGGGTCTGGGCTCCCAGAATGGAATCTTCTTGCCTCTTGGGGTGGAGCACACAGAGACCCCCTGCCCTCCTGGTCCCCAAGGAGCCTGACAACGGAGTGCCTTAACTGGGTGGAGCCCCAGCTCGGTTGTGGTTGGTGACTCGTTGGTCTGTGATTCTCCAGGTCAGCAGTTCAAAGCCACCAGCTGCTCCCTGGGAGAGAAACAGGCTCTCTGCTCCTGTGTGCAGTGAGAGTCTCAGAAACTCACCAGGGAAGTTCTGCCCTGTCCTATAGGGTCACTGTGAGTCAGTGTGGACTGGTGGCAGGGAGGGGCTTTCTGTTTTGGGTGTTTTTGTTGAGTTTTCACCGGAGTGGGGAGGGAGGTGACGCCAACGGAGGTGTGACTACATGGGAGTGGAGGGGCTGACCAAGAGACAAAGGTGGGTGGAGATGAGAGAGGTGGGCATAGACACCTGGGGGACGAAAGACTGAGGCAGGAAGGGAGAGAGAGGGAGACAGACGGAGAGAGGGAGATAGACAGACAGGCAGACTTTGGACGTGTTTCTCCCATGACTGAGCTCCTCGCCCTCACCCTCGCCCCCACCTACACACACACACACACACACACACACACACACACACACACCCCTCCAAACAAGGAGGAAGGGCTTGGACTGCGGGGGGGAGGGAGTGTGGGAAGGTGGGGGAGAATCAGTTTTTTTAGTTAAGGAAAAGAACAAGCTTAGGTCTGTCAGAGAGAGAGACTGATGGGGGAGGCAGGGGGGAGGGGGAAGGAGGGGCCCAGGCTCTGTCTCTGCGTCTCTCTGTCTCTGCCTCTCTCTGGGTGTGACACACTAAACAAGTGCACGTGTGCACACACGCCCGCACTGTCCCTCCTTCTCAGACCAGGCCTCCTCTTCCAAGCTGTCCCCCTTCAGTCGCTCTTGGGCCCTCTGTCCCTGAGGTCCCTGAGTGGTGGGTGCCCCTGGCTTGCCCAGGTGAGTGTGGCATTTGGGTTTCTGGCAGCAGGCCCGTGTTTCTCTCTGTGCCCGTGTGCACGTGCAGGTGTGTGCAGGTGGGGGTGGGGGTCTCTGTCTCTCCTCCATCTTTTTCTCTGTCTCTGTACCATCGCTCTGTCTCTCTGATCCTCCTCTCCCTTTGTATTGTGTTCTGTCTCCTGGCCTCTTTGTTGATCTTTGTCTCTCTGTCACTCTTGTTCTCACCCTGTCTCTCTTTGTCTCTGCTTATCTCTGCGTCACTCTGTGTCCGCTTATCTCTGTCTCTCCCTGAATCTCTGTCTCTCCTTCAGTCTCTGGGTCTCTGTCTCTCCCTCAGCCTCTGTCTGTCTGTCTCCTTGGCCCCTGTCTCTCACTGAGTCCCACAGCCCCCCCGCCCCCCCTCCATATCTCTTTC
>NW_022104553.1:24306290-24326943 GCF_000313985.2 Echinops telfairi | reverse complement strand
CCTCCCACCGCTGCCCTGCCTCTGCTCCTCCCTGGGAGGCGCTCTCTCTGGCCGCCTGGCTCCCCTCGCCTCCCCCAGCGGCTCCCAGGCCGGCTGGCCTCTCTTTCCATTGATTGTCAGTCTCTTCAGAGGTCTCAGTGATTTTGTCTCTGTGCCTCTCTGTCTCTCCTTCTTTGTCTTTTTCTCTAATCTTTGCCCCTATCAAGGGCTTTCCCTATCGCTAGATCTTGGTCTCTCTTTATCTCTCTGCCTCTCTTCTTCTCTGTGTCTCTGTCTATCACTCTCGGCTCTGTCTCCCAGTTTCTCTATCTCTCTGCCTCTGTGTGTGTGTGTGTGTGTCTCTCTCTCTCTGGGGTGCTGCCCCTTTATGCCTTTGTCTCTCACTGTGTCTCTGCCTCTTGTCTCTCCATCTTTGTCTCTCGGCCCCTCCCTCCATCTCTCTCCGCTTCCCCCTCTGGCCTCCAGGTGTCTGTGAAGTAGCTGGAGAATTGATTGGAATCTCCAGCTCGCTCTCGCGCCGCCGCGCGCTCTCTCCCTCTCTCTCTCTCTCTCTCCAATGTTGGGTCTCCAGTGTCTGGGCTTCTTCATCTGTGTCATGCCTTCTCCCCAGGTTTTGTTCTATGGCCTCCACTCCCTCCTTCTACTCTGTGCTTCTTCGCCCGCAGCCCCTGCCCCAGTTCCCTCCTCCCCCCAAAGGCCCCTTTCAATCCATCATCCATGACATTTCCCTCCCAGACTCAGGGAGAGGACTGTAGTTGGAGGCAGGGGAAAGCGGCAAAGAGACAGGAGAAAGAGGGCAGGTGCCTTGAAGGGGCACTCACCCCGAGCCTCCCCCAGCCTTGTGTGTCTGGAAGTTGTCCCTTGAGTCTGACTTTAGTCCTCAGAGAATGGCGGGAGCCAGCCTCTCATCCCCATTCCCGGGAGGAACTGAAGACCAAAAAGTGCTCAGAAAGAATCTGGAGTTATTGAACAAGAGAGAGACCCCAGTGCAGCCCGTGCCCTCCCTGGCTGGTGCCCAAGCATTTTCCCAGTGGAGGCAACAGGTAGTGAGCTTCCTGTTCCGGATGGTAACCAACTAGAACACAGGCTGTTGATGCCCCCTTTATATCCTTCATGCCCCAACAGCAGCTTCACCCACAGGCTCCTGTCGTTCTCCATTGGAAAGCAGGGTGTCACAGGTTGGGGAACAGAGAGCTCTGAAAATCACCTTCAACCATCCCGGGTGACAGTGAGTGAACCAGGACCCCATTTTCCTCACCCTCAAGTGGGGCGACCCAAGGCAGGCTGGTTACAGTCCGGGAGGTCCCTATGGGGATGGAGACCTCTCACTGCCTCAGGGGACCAGCTACCCTTCCGCGGTTTCCTCCTTGTTACAGATCAAACTGCGTCTCTGGCAGTGATGTGTGGAAGGTCCATCCGTTGTACCTGTAGATGGAACCCTATTTGAAAGTAGGCATTTCCAATTAGGTTAATGAGGCCATGGCAGGATGGGGGGGTCCTAAACCCAGTCCCCTCTGTTTTTGCATGTTTATTCCAACTCACAGCCGCCCATGTGCCAGAGCAGACTGCCCCGTGGGGCCTTCTGGACTGGACTCTTTAGCCCAGGGGTGCTCAATACGTCGATCGCGATCAACTAGTCAATAGTTAATGTAGTGTGGGTAGATCGCATGGCATTTGAAAAATAGACATAAGCCTTAAAAAAATAGACATAAGCCTATCATCAATCCCGTCACTTAACTGAAATATGGCGCAGCCAATCAGATGCAATCCTAGGTGTCAAACGCATGCCGCAAACGACACTTTACAGCGCAGCCAATCAGATGCAATCTTAGGTGTCAACCGCATGCCGCAAATAACTGCGCTAAGTGCCGCAAAACTGACAAGCTAAGTTAGCACCAATTTTCAGTTTCTCTTAAACGTAAGAAAGGGTATTAAAATGAGTGGGGGAGCTGGACCAAGTAAGAAGACAAAAATGTATCACTTTTATACAGAATGGGAGATTTTGACACGACAAGCCGACATTCAGCTGAAGTCCAGAGCCATGAACAGTTCTGGAACTTACTCGCAGAGGGAAAGTGCCCAAACATGAGAAAATGTGCTACCTCCTTGACTGCATGATCCGGCTCTACCTATTCATGTGAGTCAGCCTTTTCCCACATAAAGATCCTTAAATCCAAGTACCATTCCACCCTGATTGATGATCATTGGAAGTGTGCTCGAGGCTGGCTGTCAGCAGCTACTGTCCGCACTATGCATCCCTGGCTCATTCCATTCTGTGCAAGTCATCAGAGTAAACTCAGGTCATGACAAAAAATGTACCTAGTCAATTGTGTTGTGTTGTGCAATATGGCCTCATGCGGTTATGCAAGGTACATAAACATACATTGTACATATAAAGAATTCTCCATGCATTTATGAATAAATGCCATAAATAAATAAATAAATAAAACATACGTTTTGCATTTTTGTAGTTGGTAGATCATTTTGGCTTGATCATTTTGTAAGTAGCTCACATGCTGAAAAAGTGTGGGCACCCATGTTTTAGGGGGAACAGATGAGGTTTTTCTCAGAGTCACCGGGTGGATTCGAACCTCGGGCCTTTTGGTTAGAAGGCACATGCTTACTTAGGGCTCCTTCCCTTCAGTGTGGTGTCTTTATTCTTATTTTTTGTGTGTGTGAGTTTGTGAGTGAGTGAGTGAGTGAATGAGTTTGTAAGTGACTGAGTGAGTGAGTGAGTGAGTGAGTGAGTGAATGAGAGAATGAGATTGTGAGTGAGTGAGTTTGTGAGTGAGTGAATGAGAGAATGAGTTTGTGAGTGTAGTGTGGTATCTTATAAAAGAGCAGAGGAGACCCAGACACTCACAAAGGGTAAGACAGACCCTGTGCGAAAATAATCCATGAGCAGCCCAAGAACGCCCAACGCTACCGTGAACAAGATAAAGAAGGACCCTGTGTCAGGCTAGAGAAACAAATCCAGAAACACTCATATATGTATAAGGAAGAGCTCGCTATCAAAGACTCAGTGTACATTAAGAAAACATCTCCCGGCCCAGTCCAGATCAAGTGCATAAGTCCCATAGTAGCCCATAAATCCCATACTGGTCCGTAAATCCCGCTTCAGACTCACATAGCACATGCAATGATGCAAAATGTAAGACGGTCACAGGCTGGTGGGTGCAAAGGCTTGTGGATCCAGTGGTGGTGGAAACATCCCCAGAGCTCTCGCAGGTCTCAGCATGGCTCCCAGTGACTTGCCAACCGGAAGGGGAAACAGAGAAAGAGGGGGGCCATCCTCCAGCAAGCCATTCTTCTCGGTTGCCCTCCAATCAAGCTGTGATCTGATTGACAGGCTAAACTCTGCCCACATGTTCCTACGGGAGCCAAGTTGGCACAAAAACACAACCTATCACAGACCCTCTCCTGGAATAGATGCCCTGATTTGGCCTTCTGCTCTCCAACACCAGTGAGGCAATAAATCCCGGTTCTTTCAAATCACCCAGTTGTGGTATTTTATTATTGTTGTTACAGCAGCACCCAGAAACTTCCTTTCTCTGTCTCCCCTCCAGTGTTTTCTGCGATTACCTTTGTCTTAGGCTGCTTCCTCTGGAGAAACAAAACCAGTCGAGCACATACTATTTATAGAAAGAGAGAGCGAGAGAGCTCGAGGAAATGGCTTACAGATTGCAGAAGCAGGCAAATTATAAGTCGGTGAGTCAGACTGGAGGCTTCTCCCGACTCACAAAAAACAAAATTGGCAACTAGGAGTCTAAAATGACACCATGGCATCAAACAACTCAAAACCAAAATCCCCAAACTTCTCTGCCATCAAGTTCACGTCCACTCCTAGTGACCCTATAGGACAGGGGAAAACTACCTCTGTGGGTTTCTGAGGTGGTAACTCTTTAGGGGTATAGAAAGCCTCATCTTTCTCCTTGGGAGCAGCTGGGGGTTTTGAACTGATAATATTTCAGTCGATGGGTAACCTGGAGTCCAGTGTGTAACCACTACCCCATCACAGCAGCTCCTCAACAACTCAATCTACCACAAAGGGCCACCCCGAGTTCCTCCCCTCACCCTATGCTTGCGCTCCCCCCTAAAGACACAGAGTTGATGTCTCCTTCTCTTGACTCTTGTGGCTTGCTTCAACCAAGAGAGTGCTATGGGAGTGACCTGAGTTTTGTAGCTTCCACTGTGGCATTCTGGGAATCCAGCCGCCATGTTGTAAGGAAGACAGTCTAGCCTCCTGGTGCAAGAGTCACAGGGAGTATCCACTCACCAGCACCTGAGTGAGGCCACCTTCTGCAGACCAGTCCCGGCCAAGCTCCCAGATGAACACATTCACACGAGTGACCTGGGCCCATTCCACGTGGGACTGGAGAACCACCCCCTTCGACACATAGCATCGCCAGAAAGTATAGCCACCACAGACCCGGTGCCTTGCAACAAAACACCTTTATTAGCTTATATTTCTAGGGGACAAAGATCAAGGGGTTGGCAGGACCGTGTTCCTTCTGGAGGCTCTAGGGAAGGGAATGTGTCTTCCTGCCCTTTCCGGCCTCCAGACTGCCCACATGCCTTGGCTCATGGCCACATCCTTACATCACTCTAACCTCATTTCCACAGTCAATCTCCTACTCTCACCAAATCTTCTTGCCTCCCTCTCTTTTCTAAAAAAATAGCATTTTGTTGTGCTTTTGACGAAGGTTTACACAGCAGTTAAAGGCTCTCATTCAAAGGTCCAGGGATTTTGGTTACCTTTTTCACCGTCTGTGACCCCGGTCAGTATTTCATTCTGGTGGTCTCCTCTCCTTTCATCTAGTCTCCCTGTCCCACCTCCCTACTGTCTCA
This sequence comes from Echinops telfairi, assembly GCF_000313985.2. Taxonomy (NCBI): domain Eukaryota; kingdom Metazoa; phylum Chordata; class Mammalia; order Afrosoricida; family Tenrecidae; genus Echinops; species Echinops telfairi. The sequence goes on along the minus strand of NW_022104553.1, from coordinate 24,322,095 downwards.
ACGGTTGACTATTTGGTCTCATGTTGCTGCGATTGTTAGGGGCCGAGTCCATTCTGACCCATAGCAACCCCGTGCACAACCGAATGAAGTCCTGCCCAGTCCCACGCCATCTTCACGTGTGCCTATACCCAAGTCCATTGTTGCGGCCACGGTGTCAACCCATCTCCCTGAAGACCTTCCTCATTTGCACTGCCCCTCCACTTAACCCAGCACGATGTCCTTCTCCAGGGACTGGCCTCTCTTGATTAACATGCCCGATGCAGGGAAGACAAAGTCTCGCCATCTTTGCCTCTACCTCTTCCAGACAGATGGGTTTGTGCTTTGGGCAGTCCCTGGTACTTTCAGTTTCTTCTCCAGCACCGCTGTTCAAATGCACCGAGTCTTCTTCTTCCGTCTTCCTTATTCGATGTTTGGTCTCCTAGTGGTGTTTTTGCCTTTTGTTCGTTTTGTTGGTTTTTTTGCCTTTTGTTAAGGAGCAGTACCTACCGTGGATATTCTTTTCCGTTTTGTTTTTAGCTGTTAATTAGCTGCAGGGTGACCTCAGGGGTTAGTTTCAGCCCAAGATTTGAAGAGTAGCTCAGGGCACTGACCTCAGGGAAGTCCAAAAGTCTCAACCTGTACAGCAGGTCTGTTTCTCTTTGTTTTCTTACATCTCTATTGTGAATTGGCTGAAGGCTTACAGGGCGGATCGGTTGTCCAGTCAACAGTTCATACACATTTTGTTTCAGGTCATTGAGGGCCATCTCCAGAAGTAACCTCACTCATCCCACTTCCTCCCCTGTGTTTCCTGTTCCAGTTCCTCCTTTCCTAACCCTTCCTGCCTTCTGAACTTGGGCCCTGGGTAAAGGCTGTCCTTTTGATCTCAAAGGACTGGTGGTTCCAAAGTGTGAGTGCGTGTCTAGTGTTAGTGTTAGGCATCATGCAAGGTAAAGTGCCACTGTTTGGCATCGTGCAAGGTAAAGTGGAGGGGCAGTGGAAAAGAGAAAGGCCTTCGTTCAACGATGGATGGACACAGAGGCTGCATCGATGGACTCTGACCTAAGAACAGTTGTGAAGATGGTGCAGGACCGGGCAGTGTTTCCTTCTGCCGGACATGGGGTTGCTATGAGTCAGGACAACAACAACATGTTTGGCTGAAAATTGAGCCATGGGCGTGAGCTCATTCCCAGACCTGAAGAATGATCAGACTACTCTGTTGTTTTGTTTGGGGGCGTTTAGGGTCCCTTTCTCACCCTACACACTTCCTGAGAGACCTCGCCTGGTGGAGTCAGAGTGTGGCTCGTGGACGATCCCAGGGGTTGGTGACATCCCACTGGTAAGTGATCTCAGTCCCAGGACCCTCTTCAAGTCCCTGTGGTCCCCTCAGGGTATCCCACAAGCCTACCACCTCTGGTTCCCGGTATCCCAGGAGTAGAACTGGGTTTTCAGTGGATGCCTTTCTTCAGGCATCACCAGGCCTTTCTTCCAAGGCACCTCTGGGTAGACTCGACCGTCCTACCTTGCCATGAGCCACTGTCGATCGCAGTCACCGTTTGCACCGCCCATCCCACCAGCACCTCACTGGAATTCAGCATCGTCCCCAACCTCTTCTTCCTACCTAACCCCCCACCCTTGATCTACCCTCCCCTTGATTCGCCCATGCCCAAGGGTGGCCTCACCCTCTGCACTGAGGGAGTATCCTCCCCACCAGACCCATTGCCATCCTTCCCCGTTCCTGCCCTGTGCCCAGAGAGCCCAACCCATGGGTTGCATGGGCCCCTTGCCTTCTGGCTTAGCCCAGGGAAGATGGCAGAGGGATGCTGGGGGGCGGAGGAGAAGGAGGCGGGGGCTTTCTTTCTCCTAGTGGCCAGGCTCCTCTATAGAGCAACCTCTCCCACGCTATGCCTGCAACTGTGGTTCTCTCCAGAGCTCTCCTCCCCGCTCACCCCTCAAGCCTTGGCTGTAGCTGCTCCCCTCTGTGCATGCACCTTTCACAAGAGTGCCTGTGTCTGACCCTGGTTGCTGTTAACTGCTGCCAGGATGGCCACCCACTCAGGACGAGCCCACACGCCACAGAATGGCACACTGCCCAGTCCTGCTCCATCCCACTGTCAGTTGGGATCCATGAGTTTTCCCTGGCTGTTTTTCAGGAGGTCTGGCTTGGTCTGGCTTCCCAGATGACCTTCGACTAACAGCTCTGCTGAAACCTGTTCAGTGTCCTGGCCACACATAAGCCTCCACTGAGGGACCCATGGTGCAAGAGGGCCACTGACCGGGAATCGAGCCTGGTTCTCCTGCATGGAAGGAAATGAATTCCCCCTCGTTCCTGCTAGCCCTTTAAAGTCCTATCCTTCCATTCTTCCTGATGACTTCATTGAGCTATGTCCCATCTTTCCTGACAGGGTCCGGTCGGTGCCCTCTCCTGGACTCTCATCCCCTGGGCTGTCCATTCTCTCTCTAAACGACCCCTACCACCACCCGACCTCACAGCCTCCCTGTCCTTTCATCTCTCGGGTGGCCAAGGAGTCTTTGAAAACACGACATCAGGCCATATCTAACCCCACTCACACACATTCTGATCCCTTCCAAGTCTCCCCTTGGCTATTCAGAAACACACTGAGCTGGCCAGCCGCCGGTCATTGATGCCCCAAGTCCTCACCACTCCCCACACCCAAGCGCGCCGGACCCCATTTATTCTAACCCTTTGCAGAACCTCTCCCACAAAGCCATGATTGCACGTGTCCCCTCTATCCAGAGCAACACACACACACGTGTGTGTGTACATGCGAGCACACACTCACACATCCCTTGTTTCAGGACCGTGAGAACCTCACTCACTTTATTTAGGAAATCCTTGTCAACCTCGCTTAGGTTCCCCGGATGTGTTGGGGTGGGGAGGGGGGAGAGAGAGAGAGAGAGAGAGAGAGAGAGAGAGAGAGAGAGAGAGAGAGATACGTGTCCTGGGCTGATGGAGTTCAGTCGTAGCTGGCAGGTGCGGCTGGAAGCGGGGGAAGTGGGCGTGGCCAGTGGGAGCTCCCCTCCCCTCCCCGGCTGATAGAGTGGGGGCGGGCCTAAAGGTGGTCCCGGTTGAAGAGCAAGGGCGTGGCTAGTAAGAGCTCTTGAGGAATGGAGCAGAGGTGTGGCTAGTGGGAGGGGTTGACTGTAGGGTGGGGTGTGGCCAAGGAGAGCTCCTGGCTGATGGGGTCAAGGGCGTGGCTAGAGGTAGCCCCTGGGTGAGAGTGGGGGCGTGATTAATGGATGATTAAAGAGTGGGGCCATGCCTAATATGAGGTCCTTGGCTGATGGAGCCGGGGCAGGGCTCCTGGGACCACCTGGGCTGATAGAGCGAGGTCCCGGCTAGGACGAGGGCCTGGCTGGTGGCGAAGGGGCGCGGCTAGTGAGCCTCGGACTCGGTGGGGCGTGGCCAACGGAGCTCCCTGGACAGGCAGTGCCCAAGCAGGTGGGGGAGCATCCCTTATTGGACAAGGGCATGTGAAAACCCCAGGGAGCCGGCTTTCTCTCACAAATCTCACTGAGCCAGGAACTTCATGAGACACCCCCCCCTCCTCCTGAACTTCAAGTTAGCACTGGAAGACTTTTTCAGGCAGAATTTCAAAGTTTTATGGCAACTTTTCAGAAATCACAGAAAGAGAGGAGACAGCGACTGATGCGGATGAGCTCTGGGCAGAGAAGGGCCAGGGGTCTGGGACGTCGGGGCAGATCCACAAACTGGACGGAAGGACGTTAACAACCAGTGGAGAGCGGGATGCTATGGGGGTGTTTAGCCCCCCAAGTGGTGGGCAACACCCCCATCCCCCACGCGCGTCCTCGGGGAAGGAAACAAACGTCAACAGTAAGAAAATGTGGATGGCCAACAACACACAGGTGGCCTCTGAAGGTAAAAATACCCACTCAGACCCCCTGGACCCAGTCCCACCCATCCCACCCACCCCTACCCTGCCCCCACCCGCCAGGCAGAGATGTGGCAGCATTTGCTGGCTTGTAGCATTGGTCCTCTGGGCCCCTCCTCGAGGATTCTGCCCGGATTGGCTGGCACTGAAGGTAAAAGAACCTTCTAGATTGTCAGGGGAGATCAGAGGTACTCCCAAAGATTTTCCAGACTTGGGAGCTGCTGCCCTCTCAGAAGGAAAGTCTGTCATTCCCCTCCCCCAAGACATGCACCCTCCCGTGCCCCCCTCCCCCAAACACACTATATACACGCACAGGCCCCTCCCTCCTAGGCGGGGGTGGGCTCTCAGAGGTAGTGGAGGGAGAGAGCAGGGGGCTGCTGGAATGTGAGAAGTCTCAGGTCAAAACCGGCCTCCCCCGCCAAGTCTTAGGACTGCGCCCCAACTTCTCCCCTCCCTTCTCTGAGCTCCCAGAGCCTGAGTGGAGAGATTGGGGCCGATGTGCCCCCTTTGGGGCGAAACGAACTCCCTGAGGGCGGATGGGAAAGGGTCCATTGTAAGGGAAGTCATGGGAGGGGGGGTCTCCAGGAGAAGCGGAGTTTATGGGGTGGAGCAGGGTCCACTGTCCAGGGTTCAGAATGGAAGGGCCGCCCCACACCCCAGGAAGTTTCAAGGGAGGGTATGGAGGGGGGGAATTCAAAGTTGGAAGTGCAGAGGCGGTCACCTCTGGGAGCGGCAGGGGAGAATGGGAGACAGCTGGGATGCCAGAGGGTGGCTAAACCCAAGGCACAACCCAGTTGCGGTGGCGTCGTCTCTGACTCGTGGAGACCCCGTGTGCGTCCGCGCTGCGCTCCACGAGATTTGCCAATGGCTGTGACCTTCCGGAAGAAGATACCCAGGTGCCTCTGGGTGGGTTGGTGGCCCAACGCTGTTTGCACACTCAGAGGCTGATGGTGGGCGCTGTGGCCTTGATTTCGCCCTCGTGTCGCCCTCGTGTGACACAGAGTGGAACTGCACCACGGTGTTTTCTGAGCTGCAAACGTGACTGCTGTCCATCTCCGGGCCTTTCTTCTGCGGCGCCAATGGGTGCGGTTTGTGGCAGGGCGATTAAACCCTCTGCGACACCAGGAGCTCCTGGGAAACCGGCAAACGTTAACCCACTGGTGTGGCGGCAATTCCGGCTCCTGGTGCCTCTCTAGGGCAGAGCCCAGTTGCTCCCCAGGGTGTCTGAGGCGTTACTCTTTTCGGCCTCATCTTTCTGCTCAGAGCGGCTGATGAGTTAGCAGTCAAGAGCTTAGCTGTGATAGCAACCAGGATTTCTTTGAAAAAAGATTAAAAAAAACCAAAACACCTCACTGTCCTTGAGTCGTTTCTGACTCATGATGACCCTAGAGAACAGAGTAGAACTGCCCCTGTGGGTTTCTGAGGCTGAAAATCTTGCCCCGGAACAGAGAGCCTCATCTTCGTGGCGCGGAGCAACTGGTGGGATCGAACCGCTGACTTTGCGGGTAAGCAGCTCAGTGCGCAGGCCAAAGGTGAAATCCCAGGCCGAGGGGAGGCTTTGGGGTGGAGAGAAGGTGACTCTCAGGAGAAGGGGCAGAGGGAGGGTCAGGGTAGGGCAGGCTGAGTCTGGGGAGGGACAAGACCTGGCCGGGCCTCCGGGGCAACCAGGTCCACAGCCAGCGCAGAGAAGTCCACCGGGAGTGCGTCTCCGCGGAGGGGCCGATCCCGGGGGTCCTAGAAGCCCCTGATGTGGCAGTAGGCCTCGAGGCTGGCGAAGAGGATGTAGAGGAACCAGAGACCCAGGAAGAGCGCGGTGGTGGCCAGTTTGGGGCCACGGGGCCCACCCAGCTCGCCCCCGATGTGCGGCCGACGACGGTAGAGCAGCACGGCGATGCCCACGAAGGCGAAGACGGTGAACAGCGTGACGGAGAAGGCCAGCGTGCCCGTGCGCACCTCGAACGCGCGGCCCTGCGCCGCCCAGTACACGGCGGCCACCGACCAGGCCACGCCCAGGCCCAGGAACACGTTCACGGCGTTGGAGCCGGTCACGTTGCCGATGGACGCGTCCGCGCACTGGTCCTGCAGCGCCGCCACCTTGCTGGCGAACGTGTCTGCGGGGACAAGGGCACAGGGGCTCAGAGGGGCGCAGGTGAATCGCCCCGCCCTGGGGTCTGCGTCACATCCCACCCAACCCCAACAAAATCGATTCCGACCCACAGGGACCCTACAGGGCAGGGTAGAACTGCTCTGTGAGTTTCCCAGGCTGTAACTCTCCCTACATGGGAGTAGACAGCCTCATCTTTGTCCCACAGGGCAGCTGGTGGGTTCGAACTATTCTTCTTGTGGTTAGCAGGCCAACCCAGTCACCAAGGATCCCCAAGATGACCCAGACCCAGTGCAGCTGCAACAGTCACCAAGGATCCCCAAGATGACCCAGACCCAGTGCAGCTGCAACCAGGGTCCCTTCTAAAGCCTCGCCCCCATTCCCTTAGCTGATGAAAGGTTTGCACTGCCCCATGCAAAGTCTGAGGCCAATCCTCCGCCTGCTTTCTCTGGGATTCGTCTGCATGCTGGGGGGGGGTGTGGGATCCGGACCACAGCCTGTTTCCTGGGGGGCCTCCCCACCTGCACACCCTGATTTGGATGAGACCCATGGTCTGCATTCTGGATGGCCCTGCTCGCTACTGTCTCTGGGACCCGCTGCCTGCTGCTTGTGACCTACTGCCTGATTGCCTTCAGACCGGATGGTGTCGGCGTCATAGGGGATGTCCAGTCCGATCCGGCTCATAGTGACCCGGTGTAGTCAGAACCAAACGCTGCCTGGGTCTCACGTCTGAGCCCTTGGCTGCACCCACTGTGTCAATCCCGTAAAGCCGTGACTGGAGTATAACGCCTCCTCTTTCTCCCAGGGAGTGGCTGGTGGTGTTGAACCGCTGACCTTCCGGTTAGCAGCCCCACTTGGAACCACTAGGCCACCAGGCTTCCTCTCTTGAGTCTGTGAGCCCTGCTGGCTGCTCTCTAGGGGACCCGCTGCGGCTTTCTGAGGGATCTATTTGCACACTGGGGACTCCACCACCTGCTTTCTATGGCTCTCGCTGGCTGCTTTCTGTGGGGCCCATTGTCTGTTTTTCTAGAGGCCCCACCGTCCAACTGGTACCTGGCTGGGCAAGATGAGTGTCTGCCCCCTGCTGCACCCATCCCACCTCCCAAGGCAGCCCTTTCTCAGCCCCCCAATCCCTTTGTTTTCTCAGGCGTCCAGACTGTTCTCGGTGGCCCAGTCCTGCAATGTTGTGCCCACCCAAGTCTCTGGCAGGGTGGGTGGGCACCAGAGAACCACGGCCCAGACTCCTCGTCCCTAGTGCCTGCTCTCTGAGTCCCCTCTCTCATTCCAAACCCAAACCCACTGCCGAGGAGTCGACTCCCTCGAGCCAGTAAAGCCTGCATGGAAGCAGACAGCCTACGCTTTCTCCCTTGGGAGGCTGGTGGGTTTGAACTGCTGCCTTCAGGGTGAGTGGCACAATAGGGCTCCTTACCACCTGCCATGCACATGGATAGAGAAAGCAGGGGTGCCGGGCCCCAGCGGCCTCATCTCCCAACTGGCATGAAGAATGGCAGCCTCTGCCACCTTGTTTCTGTGGGGCCCTTCCTCAGGCGGGCCTGGAGAGGTGGGCGGGACGTGACCAGTGCACTTCTGTGTAGCTGTGGAAGGCCTGCCAACTGACTTCCTCCTCCCACGTCCATGACCTTAGAGAACGCCCTGCCATCAAGTGGATGCCGACTCCTCGCGGCCCCACAGGACAGGGCTAAACTGCCCTGTGGGCTTCTGAGACGGTCCCTTCTTCCGGGAGTAGAAAGCCTCGTCTGTCTCCTGAGGAGCTGGTTTCGAACCACTGACCTGGTGGGTAGCAGCACCACGTATCATCGCTATGCCCCCTGGGCTCCCTCCCCATCTTCTTAGTTCTTGGAGGATCCTGAGCCTGGTCGCTGTCATACCCCACTGATATGGATGCTTCCAGGGAATCTTCTATGTGGTTTCGTGGGTACCCACAAGGGACTTCCACCACCACCACCACCACCCATCTCTTCAAGGGCCAATTCTACAGGATGGATCCCTGGCCTGGCTGCCACCCTTCCTCACCACCTTAGGTCTACAGCACACGTCTCTTCTAGGGAGGAGACAGCCACATGGCTTCTAAGAGATGCCCCTCCGCCTCATTTCTATGTTGACCCAGAGCCATATTTCTACGGCACCCACTGTACAGCTTCCGCCAGGCACCTTCGTATTCCCCAACCATCTCGCGCTTAGGCCTTGCTTACAAGGCCTCGGGGACCCCGCCACAGCTACCAGTGCCCCCAGGGGTTACCAGGAATGGAGGTGCCCAGGGCTACAAAGACAACAGCGTTGACGGAATCCTTGAGGCCCACGGTGCAGCCGAAGTGGGAGGCGAGGTCCCCGATGAGGGCGGTGAGCAGGCCGATGACCAGGATGCAGACGCCAAAGCAGGCCCAGCCGTGGCAGTATTCAGTGGGGGGCACGCAGGCGAACAGCACCTTCCAGAACACCGTCAGGAAGTGCATCACGTAGTCAAAGCAGGACGGCAGACGCTCCTCCCGGGACCCGTCCTCCTCCTCCTCCTCGTCCCCTGTGGGCACACGACTCAGCTGGGGCACACGCACGTGCCTCCCTTGTCCTCACCCACGGAGGCCCTGTCTGGTGCCCAGCCACCATGTGTCCCATAGAGGGTCCCTGCTTTCCCAGAATCCTTGGGGGTGGGCGTGGCCACTGAAATATTTACTTTCCCAGAAGCCCTGGCAGCTAGGTGCATATGTATAAATGTTTACCCTCCCAGAATGCCTTGAAGCTAGAGGAGACTCCACGCTCCCCAGAACCCTTTGCAACTAGAAGTGGCTATGTCTCTGGCTAAGTATATATTTACATATATGTATTTCTTTCCCCAGAAGCCCTTGCAACTAGCAATAGCCATGTATACAGCTAAGAAATATTCACTTTCTCAGATTCATCACAGCTAAAGGTAGCCGTGTGCCTGCCTAGCTAAAGATACTCCCTTTCCCAGAATCCCTTAAAGCTGACAACAGCCAGGTCTTCAAAAAAGTCACTTTCCCAGCACGCTTTGAAGTCAGGTGGTCAAAAAAAGGAAAAAACACAAAAACTCCCTGTCATTGCACTGATGCCGACGCATAGCGACCCTGCTGGACAGGGCAGAACTGCCCATGCGAGTTCCCAAGGGAAAAGGAGTAGAAAGTCCAGTCTTCCTCCACCGGGGCTACTGGTGGCTTCAAACTACTGACCATTCTGCTGGCAGCCCCACACCTAACCCACTGTGCCACCAGGGCTCCTTCAGAGGTGGCCGTACCTCCAGCTGAAAATCTTCCTTGTCCCAGAAACTCTCGCCGTTAGCATCAGCCATGAGCTCAGCTAAGAATCTACCCCATTTCTAAAGTTCCCTGTAGCTAGTTGTCGCTATACACTCGGCGAAAGAGAGTCACTTTCCCAGAAGCCCTGGAAGTTAGACAGAGCGTGTCCTCCAATAAAAACATTCCCTCAGAGCGTCCGGAGTAAGAAACCTACACACACACACACACACACACACACACACACACAACATTCACTTTTCTCGAATCCGGTGGCGCTAGCAACAACCATGTCCCTAGCTAAAAATATCCCCCTTCCCAGAGGCCCTTGCAGCTGCCGTCACCATCTACTCCAAGCTAAAAATACAAACATTCTCAGAGCCCTCACAGCTAACAGGGTCCGCCCACGGGCCCTGACTTTCCCAGAATCCTTTGCAGCTCGAGACAGTTGTTCCCCTAGATACACTCAATCATTCCCAGAATCCCCTTGTGGCTAGGGGTGGTCGTGTCCTCGGCTAAACACGTGCCTTCCCAGGGTCCCTTGCAGCAGTGGCGGAGACCAAGCAGGCTTTCCGATGTGGGAGCGGTGCGATGGGGGGTGTGTGGGTTTGGCTTCATATCGTGGATGCTCCCTCCTCGGCGCTGTTTTGTGAACGCAACTGCAGAGACCACACCCAATTCTGCCACCCAGCCATTGCTGACTCACAGTGACTCTAGAGGGCAGGGCAGCACTGCCCTGTGGGTTTGCAAGACTGTCACTCTTCACAGGGACAGAAAAAGCCTCCTCTTTCTCCCAAGGAGAGGCTGGTGGTGTCTTGCTGTGAGCAGCCCTTGATATAACCCTGCTGCCACCAGGGTCCCTGTGAACTCAGTTAGGGCCCAGCGGCAAAGGGCAATCCTGCTGGTGTCATGGTGACAATTGGGCACGATCCCAAAGAGCAGCAGTTCGAACCCACCAGCCGCTCTGTAGGAGAACACTGGGGCTTTCTACTCCTGTCCCAGAGACTCACGGGGCCACTTCTACCCTGTCTTACAGGGTCCCTATGAGTCGGCATCGACCCGTTGGCAGTGAGTTTGGGTTGGAAATGTGAGTTTGATCTCTTGTGCCTCCGTCAGCTGAGAAGGGTAGGTGACAGACACCTTTGTCAGCCTGGCCCGAGAAGGAGCATCAGGCGAGCGTGTGCCATGGAAGGGTCAGAATCCGGAAGATCGGGAAGAAACACTGTAGCCCTCGCACCGCAGAGCCACTCAGGGGCCAAGTCAGCCAGCCACTTTCCATGGGGCTCCTCCCTCCTCTCCAAGAAACACCCCAAGATCTGCCACCTAGTGGCCGAGATTGACTGGCCATTTAGGGTGGGGAGTGGGTGGGTGACCACCCTGGGCAGAGGTCCCTTTGTCCCTTTTCTCCCTCTCTTAGCCACTTAGCTCCATAAAGAAATCCCAGAGCCGGTGAAAAAAGTTCTGCTGCTGCGGTTTCCGGCGCACAACACACAGGATTTCTTCCACTGAAAAGCGTGCTGAAGCCTGACTCCGTCCTCATGGGCGACTGCACTCAGTCACGCACTGGTCTGAGTCTCCTTATGGGGCGTTCAGAACAAAATAAAACAAAACGGTCCAATAGAAACAGCAGCCTCCGGGATCCGATGAGCCAGGTAAATTCCAAGGAGAAATTCAAGGACAGTTCAGAAGGCCATGGTGACGGTTTGGGAGGAATCCTTGAGGGCGGAGTAGGGAGCCCTGGTGGCGCTGTGGTGATTCATTGGGCTGCAGGGTCAGCAGTTCGAAACCACCCGTGGCTCCACGGGAGAAAGAGGAGGCTTTCTACTCCCAGAGAGATGCCGTCTCAGAAACCCACAGGGGCAGTTCTACCATGTCCTAAGGGTCGAGATGAGTCCAAATTCAACTCGATGGCAGTATGTTTGGGGGTTTGGGGGTGTGGTGGGTTATGGCGTGATGGGTTGCTGACCCCACGGGCAGCAGTGTGTACCCACCAGCTGCTCTACAGGATAGAGATGATTCTTAGCCTCAGAGACCCCCTGGGGCAGTTCTAGTCTGTCCTATAAGGCCACTCAAACACACTCACGCAAACACGCCCAGTCAATTCTGACTCCTAGCAGCCCTATGGGGAAGGATAGAACTGAACTTCCCACGAGTTTCCCAGACCGTCACTCGTGATGGGAGTAGAGAGCCCCGTCTTTCTCCTGTGGAGCAGCTGCTGTGTTGAACCGCTGAGCCTGGGGATCACAGCCCAGCTGGTAACCATTAGGACACCAGGGATCCTCGTACTACCTGCAGATTGGCGCTGACGCTGAAGAGACACGTCAGGTCACCAAAAGCCAGAAAACACCGAGCGCAGAAAGCATCATGAGCCATCGAGTGGAATCCGACTCACAGAGACCCTACAGGATTGAACAGGATAGAACCGCCCCTGGGAGTTTGAGACTGTAAACCCTTCATGAGAGCAGAGAGCCTCATCTTTCTTCCGAGGAGCTGGCTGCTGGCTTTGAACCGCTTACCTTGTGGCTAGCAGCCCAATGTATGAACCCTATGCTACCAGGGATCCCCTTACCACAGTGGTTCTCAGCCTTCCTAATGCCGCGACCCTTTCATACCGTTCCTCACGTGGTGGTGACTCCCCAACCTTAAAATTACTTTCATTGCTACTTCATCACTGTCATTGCGCTACTGTTATAAATCGGGCAACCCTGGCGAAAGGGTCGTTCAACCCCCAAAGGGGTCGCCGAGACCCCCGCGATAAAGCAAGCATCTCAGTAAGTGGAATCACGCGAATTCCTGGTTTGTAGCCATGCAAGCTGCGTTGACACTCAGAACCAGACTTGCCACCATCGAGCCGATTCACAGGGACCCCATAGAGCAGGTCGCACTGCCCCTGTGGATTTCAGAGACTGTCACCTGTGGGAGACTGACACGGAGGGAAACAGGACGAGGACTCTCTTCCCTAACTGATCCCAGAGGGAGTCTGGAAAGCTGGTCTTCCACGGTAGGAGAGCCTCCACTTTGGTCAGTTAGAGGTAAAGTCCAAGTACATGATCCTGCTTTAAACATTGTTCCCACAGATTCCCCCCTGAACAGCTATGCTGCCTTCAAGTGAGCTCCTGGAGGATGATATCTCCCTGTAGAAGCAGACATTCTTGTTATGCCCTCCCGAAAAGGCACCCATCCCCCTCATGCCTTCCCCTAATGCAGAAATTAGGTTTCCTCACCTGTGAGCTCAGGGACTTTACTGTGGTTACCACCCACCTTGTGATGTAACTATTGAATATGCATGACTTATGGCTATAAATACCCCGAGACAGTAAACACACCCTCTCTCTTCTCCCGCTTCCACGTGGACCACCAAGAGGGGCTGAGGTGGGCATGCTACCATGAACCGTGTCTGACTCCTTTATTTTATCTTCTCTCCTACCTCTCCCTCCTGTCTTCTCTGACTTTACTATAATCGTTATCGATGATCACCTACAGACCCTGCAGTTATAGAGGCTGGTTTCCTCTGACAGCCGCCCTTTACTAGAATAGAAAGTCTCATCTCTCTCCCACGGAGCGGCTGGTGGTTCTTGAACTACTGGCCTTGGAGTTAGCAACCCGGCACGTCACCACGCTGCCACCAGGAGCCGGAATGGGACCTGGCCAGGGCCAGGGCAGAAGAGCCCTCCCTCTTGGGCTGGGGGTCCACCTCCCGTGGACTCTCCCGGGGCCTCTCCACGCTCTGCTTTCAATCGTGCTGTGGATCCCCACGGTCCTCAGGCCCAAGCCGAGCCTTCGGACGGGCCATCCGGGGACCTGCCCAGCCAGCCCTGCTTAATGGCACCGCTGCGGCTCCTTCCCTTCATAGGGAGCCAGTGGCGGTCATGCTTGCCAGTCTGCGGTCACCCCTGCCCCAACCCAGAGCATCCAATGTGCACCCTTCAATCGGCACCTCAACCTCTCTGACCCTCCGGGGGCTTCCCTGCGAGGGGCGGACTCGCCAAACGTGCCCCTGGAGATGGCTGTCAGGATGAAATGGTTCTGCCCGAGCGAGGTGCTTGCAACACTGCCGGGCACAACTCAATAACTCTGACTGGAAGCAGAAAGGCCCGTCCTCCTGCAGATGATACGTGGTTTCAAACTGCCAGCCAGGGCTACCCGAAGAGAGAGCCGTCCCGGCCGAGGACAGCGTGCTTGGTAGAGCAGGGGAAGACCCTCAAGGGGATGGCCTGACCCGGTGGCCGCAACAATGGGCTCAGACATAAGGCTCTCAGGTGGGTGGGTGTTTCCTTCTCCTGGTGGTGATGAGTCTGACGGACTTGGTGGGACCCAACAGAGCAACAAAATCATTGGTGGTCCCTTTGGGGGGGCAGATTCAAGGATGCTCGCCTGCTGTAAGGAGCTTGCAAGCCTAGGAAGGGAGGCAAAGAAAAGAGCAATGCACGGGATGGGACAGGGTTTACCTGTAAGAAGGTACATGGCACCTGTAAGAAGGTACGGGTGGAGGTTAGCCTGTCAATCAGGTCGTAGCTTGATGACTTTCATTTGGAGATAACAGGATCTCTGGAGGTGGGCCTCTCTCTCTCTCTCTCTTTCTGCCTGAGACCTTCGTCAGCCCTGTGATGCTTCCACCGCCATTGGATCCACAAGACTTTGCACCCACCGGCCTGTGATGCTCCCGCATTCCACATCATTGCTTGCGACTGCGTGAGTCAGAAGAGGGACCTATGGGCTAGTACTGGACTTATGGACTTGAGCTGGACTGGGCTGGGATGTTTTCCTGATCTACAATCGCTTCTTGATACAGAGCTCCTTCTTAGACATCTAGGAGCGTCTCTGGATTTGTTTCTCTAGTCAATCCAGCCTCGCACACTCGCCAAGAGAGCCAGGACTGCCTTCCACCCTCAGTGCCCCAAACAGCCACTTGCCCAGGTCACCAAGCGTCGCGAGGCAGTGACGGAAAAAGCCACACACGTGACGGGACAGCCAAGACCCCGGGGGTGCGCTGGCATCACCTTCCTCACCGTCCTCATCAGCAACACGACTACAGGTACCGTTCCTCCTGTTGTTCTTATCGTTACTCTTCCTGGGAGTCAGATCACTGGTTCCCATCGACCTGCTGCCAGACACAGGCTCCGCCTCCATGGCCAAATCACACCCTTCCACTCGGTTTGGCTCCACCCTCTACGCCTCAGGGGGTGCACATGCTGATGCTCCAAGAACCCCCTTCTCCGGCTTCCCGCTGTCTCTCAGCATAAAGCTTGGGCAGGAAAGAGCAATGTCATCAAGGGCCTAGGCTCCTCCTCCGCTCTGACCTCAGGGCTGCAACATGGCTGCTACACCACCAGCCATCGAGACCAGGTTCCAGGGGAGAGGAAAGAGGAAGCAGGGACGCCGGAAGGGGCAGCAGCGCCAAGGTTGGTTTGACCCTCTCGGGCCTACTCTTTGGGGTCCCGCGGCACCCTCTAACTCTGCTAATACCCGCCTCCACCCCCTGAGGAAATGGTGTACCATCCCTAGAGGCCCTGTCCCCAACACCCTGCTCATGCTCAGAATAAAACTCCAGTTCCCACCACATCTATGTGTTCCGTCCACCACCAGTCCCTACTCAGATTACAGTCCACCCCCTGGCTCCTCCTTCCAGAAGCTCTCTCTCTCTCTCTCTTGCCTCGTGAGACTCTCCCGCTCAGATCAGAAGGACCGCCACCCCCCAAAAGCTCCCTGGCACATTTCGGGATGGCACCCTAACTGGCTGTATCCTGCTGGCTGCCAGGCTCCTCCCCAGGCCCAAGAGTAGCTGTCCTCTCCCAAATGCGCTATGCCATTGTGGGGTGTCGCCAAGCCAATTCTGACTCACAGCCACACCTCAGGACAGAGCAGAGCAGCCCCCCCTCGCCCCCCAGTTTCCTGAGGCTGCGGTCTTTACAGGAGCCAACAGATGAGGCGGCTTTCTCTCCTGCAGCCGCTGGCTGTGCCCAGCCACTGGCCTTTCAGTGAGTGGCCAAGCGCCTCGCCGTGGTGCCACTGCCAAACCTCACTGCTGCCAGGCTGCTGCCCGCCCTACAGGACAGGGCAGAACTACCCCCGTGGGTTTCCGAGGCTGTCAATCTCCACGGGAGCAGACAGCCTCATCTTTGTCTCCACAACGGTGTCTGCCGGTTTCAAACTGCTGACCCTGTGGTTCGCAGGCCCAGCGCGTCACCCACGGAACTGCTGCGGTTCACGGTTGCCACCAAACTCACTGCCATCGATCGAGCCTATTCTGACTCATGGCAACCCTGTCAGGGCAGGGTCCAGCCCCTGTGGGTTTCTGAGACAGTCATTCTTGATGGGAGTAGACAGCCAAGTCTTTCTCCCTCGGTGCGGCTGGTGGGTGCAAACTGAGAACCTGTGGTTGGCAGCCCGACACGTGACCACGACACCGCCAGGGCTCCCTAAATCTGCCCCAAGGTTTCACAGGCCTAGATTTTTGTTCTTGGCTGGCCTTCTGCCTGGACATCCTCCCTGTCATCCCCATCCTCCTGGCTGCTTTCTATTCCCAAGTAAAGACTCGGCTC
>NW_022104553.1:24304176-24305851 GCF_000313985.2 Echinops telfairi | reverse complement strand
TCACTTGACCTTCCTCTAGACCGACCTGAGTTTGCTCTAAGTGCAAGGATCTCATGCTTGTTCCATGACAAACACTTCCTCCCTGGCTTCTTTAATATCAACGCGATCCTTCTTCTTACTCGTTGTTTGTATGTTTATATCGCTGTTGTCTTATGCCTACCACGTTATTGCACGTTTGTTCTGCACTGTTTCTGCTGGGTTTACCCTTTGCGAAGCACAGGAGGAGTGGATGCTTTGACACAATACCGATGCAAGGGTTTGTAGCAGATGGAGGGGGTGGGGCTGGGGGAAGACAGGGAGGGGAGGGGATTTGGGGAGCACACCATGAAGGCGGGAGGGGGGAGGGAACACTAGCACTGGATGTGATTACGCAACTCGTTTTAAAGGTGATCTAATCATGGAGGGGGGAGAAAGGAAAGAAGATGCTCTAAAACTGATTGTGGTAATGATTGTACAATTCGTCTTGATATGATTGAACGTTTGAATTGTATGATGGGTGGATTATGGACCAATAAAACCGTAAAAAAAACGCAGCTGCAGCAGCCCCACGGGGAGATGGCACTCCATCCTGTCAGGCTGTCAGGCCTGTCACCTGGTGTCTGGGCTACTACCGGCATCTCCCTTCCTCAAAGCCTGGTCTCTCTAGATCCCACCCACCCACCCACCCAATTCCTCTCCAACCACATTTCCTCCAGAGCTCTCCCTCTCCTAGCTGGAGTCCTGGCGGTGTGGTGGCTATCCGTTGGGCTGCTAACTGCAAGGTCAGCGGTTCGAAACCACCAGCCACTCTCTGGGAGAAATGGGAGGCTTTCGACTCCCGTCAAGATGTACAGCCATAGAAACTCACAGGAACAGTGCTACCCTGTCCCGTGGGGTCCTGGTGCATCGGGATCGACTTGATGGCAGTGAGTTTGGTTTTGTGGTGAGCTTGGCTTCCCCAGGCCTCGAAACCGGGAACATGAGCCAAGCGAAGATGAAAATCCTCCCGGCGTTCCAACTTTCCGGACTCAGTGCGGGATCTCAGGCCAACCACCTTAGGCTTCAAGCCTCAGCGACCCCCGTGGGCTTCCACCACAGCCAGTACTGGCGCCGAGTCTGTGCATCCAAGTGCCGTAGTGTCTCAGACCACAAGGGGGAAGTGTGGGACCATCTGAGGTCCAAGGTGGGACTCCACCAGGTGGGCGTGAACTGGGCGCCGTGGAGACGGTCTCCATGGCAACAAGGGAGCCAGGTTCTGTCTAGGAAGGCCATTGCCATTTCCCTTTTGTCCCCCAGCCCCCCAAACACCTGATCAAACCCCTCCTCCCCTCAGCCAGGCTCTCAGGAACCACCCTCTCTGCGCCCTGCCCTCTGTCTCTGCTCCAGGCTTGTCTGTCTGTCTGTCTCTCTGTCGACCCAGATGCCTCTCCTGGGCCCCCGCTGATTTCTGTCTGGCCCTCTGCCATGTCTCTCCATCTTTCTCTGGGTATCCGTCTCTCATTTCCCCCCTGCTTATTACTATTAGTTGGGATGTGATAGGTATCTCCTATCAGTCCGTATTTCCATCATGTCAAGTAGAATGAATTGTGCGGTTGCTCCCACAATCCGATTCCAAACATTCTTTTTTCTACACGGACTCCTCGACATGTCTCCCTTTTACCCCATCTCCACCACTGCCCCCCCTCCCCTCACACCC
>NW_022104553.1:24296115-24304019 GCF_000313985.2 Echinops telfairi | reverse complement strand
TGACACCTCTGAGACACACTCTAACATGCAAAAACCAAACCAAACATGCAAACAAACATGCAGAAAATTTCTCCCCTCTCTCTCTCTCTGCCTGTTTCTTTGTGCCGGTCTGTCTGCCCTGTCCCCCTCCTCTCTGGAATTCTAGTCTCCCCACCACCCCCTCTTTCTCTGCCTGGTTTCTCTCCTGTTCTCTCTGCCTGGCTGTTCATGTGTGTGTGTATGTGTGTGTGTGTGTGCCCCTATCTGATTATCTGTCTCCTGGCTCCCTGCTCTTCACCTGCTTCAGTTCTTCCCCACTCTTCCTCCCCTTCCCCTTGGAGAGCTTGCACTCTCTCCCTCCACCTGTCTCCGATGATCTGTCTCCTCACCTCCTGCTCACTCGTTCACGATCTTCTGTGTCTTTTACTTTATTATTTATTCATCTTCTCCTATGTCTTTCCTGCTTTTTCCTTATTTTCCCTTTCCTCTCTAAAATAGTCTCTCTCCCTCCCTCCCTCCCTCGTTCCATCTCTTTGATGATCTATGTCCTGGCCTCCTGCTCACTCTTTCCACATCTTCAATGCTTTCTCTTCCCTTCTTTGCCCATCCCCCTTTAGGGGTCTCTCCCTCTCTCCCTCCCTCCCCACCCCTCTGTCTCTCCATCATCCTCTCTCCTCCCTCCCCACTTACCTGCGCTCACCGTAATTGCCTCTAAAAACTGCTCCCGCCACGAATGGGTCCCAATCACCAAAGCCAAGTTTGTCTTCTTGATGAGTTTATCCACCGTGTTCTAGGGGTGAGCCAAGGGGGAGAGAGCAGTGAGGGTGGACCTCCCTTGGCCCCCGTAAAGCCCCCCCAGGGAAGCTTCACAATGGCTGCTGGTTTGGAGGTTCAGACCCCATCCTCAGAGGTCTTCACTCTTCCACACCCCAGAGTCTGCTCAACACCAAGCCTGACCCTCCGGTTCCCACCCACGGAGAGCCCGGGGTGACTGCGCAGACACGCTCCAGCGGGATCTGTGTGGCGCAGGTGGCCAGGCCTTTCTTCCGCAGCACTGCGTGGCGAGTTCACCCACCAGCCACCAGGGGGCCCTATCAAGGACAAAGGAGTGCGCTGTCCGTGGTGCTGACAGCGAGCTGAGGGTTGTCTGTCCTCAGGCCCCTGGTTTCCTCGCCCTTGCTCCCCTCCAGGATCCTCCCAGAGGAAACAACTCCGGGAAAGTGCTGCTTCCACCCCACCCCACCCCTAAAAAAAGTCACCTTAAAATCATAGGACTCCTCGATGATAACCTCCAGTCGGCAGTTTTCCCCAAGCACCGGCTTGCCCATCTCCGCGATCCTCCGCGCCTCCTCCTCCTCAGCCGTCAGCTTCCGGTCCCCATCCTCCCCTGCAGCGTGAGGGATGGTAGTCAGACTCCCGAGAGAACTCACTGGGCCCGTGATTCTCTCACGCCCTGTTCCCCTTCAGAAAACTCTTGTCTGCTCTTCTCTGGGGGGAGCCTTTGGGGCCTTTCCCCAGACTCCCCAGCTCCCCAACCCTCTCCCCTAATGAAGTGCTCCCGAAAGCTGAGATGGTGTGCTCTGGGGTCCAGGCAGTGAGGCTGTGGTCTTGAGCAATGCCTTAGCCACTCTGTGCCTCAGCCGCCACATCTGTAAAATGGGAACTATACCAGTACCTACCTCGTGGGGAGGCCGTGAGAGTTAAACATTCAGAAGCCCCCACCCCTCACCACGGTCATGGAGTCAATCCCGATTCAAAGAGCGTCTTGCAGGGCAGAGTAGAACTGCTCCCCATCGGGCTTCTAAGGCTGTGATCTTTATGGGGGCAGACTGCCGCATCGTTCTCCCGTGGAGTGGCCGGTGGGTTTGAACTGCTGACCTTTCGGTTCACAACCGGGTGCTTCACCACGGCACACCTTTTATGAGGGTTAAGTGCGCTGATTCATGTGAAGTCCTTAGGACAGTGTCTGGCATACACAGACACTCACTAGGTGTTATGAACCATCACCAGTGTCATCGCCACCAACATCCGGAGGATGGAGGCCTGCTTCCTGCACTGTGGAAATGTTCCAGAGTGTGTCTGGGGTGGGGTGCAAAGGGAAGGACACGTCTTTTCTGGAGCCCAGGGCCACCTGAAACCTGGTGCTGAGGTTTCTGGGTTGTTTTTTTTAACTTACTCAAAGTCCACTGACCTTTTTTCCAACCTCAATACCGATTCGATCTCTGGTTCTCAAACTGGGCCTGACTCCACGTGTCATGCTGCCACCAACCCTGAGTCCACATCCCAGCCCTCAGCCCTGACCCCATATCATCAACTCTCAATCTTAATCCAATGCTGCCCCCAAATCCCAATCCCATTCTAACTCTCATTGTAATCAGACCCAATAATGACACCAAGTTCTCAAACTTCCAACTCCAGATGTAATCCCAGCCCTAACTAAACCTGACCCCCAATCGCAGCCCCGACCCCACATCTCCCCACGACCCTGGTATCATCACTAACAAAGGGCTTGGCCATGCAAGTGGAGCTACTGTGTGGGATTCAGCCCCCCCCCCCCCAATGCACTGTTTCCATTTGTTCTTGGGCACTTGGCCGGACTACATTTCCCAGCCTTCCTTGCAGTTGGGTGTGACCATGTGACTAGATATGGCCAATAGAATGAGGCCGGCAGTGAAGGACGGTACTTCCAGCCAGTGCATCCCATAGGAGATTCCATACTCTCTTGGCAGTGGGATGCAGAGGCTCCGGATGCCAACACACCAGGGCATGGCAAGCCAAAGATGGGGTGACCACGTGGAAGAAGAAACCACCACGTGGAAGAAGAAGCACTCTCATAAAAACGTTGCCTGGGCAGGAAATATGTTGTGTTAAGTCCTGGGGGGTCGGGGGTGGCTGTTACAGCAGTAGGAATCTCTTATCCTAACTAATACAATCTTCATTCCAACCCCATCCTGATCTTGACCCCCTCTCCAAACTACACGCTTTCTCTCTCCAAGCCCGACCTGAGTCCCAACTCTTACCTCCATCTTTGACTGTGGCCCTGTTTCCAACGACAAACTCTGTTATTCACCTCAACCACCCAACTTCAGCTTTGATCTAAATACAATCCCAGTTCTCATCAGATCCCGCCACAAGCCCATCTGAACGCTAACCTTGATGTAGGCTTAATCCTCATCCTAAATCCACCCCCACGGTCCTAGGTATCTCTTAAACTCGACTCCACTCGATTCCCTCTGACCCTATATCATAAGCCCAGACTTGAGTCTATGACTCGTTTTCCACCCCCACCCCCAACCTTGGCTTCAAACGAAACCCCACACTGACTTTACCCCTACCTGTGTGCCCCAACTTCTCACCAGTCACACCCTCCACTCCAAGCCTCACCCTGCCCCAATCAGCCCTCACCTCATCTCCCACCCCCATCACACCCAACCTGGAAGGACAGCTAGAGATCCCACCAGTCTCCCTCTCGGCTGGCTCCTCCCCCCAACCCCCAGGGCATGTGACTTCACTCACCTTGATTGAGTAGCAGAGCTGGGGAGAGACAGAGACAGGGAGAGTGTGAGATCCTTCCCGGGGTGGGTGCCCCGATTGTGAGCTTGAAGGAGTCCCCACAAGTGAGCCCCCAAGGGACCCCCAACCCTGGACCTCTTGCCTCTCCCACAGCCCGCCCACACAAACCCCTCACCTGAAATCCCTCGCTTCAACCACTGGGGCTGGCCCAGTTCGATGAAGAAATTATCCTTCTTCTCGTATTCCTCATCATCAACTATCTTCACCTGCAGAGTTTTCCTGGGGTGGGGGCGAGCAAGAGGGGGAAAATACTCAGCACGAGGCCCCCTCCCCAACTCACCAGATCACTCTCCTATCAGACACCCAGTTTCTTGAGCACCGGAGCCCCGCATGGCACCAACAGCTACGTGCTCAGCTACGGACCAGAAGGTGGGTGGTTCAGTTCCACCCGGAGGTTCCTCAGAGCAAAGGCCTGGCAACTTCCTCCTGGAAAATCAACCTTCGAAAACCCTCCAGAGCATAGCTCTGCTCCCTCCTCCCTGGGGAGAGTCTCCCCCACAGTAGCCTGTTTGGGGACTGTGGCTCTATTCGTGTACCAACATCATCCCAAGCACCGTGGAGCTGAGTCAGGCTGAGAGAGGATTTGAACTTCGACCTGTCTATTGCAAAGGAGCCCCTGTGATGTCACGAGTTACTTGGCTCGGGCTGCCAAACCACAAGGTCAGCGGTTTGAAACAAGCCGAGAGAGAAATTCGAATCGCCTACTGCCTTCAAGAGTGACAGTCTCAGAAACCCCCCTGGGGCAGTTCTACGCTGTCCTATGGGGTGGCAGTGAGTGGGTGTGGTTTTAGCTATCAGAGTCTGAGCCTTTCTCCCACACTCATTACCACCCCTCTGTCTCCACTCTGTCCAGCCACCATCTCCCCTCCCCTCCCCCGCCCATCCCTGCCATCAGGCCGATGCCAACTCGTAGCCAGCTCTGTGCTGCTCCGAGCAGAACCACAGCTGGGACCCTCCAGGAACGGGCCTTTTTTCCGAGGCACCTTGGTGGGTTTGAACTGGCAACCTTTGGTTTCCTCCTAGCGCCGCCCACCCCCACGTGTTTGGCTCTGTGGTGCCAAGGACGTCCACATTTGGGCCCTTGCAGCCCTGTTCTCCAAGGGCTGCCCGAGGGACCCCCAGTGGGCTCAAAACCTTTGCCTGGCTCCTCACCCAGAGAAGACATCAAACTCCTGCCCTCCTTCACCAGCTCCGCCTCTCCCACCCCCTAATACGGCCCTTGCTGCCTCTCCAGGTCCCCCCACTTCTTTCCCCTCACTCCCTTCACCAGTGCAACACCGGACCCTTGTGCCCCAGGACCCTTGCACTGGCTGCTCTCTGCCTGCTAAGGATGCCTCTCCCCCACTTCCTTTCATTCTTCACCAAGACCGCTCCAACCACCGTACTCGAATCTGTCCGGCTTCCACCGCCCCACCCAGCGCTCCTGGCCCAACCACTGCCCCTACTCGGGCAATCTCTTCTAACGCATAGTCCAATACAAGGTCTTCGTTCCCTGTTGTTTGCCATCTGCCTCTCTGCATTCGATGGCGAGTTTTCCCACCAAGGCAGAGATCTTTGCTTATGGATGTTCTTGGCTGTCCCCTCCCACCATCACCCGCCCCAGCTCCCCCAAGCACTTTAGCACAGGGCTCGGCCTATCACAGGCCATCCATGGATATTTGTCAACTGGTACCCTTCCGCAGGGAGGCCCTCGGCTTCCTGCCCTCTGTCCCATCTCCACTGGGAGGGTTAACCGGAGTGCTAATTGATTTTCTCCGCATCCCCGCTGCTATGGTAACCAGGAGCTGGCAGGGGGATGCGCGACCAGAAGTTATCCATCTTCCCGCCTGACAGGCAACTCCTCTGCGCTGCGGTCTCCCGGGCCTGGCCCAACCCACCCCTACCTCCTGCCATCGCCCCCCACCCCCGGAATGTCCACTAGCTCCGCCACCAGCAAGTCCCCCAGGTGTAGGGACCGCGTGGTTCCACGAGGCCTGGCTCTGGCACCCAGTAACGCAAACAGCCAGCCCACGCAGCTGACCGCGCTGCCCTCGCAGCGCCACACCCCACGGCCACTCCGCAGGCAGCGCGGCACCCTCGCCCCAGCCGGGGTGGCACTGCCAGCCCTGCAGAGCCTCCCTGAGAGCGGGGTCCCTTAAGGGCACGGTCACGTCTCTGCGTATACCCTTCCAAGTTTCTACCTAAGGAACCCGGCGGTTGGGGGGGTTCAATCTTCTGCTCCCTCGCCGTCTATGTGCTTGTCTCTCTCCCTCGTCTCTCTGACTCTCTGGTTCAGCCACCTCCTGTATCTCTGCTGATCCGCCCCCCCCCGCCCCCCGCGGTGGCTCAGTAGCCAGTGGGGACACGTCCGGGACACGGTGTTACCCGTGCGAACACGGGATGGTCATGTGGGGACACACGCCCGCCCCCACCCTTGCTCAGGATATTTTAAAGTTTCAGTGGGTGTCAAGAACAGGCCACCCCCATCCTGGGAGTGGGCCCGGAGCTGTCCTCGGTGCTAAACCAGTGCGGCGCGGAGGTGGGTCTCCGGAGACAGGCGCCTTGCAGCCCCAACGCGGGCAGACAGCTGCAGACAGGGTGGCAGGCTCACGGGGTGACACACACACAC
Source organism: Echinops telfairi (assembly GCF_000313985.2). Taxonomy (NCBI): domain Eukaryota; kingdom Metazoa; phylum Chordata; class Mammalia; order Afrosoricida; family Tenrecidae; genus Echinops; species Echinops telfairi. The sequence goes on along the minus strand of NW_022104553.1, from coordinate 24,297,859 downwards.
ACACACACACACACACCTTCGCCAAGCACACCCCTGGGACCCAGTGAGTGACACACGCGTCAACAGACTCCCTGACGGGCGTACCCTCAGGAGAACCTGGAAGGGGAGAAACTCAGCCGGCAGGGGAAGGACAGCAAGAGGGACTTGAGCTAGACACAGGCAGGACTTCCTGAGATCCCAAGAAGCGGGCTTCTTCTCTGGCCCTGACATCCTGTCAGGTTCACGCCCTGCCCTACTGGTTTGATCAGGAATCCCCACCCCCTCCGCCTGCCAGAGGGCCTGGGGACACCAGTCAGCTCAGACCCAGACTCTGCTGCCCTCCAGCACCTGCACTCTCCACGGCTCTCACTGACACACACACCCCTCTTCTCTGAGCATAAAGGGGCTCCTCTCCCTGCTTCTCCCAGAATTCCTCACCCCACCGGTCTGTTTCTCTCTCTCTCCCTCTCCCCGCTGGGCACCTCTGCCCCTCAGTCCCCTTCTCCTTCGTCCTCTGTCAAGAGGCCCCAGAGGCACCTTGGTTACCCACTGGGTGAGGCCGAAAGGCTGGTGGTTCAAACCCGCTTCTTGGGAGAAAGGACCTAGCAATCCACTCCCGTGAAAATGTTCAAACCAGAAAAACAAACGAGCAGACAAAAACACCCCACCGCCCTCAAGTCTAACCTGGCTCATCATGACCCTACAAGACAGAGCCCAGCTTCCCAAAGGCATCTCTGAGATTGTCCATCTTTACAGAAGCCGACAGCTTCGTCTGTCTCCCTCAGAGCATCTGCTGGGCTTTGGATGACAGCCTGGGAACCCTCTGGGACAGTGGTACTCACAGGGTCACCCTGGGTGGGGACAGACTGGCCATCTGCTCCCATCTCTAAGGCTCTCTCGGCGTGTCTCCCTGCATGTCTCTCTGGGTGTCTCTCTCCCATCTTTTTGTGTCTCTTGCTGTGTCTCCATCTCAGACTCCCTGCTTTTCCGTCTCCCTCTCCCTCCTCTCAGCAAATCTGTCTCCTCTCCTCAGGAAGATAGTCTCCCTGCCTCTCTGCTGTGTGTGTCTCTCTCCCTGTCTCCACATCACCTGTCTCTCAGGGTCTCTCTCGGCATCTCTGTGTTGTTGCTGCCTTGGGGGCCGCCCTATCCAGCCGGCTGCTCCTCTAATTAGCGCCTGCCCGGCAGAGGAAGGATGTGTTTCGCAGGAAAACGTTCCCTAAACGCTAATTAGCCTCATGTTTTCTGCCTCCTGAAGCCACAGCTGGGGGCTCGGGCGGGCGGGGGGGCGGACAAAGGGTGTCCCAGCCCGGGGAAGCCGTGCGCTCGAGCGAGCGGGGGAGGAGAAGGCCTGTGGGGTCCCTGCAGCAGGAGGGAAGCGAGTAAGACTTCAGGAAGGACCAGAACAAGCAGAAAGACCACTCTTCCCGTACTCAGGGCGACTTGGGTGTGAGAGATGGTCCCCCCCGCCCCCCACTAGCCAGAATGGTGGCCCCAGTCCCAGACTCAAATTCTCAGCAAGCGCAGGCCAGAGACGCGGGCAGATAACAAAGAGGGGGGTCAGCGAATCCGTGACTGCGTCTAATCTAACGGGATTCAGAGCGAGCGAGACGCGGGGGGGTGGGCGGGGGGCACCCGGAGATCACTTGGCATGGTGGAGGCCAGGCAGAGAGACACCGAGGCAGAAGGCTGGGAGGGGAAGACCGAGACGAGGGCAGAGATGGAGAGGCTGAGAAGCGCAAGTCAGCGGCAGGGAGGAGGATTG
>NW_022104553.1:24288569-24295919 GCF_000313985.2 Echinops telfairi | reverse complement strand
GTAAAAGGCCGCACAATCAGAGGAGGGGCTCTGGGAGGCGTGAGTCTGTGTGTGTGTGTGTGTGTGTGTGTGTGTGTGTGTGTGTACACGCCTGTTGCCTGTCCCTGTATGTTCAATGCGAGTCCCCTTGGGCCAGCCACCCTTGTAGTCTCTGCGAGTCCGTCCGCCTTATCTCCCCAAGCCCCTGTTCCATCTTTCCGAATTCCAGACCCCACCTTTAGCCACTAGCCCCCACCTCTCCAGACCCCCTTATTCCTACGACATCTTTTCCCACCGCCTCGCCCACACGTCCCTTAGGGCGCTTGAGATTTCCCCAGGACCTTCCCCCAAACCAAAAGGTCCCCCTCTCCCTCCTCCTCCTCATTTCCACTTCTCAGGCCCCGCCCCCTCTCTAGCCCCGCCCACTCCTTCACCTTCCTTAGTGGCCCAGGTCCTGTCCCTTCTTCACCACCCACTTCCTCAACATTTCATCGCGACCGGATCCTGCCCTCATCTCCTCGGGGCTGACACCTTCTAAGGCCACACTCCAGCGCCACCAGTTACCAACCAATGCCCCTAGGCCTTACTCCCCTCAGACTGGCATCTCCCCTCCCCACCCCCTCCTTCCTCTCTCCAGCGTCTACCGTCCGCAGGCTCCACCCTCCCCTCACGGCCCCGCCCCCTCCACACGCTCCTCCTCAGCAGGCCACGCCCCTCGCAGGCCCCTCATCTTGGTCCCACTCTACCATTTCCGTCTCCTCCTCCTCCTCCTCCTCGGCCGCAGCCCAGGGGCATCTCTCCCCAGTTTCCCCTGCCCCCACCATTCTATCTCCTTCGCTAGCTACCCCTAACCCTGCCTCCCCTCTCCTCTCCCTTGCCACCTACCTCTCCAGACACTGCTCTGCCTCCAACCCCGCCCATTTCAAAACCCATGCTGGTCTCCCCCCCCCTTGACCACGCCCTGCCTTCTCCCCTAGCCCTGTCCCTCAAGCCTCCCCTGCGCCTTCTCCAGGGGGCTTTTTTCGCCCCGGCCACAGCACCGAACGGTGCAGGAAGCGTCGCAGAAGGTGGCAGAGTCGCTGTACCAAAGAGAACTGGTGGATGCCCAACCGTTTCAGAAGGTTAAATATGATAAAAAGTTGGTGGTCCTGAAGGGATACGTCCACGCAGCACTCACTGACAGCACCAGCCAATAAGCCAGGCTCCAGGAAGGGACGGAAACCCAGAGGGGAGGTTTCAGCAACCCGACACAACTCTGACGCTGCTCACTCGTTTACGTCCAGAAATCCACAACACAGTTCCTGGGCCATCAAGGGGAAGAGCTGCCTGTTTGTGCCCCTTTCCCAAGCAAGGTGACCCAATAGAAATGACCAGACAATAAGTTGTTATTATCAAACACAAGCAAATTTTTTTGCCGAGGAAAGCTAACATCCACAGGGATCGTCCACAAATTTGGGCCGGATTCAGAAAAGGAGGTCGAATGAGGGATATCGTTGCTGATGTCTGGTGGGTCTTGACTGAGAGCAGAGAACACCAGCAAGATGTTTCCTTGTGTTCTCCTGAGTGTGTGATGGCATTGGACTGTGTGGATCCTACCAAACTCTGGACCACATTGCGAATGGGGACTCCAGGGCACTTCAGGGTGCTTATGTGGAACTAATCCTCGGAACAGGAGGCAGCCGTTCTAACAGAACAAGAAGACACTACATGGTTTAACACTGAGGAAGGCGTGCGGCAGGGTTGTAGCCTTTCACCACACTTATTCGATCCGTAGGCTGAACAAATGCTCTGAGAAACTGGGCTCTGTGAAGAAGAACGTGGTAGCAGGATTAGAGGGAGGCTTATAGCACGCAACCTGCGTGATAAGCAGATGACGCCAGCTTGCTTGCGTCGAGCAAAGAGGGCTTGCAGCACTGAGTGACGAAAAGTCAAGACCACAGCCGAGAGAAAACAACCAGCAAGCCTCACAACTGGACCGACAAGCAACATCAGGGTAGACAGAGAAAATAGCGACGTTTCACTCGAATCCACCAACATTGCCCCTAAAACAGCAGTGAAGAGCTCAGACAACCTACTGCCTTGGGCAAGTCTACAGCGAAAGACTTCTTTAAAGAGTTCAAAAGCAAAGATACCACCCTGAGGACGAAGGGGTGCCTGATCCCAAACCAGGATATTTTCAGTTGACTCACATGTATGCAAAAGCTGGGTGGCAAAGAAGAAAGGACCAAAGAATTGATGCCGTTGAATTAGGATGATGTTAATGAATACTGAAGGACCATGAACTTGGAGCCCTGGTGGCATTGTGGTTATATGCTGGGCTGCTAACCACCAAGTCAGCAGTTCAAAACCACCAGTTGCTCCATGGGAGGAAAGCGAGGGCTTTCTCTGACTCCTGAAAAGAGTTACAATCTCGGGAAACTCACAGGGGCAGTTCTACCCTGTCCTATAGGGGTCATTATGAGTCGGCATGAACTGGATGGCGGTCAGTTTGGTTGGGGTTCTGGTGGTGGTTGACCAGAAGAGCAAATTAGTCTTGGAAGAAGTACAGCCAGAATGCTCCTTGGAAGTGAAGATGGTAAGACTTCATCAAACATCCTTGGACACACGATGAGGAGGGACCAGTCCTTGGAGGAGGACCTCATGCTTGGTAAAGGAATGGGCCTCGAGAAGACAGTGACATGGTAGCTGCAGTAATGGGCTCAAACGATTGTGAGGACGGCCCCAGACTGAGCACTGATTGGTTGTCTTGTATGTGGAAGTTGCTATGAGTTGGAACCTACCGATTGGCACCTAGCAACAACATCCCTACCTCCAACTCCATCACTCCCTGCCCTGCCCTGCCCCCAGCCTGGTCCCCAGACCAATTCACCTTACAGACACTGCCCTACCCCATGTCCCTGGCCCTGTCTTGACCGCCAACCTAGTAGCCCTGTCTCTGCCCCCGCCCCTCCCCTGACACCACCCCTAACTCCATCCACACCCTGGTCCTGCCCAACTCTGGCCCCATCTCTCATTTCAAGGTCAATGTACCTGCCCCATCTCTCAGCCCCACCCAATTTTTCAGCTGGTGCTGAGGCTCCCAGCAACCCTCCATTCCCAGGCTCTGCCCAATTTGGGGGCCCGCCCCCTCTCCTGGCTACTCCCAGGGTCCTAGCCCCACCCCATTCCCAGGCTCCACCCCATGTCAGCTTCTAGCCCCTCCCTACCTTCAGACCCCGCCTCACATTTCAATCCCGCCCCATTTTCAGGCCCCACCCGGGCACCCAGCCTCACCAAGGTCCAGCCTCACCCCATTCCCAGGCCCCGACCCACCCCCGTGTCAGCGTGGCCCCAGCGCCTAGCCCCACCCTATCCCCAGGCTCCGCCCCCACCCAGGCCCCGCCCCATCCGCAGGCCCCGCCCAGGCTCCCGGGCCGCCGCCGCGCACGCGCTCACGTGGTCTCGTCGTCGCCGAACTCGAGCTCGCCGCACGCGTCCTCGTAGTGCACGCCGCCGCCGCGCGCCGTGCCCTCCACCGTGCGGTAAGGCAGCCGCACGGTGCCGCGCGCGCCCGAGCTGCGCACCACGCGCACGTCCACGGTGCCCATGCACTCGCTCACGTGCAGCAGGCGGTCCTGGAAGGAGAAGATGCCCGCGTGGTCGTCGTCCAGGATGGTGACGGTGGCCAGCAGCGGCGCCACCAGCCGCCCCTTGGGCCGCCCGCCGCAGTCGGGCTCGAACATGCCCTGCGCGTCGCCCACGCGCAGGTTCAGCAGCCGCACGAAGAAGTGTTCGTCCTCCTCGAAGATGTCGTCGTCGATGACGCCAATGCGCAGCTCCTTCAGCGTCTCGCCCGGCTTGAAGACCAGCGTGCCCTCGCTGCAGGGGAACCAACCGGGTGGGGAGAGTGGGTGAGGGAGTGCACGCTGGTATGGGGGGGCAGGAGGATCCCTGGCAGGCTTCCTGGAAAAGGGGGCGTCTCAGGAGCACTCAGCGATGAGGGTGAACAGGTGTTAAGGAGGGCAGGGTGAAACAGGTAACGGCAGACCGCCTGGAGGTGACTTAATGGAGAAGGCAGCTGGAGGCAGCAGAAGGAATCGGCACCCCAGATTCATCACCACTGTGCCCGTGCTGATTCACAGCGACCCCTATGGGACAGAGTAGAACAGCCCCAGTGGGTTTCCGAGACCGTCTGTCTTTATGGGAGTAGAAAGCCTCCTCTTTCTCCCAAGAAGGGGCTATTCGTTTCAAACCACTGACCTCACGGTGACTAACTCTGCCACCAGGGCTCCTCAGAGAGGGAAGGGCGCATGCAAATTCTCAAGGTACAGAGCGCCTGGGCTGTTCGTTCTTCAGGCCAGGCCAGTGCCTGGGCTTCTCCCTGTCCTCAGGCATACCAGCCCCTGGGAGTTTAAAATGTAGACCTGGGTCCCTAACTCGTAGACTGCATTTCTCACAAGGCCTTGTTGGGCTGTGAGTTCTCTGAGTCTGTGGATCATACTTTGAATAGCAGACAAAATGGACCTTGTTACTTCTCCACCACCCCCAGACCCCCAGTAAGAAGCTTTTTGTCTCTCAAAAGAAAGCCCACATTCCCTAACTCGACATCATTCGTGTATTCAACAAACACGACCCAGGTGTCTGTTTGGTGCCGAGCCCGTGTACTAAGTGGTGGCTGAGGGGTGACCACAGCAGTGACCAGGCCCCTGCTTCATAGAACTCATAGCCCATGAGAAAGCCCTCTCAGTGACAGTTACACACGGGATGATTGAATGATGGTGCATTCACCCAACAGAGAAGGATGGAGCACCTGCTGGGTGCCAGGCACAGTCCTGACTGCTGGGGGAAACGACCCCCCAACGGGATCAGACAAAAGCACCTGCCCTGATGACACTTCCGATTAAGTGCAGGGGACAGGCCATAAACAGTTGTGTGATATGGTGTCCGGTGGAGATGGAGCTGTGGAGAAAAATAGTCGAGGTGAAGGGGTGGAGAGTGAGGGGAAGGGGCTGTGTGGAGTAGAGTGTTCCTGGTAGAGGGAACAGCCCAGGCAAAGGTCCTGAGGTAGGAGCAGACTTGGAGTGTGGGAGCAACAGAGAGGAGAGCAGGGTGGCTCGAGAGGCAAGAGCAAGAAGAGAAGGTGGGAGCCGATGTCAGAAAGGGCAGGGGCAGCTCTTCCAGGGCCTCGGTTGGTCCTGTTGAGCACTGTGGTGTTTCCTGCAAAGGGAGGGTCCTGAGCAAGTGAATGATGTAACTTGATTTCCATTTATAAGAGGGACAGCATAAAGCAGATGCTCTTATGGGAGGTAGGATGAGGCAGTGACATGAACAGGGTCAGGGGTGAGACTCTGGGAGGGGATGGGAAATGAGAGAACTCCTCCTGGCACCACTTGTGGGAAACAGAAGGATTTCTCCCAAGTTGTCTCCCCCAAATAGATGCCAAACTTAGCTGCTTGAGAATGACTATACCCTTGGAGGTCATCAGGAGTAGGTCAGGGTTATTCTCCCTAAGGGTTATCAGCCATCTCGAACAAGCAGACACCACTGTTTATCCCACAACAAGTAGGGCCCACTCCCTTCTGATAAGGATAGTAGTTGTCTCCTTGTAGGAGACCCCAGAGAGGTCAAGCCCGCCCAAGGATGACCAAGGTTAGGCTGCCATCATGAATCTAGTGTCCGCCCATCTTGTCACATGTATCCCCCTAGACCTTCCCATTCCCATGGACACACCTCTAGCTCATCCCCTTCCTGTCTCGCTTATGCCTATCATAGATTCCCTTCATACGATGCGTATGCCTATTGTACTGCCCCTTCCTGTGACGTGTGATTACCTGTAATCATGCCCCCCTAATGAGATATAACACTTGGTTAGTAATAAAGTTGGGGCTCTCTCCTGCTCTCATGACCGGGCTCCCCCCATGAAGATCACCAAGAGGAACTGAGGTGAGCATGCTACCATGAAATGTGTCTGACTCCATTAATTCAATCTCTCCTCTATCTCTCTTGCTCTTTTTGACTTTACTATAATCTTTACTTATTACCGCTGTACAGTTGCGCCTACCGGACCTGTGATGATTTGTTGGAGACCCTCCTCACCCCACAACCACTGAGGGCATCAAATGACTCTGGGTATTTGTGAATCTCAGAAATCTCATTGCCCCCACCCCATCTCACCATGAACAGCAGGGCTCAGCGCTGCTTCTTAACTGTGCTTTTGATTGGTCAGAATGATGTTACTATTATTGTTGGTGGTGCTTTGGCAACCCCATACCCCTTGTGAGACGTGGGGCATTCATTGGCTGATCTTTGGCTGTATGGCCAGGCCTTTCTTCCTAGTACATTTGTGTCTGGAAGCTCCGCTGAAACCTGTTGGGCATCATAGAAACACCCCCCCACACACACTGACAGAAAAGGGCAGTAGCTGGGCATGAGGTGCACTGGCCAGGAGTCAAACCCAGGTGCAAGGCATGGAAGGTGAGACTTCTACCACTGGGCCGTGAGGCTTAGACGGGAACAGACGGGCCTGGTGTGCCTGCTGCCAGGACATTACGAGGAAGCTTGGCTTTGTAGGAGTCCTTCTGAAAGGGCCCCACCTGAAGTAAGACAAGTCCAGGTGGAGGACTGGTTGGCGAAGGAACGGACCTGCCATCTTCAAAAGGGTCAGGGGTCACAAAAGCCATGGGAAGGGGGAGGAGTTGGTCTAGTTGGGAGGAGCCTCAAGAGACCCGGCGACCAAATGCAAAGGGTGGTCCGAGTGAGCTTGGACGGGATATCAGGAGGGAGGGAGAGACAGAGGCAAGGAAAGCTGGAGGGACGGAAGGAGGAGGGATGGAAGAAGCTGCCCTGATGGAAATCAGTGGGATGGCTGAGGACATGGAAAGAGAAGACTGTTGGCTGAGTGTCCATATTGATGCTTTGTTCCATTTCTGGAGCGTGATCACCCTCGGGTGTTTCTGCAGGGGCTGGTCATTCTTCGAAGAGGACAATCAAGTATCCAGTGGGGGAGGGTCCCTGCTGTTCAGAGCCCACCCTCAGGTTCCCAATGATGTGTGTTCTTCTCGATGCGAGAGAGGACGCAAACAGGACAAGAGGGGAGGAATCGGTGAGTCTGGGAGAAGAGGGTCCTGAACACGGTTCTGGGTCCATGAACACAGTCCTGACAGGCCTGCTGTCGGCGGGAAAATTGAACCTTGGGGATAAAAAAGAACATGGAGGATTGTATATGCCAGGTATCAACAAGAAGAAGAAGGCTAGAGTCAGTCACAGACCTTCTGTTCCAAGAAGGACATATAGAACCTGAGAAGATGAACGCTTAGGACCCGGAAGCCAGAGGTCAATTACAACAAGGATGTCTTTGATACTGTTGCTAGCTGCCATTGACTTGGTTGCCCC
>NW_022104553.1:24261402-24288451 GCF_000313985.2 Echinops telfairi | reverse complement strand
GGGAGCAAATGTTCAGGTCTTGAGATGCTTCCGAATCTTTGGACCACCAACTGTTCAACTGGTAAAGCAATCAAAATGTTGGACGGAGGGAGAGGGGGAGCAGGGGAAAGGAGCTGACCCCCCCCAGGGCTCAAGTAGAAAGGAAATGTTTTGAAAATGATGATAGAGACCTATGTACAAATGTGATGGATGGATGGATGGATGGATGGATGGATGGATGGATGGATGGTGATAAGAGCTGTATGAGCCCCCCAAAAAATGATTTTTTTAAATGTTGGACTCTCTTGGTCTCTCAGAGTCTTAGGGCTTCAATCAAAGAACCCTGGGACCGCAATGCTGTTTGAGATCATGCTAACTCTGGAAAAAGAAGGCCTATGGGATCACTCTAACCCAGCTGGGGGCCTCGGTATAAATTTAGCCAAAGGTATCCTTCCTTAAGACACCATTTCCAAGAGTCAGGAAAGCGTCCCCCTAGACATGGGATTCTACCTTGTCTATTCTGCGAACAGAGGCTCCTGAGATAGGGTGCGCTTATGCAGGGCACAGCGTCAGCAGCTGTTCATGACAGCCCTGCCTGCTCAAAGGAACAGGGCCCAGGACTTCGCTCAGACTAGAACCCAGCTCTCAGCTGCCTTGATCAATGATCAGGCTTGTGAATGCTGCCTGTGAATGCTGCAGGGACCAGCTCATCCCCAAGCTCTTTGGTTCTACCAGCAAGCAGAAGGGACTCCTAGATCCCCGACAGCTCAGGCCCATGGTCGAATGAGAGGCTGGCTCGGGGCTCAAGGTGGGGGCAGGGTCGCCTAGGCCTAGGGGAAGGGGGCAGAGTGACGGCAGCTTCCCCACGAAGGGAGACATGGGGTGGTGGGGGAGGAGATCATGGGTGGCTGGCCAATTATGCCCCATGCGACTGATGGCAGAGCAAAAGGCCTTTGCACCACCATGCCCCCTGAGGACGGCTGGGGAGGCAGCGGGCAGGGTTGGTAGATGGAGGTGACTCCATTGGGTCAACAAAATCAAAGCCCCGGGAGGGTGGAGGATAGCTTTTCAACCAGCAAGGGAGGTGGGTGGAGATGGATTCATTTGCTCCTGAAGAATGAATGAAGAAGAAGAAAAAGCATGAATGGAGACTGCCGGTAAAGACAGGTTCGGAAAGCAACCAGGAGATGGACCAGACGGATGGGAACCCACAACTGGCCAACAGCCAACCTTCCCCGCCCAGCCACCCCGGGGTGGCGCGCTGGGGCCCCGGGCACCCACCTGTACTCATAGTCGGAGCCGGCCTTGGCCGAGCCGTCCTCGGTGCGGTAGTCCACGTAGAAGGTGCTGTTGCCCTCGCCGCCCTGGCAGGTGACGGACAGCAAGACGGAGCCGCAGTTCTCCAGGCAGTGGTAGAGGCTGGGCTCGAAGTAGATGCGGCTGGCGCCGTCGTCCTCGTCCTCGCCGGAGCCTTCGGCGGGCGTGGCCCTGCGCGACGCGTCCGCCGCGTGTCTGCGCAGCACGTTGCCCGCGCCGGTCATCAGCCGGGTGGCCTGGATGCGGTAGAAGGCGCGGCTCTTCTGCTGGTGCAGCAGGGCGTAGTAGTTGGCGATGCCCACCAGCTGCTCCAGGTCCTTGTCCGGGTGCTTCTGCTTCAGGTCTTTGAGGATCTGGATGACCTCGCGGCGGCTGGCGTCCAGCTCGCGGGCCTCCTCCGGGCTGGGGCCCAGGCCGCCCAGCTCGGCCACCGGCCCCTCGGCGGCGCCCACGAACGTGCCGTCCATCTCGATGCTCTTCGGGGGGTCGCCCTCGGCGCCGATGATGATGCCGCTGCGGGGGTCGGTGCGGTAGCGCTTGTACACGTACTTGTAGAAGAGCAGCCGCTTGTCCGCCATCCAGGCGAACACCACGCACACCGGGAAGAAGACCAGGGTCAGCAGCGCCTCCCACACCTGCGGGAGGCCGCGGCGTCAGGACCGGCCTCTAGAGGGCGCCCGCCCCGCCCTGCCGCCAGGGGGCGCCAGCTCCCCCACGCCCGTCTGGGAGTGTCTGCGCTGCCCCGCCCCGTCTCGCTCTCCTGCTGCTCCACTCGCTAGACCTGCTCCTCCTAGCCAGCAGGGGCGCCCACAGGATCCCACGGCCTCTGGCGGCTCTCAGCATCTCCCTTTCTGGACCATTCCCCTCCCTCTCCTCTCCATCTGTCTCCCTCCCTCCTTTTCCAGTCTCCCTTCTTCTCTGCCTCTCCCCTCTTCTGGCCCATGGCCTCTCCCTCCATGGACCGTCACCCCCCATGGCTCTCCCTTCCTGCCACTGCATCTTTCTCTCTCTGCCCCTCGTTCTGTTTCTCTGTCTCCCTCTCTCCCCCTAACCCCCCTCCCCACACACACACCCAGGCCGTGTGTGTCTGGTCTGTCTGTCTGTCTCTTTCCCTCTCTGCCTCGGTCTCTCATTTTGATCTTTCCTCCTCCTCTGCCTTGGTGTCTTTGCCCACCACCCCTTTTCTCGTTTCTTGAAGCGGCTATTTCCTGGCCCCGTGTCCTTGTTACATCTCCGTGTGGATTCGGTCGCTTCCACGGTTCTCTTCTCGTCCACTGCCTGTCTCTCTCCAGAGCGACCTCTACCTCTCTCTTCCTCCTGGGTCTTCCCCTGCCCTTTGAGCTCTTCCTCCATCCACACGTCCACACTTTGTCACCGGGGTGGCCGGGACACTAGAACATGAATGACTGGGATGGCCACACACCATGCCCACTGCAGGTTTCCAGCAGTCAGCCACCCACACCTGCCAAGCCTGGTTCACCTGACCCGCATTACCGTATACAGACATGGTACTGCCCCAGGCCCATGCTACCTGCCAAGGACCCCCCCTGCCGTTGTAAGCTCTTAAAAGTGAAACTGTGTTGCTCCCCAGCTGCTGTTTTCCTGGTGAGACAGCCTGGCAGGTCCTCCCTCTCACTAGAGCCTGGTAAACCGGTCTTAGCTCCTGAGTGATCTCTCACCGAGGACCCAAAGGGTCTCAGCCACCACCAAGTGACAGAAGTCTCCATCCTGCAGTCCCAACGCTGGCTCCACTTCCTTCAACTCTTGGCCTCTGTGTTTTCTCCCTCCTCCATTATGCCCCCCAAGACACACACACACACAGGGTCGGCTCACGCTGTCCCACACTCCCTCTCTGCTCCTTTCTCCCTAAGCCCCTCCTCTTCTACTCCCCAGTAACCACAGTCCTGGGGGACCACCCTAAGGGAAGCCCACAAGCTCAGTCTCGCCCATCTCCGCCTCAGGAAATGGCTCCCACGTTGGCCTGGCTGCCTCCTCAGAGAGGAGAGGAGGTTCATTCCCAGTTCAGACCCCGCTTCGAAAAGGACCATGCCCATCCGTGAAGCTGAATCATGGTTCGATTGTAAGAAGACTTTGGCTTTCAAGGTTTGTCTAAGCTTCGTGGATTTTTATGAGAATGTGAAACGCGGTTCTACATTTATCCCCTTTTGATCAAGGTGCCTCTACTGGATCTTCATCCAAAGTGTTCAGCAAGGGTAGCCGGGCACCATCTAGTTCTTCTGGTCTCGTGGCAAAGGAGGCAGTTGTTCAGGGAGGCGGGCAATGAGCCACACAGGCCACGTGCCCCTCCTGCTCCTGACTCTCTTTATTCCTCCACTGTTCCAGGTGAACAGAGGTCACTTGGGGTGGGGGTGGGGGTGGCGCTCTTAAGGCTTAAGACCTGGGCACCATCCTAGGAACGAGACAGAAGCACCACATGTGTTTGGGCCAGTTCACTGGGGCGCCCCTGAAACACTCCGTAGCCTCTTCAATGGCTGGCGCTTTGAAAATGGGTGGGTCTGCCTCTCTTCCTAGCACCTCTGTGTCAGTTCAACAGAGGATGAAGCCGTCTGTGCTACCTCATGTATTGTTGTTACGAGAGGCCACGGAGTCCATTCAGACTCGCGGTCCAAAACCAAACTCAATGCCACCGAGCCGATTCTGACTCACGGTGACCTTAGCGGACAAACTACCGCTGTCCCTGTGGGTTTCTGAGACTGTGAATGTCGACAGGAGCAGACAGCCTCGTCTTTCTTCCAGGCAGCGGCTGGTGGGGGCGAACTTGTAACCCACTACTACGCCACCAGGGCTCCTGTTCGTTCATGCTAAGAATAGTTTACAGAACATTTACTTTCATTCAGGAAAGCCATGCTAAGCCAATGTTTCCCAAAGTGGGTGATACCACACCCTGGTGGGGTAGGGAGCACTGGAACAATCCAAGGCGGGGCGGTGCTGCAAAAGCATATAATACCTACGCTTTATCCTGGACTCTGGGCTATAGTATAAATGCTTTGAATCACCAGGAGATTGCTGAGTAATTTTTTGTTTTTTCCTGAAAAGGCGACAGGAGGCCAAAATAAGTTTGGGAACCTATGTGCTTAGCGCTGTTCCACATTAGGAAATTCAGTTGTTCCTCCCAGAGGCCTTGCTGACTGAGGTCGGTTCTATGGCGAACCCCGTTCTGCAGATGGGCAAACTAAGGCAAGGAGCTGCTGCAACTTAAGCAGGTCCCCTAGATAGTAAGCAGCAGAGGTGGGTGGGATTTGAAGCCAAGCCCTCTGGGGCCAAGAGCTACACATCGAACTCAGGGGCTGCAAGACTTCTCTGGTCCAAGAATTTCAGTGTCAGAGTATCTGAGAGCAAAGAGGCCGTAACGACGCACTTGCTTTAAAACAGAGGGCCTTGGCTGGGAAGAGTCTACGAGGACTGGTTTGGATCAGCCCCATCTCTGGTGCAGGTGTGACCTGGAGGCTCAGAGAGGGTAGGACTTTGCCTGAGGCCACCCACAGCCACTCTGGAGAAAACTTGGCACTGGGTTTCTGTCCTCTCACACCTCCAGAGCCCTGCCTCCGGGTCATCTTTATCTAGTCCCAAGGAGTCCTGTTGGCATAAGGTTATGCACTGGGCTGCTAACAGAAGGTTAGCAGTTCAAAATCACCAGCCACTCCATGGGAGAGAGAGGAGGCTTTCTACTCCCATAAAGACCTGTAGATGTTTAATTTTAATAAACTTTTAGAGGAGCCGTTAGAAAATGTTTTGAAAACGATGGTGGCAACTGACGGACAAATGTGCTTGATACAATGGATGTATGGATTGTTATAAGAGCTGTAAGAGCCCCAATAAAATGACCTTTTAATAAAAAATAAATAAATAAAGAGCTGCAGTCTCGAAAACCCACAGGGGCAGTTCTACCCTTGTCCCATAGAACTGCTCTGAGTTTGAAATGACTGGATGGCAGTGAGGTGAGTTTATCTAGTACCAGTTCTTCCAAGTCTTTAGGGACAATGTCTCATGGTCCCCATGACTCTCAGAGGGGTCCCCGGGGGGGGGGGGGGCTGCTTCCCCACCCGGTGCTGTGACATTTTATTCTCTCTCTGTCTTTCCCATAATTCCTTCTCAGGAAACATCTCCTCCATCCCCATCGCTATCCTACCTTTCCCCCACAGTGTTTATAATTCTCACAGCATTCACTCACTCACTCATGCATTCATTCATTCAAACGCCAGCCTTTTTAACAGCCTATGAAGCTCAGTGTCCACAGCCAGGCATCAAACGTAGTAACTTTCTGTCTCTCTCTCTCTCTCACCCGTTTTCTGGGGCTACTATCCCCCCCTCTCCTCCCTGGAATCTCAGATTCCTTCAAATTCAAACGCATGGCCATCCAGTCGGTGCCGACTCACAGCGACCCTATAGGACAGGGCAGAACTGCCCCTGTGGGTCTCCAAGACTGTCACTGTTTACAGTGGAAGCCTTGTCTTTCTCCCGAGAAGGGCGCTGGTGATTTCAAACCGCTGACCAGGGCTCATCGCTGCCTTTATTGTCTCGTCTGCAAAACATTTTTATACCTGAGGGTATAAACAGCCTCAGGTCTTTCCTGAGAAGCAACTATAACTCGCTAAAACCTGCCAGAAAGGCAAGAATCACACATACACACACTCAAACACACACAGACTCACACACACAGACACAAACTGATACACACATATACACACTCAAACACACACAGACACACACACACAAACTGATACACAAATACACATAGACAAACATGCACAGACACACACCATACAGACACACACACAAACACATACAGATACTGAAACCAGCACACACACACACACAAACACACACCAATGGGACCTGCGTCCGTCCCCTGCATTAAATTATGCATGCGGGCGAATGCACGAGGCCAAGCGTGTGCATATGAGACTTTATGCAAAGACGGTGGGTTTGTGGGAAATAACTCGGGCAGATATTTTAAAGGAAAACTATTGCACACCTTCAGGTTCGGGCTCTCCGACAGAGGAGGGGCCGATCATTATGCAAATGTAGGTGTACATGATGTAGCTGCGGGGTCAAAATGTCAACCTCACGGGGATAAATTATGCAAAGTGGCCACCAGGTTCTGTACCTGCGGCGCCACGGAGGGCATGTGGGTATAAATTACATCGGAGTGGCATCGGCGATGCCGGCTTCGGCCATCAAGGCAGAGTAATGAATGAATTATGCAAACCGTGACCGCATCTCTGGCAAAGACGGGTAATGAGCCCGGTGATGGGGCAGATGTGGGCCTGGCGTCCTCCAAGCCCGTGGGTAAATTATGCAAATCACACGGAACGACCCAATCGCTGTCAGGGAACACCCGCCAGGATGTGATTTAGACGGAGCGTGAATTAGGCAGGAGGGTGAATTAGGAGAGGGGACGATGGCTCACTGCAGGAGTGGGGAGACATGAGGCACAAGGTAACCGCGACAGAAAAAACAGGGGAAAGCCGCTGGCCAACACCCGGCTAGGCTGTGACCTGTGCGGCACAGCATGAATCACACAGGTCACGGGGTGCCTCTGGGACCAGGAGGGTGGGGCGGGGTGCGGGTGGCTTCTTCAAGAGGAAAACAGATAAAGGAGCAGATAAAGGAGACTTTGTCCCCCTCCCCCTCCAAACTTCTTAAAGCCCCCTTGTCTACGCAGGACAACGTGTCTATAGGCAGCCTTCCGAACCGGCCCTTCTGCGTGGGCAGGCTGCCAAGGCTGAATGGGGCATTGCAAGCAGCGCCCCCTCTGTGCAGAGGAGCCCCTGCAGGGCCTGGCATCCAGAGACAAAGGTCTGTGAGCGCCAGCCAGATGCCAACCACCCCTGGCACTCTTTCACCCGTTACTGCGCCATGCGTGACCCGGACGACCACAGCAGGCGGTCCTCAGAGGGCTGCACACCTTGGTGCAAATACCTGGAGTCCAGAGGTCCCCCATCCACCCGCTCTGGATTCCGTAGGTGCACAGGCCCCCGGGAGATTGTCCTGGCTGGACCTGACTTGCCCTCTTTAAACGCCGTGCCATTGAGCAGCACGCCACCTGCACAACCACGCCTGGCAGCCCTTGGATGCCAGCCGGCATTGAGGCCAAACGAACGAAGCTCTCCAAGCCCAGGGAATCCCCACTCTGGATTTTTTTGCAGGCACACATGCACGTGTGTGTGTATGGGGGGTGGTGGTGTGTCCCTGGATCCTTGCTCACCTGCACCACGCCCGGGGAGAAGACGGCAAGGATGAGATAGAGCCAGACGTAGGCGAAGATGCTCCAGGAGGCGGTGACGAAGAAGACCCTCAGGTGCTTGATCTTGCGGCACTCGCCGGCCGGGATGACGTAGACGCACACGGCGATGACCACGAACATGTTGAAGGCGGCGCTGCCCACGATGGTGCCCGGGCCCAGCTCGCCGGCCTGGAAGTTGTGGCCGCAGACCTCGATGACGGACAGCAGGATCTCGGGGGCCGAGGAGCCCAGGGCCATGAGCGTGAGGTTGGACACGGTCTCGTTCCAGATGCGGACGGTGCCCACGCTGGTCTCGCCGTTGGCCTTCGTGATGGTGATCTCCTTCTCCTTGGACGTGATCACCTCGATGGACGCCATGAAGCGGTCGGCGATGATGGACACGCCCAGGAACATGTAGACCATGGCCACAAAGTAGACCACGGCCCGGGCCACCTTGTCACCCAGAGATGGGTCGTCGGGCTCCCACACGGGCAGCAGGACCCCCGGCTGGCAGCGGTTGGATCCCTGGCAGGTCCCTAGGCTGGCATCACTGTCATTGGCCGGGGGAGGCGGTGGGGAGGGGGTCGGGGTGGCCATCCCTGAGCAGGGGGGGGCTCCCAGGAGGAGTGCAACCCCCACCAAGGCCAGGGGAGCCATGGAGCCTGGAAGGGTCCTGTGGAGGGGAAGGGGGTGGCGGGAGGTTAAGTCAAGAAGACTAGGAGGGAAATGAGGTCCAAGGCAGGGAGGGTGGGGATGGAGGGGGAGACACAGAGACAGAGAGATGGTGAGAAAGACTCGGAAGGAGGGAGGATTCCTCCTGCCTCCAGGGAGGGAAAGAGTTCAGCTGGCTTGATGGCAGCCGCCCGCGGCGCACGCCATGAGCCAGTAATTCTGCTCCTCAGGACATACCCCCCGAGAACCATATGTCCGCCCAAAGTCTGCAGCCAAGAATGTTCACACCAGCTTTATTTTTAATGCCTCCCATCTGGAAACACCTCTCCGAGCCGACGCCGCTCGGCCGTAAAAATGGACCCGCACGGCGCACCACGGTGGGGGCACACCGTGGAATATGACACAGCAGTGAACAAGGAACGGCCTTCAGACGCATCCAGGAGCACACACAGGTGAATCTCTCCCGCAGGGGAGACGACGGGCGAATGGAGCCAGGCACTACCAGACACAGACGGCACCCGTCCCTGTGCGGGGCTGGGAGCTGGAGGCCACACAGCCATAGAGGATTGCACCCTGGCCCTCTCGGGGCTCCTGCCTGGGGGCTGGGGCTGTGATGGATATTGGGGTGCCCGTACCTCACAGGTGGAACGGAGAGAAGCTGCTGGAAGATATCTCCCGCCCACACGGAGAGGCAGAGCATTTCTCTCTGCGATCGTGGCCAGAGTCTCTCTTTCTCTGTTTCATCTTCTGGCTCTCTGATCTGGGCTTTCTCTAGATTTCTGTAAGTTGAACAATCACTCGGCAGCGATGATAAAGGAGGCCCTGCGTTCGGCTTTTCGGTCCCATTTGGGGGCTGGAGTGGGTCTCTCCTCGCTCAAGGCTCCCCGCTGCTCTGGTCTTGGGGGTGGAGCAGCCATTTTGGTGTCTCCTTCCTCTACAGTTCCCTTCACAACACACACCGGCTCTCGGCCCTCCCTCCTCAAGTCCCCAAGACACCATCCTATCCGTTCCCCCTCTCGCTTACTGACCTCATCTCCTACCCTTTCCTGCTCACCCTCCGTGGGATCCAGCTACACCTGCAGGTCTGTGGACCTTGGCTCAGCCCCCTTTGGCTTGTCTTCTTGTGTGAAATACCATCGTGTGGTGCCCAGCCTGCACCACCGTACCCGGGGGCCCTAGGATTGGAGCGTGCATCTAGGCAAACGCCCACGCTTTCCGGGCCCAGGGACCCACCACTCTAGATTCTGCGGACACACATGCACCGAAGAAGAGGAGGAAACCAAACTGAAACGGCTTCCTCCAACCTACCCACCCGACGCGTTCCTACCTCATGGCCTTTGCACATGCTCTATGCCCCTTCCTGAAACCCTCTCCCCCAAATAGCCACGAGCCTCTCTCCCCCCCCAACCCCCACCCCCCAGGTCTCCAGATGTCACCTCCTCAGTGCAGTCTTTTCAGACTCCCCTCTCTCAAATAGACACACACACACACACACACACACACACCTTGGGAAGACCTCGCCCATTTCTCAGTTGAGAAAATCCAAGCTCAAAAAGGAGAAATAATGTGTCCAAGGTCACACAGCACCAAACCCACGCCTCCCAGTTTCTCTCTCCAGGTAAAAGAGAGAGCAGGGAGGGGGTCCCCACTCCCAGCTCCTTTTGTCCCACCCTCATGTTGCCATGGCCACCCAGTAAGTAGCCAACTACAAAAAGAGGAGAGAGGAAGTGGGTTTGCCTCTCACCCTCTCTCTCTGGGCCACCAGTCTCACGCCTCCCATTGCTGTCTGAAAAGTTCTTATCAGTCTAACCCACAACCTTCTCCGTACACACACCCACATACCCGCAGGTTGGGAGCTGGCTCCTGTGGGGGCGAGAGGCAGATTGTTGGCAGAATATCCCAGAAGAGGGAAAGAGTAAGGGAAGGCAGGCAGGGAGGGTGTATGTGTGTGTGTGTGCAAGGGAGGGGGTTATTCTTAAAGGGCCACCACACAATTAGCCCCCTCAGCAAGGCCCCTAATGATACATCTAATTAGCAGCCCCCTAATTAGCAACAACTTAGGCATAATTACAAACCCACCAGGATCCAAAGCAATGACTCCCTGCTCGCTGGCTTGCTCTCTCGCCCTCTGCCTCCTGGCTTTCTGGAAACACAAGGGCATGGGGTGGGGTGGGGGGCACCTGGGAGTCAAGAACACCTATTTCTGTGAGGGACCATGGCCTAGGAAGTCCTCCCTCCGGTCCAGCTACCTGTCCCTCCTATTGCACGCCCCAGGCAGAGCAGAAACAGTGGATGGATGGGGTGCTTTCATGCCCATGGCCCAGCTCAATTTTTGCAGGCAGAAACCCAGTCTGCTCTCCCTGGGGCTTTGGCAGAGCAGGGGGTCAGTGAGAAAAAAAATCATTAGATCAATGTCTCTGAAAAGAGGTGTGAGCCTGGTCCCCAGGGAGCTGGGACTGCCCAGCCTCCTGCCTGCCCACCAGCAGTCCTGAAACCAAATCCCTGTTTAGCATGCAGGGGCAAAAAGATCAGATGGAGCTCAGGGTGAGAGCCGGGAGGGCAGATGGCACACGTGTACACGACATCTCCCTCAGCCATCTCCCTCCAGCCTGGTGGGCCCCGGGCCAGCTGGGTCCATGGTGAGCGCCCCTGTTCCAGGGAAGGGGCTTCAGTGTTCTCATCCATCGAGTGAGGCGTCTGGCTTAGGCGTGGGCCCAGTCTGGCATGCCAGGTGGGATCCCATCCCTGAAGCTGCTGCCATCTTTTGGAATGGGTGGCAGTTCTGATGGCGTTTGTGGTGGGGGCTGGGATTCCCAGTGTCCCTGAGCCAGGTGGCGGAGGCTCCAGCTGCCAAACACACCCATTCCCAGCCATGTCCCCAGGCCGGAGGGTCACCCACTCCCAGGGCTTCTGTGTTTTGGAACTTCGAGGGACACCTCTGGCTCGTGGTGGGTCAGCTGAGGCCCAGAGAGAGGAAAAGCTCAGGGAAACCACACAGCTGCCGGGGGTCAGAGGTGGGAACTTCAGGTGAGGGGTTGCTCACTCAGGAAGCTTCAAAGCCCATCAGAGTCCCCCACGGGCACTGTCACGCAGGGTGGTGGCCGCCTTGCCCAGGGCCCTGGAGTCGGGCACGCTCACGGGAGGCGGCCTGCACCCAAGATGCTGTCAGGCTTACACGCCTGTCATATCACTGGCTCTCGCCCTCCCTCCTCGGAGCCCCAGGGACCTCTGGACTGACAGGGCCCTCTTGCAGCACCTCCCAAAAGGAAGAGAAACATCCCCACTGGGAACCGAGCTGGAGACTGGCACGCCGCCTCACGGGGAGAGGGAAGGAGGTGAGACTGCAGGAAGAACTGGCCTGGAACAGGAAAGGCACCTGAAATTTGTCAAAAGGATGATGGAAGCCAGGAAATGGACAAACAGCCAGAGGTAGGGAAGTCAGACTGCAGGAAGGACTGGCCCAATCCCTGCAGGTTAGCCTGCAAGAAGGATGGGCTTTAGAATCCCAGAACCCAGGCAAGGGGAGAGGGGATTCCGTGCACTCAGAGAGCACAATGCGGAGGGAGAGGACTTTAGGGGACTCCAGGTCTTCGTGGGGAGTCCTCTCTAGGTGTGTGTGCCGTGGGGGTGGGGGAGTGGGCAGAATCTTCTTCCTCTGACTCTCCCTCTGCCCCAGGGAGGTAAAGGTGTCTAAGAAGTAGGCTTGCTGGGAGAGCAAAGAGAAAGAGAAACAGATGGAGATAGCTGGAGACCAGAGACCGGAGAAGAGAACCCAGAGAGGGAGACAGGGAAGAGAAAAGCAACTTGCAGATGGGAGGGGGCAGAGACAGCGAATGAGGGGGCTGAGAGTCCGAGAAGGGGACTGGGCAGCGAGAGATGAAGGAGGGAAAGCGCTCCACAGGAGAGACCCCGAAAGATGAGCCCCAGACACAGGAAGGCGGGGGCGAAAGGTGATGAATGCAGGCGGGGAAGGGGGGGGAGCTCCTTCCTCAGAGGTGGTGGGAGCGGGGTGTTCTCAGCCCCCTGACAGCGTCCAGGAACTCCCTGTCCCCCAGCCCCCAGCCCACTGGACCGCAGGAGGGGCCCAAAGATGTTGGGGGCTGCAAGTGGCGCCCCCACCCCACTGAGGGGGATGATTTTAGAACCCAAGTCTGGGATACGCAGACCCCCCCACCCATCCCCAAGGAGACAAGGAAGAGCGACCCCCCGGGGGCTCTTTTAAGCCCCTCACCGGGCCGGCCGCGGAGGGGGGAGCAGGGGGATGGAATCCTGTCCCTCTCCCACGACACCCCCCCAAAAAAACTAGGGCTCTCTTACCTGCCGCTACAGCCTGGAGCAGGTCCCCCCAGAACTGGGCTGGCCGTGGTGGGCGACTCCGCCCGAGGAGAGTGAGGGAGAGAGGGAGAAAGAGGCAAAGAGCGAGCGAAGCTGGAGACTGAGAGGGAGAGCCGGGGAGGGAGAGGGGATGGAGGGCGGAGGGGAGGGACCCGGGGGAGGGAGGGGGCGAGCTGGGAGTGGGGGGGAGGAGCCGGAGAGGGAGGGGAGGAGGCGGAGGCGGGAGGCTTGGGGAGGGGCCTGGAGAAGGGAGGAGCTGGGAGCCCGAGGGCGCCCGCCTCCGACCCGACCTGCGGGTGGGTTCAGCACCAGGAGCGGGACAGCGGCAGCATGCGCGCACTGGTGCACCCACGACCCACGCGTGTGCACGCACACACACAGCTTCAGATCCGTGCCGGGTAGCGGGGCAGGATCTCTGGCCGGGCTCACACCGCACAACCCCTCCTCCAGAAAGCCGGGGGACAACCACAGACGGACTTCATCATAGTCGCCAGAGACTTTATCCAGGCGGCTCTTCCCACGTGGGGCCAGGCAAGGCGAGAGTAATGTTTCCGCTTGCCCAGTGCACCTTGGCACCGCCCTCACCCACCGAGCCCCTGGGAGGAGGCTGCAAGGACTAACCCCCACGTGGCAGCTGGGGAAACCGAGGCACAGGGGGCCTCAGGGGCTTGCCGGAGGTGGCAAGAGCAGGTTTGGAATTCAGGCTGCTTCAGGACTCTCCATGCAGGCCAGCTCCCATTAAACACTGCCCCAGGCTGGACGGAAGGCTAGGCTAGGCCAGAGTGGTGGCCCAGGCTCCTGACAGCACAAATCTTGAGTCC
Organism: Echinops telfairi; assembly: GCF_000313985.2. Classification (NCBI taxonomy): domain Eukaryota; kingdom Metazoa; phylum Chordata; class Mammalia; order Afrosoricida; family Tenrecidae; genus Echinops; species Echinops telfairi. The sequence continues at coordinate 24,275,080 of NW_022104553.1, read as the reverse complement.
CAGCCTCTCTGGACAGGCACACGCACCAGAGGTCACCCCGACTGAATTCACCACCCCAAACCCCTGCCCAGCCAGTACTCAGAAGATGGAATTCCCCTCCCACCCCTGTCACCGAATATGGAGATTCCCAGCTTTGGTCCCTCTCCGCAGGTGGGCGGGCAGGAGGAGGTCTAGCTGGTGGCCAAGGCCCTGCCCACTGGCGGCCCTGGTCCCACACTCCTGGGCCCCCTGCCAGGTGTGGGCACAGATCCAGCTCCTGGCGGCTTCCCACGCCTGGGCCTGGTTCTGGGCGAGGAGGGAGGAGTGGGGAAACGCTGAAAGCTCCGCTCCTTAAATTTGATTGTAGAGAACTCATGGCTCCACCTTCACTGTCCAGGACAGTAGTGAGACTCATGGGTGGACTTCCATGTCAGGAGGCAAAGGGGTGACCAGTACGACGGTGGTTCCTGTCTGCCCCCCTCCTACACCCCCCCCTCCTAAGGAGTCACACCATCTTCCAGCCCAGCCTGGATACCACTCTCAGGAATTCCTCTTCAACCCTCCTGACCTGGATTCTATTCTTGGACTGCCTTGGGGGAGGGCTGGACGGCTCCCCTAGTCCCTGCCCACCACTGGCTGGAGAGATAAAGGTCTATGTTCCTTGTGGGTGGCCTGGGTGTGTGTGTGTGTGTGTGTGTGCACAGGGACAGGAGCACCCTCCAACCCCAGGCAAAAGACCTCAGCAAACTCCGTGGTCCCCATACTAGGTGCTTCAGGTCACAACAAACCTTCAATCTTTGCAGCATGGCTTACTCAGACCCAGTCTGCCTGGGTCTAGCCCAAACCCACTGCCAGCATCAGTTCTGACTTCGAGTGACCCTGTAGGACGGGGTGGAATTACGTGTGTATCTCCCCCCACCCCCAGTGGCTTTCTGAGGCTGTAAATCCTTACGGGAGCAGCCAGCCTCAGCTTTCTTCCACTGAACAGCCGGTGGGTTTGAACCGCTGACTTTGCCGTTAAGCGGCCCATCACTGAACTCACACCACCATGAGGACTTTAAACTCAATTGCTCTCTACCGGGGTTTAACCTTGGCCCATTGCACGAGGTCTGACTTCTGTCATGGGTGCCGGGGCCCCACCTCAGTGCTGTTCTTAGGGGGTCTGGTCTCTGACTCTGTGGCCGTTAGAACCACAGCTTGTCCGAAGCAGGCGTTTCCACCCCCATCTCCACTAGCCTCACCTGCCTCTCCCCCGGTGGCTGGGGGGTGCGGGGTCTCCCCTCAGACCTGACTCTCCCCACCGGGGCCTCGCCTCGGTCCTTCCTCTTCCAGTCCTTTCCATGGTGGGTGAACTCCCGTAGCTGTGCTGGAAGCCACCTCCCTTTCTTCCCTCTGGGGTTGGCACTGGGATCTAACCTCAGTCCTGTGTCTGGGTCTAACTTTGGATTCCCTCCTCTCAAACGCCCATCCTGTCCCCCGGCCCTGCCCCGGTTCTTCTTGGCAAATCTAAGCCCCAGTACTGAGCCTGGCAAAGAGCTGGTGCCCAACAACCAATGTGAGAACAAATGGAGGAGACCACGGGGGCAGGCGGGGGAGCTTTGTTGGGCTAGAAGTACACGTATTGGCCCACGGACACATTCTCGTCCTGAGTGGAGGCCGGCCGGCTGAAGGCAGTCTTGATTGTGAGTGGGGAAACCGAGGCACGGGGTACAGCAGCGGGTCAGCCAGGTCCACGTGGCACATCAGGGGGCGGCAGAGCCAGAGAGGGAACTCTGAGAAGACACCACCCCAGGGGATGGAGATCTGGAGAAGGTGGGTGGCAGGCCCTCAGGAGCCCGGGGTCTCCAGGCCTTGCTGATGCTGACATCTCTTCTGCTCCACTTGGCGCCGAAGCCGGGTCAGGACCAGCTCTGAAGCCTGGATCAGGCTGTGCTGCGAGGGGCGGGAGGAAGAGGAGGAGGAGCTGTGGCTCAGGCAGTTCCCCAACTGCTCAGGCTGGGGGCTCAGCCACAGTTGGGGGGAGGGGGGCAGCGAGCAGACCACAGAGCGTAAGGAAAAATAGGGCTCTAGAAGGGGTGGAGCTCAGACCAGTAGAGAAGTCTGAGGTTAGACCCTGATGGAAAGGACGCTAGATAGACCCTAGTGCAGAGAGAAAAATTCCATTTTACTTCGGTCTAACGTGGGTGTACAAGAAGCCCTAGTGGTGTACTGGCTACGCATAGGTCGGCAGTTCGAAACCACCAGCAGGATGGGATTTTCTACTGTAAAGAGTTAGTCTCGAGAGGGAGGGGAAAGAAGAGGAACTGATACTAAGGGCTCAATAGAAAGTAAATACTTAGAAAATAAAGATGATATGTAAGAGGCCCCAATAAAAGTATTAAAAAAAAGAAAATGATGGCATCATATATACAAATATGCATGATACAATTGATGTATGGATTGTTATAAGCGCTGTAAACCCCCAATTAAAAAAAAAAAGAACCCCCAACAAAGTGATCTTTTAATAAAAAATAAAAAAAAGCGAGGTCTCGGAAAGTCACAGGAGCAGTTCTGCCCTGTCCTTCAGCATCGACTCACTGGCGCTTTTTTTTGTTTCTTTCTGAGCCAGCCATCATTGTTTCCAAACCTGCTGCTCAAGAGATTCAGTTATTTCTTTTTAACCTTGGCCACCTGATCTACTGTGGCCCAACCCCCTTTCTACTGAAGGGTAATGTAGACCAGGGTGTCAAACTGGTGGCCCGAGGGCTGCATGCAGCCCCCAAGGTAATTTTTTGTGGCCCACGATGTTCTGAAATAAAATGAAAATAGAAAAAATCACTATAGGCTAAGCACTATTTTCTTTTCTTTTTTTAACGGATGGATGGATGGATTGAGGTTGTGGAAGTTTCTTGGGGTACACTGAGGAGGTGTCACTTCGGGTTGCGTTTCAGTTGTGCTTAATAGGTTCCACTTTGCTGGTCTTTCAGAAAATAAGTTAGGAGCCAAAGGGAGGTCACTACGTGAGGAGCACGTTCCTGATCATTCTTCTTCTTCATCATCATCATCATCACAGCATGTTTTTTTCCCTTTGTGACATGAATGAGAGAGAGGAGAGGGGAGAGGGGGAGAGAGAGAGGGAGGGAAGGAAGGACAGGGAGAGAGGGAGGGAAAGAGGGAGAGAGACGTGCTATTTTCTTCATAACAATTTTTCTGTTCTCATTTTATTTCAGAGCATCGTGGGCCACAAAAGATTACCTTGGGGGCCGCATGCGGCCCGCGGGCCACCGGTTTGACACCCTGATGTACACGATTCTATTGGGACGTCTGAAAGCTAGAAACCGCAACAGAAGATGGAAGGTTGTCCGTCACTGGAAGGAAGCTGGTTAGAGACACAGAGGAGCGAGCTGGCTGTCCTGAAAGGGGGAGGTAACCATCGGACGCGGGACAGGTGGTTAGGCGGCCGTGGAGGGATCGGGTTAGCTCATGGTGGGCGGAGCCAGGCATGGTGAAGGCATGAGAAGTGGACGAACAACATGGAGAGGGTTTTCTGAAGTTTGAGGGCAGGGGAGGTGGTTGGCAGTAATAGACTCTACCTCTAAACCCCTTTTCCCAGCTGGTGTCTCCCCCCACGCCCCAGCGGCTATGAGTACTCCTAGCTGCCCCTTCTCTTGAGAACTGAATTTGGCTAATAGGTACCACCTCCTCCAGGAACACCTGGGAAGTTGCTCCCTCCCCCAGGGGATGTCGACAGCCAATGACTTAACTTTTACAGGGGTTTGGCCTCCCTTGCCCGAAGGTAGCAGTGCTCGGTGGTACCACTCCCGTGCTCCAGAGCTGCCCATGGATCCAGCAGAGGCCGGATCCTTTTAGAGACCACAAGCTTGCGTGGCATCTGCCCCTTCCCATCCTGCTTGCCTTAATAAGGTGGGAGGTCCATCAAACATCACCTCACTCAGAGACACCACCCCACTCACACTGCCAGTCACCTGCAGGATGTGCACGCCCTTCAAGGAGACCACAGCCAGCTCCCGGAGGCCGTCCCCCGTCAGGTCCACGTGAGCCATGGCCAGCAGCGGGCTGGAGAAACTCCGCTGCCATAGCAGGCGGAACTCATGTTCAGCCTCGGGCAGCCCGGACTCCGGGCCCCAGTACTTGTAACAGAGCAGCTCCTGCAGAGGGCGAGGGCAAGGGGTCACCAGGGTGGTGAGAGTGGGGAGGACAGGGGAGGGGTGGCCCCATGCCATAGGTCTCACCTGTCCATAGGTGGCCACTAGAACTTCCAGCCGCCCGTCCAAATCTATATCAGTGACCAAGCCACAGAGGACGCTGTCAAACTGGTCACTGCCTGGGAGGAGAAGCTGGTCCTTGAGACCCCGGTGCAGCAGGTCCCTGAGGGTCCCCAACAAAGCAGGGAGATCAAGTGAGATTCCAGTGCCCATCATCAGTGCCCAGCTTGTTTGAACTGGTTCCGTCTCGGCCGATACAGTGAAACCGGATCAGACCCAAATTTGCAAAATGCGAGAATGACATTGAGAAGGGGAAAAATTACAGGTTGAAACTCTGGACTAGAAGACTTGGAAGGGGTGTCGTGAGACTCTGGATGCAGGAGGCTGAATTAGAGCCAGGCCTGTTGAGAAGGACACACACCACAACTGATGTGATCGGCCACCACCTCTGAGCCGGTCACCACTGTTTCCAACTCTGTCGGGCAAGAGATTTGGTTGCCATGCAACACGCTTTCTCCCCTTGTTTTCTAGGAGAGTGGAGGTTTTACAAAATTCAGGTCCCTTCTGGTTTCAGTTCATTGGCTGTGACTAAACCAGGAAGAACTGGTTTGAAGCCTTGCCTCTTTCTCAGCAAACTCTGAGCCATGTGCCCACAGGGCCACCCTTCTTAGTTCTAAGCACCCCATTCCTCCTGAAGGCTGGGCAAAACCAAACACTCATGGCCATCGAGCCACAGAGACCCATTAGGATAGAGCAGAACTGCCTGTGGGTTTCTGAGGCTCCAGCAGAGCAAGAGGTGGGTTTCAAACTAATGACCTTGCAGTTAGTAGCCCAACACATCACCCACCATCCTACCAGGGCTCATCCAGGCTGTACAAGATCACTTTCAATTTGGACACCTTCAAATGGCTCATTTCTGGTGGTGGTGGTGGGGTGTCAACCCCCAAGTTCCCCATATGGGCACTCAGGGGCATATCTAAGGAGTGGGGTGGGGGGGTGTTGGTCTACAAAATCTCATCTCACTTAGAGACACCTGGACACCGTCGAAGATGCCACAAAGCAGCGTCTATTAACCCAGCAGAGCACGATATCTTCCCTCAAACAGTATAGATATAGAGGGGTACTGAGTGGGGGCGCATGGGGGGGTCACTTCCACCCAGGTACAAGTCCAAGGGGCTACCAGAAAAGGCACAGAATGACAGTCTGCGGCACCACCATCAGGTAGGACAGCTGGAGAGGGGTTTCTACTGACATATCCCTGCCATTGACATCTGTCCATCTTGACATTAAGGGTGGGGTGTTTGATCTGGGTGCTCATTACCCTCACTATGCCCCTGTGGGCACCCACGGGTCCCCCTTCTGGAGGCTGGATGACCTCATTCCCCAATGCAAACCCACATTGTCCTTTCTGGGCGTCTAGAGACCCACGTTGTGCCCAGGAAGCTCGGAGAACTGAGGCCACGCTTGGGCCATCTTCACTGTCCACTGTGCTGAGCTCGGGCTGGTCTCGAGAAGCCCCTGTGACATTCATGGCAATTTGGCCAGCTGGCCGACACCATGTTGGCGGCTTACGGTGGGAGCATTTAAACCAGGACAGTTGGCAAACAAGCAAGCAGAGCAAGGCTTTCCCTGGCACAGAGCCCAGCGCTAACTGCTGGCCAGCTCACTTTGAGGTCCGCCTGCTCCGAGGGGTCTGGACAACTCTGTCCCATACATAGCAAAGCCTCAGGGGCGCCTTCCAAACCCCTTAAAAGACTTACAACACTCACACACAAGGTTCCCAGCCCAACACTAAGCAACACCCACCTCCCACCTCAGATGAACTCTCTTTGGAGACTGACAAGGTTGGACCATGGTGCAAAGTCTTGAGGTTAGGCTGCTCCCGCGTACCCAAGGCCCCCTCCTCACCTGTACACCACCGCTGGCTCCAACATGCTGGCCACAAGGACGCTGTATTCTTCCCTCAGTGGGTGCTCCTTGATCTCTGAAAAAGAGACACCAGCCCGGGAGGGCTCAGTCGGGAGACAAGTTCGAGGAGTCTCCTCGCAAACTGGGCTCTAAGAGCAGGAGGGCTGCAGGTTCGACCTGCAGAGAGTCGGAGGTTGAACCAGGGACAAAGGGTAGAAGGAGCCAGTCTTGGATTTATAAAGTCTGAGGTTAGACCACGGTGGGAGGGAGCAGGGGTGAGAGAGACCAGCCCAAGAGATGGAAGATGGACCGCAGTTAGAAGGACAGGGAGTCAGGGACAGGGAAATGGCGACCGAGGACTGACCGCGGCACACAGCGACACGTGGAGGACAAGGGTTAGCTTAGACACCCCACGGGGAGGGACAGCGTTAGAGGTCCACAGAAATGCCCAGGTTGAATCATGGCTTGTGAGTGAGTGGAAAGACCAGGGAAGAAGGCAATCGCAGGCGATTACAAGGTGAGGGGTGAAACCTAAACCACGGGGGTGGGGGTGGGGTGGGGGTGGGGGGTTAAGGTGGGAACGCAGCTCCAGGCATGGAGAGTCGCAATGAAGGGACAGACAGGGGACATCAGGTTGGGTTGATTTATCCAAGTCTAAAGATTGAACGAGGGACCCCTAGTGGTGTAGTGGTTATGCTTTGGGCTGGGAGCCACAAGGTCAGCGGTTTGAAACCTCCAGGCGGCTCCTTGGGAAGAGGTGGGGATTACAGTGCCGGAAACTCACAGCGGCAGTTCCACCCTGCCCTGTAGGGGCGATATGAGTCGGCAGCCACTGGAGGGTGGAGTCGACTTGATGGCAGTGAGTTTGAGTTTGGAAGGCTGGGCTGAATCGGGAATAACGAGGTGGAGCCTAGCACAAGAGAAGCTGAGGTGGGCCACCTGGGCAAGGAGATGGGAGTCACAGACGTGGGAGCGGAGGGGGAGGCGGGACTGCAGGCTGCAGGCTAGACCACAGGAAACTGTGGGACAGGGATGGAAACTTAACCGGGGGCGCTGAGGCTACAGAGGACCAGCCCCCCCAGCCCACCCCACCCCCCCGCGCTCACCCTCAGGGGCTGAAAGGCTGAACACAATCACACGGGAGATGGGACCGTCCTGCAGGATCGTCCAGGTCTGCAAAACCTCTGGGGGGGGCGTGGGGAGCAATCAGACCCCGCCCCCATACCGGCCCCGCCCCTAGCCCCACCCCCACCAAGTCCCCGCCCTCACCACGACTCTGCTGGTCCACGTGGGCCACGCGCACAGAGCCGTTCTGACAGCCGAGGGCAGTGAGCCGTCGAGAGGTGCCCGGCAGGTTGTGGACATCAAGCCAGAGGACACTGGGGAGCAGACCGCGGGGGTGGCTGGAGGGTCCTGGGCTCACATCGCCACGTCCCCACCTCCCCAGGGGATAGCTGAGCCTTCTCAGGAGCCCCAGCACCCCACGTTCTCGAGGCAATTAACCCCAAGACCCCCAAAACCCCACTTCCCTGCCATCAGTCAACTGCCAACTCAGAGCGACCCTATAGGGAATTAACCCCTAGCTGCCCTATTTCGCTGGGATGGGTGCTCCCCGCCACCCAATTTCCGCGAAGAAACGCCCACTGTCCAATTTCCCCGGGGGAGGAGGCATTCCCAGCCTGTGACTTCTCTGCGCCCACCCCATTTTCTCTGGGGTCAGTCCTACCTGTGGTCCGATTTTCCCCCAGCTCCTCCCCGCGGCCCAACTTCTCCAAGGGCACCGCCACCGCCCGAGGTCCCTCCCCCACCCCGCGGTGCATGTTCTGGGCTCGCTGACCACCTTGGGGGGTGGTCTCTCTTACCTACTGGTGAGATTCGTGAGCTCTGGGAAGAGGTTTTCCACCGGCTGCTCCTCGAACTGATGCAGCCCCTCGTTCTGAGGAGACCAAGACCCGCCCCAACCCCGCGGGGGGGTCAGCAGGGGCCCTGCCGTGACCCCAAGGGCAGCCCCCCCCTCCCGCCTCCCCCTCCTCACCTCCTTGTAGAGATGTATGGCTGGGTTGTTCCCACTCAGAAGAAACACAGTCTCCAGCTGGTCCCCAATCTGGACCCTGAAAGCAGAGCCGTCTAGAACCCCAACGTGGCCGAACCCAAATGGGGTACTATCTGGGGGCGTTCGTCCCAAGCCAGACACCGGACTCAGGGTTGGAATCTCCGATCAGAACGTGCCCCTGCCCCATTTTTAGTGCCCCGTTTGCTCAGTTATCTTTAAAGATCCGATCAAGGGGACCTCTGAGAATCAGGGCATCAGTGAGATACACACTGGGACACTGTACAGCACAAAGCAGCGGTTCTCAGCCTCCTAACACCGCGATCCTTTCATACAGTTCCTCATGTGGTGGTGACCCCCCCCAAACCATCACATTATTTATATCCATTGCTACTTCATCACTGTCATTTCGCTACTGTTATGAATCGTCATGTAAATATCTGATATGCAGGATATACTTTTATTGTTACAAAAGGTACATAATTAAACAATTAAAGCATAGTGATTGATCACAAAACAATATGCAATTACTGTATATACTGTGGAATTTTTGTGTGTTTCCCGATGGTCTTGGGCGACCCCTGTGCAAGGGCCATGAACCCCAAAGGGGTCGCGACCCACAGGTTGAGAACCGCTGCACTAAAGGGCAGCTGGAGAAAACGCGGAAGCAACTGCGCCAGCGGACAAACGAAACGCAGGCAGGCGGTCCTAAGTGCCGTCCGTGGTAACCCAGGTGTGTGGTAAGTGGCGGGGCCCTGTTCCGGGTCTTGAACACGCGGACACTAGCCCTGCGAGTGGATCAACTGCAGAACGTTCCCAGCTAGGCGGTCCCGAATGGCAGCCGGCTGGAATCTTCCCGCAGTCCTAACACCACTCTTTTATTCCCGCGGTGGATTCGGTCTTAGAAAGGGAGGCTGGGGCCCGCAGAAAGCCCGGGCTGCTTTAACCCTGTGGCTGCCAGCTGCCGTAGCGTTGACACCTCCCCCATCCCCACCCCACCCCCCGCACGGCGCCCCCACGCAGCGTGGAACGAAATGCCGCCCGATCCCGAGGCACCCCCGCGGCCAGCTGTACATCAGACCGTGGTATTCCACAGGGGTCCACTGCCTCATCTCCAGATCACCGGCCTCTATTGCAGGCAGTGGGGCACTGGCAGGGAGTGGAACCTGCGTCCCCAGCGTGGAAGATGAGAATTCTCCCAGAGGGCCACCACTGCCTTTCTTCTTTATCTAGATCCCCCCCAGTAGACTGTGGGCCCAGGAAGAATGAGAACTTTAGGAGCTTGCTGGTATGGACTCTCAAAGGCTCAGATTTTGGTGGGCATCTAAATAAAGCCTGGGATGCAGAACGGCAGTGTGCTGTCACCGGACCCCTGAACCCCCTTCCTCTGCTGCTTGCGGCAATAACCTTGTTTCGTGAGCCCACCGTGCCCACTCATTTACCTAGCTAACAACGCCTGCTTTCCCCAAACAATCGCAGAGCTGGGTAGTCAAGATAGAGGCTGTAGGACACGCCCACCTCCTCCACCCCACCCCACCCCGCCCAAGACCCAATTTTTACCACCTGGTCCATTCTACTCCCGTAAAAGAGTTAGTCTTGGAAACGCACAGGGGCAGTTCTACCCAGACCTAGAGGGTCGCTGTGAGTCGGCACCGACCGGATGGCAGGGAGTTTTGATTTGTTTGGGTCCTGCGCACGGAAGAAGTTTGCCAAGCTGTGAGTGCTAACTCCTGAGGGTTCTCCAGTCAGCCTGCGTTAGTGAAATCCAGTGGAATCTCCACACTTTAAGGAACTTCTGGAATCTCAGCATGCTAGGTAGGGTATACTCGACTCACCCACTGTCATCAGTTCATTCCGACTCCTAGTGGCTTAGAGGACAGAGTGAAATGCCCCAGACAGTCACCTTTAGGGGAGTAGACAGCCAGGCCTTTCTCCCGTGTAGCGGCCACAGCTTTAACTGCCCAGTACTTCACTGATGCACCACTAGGGCTTAAAGAACGAGGTTTAAAACAGAGATGAATCTGAGTGTGTTGGGCAGGCTGGCTGTCGATCCTTCCACTCCACCCCTTCTCACCCTTCCTCCCTCCTTCTTTACTTACATCCACTCTCAGGCTGCTTCCCTGGCTCCTAAAGCACTTTTTGCTTTTAACCTCTGATCCAGGCCTTCATTTGCCAGGCAGGAACCTGACCCTCTTTGTAAGGAAACCCGGAAAGCCAAACCCACAGCCACTGAGTCTATCCCCATTCCCGAGGGGCCCTATAGGGCAGAGGGGAACGGTTCCCTAGCATTTCTCAGACAGTGACTTCTCTTCCTGAACAGACTGTCTCCTCTTGCTCCAGAAGCGCGGGCTGGTGGGTTCAAACTGCCGACCTTGCCAACTTGTGACCCATGACACCCCCTGGGCACCAAGGCATTGGGAGACTCCAGGGTGCCGCCCACGCTAAGGCTGTGGGTGCCTAGGGGACTTACGCCGCGTGGCACAGCTGGAAAGGGGTGAACTGCAGCTCCAGGTTCAGGCAGCTCTCTGCGAAAAGAACAGGGCACATGAGCCGGGGGCCCTGGGAGGCCCCCTCCCCAGCCCCTCCTGTCCTGGCCACACTCACGGGCGATGGAATCAAGGTTGTACTCAGAGCCAGGCTCGTAGTCGCAGTAAATGTTGAGGAAGGGGCTGCCCTTGTCCCCCGAGTCCTGGAGGAGGAGACAGGCCTCAGGGGAGGGCAGGACAGCAGGAGGGAGCAGGCTCAGGTTCTCAGGGACCACCGGACATCACATGGGTGGCACGGGGCCTGCATACCTTTATGAACGTGATCCCTACGACCAGGCCCCGCTTTGGTGGCGACTTGTTGAAGGTATCGATGGAGACAATCTCTGCGTCCACTGCCAGGGGACAGTTCAGCATTTCTATTTCAGGGAGATTCTTGATCCCTGAGTACTCCCCTCCCTCCTGTCCCCATGACCCCTGACTTCTAGGACTCAGTAATCTACGAACACAACACGGCAATTAGCATGATCTGATAAGGTCTGGGACTCTAACCTGAGCTTGTGTCATCCTAAACCCCTGACTCCTGATTCCTGTGCCTGCTGACTTTAATGATTCTTGACGTCCTTCAATCACGCTGATCCATTCCCCTAAGAGATCCTGCTCAGACAGAGCCTTAGAGGTCTTCTCAACACTACGCATGGGGGGTAGGGGGTCGGGGGGTGGGGAGGGTGGGGTAAAGCTCCCCAGCCCCATAGCGCCACGCACCAGGGATGTAGTTGAACTGCAGCTCCTTGGCCACAGGCCGGATTTTCTGTCGGAGGTCTTGGTAGCGGAAGCCGAGCACCTTGCCTTTAAGGGTGGCCGCGAGGAGCTCCCCGCGCCCGCTCGCGCCGCCCGCCAGGCCGTACACGTTGCTCTGCGACGAGAAGCGCGTGAAGCTGTCCTCGCGCAGTGGGCAAGGCCCCGCGGCCATAGCCGCGTCCCCCATCGCGAACCTCAGGCACTCACTGTAGTTCTCACCGCTGCCAGCCTACCTTACCCACCGCTCCCGAAAACAACTGCGACCGCCGGGTGCCCGCCCACGGCGCAGACTGATGACGTCGTGAAGCCTCTTTCGCTGCCCTTTACAAAGATGGCGGTCCGCTCGGCGGCCCGGCCGTTTGCCCCACTGCGCCTGCGCACTCCCCCTCCCCTCCCTTCCCCTCTCCTCTCCTCTCCTGGGCCCAAATGCAAACAGCTGTGGTAGAAAGGTGGAAGGCGGTGACCCAACAAGGTGCTTGCTGTATGGTGTATGAAAGGAAACAGTAAGAATCATCATAAAACGCAATTAAGTTCATATTAAAACACAATTAAGTTTATATTAAGCTCACGTTCGAGGAACTAAGTGCTTTCCATCTGCCAGCTATTCAAAAACCACCCACAGCAAGAGGTAGGAACTCTTCCCATACCATTTTACAGGTGAAGGAATTGGGGCCCAGAGAGGTTAAGTCATTTGCCCAGGATCACATAAAGACGCAGGACCAGTGTTGTAATGCAAACAAGATAGCTCTAACATTCACCGTTTTAACCATAGCATCTTTAAAATGTCACAAGCCTCAGCCTCAACGACCCCGAGGCCAGAAAACATAGATGGTGCCCGGCTACCTCGAATAATACCTACTCTGGAAAGACTCTTACTAGCAAGTTCTGGTCTGTACAGCACGAGAGAACAGTGTGGATCCCAATCTAAACTCCTAGTACAGAGAAGAGCTCTGGACACAGGGGATTCAGGGCAGATAAAACCCTCAGGGACAGCAGTGGGAGTATCAATATCATGAGGGTAAGGGGATGATGAGGGCGGGGGGAGGAAGGGGGAACCCATCACAAGGTTACATATACAGCCCACCCCCCAGGGGGATGAATAACAGAAATGTGGGTGAAGGGAGACAATGGACAATGTAAGATTCAAAATAACAATAATATATCATTGATCAAGGATTCGCTAAGGTGGGAGGGAGGGGAAAAAAGAGGCGCTGATACCCAGAAAGAAAGGGAAGGTTTTGGAAATGTTGATGGCAACCTATGTCCAAGTGTGCTTAATACAACTGATAGATTGTTACAAGATTTGTAAGAGCCCCCAATAAAATGACTGATAAAAAATAAAAATATAATCTAAAATCATAAAAGAGAGCAGGCTTGCTGGTCAAACAGAGACTGGTGGAACCCTGAAGGCAATGACCCTGCATCAACGGAACTCATCGCTCAGATGGAATCATCAGCTCATCGGTCATTTCAGATCCAAAGGGCAGCATTTCCCCAAGGACAGAGTTAGACGAACGGAGACAGGAGCCCCAGGGAGGCAGTGGGCTAAGGGAGAGAACATGGAGGGGATGTAGTGGATGTGCCGGGGTGGTTGCCTGTCAACCCGATGGTCTGCGCAGCAAACCCTCGCCTAACTCACCATACAAAGCAGAGAGTAACCATAAGACAAAATGGTGAGTGTGATCGGTAGGTTTTTGTGCCAACCTGGCCAATAGGAACATGTGGGATTAACCAGGTCGCAGTTTGATCAGAGGGCAAAGAGATAAATGGCTCTGCAAGGCCTGCCCTCCCCCACCCGCCCTCTTGCTCTCTGGTGACAAGAGCTGGTTAGAGTATGTGCTGCTGCTGTAGCTATGTCTCTGCCTTAACCCGTGAGCTACACTACCTGTACGCCAGGCCAATCCGTGGATTGTGTTGCTAGCGCTTGAGGCTCCTGAGACACCCGCTGCCACACGCCGCGGGAATTTTGTCGCCTTGCATTGCTTGCATCTGATATCCTTTCCTGACCTGCTTCTCTAAGCTCCCGGCTACTGACTGTTGCTGACCCACCCTGCTGCTTGCTGCCTGTGGACAGTCTGCCTGCCTTGTTCTAGGGAGGACTCTGTCTGCTTCCTTGACTTTGGACCCCCCAGGCCATGTGAGTTGGACTTCCTGTATATTAACTGTTCCACAGAAGTGAGTTGAACTGAACCCTCTGTACTGCTGTGTGGACTAATTAGCTGTTATAGTCCTTCTCGCTGTATCTATCTATC
>NW_022104553.1:24256608-24260955 GCF_000313985.2 Echinops telfairi | reverse complement strand
CCTCCCCTTGCGCACTAAATACACCCAGAAGGGCCTTGAGTCCCAATCACATTCTCATCATTCATACTGTTCCCCACTATACGCTCCCACCAGTGCTACCTGAAGGTCACCTCTTACAAGCACACTGCTGACGGCCAGCTGGCCAGCAGCTCTACCTATAGGAGCAGACACATTGCTATTGCTCTCTAGGCTCTGAAGACAGCCACTCCCCCTTACCTGCCCAGCCCTGGTGTTAGGTGACTCTTCCAATATACTTAGGGACCTTTAGGGTTAGGGTACAGCCCTTTGTTACATGTGTGGCTACCTGTAATTAGGGGGCTTGCACACGCCCCCGAGTATTAAGCCTTGGTTGGAAATAGACTTTCTGCGTGGACCTGGCTCCTGACGTCATGGCCTCGAAGGCAGGCGCTGGCATGCCGTATCTTTTCTGATGTCTCAATCCACCCCTCAATGACCTATTCGATTGTGGGGGCAGGCACCCCACACACCCTTACGGAGCACCTACTACGTGTCATGAGAACCTCACAACCCCCTTGCTTTGTGACCTAGTCTTACCTCCCCCTCACCCCACCCCTATTCATTTATTCAGCATTGATTTTTTACTGTGTGCCAGGATAGCCTTCATAATTTGTCTCACTAATCCTTAAAATAGTCTCACAAAGCGGTTGATTATCCCGACGGACAGAGGATGAAACTGAGGCTCATGGAGAGTAAGATCCTTCATTGATAACACAAGGAAGGGGTGCAGACAGGAAGTAAATGGGTGCTTCTAACTCCAAAAGCCCTAGGCCAGGGGAGCTTGGGGTACCAGTGCACACACAGAACACCATTTCCAGAAAACAGGAGTGGTCCAGCTCCAGTCACCTGTCAGCCCCTCTCCACAGACACACACACACACACACACCACCCCCGTGAAGGCAGCACTGGGTTTCCCCTTGGTCACGGCCTGGCACGAGGAGGAGACGCAGTCAATGTGTTAAAAGCTCACGCCGCTGCCCCAGGCCCTTTGCTAAGCACCCGGGACCTGAGAAAGTAAGGGGAAGTTTCTCAGAAGCACATTTGGATTGGAAGGTAGTGACGAGTGTGACCATGGCAGCAACCTGAATCAGGTAGCGAGAGCAGCTAGTGGCTGGTGCGTGGGTCACGCCTGCAATCCCAGGGCCCAGAGCAGGGCTCTGCACACTGTTGGCAGCTCCTGACTCCTGGCGACTCCCTGAGCCACAGAACTGAATGCCGCCCGGTCCCGTGGCACCCTCCTGGTCAGTTGGAGACCACGTTATGACCCATCTGGTTCTCACCGGCTGGTTTGGGGCACTGGGTGACCAGGCCCATTTCTAGTCCTTCTTCATCCGGAAGCTCTGGTGAAACTGGTTCTGCAGCACAGGGGGCTGAGGGTGAGGTGCATCGGAAGGCGAGAATTTTAACCACCGCTGTCTAGCGCCCTCCACTGGCACACAGTAGGTACTGTTAAGTACTGGCGTAGTGAACGGAACACGGAATCTAGTTTTGCTCTGAAATGTTTCCTTCTGGACTCCTGCAGCCCGTGCGATGACCTCTCACCCACCTCACTTGATATTTGTTGAGTAAATGAGAAGACGAAGCTAAGGCTATGCATGGAGGGAACTGTCTGTTCAGTCGAGCCACACATTTGAAACATCTGTGGAGTTTACAGAGAAAAATCCCCCAAGGGTGGGGAACCTCACTTAAAACAATTTCCTAGCGTGTGGCCCGAGCCTGAGTGCTTCTAATGATTTCAAAGTGCAGCCCGCGTGCTGCCAGGCTCGTTTAGGTCATGAGGGGCAGGTAGTAATTCTCACATGATTAATTCTCCAGGCAGTTCCCAGAGCAAACATTGATAATCAATCTCAGGTCTTGGAGGAGACTTAGAACTGGGCACTGGACAGCCATTACCAATCAAACGGAACTGTAGGAGGAGGAGTAACCTGTTTGATTTCTGGCAGCTGCTCCCCTCTCCTCTGGCCTCCCCTGCTGTCTTCTCTGAATTGGAGCGGGGGTGGCATGCGCATCAGACCTGTCACCTCACAGGTGGGCAGACACATCCCGGATGGCGACAGCAGTGCTTGTCCCTGTCCTCCTTACCCAGGCAAGGTGCTCCCCATCATCCACCTCCATACCCACTGGCTCCCCATATGCCCAACGGCTGTGCCCGTCCTGGGGCAGGTGCCACTACAGTTTTGGCCTTGGTTCTGGGGGAATGTGGGTGTGGAGTGGGGGCAGGGGGCATTAGGGGGACTTTGGTCCCTGTCTCCCTATGGTACATCCGGAATTCCACCCCCCTGGAGTCAGGGGGGCTGGGCCTCTGCTCCCACAGAGGCTGGATCTGGCCTGGGGCAGTTCAAACTCAGAATGCCCTCCCCTTGCGCACTAAATACACCCAGAAGGGCGATGACCAAGGAGGCAGGAAGAGCAGCGAGGGTTCCGCAGGGCGAAGAACAAAGAGGCTCGTGCAAAAGTGTCGACTCTATTTTCTTGCTGGGGGAGCTGCAGCTGCCCCGACAGAACCTCCAAGCGCTAGGGGAAGAGGTGGTGGTGCTGGAGGACCCTCGTGAGTCTAACCTGAGAGGCTGGAGCTAAAGGGAGCAGGGATCCTGGGCGCAGTCAGGAGCCCTTCCTGGCGGGCAGCAGCTACAGTGCTCAGAGCTCAGCTGGGGGATGCTGTCTGGAAATGGGAGGTCAGGTGCTGATTCCCAGCTCTGCCAGCACCCCCAGCAAACTGCTCTGTATGGGAGGTTCTGTACAGCTGGCTTTCGGGGCTTAGAGAAGGGCACCAGGGGTGCTTAAATAAACGGGCAGGGGTGAGGCAAGGGCAGAAAGCGACCGCCAGCCAGCAGTCCTGGTCTCCTGAGCCCACGTGGCCACGGCTTTGGTCTGGGAAACCCCTCTGGTGGGGTGGGGTGGGGTGGGAAGGAACGGTCTTGAGCCAAGGTCTCGGCCCCACGTCTCCCACTGGCTCCTCACTGGAGTGGGGGTCGGGGCAGGGCCCAGGAGCAGGGGCGGAGTCAGGTCCAGGCTGGGCGGGGCCTAACGCAGGTCCTCCTCATCGCCCTGGATGGTCTTCTTGATGCGCAGCAGCATGGTGGTGAGCCACTGGTCCAGCCGGGAGATGGCATCGTACTCCTTCACCTGGGGCACACCACGGGGACCAGACCGGGTTGGGGTATGTGGGGGAGGTGGGGGACACAGCCCTCCCACCCAGGCCCTGAAGCCCAGCTTCCCACTCAGTGAGTCCGCAAGAGCTCTGGTCTCTGGTCGGGAAAGGCCCTGATGCAGCCCAGCTGCCGGGCAGGGCGCCCCGGCGACGAGTCCTTGCAGGGAAGGAAGGCACTGCGGATTGCCCAGAAGTCCAGGTCCTTGTTTTAGAGACGGAACAGGCCTGAGGCGGTCAGACAGGCCTGTCCCGGGACCCACCGGAAGGGGGCTGGGAGAGAAGCCTTCTGCCTGCCCAGGATGGCCTACAGGCGCATCTCTGTCCTCTTTAAAGATGCCAACAGGCTCGCTCTGGGGTAGGAGAGGAGGCCAGACACGGAGCAGTTCCGGGATGTTCAGAGGGCAGAGGGCCTCTGGAACAGACAGGTGGGGATCTGACCCCAGTTCTGCCCCCAAACACGAGTCCCCTCATTGCCCTCAGCCTCAGTGTCACCATCGAGGACACGGGGAGGGCACATCCTTAGCTCTTGGGGCCACCGAAGAAAGGCCGTCATG
Source organism: Echinops telfairi (assembly GCF_000313985.2). Taxonomy (NCBI): domain Eukaryota; kingdom Metazoa; phylum Chordata; class Mammalia; order Afrosoricida; family Tenrecidae; genus Echinops; species Echinops telfairi. Next base: position 24,257,232 of record NW_022104553.1, on the reverse strand, counting down.
GCCAAGGCCTGGGGGTGACCGGGGTGCCCCAAGCTGCACCCCAAGTGCTACCTGAGAGGGGGAGCCTGCCCAGTGACTGTCCCTGAAGGACCTGAGGCCCCTACACCCTCACCGCCTCGGTGTAGCTGTCCACGTTCTGTTCCTCATGGGCATCTAGCAGCTTCTGCAAAGAAAGGGGAGCAGATGGGGGTGAGGGCCGGCCTGGGTTGGGCCCAGCTCCCGCCTGTGGGTTAACACGCACTCTGGATGCCCACGTGGCAGGGAGGGAGGGAGGGAGCAGGCACCTGCTGCTGCTGGGTACTGCCAAAGCAGTCTGCGTGTGGCAGGCTTCCTGGCTGGGGTCTTGATTTGGGGGGTGGGGGTGGCACCAGGCCTTTATTCCACAGCACCCAGGGGAGGGGTGTCCAAACTGCCAATGTTTAGAAGTTAGGCGCTGGGGCGCAAACCCCAGGTGCCAGAGGGCGAGGAGGGCCAGGTGCCAGCGTGACCCGCTCACCTTCATCAGCTTGCACTCTCGGGACTCGGAGAAGGCAGGGAATAGCTCCTCGTACTTCTGGACGGCCAGCTGTGGGCGGGGGGAGGTGACAAAGGACACATGCTGCCAGAGCTTCCAGCTGGGCAGCC
>NW_022104553.1:24247027-24256019 GCF_000313985.2 Echinops telfairi | reverse complement strand
CGTTCAGCCTCCACACCAACAATATTCACACAGAGAGCGGTGGGGATGCGGGCCCAGAGCGGGCCACGGACCTGTTGGGGGCACGGGATCGGTAGGATGTAGCAGGACTTGAACCTGACTGGACCCCCAAGCTCACGCTCCAAACCATTCTGCCGGCAGCCCGTGGAGCAGGCAGGTGAATTTTGGCTTCTGCTCTGAGTATGTGTGTGTGTGTGGAGGGGGCGCGGTTCTGGGGCATCCAGGAACCTTGATCCTGGGCCTGGCCCACCGGCTTGGGGATCCCACTGGCCCATTGACTGAGAGCCCCGAGACAGTGAACACACCCTTTGGAGTGCGGGGGGATGGACAGGGGAGACGCAGGACCCCGCTTGGTTAGTGAGACGACTCTGTTCCTGGAACACGGAGGCACAAGGGCATGTCTCTGTCAAGACCCCCAGGATTGCACAACATGTAGGCTGAGCCCGTGTGAACTAGATTCATGGCAAGACCCTGCCTCACGGTGGCCCTGGTGTCGGGGTGGAACACTGCTCCCCAGGGCATTCATTCCGTGGCCATCCTGGCCCTTCTCTGGTCGACAGCGGTGCGTTCACACTGCAGCACCAGGGACTCCTGGCTAAGAACGACGTCCCAGGAGTGGCCCATCCACTCTATCACACACACAGGAAGGACGCAGGGTGGGTCCACAGGGACCCGTGCAGGCACTGAGGCTCCGGCAGTTCCTGGAAACCTTGCGGCACAGTGAAGTACATCAAGTACATCATCTTTGTGATGCCCACTCACCCACACCAACAAGATGTGTGGAACCCTGCCCTCTCCAAGGGACTGGTCAGTTCTGGGCTTCAAATGGGCAATCCCAAAGGAAGAAAGTGAGGCTCTCACTACCACCCCAGGAAGAGATAGGGGTGGAGTGTGTCCTCTTGAACCCAAGGTGCCTGTGCTGGGAACCTCTCAAGGCCTGGGAGGCAGAGAGCTATTTCCATCAGAGACAGCACAAAACAGCAGGCAGGAGAGGAATGATGGCATCAGACGCCGGGGACCCGCACGCAGGGGCTGCTGTGGGCTGGCTTCCCAGCCTATGAAGCGAGAGGGCTGAGCCCCTTGGGGGCTTCCTGGCAGAGTGGGGCGCCACCAAGTACTTACTGGTGCCCAGAGAGCTCTGTGATATTTGCTTAAGATGGGCACAGGCTCGATGGCCTGAGGCCCGAGGGAAAGGAGGGCACACCGTCTACAGGCGCTGGCTGGGAAAAGGGTGTCCCAACTGAAGAATAGTGTCCTTAGTCTGTCTGAATCCTGACCTGCGACCTGTGACTTCCCCAACAGACCCCACGTTGTCTGGAAGCTGTGTGTGGCCAAGGCAACAAAGCATGGGGCCTGGAAGAGAAGTCGGAGTGTCCCGGGAGGGTGGGGGGGGGGGGGTACTGGCCTGCTCTCTCGTGAAATTACAGGTAGTCGGCCGCCTCCACCATGCCATTTCCACTACCCCAGGCAGCTCCGAAAAAGCAACCTCCACTGAAAACCACCTCGTGTCCACTCGCTCTTGGAGACCAACGTAGGTTTCCATTCAACAATGTGTGCGCAATTTTGCTTCAACTCGTCTCTTCCAAGTGCCACGGCCTGTCCCATCTCCTCCATCTTCCTTTCCATTCCCCTTGGGGAGATGCCCCCCAGCCCGGCCCCCAGCCCCCCGCCGCCCCCAACACTAGCTCCCTGAGAGAAGGTGGGGTGGGCATGCAGACATGATGAAGGCCATGAACGGGAGCCTGGAAGATCTGGAACCTCAAGGCTGCAGCTTCCCAGCCAGGGGCCCTGAACAGGGACTCGTGTCTCCGCCTGCACCAGGTGCACCCAGAGAAACACTGGCCCAGAGCCGGTCACAAGCCAGCTAGGGTCCCAAACTCAAATGCCCCGAGGCCAGGCAGGTGGGGGAGGGAGGGGCACGTGCACACCACTTGAGCACACATCCCGACCCCAGGCTGACGATGGGAGGTGCAGGGGGAGCGGGGAGCTGACCTCCCTGCTAAGGGTGGGGCACAGCGCGGCAGGCATGGTACACCAGGTCCCAGCGGGGCTCACCTTGGCATTGAGCATGTCGATGCAGAAGTGGCAGAGGGCCGCCTTGAAGAAGTAGTCCTTGGCGCTGTACTTGAGGAGGGGGCTGTCCATGGCGCTGGTCCCCACCTGTGGCCGTGTGGAGGTGGCACTGTGAGCTCACTGGGGCAAGGCGGGGTGTGGGGTGGGGGGGTGAGGGTAGGGGTGCCCTTCCGGGTCTATGCCTGGGTGATAACTGTTAGCCTGGGCCGGGGCCTCTCTCTGGGAAGTTAGCAATTTCCAGAGCACGTTCCCCAGGGCAGGGTGGCCCTGCCACACAGGCAGCACCTGGGGTGGGCACAGGTGGTCTCAGGAAGCTGGCATATTGGTGGGCAGGGAGTGGCAGTGTTGGGAACACATGAGGTGGTGCCCGCCCCCCTCTCCTCCAAGGCCAGCTGCTGGGGCAACCTGGTCCCACCCAGCGCCCCCCACGCAGTGAGAGGAGCCAGGCGTCCATGTCACGATCCCCACTTCCCACGGACTGACAGGGGACCCTGCGCCCAGCACCCACCCACCCCAGGCCTCGGCAACCCTTCCCGTTTCCAACTCTGGTCTGGAAAGCTGTCTCCCTGAGGCGGCTCAGGAAGTGGGGGTGGCAGGGTGTGCATGTGTCTGTATGTGACAGCAGAGCCTCCCAGGGCGGTGGGCAGGGGAGAAGGTGTCATGCCAGGCTGAGCGAGAAGGCTGGGCGAGGGGGCAGTGGGAGGCGGGGTGGGGGGTGTGGGACCTGCTCGTAGATGTCCACGGCCTTCTGGTACTGCTCCAGCTGCGCGGCGTAGCCGGCCACCTTCAACAGACACTTGTTGGCTGAGCTGGAGGCCGGGGAAGAGGTGCGTGTTGGCTGGGCCTGCGACCCCCCGAGAGGCTTGGGGCATCGGGGCCTGGGGACTGCCACTGACGTACCTGTTGGACTCCTCGCCCTTGTAGTAGTCTGCGGACTGCTCGTAGTGCGCAATGGCCTGGGGAGACATGGGGAGCAGGCTGTGCGGAGGTGTGGGGAGGGAGAGGCACCCTGCTCAGGCCCAGGACCCCACCAGGCTCTGCCTGCCCAGCCCCACCTTCTCGATGTCCACCAGCTCCGTCTCGTAGACTTCTGCAATGGAGATGTGATGCTTCGCTGCGATCGTGAAGCGGCCCTGCAGGGACACCAGACACTGCACTGTGACTAGTGACGCCTACAGGCCCACCCTGGCCTCTACCCTCAGGGCCCCAATGCTGGCAGACTGGGGTCCACAGCCCCCGTGAGATGAGGCAAGCAGCTTAGGGCTGAGAGGACGGCGGCTTGTGCGGGGGACCGTGCATGTGTCCCCCGCAGGCTAGGCTCAGGCCTGCCCACAGGAAGTAGTCAACAGTCGTCGGTCAAGAGGCGGAGTGTGGCCCAGGCACCCGGCAGGCACAGGACTGTGGACTGGAGTCCCCACATGTCCCTGGGTGGCCACACGGCTGGGCCTTCCCCTCCAGGGGTGCCCTGTGCTTCTCCAAGGAGGTCACCAGCTCACGGGGCAGGAAGGTGCGTATCCCTCGGGCCCTCAGGAGCCCTGGTGCTGCCAGTGCTCTGCCCACGGGGCTGGTCCACTGAGGGCGCCCGCTGACTGACGGCCCCCCACCCCTGAACACGCCTCCCTCGTGCACCTCCCCTGACTGCTACACTTCAGCCCAGACACAGACCACCAGGGCCCAGGCTGCAGAGGGGCAGGGCGGGGCCCCTGCAGAGGGGTGTGGACAGGTGTGTGTGAGAGAAGCATCAATCCAGGTGCTGGAAGCGGGGTGGTGGGAGGGGGTGGCCCTCCTGTCAGAGACGAAGCCCTGTCCCCCTCCTGTCTTGAGGAGCAGAGTCATCAGATGGGGCACTGGGTAGGGATAAGCTCTGGGTACACAGACCACCCAGGAGGACATGTGGTGCTTCCAATGGGTGGCCCCCATACCCCAGGGCTCTGCCCCTTCCACTTGGCAGCTGGAGGCAGGCCAATAGATGCCCCTTACTTACCATGTCCGTGTAAATCTCGATGGCTCTCATGAGACAGTTAATGGCCTCTGGGGGAAGAAAAGCAAGGGGGGAGATAAATCACTGCAGTGGGAGGGGAACACAAATGCAGGTTCCTCCCTCGGGCTGACCTAGGTACTGGTGCCAGTCGGTGCCTCAGGAGGCTGCCCACTCCCCACCGCAGGGGCAAGGCAGGGCCAGCCAGCCACCTGAGGGGGCTGGGAGAAAGCCCACTTCTTGCCCTCAAGGGCCAGAGCAGCTGGCAAGGGGCAGGACACACTCCAGGTGACCGAGCTACAGCCCCTCCAGCCCACACCCCCCTCACTCTGTGGGGGAGGGCTCCTCTCACCCCTTCCCTTGGGAAGTCACTACTCAGAAGGGGCAGCTGGCAGGGGGGGTGGGGGGGCGGGGCGTCCCTGCCGCACCATCTCTGGCAGAAACCGATCTGGAAGGCGGTGGCGGCGGCTGTTTCTGACAAGTTATTTGGAGGAGAGACGGCAGTGGGCGGCATCTTCCTGCAGAGCTGAGCTCCTCCGGCTTGTTTTACCGCCGGGGGTGGGCCATGGGGGAGGGCGAGGTTGCACTGCACCCCCCCTCCCCCCAACTGGGCCCCCAGAGATGGGGTACCACCAGACCTGGAGCGTGCTCTCGGCAGGTTTCAGATGGCTGGGACACCTGAGAGGATGGGGTGCCGGCCTGGACTGGGTTTTCAGCCCCTCCCTAATTTTCAAGCCCCCAAATTGGGTGTCTGTACGTCATCTTGCGGAGAGGGGACCAATGTGGGACCTCGGAGAAGTTCTGAGCACATGCACAGTCCTGACTCCGATATGGACGTAAGGACGGGGGCTGCGGGGGGGCTGCGCGCAGCAGGAAGGGGGGTCAGAGGTAAGGAACACAGGTGGGTGGGGGCTGGGAAGAGGGTGAGCACAGAGTCCCGCCCCAAAGGTGTGCCTGTGTACATACACACACACACACACAAACCAGCAGAGCACATTCTGAGGCGTGGAGGGGCAGCAGGTGGCGAGCGGGGTGGGGTGTGAGGGGTGAGAAGGTGCTGCCTCCCCCTCCGTAGCTGCTCCCTGGCTCCCTCTGCTGCTCAGAGGGGACGCCCTGAGTGTGTGTGTGACAGTGGCAGGGCTCAAGCAGCTGAACCTGGGGAGCAGCACGGATCTAAGGACGGAAACCACCCTGTGCATCTATCTGGCCCAATGGCTGTTGCTGGGAGCAGAGCTCGGGGGGAGGGCTGACACACAAGAAAGGCCCCTGAAGGGGCAGACTCCCCATCCCTCCTCCAGCCACCCTGCAAGGGGCTCCAGGGATCCCCTGGTTGGGCAAAGAAGGGAGGGTGCTGGCATGCCCTGCAGTGGGGTCCTGCCTTTTTGGGCCTTCCCTGCCCCCCACACCCCCCAGGGGCTCACAAGAAAGCTGAGTGGTCAAAGCATAGGCTACTCATCTGGGAAGCACCCTAGTGGCTGAGCAGTTAAGCGTTCAAGGTCAGCAGTTGGAGCCTACCAGTGGCAAGGGCAGCCTGCCGCTATGAAGACCCACAGCCCTGGAAGCCCACAGGGCAGCTCTGCTGTCCTACACCCCGGGTCACTCTCAGTCGGAATCAACTCCATGGTAGTGGGTTTGGCTTTCTGGGTTTTAAGCATCTGGGGCAGAGCAGGTACCCAGGAACTGGCAGCAGGGGCACAGGAGTGGGTACAGTGGGAGGACACCCCTCCCCCCCAGTCCAGCATGGGTGAGATAGGCCTGGGGGCCCAGCCACGTGTGTGGAACCACGGGACAAGTTCAAATGCACCCCCAGGCTCCAGGTTCTATCCCCCAAGGTTCCTGGCCAGCGGGTGGGGCCATGGGCTAGGAGTCAGGACGGGGTAGGAGGCGGGGACCAGGCCTGCCTCTCGAAACATTCATCCCGTGGGCAAACAGGCTCCAGGAAAGGCCTGCACCACCCCCGGGCCTCAGAGGTGGTGGTGGCTGCTCCCCGAGCAGAGGCCCCCGAAGGTGCCAGCACAGGGCTCCCACAGGACTCCGCTGTGATGCCCAGGTGATCTCAGACACAAAGCAGCTGCCAGCACTTGGTGCAAAGGCACCCATCCCCCACCCCAGGCTGACTGAGGTCCCAGTGGCTGGGGCTGGCACCCCACTCACACCACAACCTGCCCAAATTAGGCTCTTCACTTGGCATGCGGGCCCCTCCTACGGCCTCACAGGGTAGTCCCACCAGCCCACAGTGCCCGGGGCCCAGGCCACCTTAGCATGCCGTCATTCCTGTGCCCGCTGCAGCCTCCCCTGCTCCTTGACAACCATCACAGCCAACAGGTCCCCGCAGTCCAAGTCACAAAAGAGCACACATCACAGGGAGAGCGGCTCTGCTGGCCAGCCCTGAAACCAGTCCTTCTGGTCACTCAGGATCCACAGAGGCGTCTCCAGGTCAACCAGATTCCCCAGGGGGCTCTGGGCAGAAAATAAGCTGGAATACCCTAGGTCATCACCATGGCACCTGGCTGGCAGAGAGGCCCAGCCCGCCAGGAGATCTCCCCTCAGGGAAGGCCCACCCAGGGTCCTCCCAGCCACAGTATGAGCTGTCTGCCTGGCTGGGAGGGCAGATCCCACTGTGTCCCCACGGGAAACCACGGATCCCTGCCATTCTGGAGTCCTGGCCTGAGAGCCAGGTCGCAATGGACCCCGGGGCCCAGCCGAGCGCGGCTCCTCCTGATCCTCAGCCCAAGATCATGCCTCATGTGGCCTCTCCATGTGGCACAAAGGTGTAGTGCTGGCTGTTAACCACTAGGTTATTGGTTCAAATCCGGCCAGAGGCACCTTTTAAGAAAGGCCTGGTGATCCTATGGAATGCACTTCCCTCTGGGTCACCCTTGTGGTAGCTACATAATCTGGTGTCAACTTTCAGAGGGGTGGAGTTAAGCCTGTCGATCAGGTCGCTGCTTGATGACCTCATCTGCAGGCAACAGAGAGAGAAACAGTTCACTGGAGGCCTGGTATACTCTCTCCCTGCTTCGTGGTTGACAAGACATATGGAGCTCCGCTGATAGAGCCAGAAACAGAGCCAGAGCCAGGAGCTAGAGGAGTCACGTGGAGACCCCTGCCAGTGTTGAGATGCTTCCACCACCACTGGATCCACAAGACTTTCCACCCACTAGCCTGTGATCTTCCTGCATTTGGCATCATTGCATGACTGCGTGAGTCTAAAGAGGAATTTATGGACTAATACTGACATATGGGCTAATATCGGACTTATGGACTTGATCTGCATTGGGCTAGGATGTTTTCTTGATACACAATACTCTTTATATCAAGCTCTTTCTTATACACCTGTGAGTCTCCCTGGATTGGTTTCTCTGGTCCACCGGGACTCACACAGCCAGAGTTGGAACTGACGGAATAGCAACTTGTAACATTTCTCTCTCTTGCTCTCTCTCTCTCTCTCTCTCTCACACATCCACACAGCTTCCTCTCCCTTCAAAGGATGGTGACAGGTGTCATTAACTGCCGTAGAGCTGGCTTCCCAACTCGTTGCCTTCACCTGATCCCGGGGAGACACATGCCTGACCCTGCACCCACCTCCCGACCGAGCGCACCCTGGCTGTTAGGGTGTACAGGGTTTCCCCGGGCTGGGTTTTGGAAGTGGATCACCAGGCTTCTCTTCCTGGGTTCAGCATAGCCCCGGAGTGCTGATGAATCGTGTCCTGCATCACTGCAGCTGCGGCCAAGTGGAGATGCACCGCAGCAAGGGGAGCAGTCTATCACTGAGCACCCTCTTTGGTTCACGTCGCTGTTTGCGACACGGAGATTCAAAGTAAGGAAACGAAACCTCAAAGTCTGAGACCCCGGGCAATGCTCTTGCTTCAGGTGCAGCCCAGCTGGGCAAAGACTATCCTCCACACACACCCTGCTCCTGCTGGGTGGCGGCTGCTTGATCTCCCAGCTCTGGCTGGGCCTCTGTTCCCGGTGACATCCCCCTCCTTCCGGGCACAGAGATGCCAGGTGGGAGAATTTCCGCTTCCTTTCTGGCAGCACCTGCTACCTGGCCGGCATTAGAAGCTGCCTCCTTGTGCAGGTTGATTCTGTTCCGGGAACAGATGGCTGCCCCTGCCCTGGTGCACCGAGGGCCTGGGATGGCACTCCCAGGAGGGAGCCGCGTGGCAGCCTCCAGCTGGCCAGCCTCACCTTGTGGGTCAGCTTTCTTGAAGGCATTGCCAGCATCCACGAAGCAGGTGGCAGCATCGTGCTTGCTCTGAAGCTGCAGGTGCAGCTGGGCTGCCTGGCAGAACGCGTTCCCGGCAGCTGGAAGGAAGAGATGGGTGAGCCCCCAGGTGTATGGGGTGCAGGGGTGTTAGGCGTGCCCCCCGAGATCTTGAGCCACAGCCCAGGCCCCAAAGCCTGGGAGAAAACAGACAGGCAAGAGCTTAACAGGGCCCCCACCACGAGGCCACTCCTGCCACACGGCTCATCTGCAGGCCCAAAGCCCTTACACCTGCTGTCCTGAGCCCCCACCCCACACTCCAGCTTCTCCTGGTGAGAAAGGCCACTGAGGGTCCCCAAACACACTCGTGCTGTAAGTCCTTGAGCAAGCCTCCTGACATTTGATGCTCTACCACACAGTCTTTCCCAGGTGGGTCCCAAAGAAACCAGGGCTCGCTGCTGCCAAGCAACTCGAAGGAGCTGAGCCTGCAGGAGCCCCAGGCTGGAAATCGCGACAGGAGCAGCTGGTGCCTACCTCCTGTAGGGACTGAGCACTGACCCACAGGCTGCCTGCATGTGGGCTTAGTGTAAGGGTTTCCCACGTGTCCCTGGCGGCACTCTGAGGCCTGCAGCGTCAGCCACGGGCATTAGAGGCACCCAGGTGAGCCAGGCCTCCACCCGGCACACCACTCACTGACAGTGGGACGGGTGTGTCCC
>NW_022104553.1:24238191-24246443 GCF_000313985.2 Echinops telfairi | reverse complement strand
GGCTCGGGGCTGAGCACAGCTGGGAATGAGGCAGCTGGGATTCTGTTCACCTGCCCCTCCCTCCTCACTCGCTGTGGGCCAACCAGGAGGTTCTCAGGAGCCCCAGGGTGCAGCTGCACAGCACTCCGCGTGCACTGAAATGCCAGCCATTCGAACTCAAGAGAGACAGGTCTGGGGTCACTGTGCGTCAGAGTAGAGCCACCATGCCATGGACCCCACAGTCCCCTTCCCCCCAATCCCTTCTTGGCTGGGGTCTCTGACAGAAACCAGAGACATTGCCACCTGATACCCTCTCATGCCCCCCACTGCCCAGAAAGCTGGCTCTGAAAGAGCAGCAGGTGGGGTTGGGGAACAGTCTTCGATTCTGCACTTAGTGGGGGAGCTAACCCAGGGCTCCACGCCTCCAGGGCCTGTCAGGGCCGACAAGCTTTCCCCAGCCCGGCCTCGCTCGTGGTGGTAAGAGCACAGTGGACGCACGGCAGAGGACCGCCAGGACTTTCGGGCGGGAGAGGGCGGGCAGCAGCTCCATCACGTACCGCTCCAGTTTTTGGCCATTTTGAACATGTTTGCAGCTCGGGCGTAGATCTCACAGGCTTCCTCGATTTTGGATGAGCCTCTGCAGGAATAGAGAAAAACAAGAAAAGGTAAGAGGCCTGTGGAGTCTGGGATCAGAGAGGTGACACGTGCCCTGCTGTATGAGGACCCCAACCCTGCTCTGGTTGCCCCCAGAGGCCAGCTGGGGCCCAGCCTGGTGAAGACCCATCTGCGCAGCCCCACCTGCTAGACAAAGCCCACTGCGGCGGAGTCGATGCCCACTCATGGTGACCCTGCACAGCAGCGGGACTGCCCACAGGGTCCCCAGGAGCCGGTGGCCACCTCCTCCTGCCCAGTGGCTGGGGGCTTCCAAGTGCCCACCTTCCCATTAGCAGCCCAGTGATTATTTAGCCACAGTGCCACCAAGGCAGGGGCAGACCACCCAAGATGAAGGGGGAGCAGGAGCTGACATGTGCTTACGGATTAATCGGAGGGAACCGTTTCAAAGTCCCTACCACCTCTGGGGGTCTGCTGTGAGGTCTAGCTGGTATCTGTCTCCCTCAGCCCCACAGCCTCCCCCAGGCCCCGTCTACAGAATCCCTGCCCCTTTTCAGACTCACACCCACACAGGGACCAAGGACCTGGTAAGCAAGGGCTTCTAGGTGCTTACTTACCCATGTGCAGTGAACACTTGCCCACAGCATGTGAAACTGCTTACTACAGACTAGCAGGTAAGCACCTGTATGACTGTGCTTACCTTGACACCTGGCCCCCTGGCCCTGCTCTCTACTCGGTCAGGTGGGCTTGCTGCTGGGCCCTCAGCGTGGAGGCTGGGGGACTTGGGGCAAATACTGCCCTCCTGTTAGTTCCCCCCTGGTCATGTCCTGCTCGGACAGCTTCTGCCACGGCTGGCCAGGGCTTCTGGGGACTCTTCTGGACTGAGTTGTCCCCACCAAAAAGCTACATTCAAGCTCTCAGCCCTGAGACCTGTGCAGGTAACCTTGATTGGAAATAGGATTTCTGAAGATGTTATCAGTGAACGCGGAGATCCTAGTGGGCCAGCTGGGGCCTGATCCCACCCGAGTGGGACCCTTGTGGAAACAAAGAGACACAGACACGGAGGTGGTGGCAGCGGAGGAGGCCCTGAAGAGCCCGGTGGAGGCTGGAGTGATGCAGTCACAGGCCTGGAGCCCCACAGGCTGGAAAAGACCAGGGAGGGGCCAGCGACTGCCATGCAGTCTTGCTGACACGGCCTTTTCCCTGGCCCAGCATCCAGAGGCGGGGCCCTGGCTGCCTAGTGGTTACGCCTTGGGCTGCTGACCACAAAGCCACCAACTGGAAACCAAACCCTCTGCTGCGCGTTAGACAGACAGCTGAGAGGGTGGAAACCCACAAGGACAGCTGTACCCTGCCCGACGGGGTTGCCCTGAGTCAGCGCTGACTCGATGGCAGACTTCTGAGCCGCCACGGGGGTTTCTGGGTGGTGAAAATGGTCAACCGCTGGGTGTCTAGCTGAAAGGTGGGTGGACTGGTCCCACCCAGCAGCCCAGCGATGGGCCCAAACATTAGACTGTGAGGAGGGTGTAGGACCAGGAGGGTTTCCCTCTGTTACATGGCGCCCTGGTGGGACCCCCAACAGGGGGTCTGCAGGACTGCAGCACAGGGTCCCCAGCCTGGGGGTCTGCAGGACTGGGGCCCAAACTTGTGCACTGTCGACCCTTGGCATGCACTGTGTGACATATTCTTTTTTTTTTTAACATGTTCTTTAACCATCCATTTAGGTATCTGTTCAGTTACACACTTGTAACAATAAAACTTCACTATCATTGAGTGGATTCCGACGGAGAGCACCCTATGGAGGGTTTCCAAGGCTGTGGGTCTTTACAGGAGTGGGCGACCTCGCCTTTCTGGCGGGCTGGGACCACTGAACCTTGAACGCTGTGGTTAGCAGTCCAGTCTTAACCCAGGGCTCCTTAAACACACACAAATGGGCTTCCGAAGTTACGGGGAAAATCCCATTACCTTTTAAGTCCATTTTCCATGGAACCTGCCGGCCCCCCACCACACGCACCATCCCACGAGGGTTTAACAGATTTGTTCAGTTCTTCTACCCCCTGTAAGCCACCGGGCCTCCAGTCTCGGTCACCCATCCCTTTTGTGTCCAGCATCAAGAAACCCCCAAACCGGAGTCCTGCCAGGCAGGCTTCGGGGGATCCTAGGGGTGCGATGGTGGGAAACTTGGGCTACCACCGGAGCGGCTGGCGGTTCAAAGCTTCCCAGCGGGCGGCAGGGGTCCGGGGCCTGACCATCTGCTCCTGTGGAGATGGCAGCCAGGAGAACCGCTCACAGTGAGCCAACATCGGCAGAGCTCCCAGTGACCTCACCAGCGTCCCCCGTGTGGCTGTCTTTGTTACTTGACAAAGAGGCTATTTTCCCAATCAGGAAGCACACAGGTCCCTAGTCCCAGCCCTCACTCCCGTGCTACCTCCACACAGGGAAGCAGGGCCTGGCGGAGCCCAGGAGGGGATTGCCACACGCCCCTGGGAGAGCTTGCTCTGGGGTCTGGGTAGAGCCCGGGAGCCTAATTTTTAACAGAGGTGATTCCAGTAACTGGGCAAGCTGAGGAGAGGAAGTGACTGAACGCGGCTGGAGAGGCAGAGCTCGCCCTGCGCACTGGGTGGAGTGGGTGTAGAATCCTTGCCTTCCACCTGGGAGACCCCTGCGTGAAGCCTGGCCAGAGCCCCTCAAGCACTGCCGCCACAGTGTGCCATGGAGGCGTGTGCTGGTGCGCAGGTTTCTGCAGAGCGGCCAGATGCAGACAGGCCAGGAGGCCTGGAACTGGCGAGCAAGGAGGTTATCCTGATGGAAAGCCCGCGGCTGCTGCCTCCTGGGGCTACATCGACACACACACACACCTGGGACTTGGAGGGATGAGGAGCAGGCACACTCTCCCAGCAGCAGCGGGATGGGAGGGGTGCCTTGCTGGGGCCTGGCTGCTGGCCACTGCTCCAGAGGCCCCTCTCTGGGACGTTCTCTGGCAGGAAGCCCACCAAGCCCACCGGGAACAGCCGCCAGCCCCTCCTGTGCTCACTGCGGGGACAACAAAATGCTGTCCACCAGCCTCACCGGGCACTCTGGAATGGCTGGTCCCACTGAGGGGCCCAGAGCTGGGCGAGTGGTCAGTGGCCCCTGCCAGGGCTCGTCTTGGCTCAGTGGCAGAGCAGACACAGGACACTGGGCTGAGGTCTAAGACAGCAGCAGCCTTGTTTGGGGGAGGGGGAGCAGCCCGAGGGGGCTTACAGGCCAGCCTCCTCCTGGGCCCCGGCAGGGCAGAGAGAAGGGGCACACTCAAAGAGTTCTCCACTTCTTCAGGAGAAAGGAGCAGGGTTCCCCAGGAGCCACCGATGGGAGAAATAACTGGGGGGCGGGGGCGGGCACCATGAACAGTAGAGGAGGGCAAGGCGCAGGAGCTGGGGGCAGGGCAGTTTGGAGTGAGTCGTGCTGGGGGTGAGGCTACGCTGAATGGGACCAGCAAGGACCCTGCTCTGTCCTTGGAGTTCTGGGCTTAGGCCTCAGCCCCGGCGCGGGCACGAGAAGGGGAAGGGCAGACGAGCCAAAGGGCACACGTTGGGCAGAATCCGGGGCCAGTGGAGACCAGGGGAAGGGTTCCAAGCAGAGAAAGAGACCAGCGGGGCAGACACAGTCCTCCAGAACTCCAGCAGGCCGCCTGGCCACAGGGCAGCTGGCTAAGGCCATTCCTGGGTTTTCTGCCGGATGGGGCAACCTCCCAAGCAAAAACAAGACTGTCCCCTCTGCCTCCTGCAATCCTCATGTGCAGGGTCCCTCCCTGCGCTGATGGTCCCTCCCCTGCGGGTCCCCACAAGCTGCTTCAGCTTTACACTCCTGCCCACAGCCAAGGGCTCAGCCAGGAGCAGGGGAGCTGCTTTGGGCCAGCTGCGCAGGGCGGGCTGTCATTACAGGGCAGCTCTGCTCCCTGTTCCCCACAGCCCAGGGCTGCATGCGGTGGTGGCCATGTGGAGGGGCCTGGGCGGGGCCAGGAGCAAGGCTGGCACCAGTGGGGCCCCTCAGGCCTGGGAATCCGATCTGCAGAACCCTCCCTCCACCACCCACCCCAGCACCTGCTGATTTCTACAAACACGCACTCCACCCCTGTCCCTGAAGTTAAAGACCTCAGTGAGCAAGGCATATGGGAGTACCTCCCCATATTAGGTCCTCATCCCACGGTTCCACCTAGCCACCTCTGCACCCCCAGCCCCCCCCACAGCTCTTAGAAGCTACTACAGCCTCCCCAGACCCCCTGGCTCAGGCTCAGGAAGCATGGCCCCCCAGACCTGCTACAAAGAGCCCGGATGATCCAGTGGCAGAGCACTCACTCAGTCGCTCATGAGAGGTCAGTGATTTAAACCCACCAGCAGTATTCAGGGAGAAATGGCTGGCAACCTGCCTCCCTGCCATTCTAACGCATAGCGACCCGACAGGGCGGAGGAGCCAGCTCACAGGTTTCCAAGGCTGCCAACCTTTCACAGAAGCTGAATGCCCTGTCACTCTGCAGAGCGGCCAGTGGGCTTGAATGGGTGAGGCCAGCAGCTGGCACTTCCTCCACTGCCACCAGGGCCCTTCAACTCACGGAAGCTCCCAGCTGTGGAGTCAACTCTGGCTCACAGTGACTCGACACAGGGCTTCAGAGACTCGGCTCCTACATGGGGGTGGGCAGTCTCTTCTTTCTCCCATGGACTGGCGGGGAGGTTTGAACCACTGACCTTGTGGTTAGCTCCTCAATACCTAATCCATAGTGCCACCCAGGGCTCCTTTTCAACTCGGAGGAGGGCGACAATGGTTGTCCCTTTTGAAAGACGGAAGCAGGGTCACTGACCTGATGTATTCTCGCTGTGCACGTTCTCAACAACAACACCACTAACACAGAGAAAGAGCCAGAGAAACGGGACCACCGGGGAACCTCGTGGGGCCGTCCTCCTGTCCTACAGGGTCCCTCCGAGTGGGAATGGGCTCCGTGGTGCCCCCGTTGGGCTGTCCTCAGGGGTCTGGGAGGTGGCCCCAGGGACAAAAAAACAAACAACAGTGCTGTGCCAGCCTCACAGTTGGTGCTCTGCCTGACACAGTCTCTCCATCTCGTAGTGGGGCTTCCTCTTTTTCACCGACCCCCAAGTTGACTAAGCAGAGCGAACTCTAAACCACAAAGCTGCCGGTTGCCTGAGGTCCATCCGGCACAGGGGGCCAACGCACCCTGAGCTGTGAGGCTGTAGGGTCCCCACAACACCAGCCACCTGTCCCTACTAGGAGAGCCCACTCCTTCACCCCGATGGAGCTGTGGCTCTGAGCCGTGAGGGCCAGGTACCCTTCTCTCATGGCTCCTCGGTGCCTGCGCAAAGCATCACCCAAAAAGAACAGAGCTCCCAGTGCACCAGGCCTCAGTCTCTCGTCCCTCAGAGGGAGACAGCAGAACTGACTTTAGGGAGGGTCAGAGACCAGCTAACAGAAAGGTCTGGGTTTGACCATGAGCCCTGGTGGCATCGTGGTTTTGCACTGGGCTGCGAATTACAAGGTCAACAGTTCCAATCCACAGCCTACTCCAGTAAAGCATTATAGTGCTCTGCCACTGAGCAGGGACTGGTCACCAGCACGGCACACATACACACCACCCACACCACCCCGTGTGCTCGAGCATATTCTAGAACCTCAAACCTACTTCAGTCTCCACTCTGGGTCAGCTAGTTCTCCCAGGTGTCCCCCTGCCACATTTTGTTGACATCCCTTACTCTCCTTTCCTGTAGAGTGATGGCCTGGGAAACCCACAGGGGCAGTGCCACCTTGCCCAGTGGGGTTGCCGTGAGTCAGAATCAAGTCCAGGGCAGTGAGTTTGTCGTTGTTTGGGTGAGTGTGAACACGACGGAGGCCTGGTGGCACAGGAGCTAAGCACCCGGCTGCTCGCGGAAAGGTGCGCCATTCAGACCCACCAGCCCCTCAGAGGGAGAAAGCTGTAGCCGCCGGCTTCCACAGAGAAGGCAGACTTGGAAAACTGAGGGGCCGGTGAGTGCTACCCTGTCCTGGTTATCTGGTTTGTCCACAGAACAAACACCCTGTCATCTCTGTTCCCCACCCCCCACTCCTGGGGATTCAACTTCCAATGACAACACCCCAAAGTAACAGACCAACAGTAAGTGCCGACACTTCCCACAGTAGCAGCATCAACAGTGGCGTGGACACTACAGAAGTCCCAACACCAGCCCTTCCCCTCGGCTCCGAGGATTGAGGATTGTTGCAACCCTCATTTGGAACCGCATTCCATAGGCGAAGGCACTTTCTGCGCTGTATCTCCCTGGAAAATGCCTTTGATTTTGGAGATGAGAAAAGGCCATGGGGGTCAAAGGCAGTGCTGGAACAGAGTAGGAGGACCCCAGGCAGGGAGGAGAGAAATGTGCGGGTGACTCTCACCCGCCGCCGCAGAGACCACAGGAGTGGCACCAGTTCCAATACCGCCCCTCCAAAACAAACCAAACTCACTGCCCTGTGGGCTTCAGAGACTGTGACCCAGGAGCACCTGAGCTGGAGGCTCCAAGGTGACCCCAGCCCCTCTCTACCTGTGGGGAGCTGGAAGTAATGTGATGGCGCCAGTCCCTCCTTTCAGACACCTGGGAACCAGTGTGCCTGGAGGGCGGGGAGAGTGCAGACTCGGGGGCTCCCTAACAGAGCTGCTGTCAGCCTCCTTCCATGCAGTGCCCCCCCAGGAAGGGCTGAGAGGGACCAGCACAGGGCTGGGGGAGGGGCGGAGAGCCTGGGGGAGGGGCGGAGAGCCGACAGACCTGGGCTGGACGGTTGCCTCTCCTACCTGCCCCCAGCTGTGGGACGGGGAACAGGGCAAGGGAACCTCCTGGGGGATTCTGTGAGGACGGGATGAGGGAGAATCCATCCCTGGAAGCAGAGCCTTGGGAGAGAGACCTGGCGGTCTCCATTCATAAAAAGCCCTCAGGGGTAGCTCGGCCCTACAAGGGCAGGGTAGAACCGCCCCTGTGAGTGTCCGAGACTGTATCTCTTCATAAGAGTAGAAGGACCCCTGTCTTTCTCCCAAGGAGCGCTGGTGGTTTTGAACTGCTGACCTTGGGGATCACAGCCCAACACGTAACCACTACTCCATGGCAGGTACAACAAATGAGAGAAGGCAGGTGCCGTGCCGGGGCCAGGCCTGACCCAGAGTCCCAGCGAGCACTTCACAAGGCTGCCCTGGTGGCACGCTGCTTATGCCAACCAGAGGTCAGCAGTTTGAACCCACCAGCTGTTCTGCCAAAGAACGAGGAGGTGGCTCCCATGAAGACTGACAGCCCTGGAAACCCTATGTCCTGCCCTGTCCTGCAGGACAGCTGTGCACCGAGACTGGCTCAGGGGCAACAAGCTTGTTGGCATCAGTCTTACTGTGAAGGTCCCTGGGCGGTGCACATGGTGGTGTTGAGGGTGAGGAGCTGATCTTGCGAGCCTGAAGGCCGAAGATCAAACCCACCAGCCGCTCCTGGGGAGGAAGATCACATTGCTCTCTGTAAATAATCAGTCTCCAAAACCCTAGGAAGAGTTGCTGCGAGTCAGGGTGACTGGAGGGCAGTGCGGTGGGTTTGGGTTTGAGACTAGCCTGGAAGGTGGTGGTTTGAAGCCATCCAGCAGTGTGGTAGCAGAAAGACCTGACTGGG
>NW_022104553.1:24233105-24235338 GCF_000313985.2 Echinops telfairi | reverse complement strand
GCTCCTTCCTGTTTCTCTGGTCCCCTTATCTCAGCCTGGCCAGTATCATTCATCACCCGCACAGCAATCGCCTCCCCCATCACCCGCCGCCCAGCTCCCACTCAGGCAGGACATTTCCTTGGCCTGGTCGCCACCCTGTCTTTCCCAGGCCCCTTGCACACCTCGGTCGTGGGCTCACCACTAGCCCCCGCCCATCGGCCTGCTGTCAGATTCCTGACCCGTCACTCACGCCTAGCAAGTCATCACCGCGGGCGTTCAAGTGTCAACAACACCCCGGACAGGTGGCCTCGGCCGGGAGCCTTCGGGTAGATGCCCCCGGCGCCCCCGAGGCTCCTTCTCTGGCTCTCGAAGCCTCGGCCCGAGGTTCGCCCAAGCTCCCTAAGCCGCTTCACGAAGGTGTCGCCTCGGCCAGGGCCCCGGCCCCTTAGTCCCCCTGCTGCCTCCCATCGTGTCCCGTCGGCCGGAGTCCTTCGTGCCTGCCCCGCCGCCTCTGGTCCTGACACCTTCGTCCTCCCTCAGCCGAGGTCCCGGCCGGCCCTCGGCCCAGCGCTTACCCGAAGAGGCCGGAGAAGAAGGACTGCGAATTCTTCACCTTGCGCTCCGCCTCGGCCAGCAGCGCCATCGCCTCCGCTTCCTTCCCGGAGTTGTCCATGGCGGCCGCACAGGGACTCGGCAAACCGTCCGACCCGGGCCCTGGGAGGACTCAGGCCCGGCCCAGCCGCAGGACACAGGTCGGGGTAGCTCAGCGGGATGTGTTGACGTCGCTCAGGCGCGCGCCGCCGACGGCCGAGCACCACGTGACCCCCGCCGACCAACCCGCAGCCTCGTAACACGACGCGCGTCCCACTGGCCACGCCCCCGCCGGGCGCCGCACGGGGCCCCGTGACCCGCGGCCTCCAGCAGCCGTCCCGGACTTTGACGCGTGCGTACACTTCCGGGAACTGCGCCCGCAGGCTCCTTCCGACGCGCCAGCAACATCACGTGACCTAGCGCAACCCAATCGGAGTGCGCACCGCGAAGAACCCGCCTCCTTGTGTACTTTTCTTGTTCCTACTCCACCAATCAGCGGCCCTCGCCGGGGCCCGCCCCCTCCCAAGGGGGGGGGTCCTTGGGCTGTAGTCAGCTGACCGCCGGCCCCCACGTGACAGTTGACTGTGGTCTTGCGCAGAGATTAGGGCTGCGCTGCGCTTTAATTGGGAGGGCGTGTGGGGTTAATAAAAGAAAACATCCTGCCTTTTCTTGCGCCCTCTACCGAGGACGGCTGAAAACGATTTGGGGGAGACCGGAAATGAAACTTGAGAGAATGAAACAGGCAAGAATTCTTACTGCCTAACAAACAGTTGAGTGACCTTTGGATTGGAAATAATAGAATCCAGATCCGAAGGTACCAGAGCTTATATCGTTTGCAGATGGCTATGGACAATGGAAGCCTAAGGTCCATTTGTAGGGTCCACACATAGTTTAAGCCTTCCGTGAATCCGCTGACCATAGTGGAGGGATGCGAATAGCCGAGTTATCAACATTGTAGTCAATGATGGTAGGTATAATTAAGTTAAAGGTAATCTCTTATTTGAGCTTCCTTTTGACCCACTTAAAAGTTGTTTCATTTAAAAATTGTTTTTAATAATTTATAAATTATCAAGGGCTCATGAGGAAGGGGGGAGCGGGGAGGGAGGGGGAAAATGAGCTGATTCCAAGGGCTCAAGTGGAAAGCAAATGTTTTGAGAATGATTATGGCAACAAATGTATAAATGTGCTTGACACACAATGAATGTATATATGGATTGCGATGAGTTGTACGAGCCCCCAATAAAATGATCTAAATGAAAAAAAATATATCTTTAAAATGAAGGGGAATACACATGGATTAAACTCAGGTGAATCCATCTGGCCATAGACCAGGGATGGGAATAGCCTTGCGATCGTGCAGAGTGCACTGAAAAATGGATTGTGGAAGATGTCACCAGGTTAAAATTTAGACACATTATTTGATCTCCCCTTTGGGCCAGTTCAAAGTTGTTCTAGTTTTTAATATCTCTTTTCCACGGAGATTTTTGTTTTACTTTGTTTTGGTCTTTGTATGGTTTTCTGTATATGACATCCAAAAATAACCAAACTCACTGCCATCGAGTCTGTTCTGACTCAATGGAGACCCTATAGGACAGGATAGAACCGCCCCCTGTGGGTTTGAGAGACAACTCTTTATGGGAGTAAAAAGCCTCATCTTTCTCCT
>NW_022104553.1:24198874-24230630 GCF_000313985.2 Echinops telfairi | reverse complement strand
CGCAGGGGGCAGGGAAGATGGTCAAAGGGGACCCAGAGCCAACTGCAAGGGCTCCCAGTGGGCAAAGCTGGAATGATTTGAGTAACAAAATTAAGTAGCATTGGCTTTTATACCCCAGGTGCAAAATCAATCAGCACCACTACTACCAGTAGCCACCCGTTAGTCGGACTCCTGGTGACATCGTGTACGTCAGAACAGAACGGTGTGGTTTTCAATGGCTGAGTTCCTGGAGGTTGATTGGCAGGCTTTGCTTCTGAGATGCCTCTGGGTAGACTTGAACCTTTGACCTTTTGGCTAGTAACTGAGAGCCATAACTGTTTTTGTCACTCTGGGGCAAAGGTAAGTAAATGACTGAATAAATAAATATCAGTGGGGAGAATAAGCAAATTTCCTGTACAGAATTCCAAATAACTTGCTACTTCATGCTCAAGGAGGCTGAGCTTAATGCCCCCTGCTTATCAGGACTTCCTTCCAAAGTGTGCAGAATGATAAATCCTACTGCCATTGAGTCAATTCTGAGCAACCCCATGTAGATGTGATAGTTACATAACTCATGTTGACTTAAAGATACTAAAAAGTGTAGGGGTGGTATTCAACCTGCCAACCAGGCCACAGCCTGATGATGGTACCTCCCCATGGGTGTGGCCTTCTGAGGGCCCTGGGAACCCCTGGTTGCTGCACCATTGGATCCACGTGACTCTGCACCCACCGGCCTGCAATCTTCCTGCACTCTGCATCACTGCATGTGGCTGCATGAGTCTGAAGAGGGACTTATGGACTAGTAGCAGACTTAGGGATTCGAGTTGGACTGGGCTGGGATGTTTTCCTGATAGACAACTACTTCTTCATATAAAGCTCTTGCTTACACATGCGTATCACTGAATTTGTTTCTCTACTCAACCCGGTCTAACATAATAGTGTCCCTCAGTCCTTTCAGGAGCAGACAGCCTCATCTTTCTCTGGAGCACCTGGTGGGTTTGGATGGCTGATGTGTGGTCCAATGTTTTACTCACAGTGCCACCACAGGGCTCTTGACAGAATGGAAAAGGTAGAAAATAGAGTTACCCTCATAGTGCAGAACACCTGACCAAGTTGGATGATCAAGGTAACCAACAGCAAGAGTCATGCCAATAACTCAGAGCAGCTGGTGGGTTCAAAGTGCCAGCCTTTCAGCTAACAGCCGGGTTTGCCCACTGCACCAGCAGCACTCCTGATAGCTAATAAAACCCTCCACCCGCAGCCCTTTAGGCCAAAATCTTATGTAAATTTGAACAGTTTTATTGGTATATAATTCACATACCATATTAAGTTAACGTCTTCATTTCCAGACCCCTAAAATTCATGAACTCTTTCAGGTGGACCCTGGGAAATAGCACCGACAGCCGGGTGCCCAAGAAACCAAAGTTTCATGTGAGGTCCCCCACTGCCACACAATTAACTTACACTTTCTCCAAAAAGGCATACGTGAGGGGAGCGGGCATTTTTCATTCCATTTTACAGATGAGGAAAAGGAGGCCCCAGTGGGAGCAGTGACTTGTCCAGGGTCTCAACAAAGGTAGGGATGCACATTTAGGGTCCTCAGATGCCTGAAGCTTTTCCCTTTAACCCGAGAGCCCCCGCTGCTTGAATCCACCTCCTTCCTATTCCACTGGCCCCCTGTGAACCTTCTGACCTCACACCCTGCCCTGCTCAGAACCTAGGCCAAAGAGATAGATCACCCTGCTCTGCTGCCTTTAGGGGCCACTGCTGAGCCCCAAAAGCCTACCTGAAGCTTCGATCCACCGTTCCTCCCACCTGTCTCCCTTGACCTGCAGTCCACCTCCAAGTCTGCAGGATTCAGCCCTGAGAGGCACACTCGCTGGCCCACACCCATCGACTCTCACCATTGAGCCTTCTCTCCACTCTGGTTCCCTACAGTCCATCTACTACCGAGACCAGGGAGTGTATGTGTTGTGTTGTTTCTAAGGTCCTGCTGTCTGCATGCTTGTGAGTTGGTCCCCCAATTCGTGGAGACCCCACACCCAAGGGAACGAAACTTCCTGGTCCTGTGGCAGCCCTGAGTGGTGGGTATTGGGTCCCACTGCTGGGATTCATCGGCTGACTTTCTGCGGATGGACAGGCCTTTCCTCCTAGGCCAGCTTAGGTGGGAAGCGTCGGTGAAATCGGGTTGGCCTCCTAGCAAGACACACATCTCCTGTGACGGACAGGTGGTGGCTGGGAATTTAAGGCCGGTCTCCCATGGAGAAGGGGGGACAGTGAAGTCTGTCACTGGACCAGCATGCCACCAGCATGCTTGGTGGAGCTAAGGGGCAGCAAACAAGGGGAAGGTGCTGGACAAGATGGTGGACACTGTAGCCGTCAACAATGGGCTCCCACCTATGAGCAGCAAGGAGGGTGGCACAGGGCCGTGTTTCACTGTGTGGTTTGTGTACAGAGTTGCTCTGAATCAGAACAGACTCAACGGCACCGAACACCACGTGAACACCACGTGAACCGCCACTGCCCCCAGCACCTGCTGCCACCCCACCTAGCCAACCCGCCACTGCTAATTCCATCCCAAACTGTAGGGCAGAAGTGAACTGATCTGGGGGGGGCGGTGTTCTGAGATTGTCCATCTTTACAAGAGCAGATGGCTTCCGTGTTTCCAGCGGAGCAGCCAGCGGCTTTCAACCACTGACCTTTCAAGTTAGCTGCCCGATGCTCAATGCACTGTGCTAGCAGTGCTCTACTGAAGGCAGATATGGGTTCATCTGCACAGCCCTGCCTCCCTCCCGCCCCCGAGGCCTCAGCCCCCCCAGGACAGAGACCCCTCTTGCTCGCGTGTTACCCTGGCATGGGCCGGTGCTCCAAGCCCTTGTAGGACCAACAGGCTAGAGAAGCCAGAAGCCAGCTGCTCAAGAACCCAATTTAATAAAATGTACAAGGAGACGCATACAAAAGAAACAAAAACAAACAACAATGACCTAACAATGTACAAGTCACTGGGCGAGGAAGAAAATTCAGGAGTGGTCACGTGCCCAAGCAGACAGGGAGGATGGGGCGGGCCAGAAGGCACTGCCCGCTGAGTCTCCACACTGGAGGGTGGAGTGGGGAGGTGCGTAATAACAGTGTAGTTGCCACCCCCGAGGGAGGCCGCAGATGTCACATTGTCCCTCCCTCCCACCCTGTGCTCTGGGAGGAGGACTGACGGTCCTCTGGCCCTGGCTCAAATCGCCCCAGCTGTCTGACGGCCACGAGGGCTTCTCACGAAGGCAAGCTTGCTAGCTGGGCTGGCAGGGGGGAAGTGAGGACCCCTTGGTCAGGGTCTCCCTTGGATAGGCCTCACCACTGCAGGGGGCCAATGTCAGTCCCCATCTCCTCCTCCTCTTCCTCCTCCTCCTTCAGCTGGAAGGGCTTCACCGGCCACTTGACCCTGACCAGAGGCTCTACGTGGTCCTGCAGCCGGTGGCGCTTCATGTGGGCATTCCGACTCTTGATCTTGTCGAACACCCTGCAGGCAGCGGGGTGGGGGCGGCTGGTCAGTCCTGGAGCCCAGTGCTGACTGACAAGGGGGTGGGGTCAGTGTGAGCCCCCTGGGACAGGGGCCCGTACCTCTCACACTCTCTGCAGGGGAAGACACCTTGGCCCTCCACGGCCCCCGGTGCCTCAGGGGTCCTCTTGGGGCCTGTGTTGGGGCTGGAGTTGAGGATGGACTCCCTCCGGTAACTCTTGGTCTTTATCTTTAGCTCAGGAGTTGGACGGTGTGTGAGTCGCTCCCTTGGGCTGCACGTGACCTGCAGAGAGGATAAAGGGAATGGAAGGTGCTACCTGCCCACTCTCCTCAGGGACATGGGGTCAGAAGGGCACATGTGTCTGCCCTCTCCCCCACTGCCCTCACCTTCTCCTCTGTCCTCTCAGCCTCTTCCAGCTCCCTCTTGATCCTCTTCTCCAGCCCCGGGGTCCGGCCACAGTCAAACTTGATCATCTTCTTCCAGACATAGTAATACTCCACGCACTGGGTGACTGTCTTCGACTGGATCTGAGCAAAGAAACCCAAAGCCCACTAGCAGGGTGCCTCACCGCCTCAAAGCCCAATGCCCCAGCCAGCTCCGCCAGTCACCACTTTGGAGAGCATCCAGAAGGCCTCTCCACTTTGGCTTGGTATTCTGCTCCCCCTCACCCCCACCCTCATGTTTGCTACCAGAGGCCCTGAGACACACAAAGTCCTCCCCACCTGTGAGGAGGTCCCAAGAGAAGCCACACAGTAGCCCCAAGCATTCTTCTTGGTTTCTGAGAAGCAACCCTACCCCTGGGAATCCTCCCGCTGAAGGTGCGGTACGCACATGGGCCAGGGTGCTCACTGCATCGCCAAGCTCAGCAGCCATGGGCCTGCCACATGGGCGAACAAAACTGGGACACTTGTGTGCACAGGGAGCCACTACACAGCCACCCACCCGCACAGTTAGACTGAATTGCTCAAGTGCGAGTGGGAACAGGGGCTCACAGCTGGTGGGGCTCTGAGCCCTTTAATAAATAACCTCCAAACAGGAAAGTTGGACATGAACTAAGGAAGGCCAAAGGAAACTGGATCCATTCAAATTATGGGGTTGGTGAGGAATACTGGAAACACCGTGGGCTGCCGGAAGAGCAAACAGCTCGCCTGGGAAGAAGTACACAGAGTGCTCCCTGGAGGCAGGGATGACAGGAGCTCGTCTCACATCCTTGGACAGGTTGTCAGGAGAGACCAGTCCCTGGGAACAAGCATCATGCTTGCTAAGGTAGAGGAGCAGCCAAAAAGAGGAAGAGCCCCAGGAAGACGGCTATGGATGGACACCGTGGCTGCAACAACAGGCTCAGGTGTAGGGACAACTACAGCAGTGTTGTATGGACGGCTCCCTCTGCATCGGAACCAACTCAATAACCTCTAACGACAACAAGCGGGAAACACAGCGGGATAAGCGTGGGGATGGGGCTCCGCCGGATGAGTTGAATCAGAATGTGTCTGAGCGGCCAAATGTAAAACTACTAATCTGTTCTGTAAAACCTTCTACAAGCTTGTAATGAAAAGTTGTTTTTTAAAAATAATATTAAAAATATAACTAAACTCCCAGTTTGGGGATACACAAACGAGGAATCAAAAGAGCAAAAAAGAAAAACAAAAGTACTGAATTAAAAAACATAAGTAAAAATGTTGGCCTTCTGCTTCTGACCACAACGAAGCAAAGGGAAACCACAGTGACCCTCAAAGGCAAAAGGAGCGAACAAACCAACAGGTCACCATTTTTGAAACGGTGGCTGGCAGGACAAGAACTGGGGGGTCAGGCCACAGGAGACACTAAGAGATGGGGAACAGTGACTTCTAGATTTCCCAAGTCAATGCAAAAGATCTCCAACGGTCAAACCACTGGACAAGACAAACGAAAATTAAAGGACTCCTATCAGATGCCACTGGGGAGGAAGGCTGGGCTTTCTACTCCCGTCAGCAGCTATAGTCTTGTAAACCCACGGGGCGGGGCGAGGGGGGTCTCACCCTAGGAGTCAGCACTGACTGGATGGCAGGGAGTTGAGACCAGCCGGGGGGTCAGTGGACCATAACATGGTCCAGAAACAGACTTGAGGACACGGTGAAGGCAGTTCAGTGGGAAGAAAGATGGTCTTTTCAACCCGAGGTCATGAGCCATGGAATTCCAGGTGCAAAAGGGGAAGAACATGCCTTCCACCACAAATACAAAACGGAACCAAGAGCGGGAGAGAGGAGGGGCTATGGCGGAAGCTTAGCAGGGCACCTTCTGCACATGGGGTAAAAATTAAAAAAAAAACTGAACTGGGTACACAATTTATCATTTAATGCACAAAACAACTCAGAGCGGATTATAGGCTTCTAGAAGACAACGTGGGAGGAAATGTGTGTGACCTTGTGTTCGGCAAACATACACACAGCGACTCTATCGGCAGAGCATTAGCTTGTCGTAGATAGACCACCAAAAGCACAATCCATAAAAGAACACAAGTAAATTGGACGCCATCAAAATCCCATGCTGCTCTTTCAAACAAACTGATGAGCACCGGAAACGAAAAGCCACAGGCAGGGGGAAAATATGTGCAGAGGATATTTCTAGATAAAAGACTTGCGCCTGGGATAAATGAAGTACATCTCAATAAGCAAAACACAAGTGCCCCCAGTAAAGACAGGGGAAAACTGTCTGAATAGATACCGCAGCAAAGATGTCAGTTCAAGATCATGAGTCACCAGGGAAATGCAATGAGATGTTTCCACACACCGACTGGAATGACGAACACGGACAGGGCAGATCTTATCACATGTTGACAAGGTTGTGAAGTGACTGAAGTATCACATGCTGGGGGAGTGAATATTTAATGTGGCTCTTCTGGCTGAAATCCCTAACTCTTGACATCAGATTACGGGTACCTTTTCCTTATGGGTCTGGTAAGAAGGTGGTGGGGGGGCGGATACTGATAGGATTCACCTGTGAGTGATTTCAAACAGGATTCCTATGTTGTGTATCAAGTGAGTCCTCTGAGAAGCAGGAGGAGGAGTCTCATTAATAGCAAAAGCCAGAAGGAGAGTGTGTGGCTTGGGCCCAAGACCCTCCCGGATCCTGAAGACAGCTGTGGCATCTCGGAAGCAGCAGCATAGCCAGGTGCCGAGCACGGAACAGAGCGGTGGGCTTCCCAGCCTACGGAGCAGCGGAGCGCTTCTATGCAGGAGGCTGGCTTGCAGAGGGGTGTGCTTCTGGGCTCTCAATTGAAGACGTTGGCCTTGATGACCCATGGGTGTGGAGCTGAGCGCCTTCGAGTTCAAGCTTACTGGATGGAGAGGGGTGTCGCCGAGCACCTCATTCGGGGAGCTGGGTGTGCTGGTCCACGGAGCTTTGAGCCGACTGCCTTCGTTGGGGGTGAGGCTCACACTGCAGTGGTTTGCCCCTGTGGGCACTTATTAGCAGCTGTGAAAGAACTACGACGTAACTTGTCCTGATGAACACCTCAGGATTTCCTAGCTCTTTGGGTTTTGTCATTCAGCGTGGCTTGTTTTCAAGTCCACCTCTTTCCTGCTGCCTTTACTACAGTGGCAAGGAGGAACCACAGTCGGTCCCTCTAGGATCTTGCTTAGAAATCTCCTCAGCCAGATTTCCAACTTCATCACAAGGTTTCTCTTCCACCAAAGATTTGAACCTAAGGCAGACCAGTTCTTTGCCACTCCATAAAAAGCACCGCGCTTCCTCCATTGCCCAATTGCAGGGTCATCATTTCCTTTTAGAGGTTCACCGAGAAGCATGCGCAGCACCCACACATCTGCCCGCCTTCCTTTGACGGTGCAGCCGTGTGTACTCACGAAACCAACGGAGACTTTCTTTAGGACTCCTCACCTCCTTCTGACGTTGAGGTCCACAATTCTCCTTCTTCAAGGCAATAGGCTTGCTTTTATGTTTGGGCGCCTTCAAAATCTTTTCGCCTCCACCGTTGCCCAGTTCCAAAACCACTTCCACATTTCAAGTATGTGTTAGTTAACACCCCTGCGCATCTCAGTGCTGAATTCCGCCTTCGTTATCTAGTGCTGCCCCAGCACAAACACCACAAATGGGTGGCGTCAGCACACAGAGAAGTCTTCTCTCACCATTCAGGAGGCTACGAGCCTGCATTTGCCGGCTGGGCTTCAGGGAAGGCTTGCTCTCTCCCTGCCAGCTCTGGAGGGCAGTCTCTGTCTCTTTAAGCTTCTGCTGCTCCTGGCAGAATCTCATGAGGCTGGGCACCTCTGTTTCCCCATCTCTGCTCTTTGCTTGCTTGTTGAAGCTCCTTTAGCTCTCAAAAGAGGTTGGCTTAAGGCACCCCCTATTCTGAGCCTTTCTCATTAACAGAGAGAGCCCATTCCCACGTGGGATTATAACCAACTGCATAAAGGAAGAAATTTATAAACAAAATTTGTTGGAGAGGGCAGCGTAAGGGGGCATGTCCAGCTCATCTCGTAAAATCCAGCAACAGGGGAACGGTGACACAGCCCGAGAGGCACTCGCACAGGGGAGGCTACTCTGACTGTAGTGAGCCTCAAGGACAGAGGAGAACTGCTGTCCAGGGCTTCTAGGCTGCGGATCTCCACAGAAGCAGACGGCCCTGTCCTTCTCCCCCAGAGCAGTGGAGTGGCTGGTGGGTCCACATAATTGTTGAACAGCCGAGTTGGCAGCTGAGCCCTTAACCGCTGTGCCACCAGGGCTTATACAGTTGGAGACTGGCTCTAAAAAGGAGCGTGCTGGTGGCATGAGCCATTGTACACTCAAAGCTCAGCATCCTTCAGTTGAGGAGTAGAGAGCACATGCTGGTGTTCCAACTCACAGTGGCCCATGAACCATGGTGTGAACTACCACCTGGCCCCTCGCCCTCCTCACAACCATGCTTGAACCCATGCCTGCATCCAGGGTGTCCACCCATCTCCTTGAGAGTCTTCCTCTTCCTCTGTTTTGCCAAGCATGACACCTTCCTCCAGGGAATGGTCTCTCCTGAAGTATCAGCATCTGGTTCATACTGTGGGGAGTATTCCAGAGACCCCAGGTGGTGACGGTGACAAAGTACACCAGGGGCCAGCAGAGGGAGAGGCAGGTGCAAGCGGCTCAAAAGGGCAGTGGGGGTTGACAGCTGCAGCTCATTATGTTGACCCTGGTGAGGGTTTCATGGATCCAAGTGCAGCCAGCTGACCCTCCATCCCGTGCTGGTGCAGGCCGGTACCTGCTTTGAAAGCCACAGGCACGATGAAAAGCCGAGCACCTCTGCCCTGAGGAGCCGCACGTGTGTGTTCTGCCTGGACCCAGCAGTGCACTTTCCCGTCAGCACTAATGACAGGAGGGTGTGGAGAGGACCTGAAGGGTTCTACCCTGAGCACGCCGTGCCTCTCGTACGTGTGGATGCAGCGACAACTCCAGCTGGTTTACAACAACGAGGCCCAGGCAGGCGTGGGGGAGGTGGGCTGTGGACTGCTCCAGGCCCACCCTTCAGTGCCAGCTCTTCTGTGGTTCAGCCGTGAAAGGCACGGCCGGGTCTATACCAGCCCCCATGCACAAACTTACCGTCTTGTGTATCAAGTAAAAGTCCTTCTTGTGGGCACAGAATGCCTTCTTGAAAAGTCTCTTCTCCATGGGGGTCCAGCTGTCAGAGCCTGTTGGAGAACACGGCTGAGGGACAGGGTCAAGGCTCCTCCTGGGACCACCTCCCCGGCTGAGTGCAGCCCATCCTCCCTGCTACAGAGGGCGCTCTCCCAGCACATTCTATCTGTGTGCCCAGTGCTCTGCTGGGCCCTCTGTCCTGTCCTGCCAGCCGCCAGGCACCCTGGCGACCCAGGGGCCAGGAGAAGAAGCACGTGGACTGTTCTGCTCCCTAGGAACTTCCTTGTATGCAGCCCTCACCCACACCCAGGAAGGAGAGACTGTCAGTGCGTCACCACCTGTGGGGGGTGGGGTGGGGGTGGGGGATGCGACACTGAGGCTCCATCAGTGAAGAACTTGCAGCAGGTTAAGAACACCTGGGGACAGTGTTCTCACCACTGAGCCTGGCTCTCCCACCCCACCCCCACTCCCTGTAGGGGGGTTTCCCTGGCCTGCCTGTGCAGTGTTCAGGGAACCCACTGGAAAAGGAGGATGGTGGGATCTGCCTGGGAGCAACAGTGCCCACTGAGGCAGCCAGGGCAGGAGACCCTCCTGGGAGTCACGAACCGAGGTTGCCAGTGCTGCTGACTGCTTCCAGGAGGGTCTCCGCAGGGCACAAAGCCTTTCCACTGACCTGTGTAGCGGTAATCAGCCATTGGATGCGTCAGCAGCTTCTGGGGTCCCCTGAGCAGGAGCGTCTCCAGGGCCATCTGGGATGAGGAGTGGCAGGTGACTCTCCTCCGGGAGAGGCAGTGAGATGCTCTCCCTCAGCCCCAGGCTCCCTGGGCCACCCTCTCACCTGGACGTTGCCTTGAGCCTCATGCAGGCAGTGCAGCGCCAGTTCCAGGTTGGTGCCGCCTCCTGGCATCACGCTGGAGCAAGCCACGTTACAGAGCTCCGTCACTGCATCCCGGATGAGGAGCAGGTGCCCCGGAGAGGTGAGGGGAAGAGGACACGCACAGTAGTCAGCAAGGACCAGCCAGGGACCTGCCCCAACAGCGCCCCCAAGGGCCTGTGGCTGTCTAGTCTACTCTGCCTGCAGAGAACATCTGTACACCACCAACCGGGCTTCAAGGCTGTGGATTAGGCCCTGGACTGCTATGGCCCGCAGTTTGAACCCACCAGCCATGAAGTCGTCGTTTGGGAGGAAGCTGCGACTGGTGGCTTCCGTGAAGATTGACAGTCTCAAAAGCCCCGCACATGGTGGCTTTGAGTCTGGACTGACTGCAGGGCAGAGGGCTTGGTTCCTGGGTGTTGGGGCCCTGGTTGTGTAGTGTTACATGCTTGGCTGCTAATGAGAAGGTTGGCGGTTTGAACCCACAAGCCTCTAGGCAGGAGAAAGGCTTCTGCTTCTACAAAGGCTGCAGCCTGGACACCCTGGGGACTCTGCTCTTCCGCTGGAATCACCCGATGTGATGGTCGCGGATGGGGATTCCTCTGACGGGCCTTACTGCCCCACAGTACAGTTCATGATTTCATAATAATTTTAAAAATGCTTTTAGATACAACCTGACAGTCAGCTTCTTCGATCAGGTGAATAAAACCTGCGTACAGGTGTTGTCCAGATGCTGCTGCATGCTGGCAGCACAGTCCCCCCCTCTGCACACATGGGCATCGGCCCCCCCAAAAAATTCCTCTTTCTGGTGGTGCTGGTTTGATGATGCAGATGGGTCGGGGGAAGAGCCTACACTTCCAAAAGTTCACGGGCAAATTCCATGATCTCTTGATTTCATTTTGCCATGCCAACGGATGTTTTGGAAGTCCCCGTATTTGAGTGTCTTTGCCACATCTCTGCCTTTCACTCCCTCATGAACACCACCACCACCAATAAAACCAGTTGCCATCTAGTCCACCCTGAGGCCCGGGGACCCCACCACCACCTCCCCAACATATCAGAGTGGTACTCTGCTCCCCAGGGCTCCCTCCAAGGGCGGGGGTTTGAGAAGCAGGCGGCCAGGCTTCTCTTCCGGGTGCCTCTAGGTGGACGAGAGCCATCAACCTTTCAGTTAGCAAAGGAGTGCTTCACCATGACACCCCAGGGCCTGGGACCTCTGTCCCACCTGCCTGCTCTCCTGATGCAGGTGAGGCAGGCCTGGTGGAGAGAGGGAAAAGCTAAAGGAGGGTGTTCCTGCCGCCATCCCTGGACACTGAGAGGAGTTCCCGGGGCAGGAGAGCACCGAGTGGAACAGCAGCACCGGGCCAGGGGGACACTGCTCTTCTTGGTTAAGGCAAGAACGGGAGGAGTAACTCTTAGAGGGGGGGGCAGGGATGCCTGAGCCCTGAGCCTCAGCCACCTCGGTCCTGTGTTTCCGGGTTGGTCATCACGTCTCCCCACGGCTTCCAGACCAGAGCAGCTACGTGGTCATCGGTGTTGGCCAGAGACCTCTCTTGGACCTCCGGGATCTCAGCCTGAAACCGGCTTCCTATGTTGATGTGTCTGAAATGCGGCCACACACAAGACATGCAGGAGACAAGGACATGGACTCAGATGGAGGATGAGATGGGGTGCTTGCTCCCTCGAGGAGGAAGCTAGTCTATAGGACAAATAGGCTACATGAACCATGGCCTCATGTAACCGGACACCAGAAGACCTAGCTGGAGCCTGGCTCCGACTACAGACCATGCCTGAGACCAGAAGAACTAGCTGGTGCCTGGCTACAGCTACTAACCACCCTAACTGGGGCCACAAGAGACGGACTCTAGTAAAATGAGAGCAAAATAAGAACGGGAACCTTAAATTCCTAAAACAATCAGCGAAACCAGACTTAATGAGCCAGTTGAGACTGCCCCCAACATGATTGCCCTGGAATGCTCTTCAAACCTTGAACTGACACTAATCCTTGATGTCACCTGGTGTCTAAACAGATTGCCTCACAAAACATCACCCATAAGGACTGTGCTGCTTTTCTTAAAAAAATAAGTCACCTACATGAAACCCCGGCCAACAAGGACTTTCCAGCACAGATGAGAATGTGAGGGATGGGGAAACCAGATGAAGGGACCCGGGCAGCCCGGAGGGAACCATGAGAAGGCGCACACATTGTGAGAACTGTAACCAGTACCCCTGAGTAACTTGTGTCGAAATTCGTGGGTGACAGTCTAAACTGCTGTGTGAACCGTCACCAAACGCACAGTAAGAAATCATTCAACAGAAGAATGGCAGGGGGCTCCCCATGTCTGCTTTCAGGCCTCAGACACTCAGAATGAGCCCCACCGCTCACGGCAGGCACAGAACCCTCTCTGGGGGCACACTTCCTCTGGGCGTCTCTTCTGGGGCTCAGGGCGGTGGGGCAGCCACCTGCTGGCATCTGGCACATTCCATAGCCAGGGCCACACCTGGTTAGCCACACTCCATGAGTGCGTGTCCATCTCACACAGAGCCATCACCAATTCCACCAGAGCCCCGAGTTCTGTGGCATTCTGATCTCCAGGAACCCGGCTACATCTGGATAGAAGAAGGGGTACTGAGGGACTCCCTGCCTATACCTGGAAAAACCCACTGCTTCCCTGCTAGAGAGGCTTTGCTGTTGGACCTGGTTGCCTCCCCTCCTGTGCCGATGGCGGGATCCCTGGGGTGAAGACCCCTCGGCTCTGAGTCTGTCCCACTCACGGTTCAATGCTGATCCTGGTGTTGTCCTTCACCATAGAGATGCCAAAAGAGCCATCCATGGGATCTAGAAAACATGCGAGGGAAGGTCTCAAGGAGACTGGTTCTCGGGGACCCACAGGCCCCTTCGCCCACCTTAGGTGGACCCAGCTGATGACGGGCTCTTTTCTAGCAGCTGCGCCGGCATCACTGGATGGTTTAAATATCTATTAAAGAGTTGCACGATCATCATCACCATCAGCTTTATTTCCTTCACTCTTGTACTCATCATTAGCGCCCCGTCCCCTCCCCCCCCTGCCGCTCCCCCAAGGAACCACAAGTCTAGTGACTGTCTCTATAGATTTACCTGCCCTGGATTTCATACGCAGAAAATGGTACAGAAAACACCGACAACGACAGCCAAACAGAGCATCGCACAGCCTCAATCCTTGTGAAAGCACGACAAGCTAGGGAACGGTCTATTTGGTCCATATAGACCAAATTTTTAATCAAGAACCCCCCCCACCCCAGTCAATGGTGTCTCGCTTTAAATCTGGTCACCTTAGTCTAAGGGCAAGGCGATTCACATCCCTGGTCAATGGCCAGGGGAATTCAGTGGAAGCTTACTCCACATAGGGACTCTGTTAAAGGATTTTAGGCTCTACCTGGCATCCATCACCTTCTACAGACTGGGTGCTCAGAAGGCAGGTTCTTTAAAATCACATTGCAGGGGGGCAAGGGGGACTTCTGAATCGACAGAGTAGGAAGATAGACCCTCTTTCCCATCAAAATGACAGCTCAGTTGGTGAAAGTGATGAAAAATATTAGCATTAGAAACCAAGAGTGACCTCAACAAATGGAAGAATATCCCATGCTCATGGATCAGAAGACTCAATATAGTAAAGATGTCAGTTCTGCCCAAGGCACTATATAAATTTCACGTTATCCCAATACAAATACCATCATCTTTCTTCAAAGAATTGGAAAATCTGATTACCAACTTCATATGGAGAGCGAAGAAGCCCAGAATTAGCAGAGAACTCCTCAAGAAGGAGGACACAATGGGAGGGCTTGCTTTACCTGACTTTAGCACCTATAATACAGCCACAGTCACAGCCAATTTTCATCACCCCCCCAAAAGAAAATCCCACATTCCTTCGGAGCATCTCCACAGCCCTGGCTCTCCCCCGCCCTACGTAAGCACACATCTACTCTCTTGTTTTGATACGTTTGCCTATTAAGTCTAAATCAAATCGTACCCTATGTGGCCCTTTGTGACTGGCTTCTCTCACTTAGTTTATTGTTGTCGAGGTTCACCCACATTGTAACACAACAGTGTTTAACTCCTTTTTTATTGTCACATGATTTTGCAGACTGTAAGGCAGGTGACTTTGAACTGCTGACCTTGTGCTTAGCAGCCCTGTGTGTGCATCACTACTCCACACCACCAGGGCTTCAGGAACTGGGGCAGTGATTGGGGTGGTAACCCCTGGTCCTCAGTCCTCAGCATAGAACTTCTACCCTAGCAGTGAACTTGGCCAGGGACAACTGGGGCCCCAGATTCCCAGCTGTCCATACCTGTGGTGGGTCTTGCACCAGGAGAGTAGGGGCTGGGTTAGTGAATGGAGTCCCCAAGTCCTCTCAGCTAGGCCTCCTTGGCCTCAAGCTTCTTCAGCAGGAGGCACGATATGGGGGACACAGTCTACAGCCTGCCTTCCGGGGCAAAGCCCGAGTCCCAGCCCGTGGCTGCACAAACCTGAATTAGAATTTCTGAGAGATGGAGCTAAGGGTCAGGGAGCAGGTCCTGGCTCCCATGCCACAGACTTGCATCCCTCTTACCGAGGCACTGGTGATGTTCATGCCCTTAGGGCAATTCCAAGAGCGGCAATGCTAATATATATATTATATGTGGCATATAATATTCTCTGTGTGTAATCATGTTATTGGGGGCTCATACAGCTCTTATCACAATCCATCCATCCATCCATCCATTGTGTCAAGCACATTTGTACATAGGTTGCCATCATCATTTTCAAAACATTTTCTTTCTACTTGAGCCCTTGGTATCAGCTCCTTATCGCCCCCCCACCCATGAACCAATGCTAATTTATAGATTATTATTTTTTCATGTCTTACACTGACTGCTGTCTCCCTTCACCCACTAGACTAAAAACCATTGAAGGATGTGAAGCTGTGTCCCAAAATGGGCGATACCACCCCCTGGTGGGCACTGGATGGATACAGGGGCAGCAGCAAAAACAGATGGTTGTTTGTGTCGCCCCGTCAGCTCCAGCCCATGGCGACCTGGTGCACAAGAGAAGGAGATGCTGCCGGGCTGGTCCTGCACCAACCCCACAACTGTTCCCATTCCTGAGCCCACTGCTGCAGCCACGGTGTCCACCCATCTCCTCTCCCTCTCTGCAGGCATCTGCACTTCATCCTGCACTGCGGGCTATAGTTTTCCAGTGTGCAAGAGGCGGGGAGGGGATGGGATGTGAGTAAAAATCCCCGCCCACCCTCCCCTTAATAGGAGGCGGGAGGCCAAATATGTTTGGGAACCCGTGGTTTAAAGTGATGAATCATATGGCATATGTGAATTGTATCTACATAAGGCTAATTTTCCCAAAGGCCCAAAACAAAAACAAAAACTCTAGGATAAAACGGTGATGCCAGACAACGATTACGAGAGAATCACATGCAAATAACAGCAGCTAAGAAGAGAGCGTGCTGCGGAATGTAATCATGCAGGTAATTACGTACGGCAACGTAATTCTTCTTCTTCTTCTTGTCCCGTCTCTTCTGTTATTTAAGAAGCAATTGCAGACTAAGGCAATACACACTGTGGACCTCTCTAACCCATAGAAATGTAACCCAATTGACAGCAACAACACTAAGAGAGGCCAGCGAGAACAAAGCTGTACTGAAGCCAAGGCATACACCGGGGGCAACTTAAATCCATAGGAACAAGGGAGAACCAAGAAGGGTAGACAGGAAGGCTGGCATAACAATTCTATGAACGTGGGCATCCGGGTTGACTTCATGGTACACAACAGCAACAACATGAATACGAGTATACCCCACTTCCTTTACGCCAGCTGATTTTTAAAATCACACAGGATTGACATAAAGTAGCAATAAGCATGCTGCGGATCCCAGCTGGCGCCAAAGTGAAGCACTCTGTTGCTAACAGAATGGTTGGTGGCTGAAACCCACCTGCTGCTCCACAGGTGAATGGTCTGACGACCTGGTCCCATAAAGAGGGATGACAGCCTGGGAGACCCTGCAAACCCACTCGCACTGAGTTGATCCTACTCACAGGGCCCCGATACGGGGTTGCAGGGATTAAAAACCTTTCCAGGGGCAGACAATTTCACCTTTTTCCCTCAGAGTGTAGGAGGCTACCCTGCAGCAGTCCCAAGGCCCTAGAAGACCCTCCATCACATGGGGTTATTCTGACTCAAAATCAATTCAGCAGCCCCTTATCAACAACAATTGCAGCAGTGTATGGCTCGGTTTCTAATATCTAGAGATGTAACACATATAACAAAAAGAACACCAAAAAGGGGGGAGAGGGAATAGAGCGATACAAGATATCTAGTTGTTGTTGTTAGCTGTCATTAGGCCAGCACTCTGCCCCTCACACAACAAAATAGGACTGTGGTGATCCCAAGGGCTTCCGGGGGCTGATTATGTAAATGTGGATAACCAGGCCTTTCTTCCTAGCATCTTACTCTAGGAACTCTGCTGAAACCCGTTCACCATCACAGCAACATGCAAGCTCCCACTGGCAGACAGGCGGTGGCTGTGTAATGCTCCTACATCTCACTGTAAGTAAGTTAGTATAAGTCTGAAATAGATTTTAAAGAGATGTACTCTGAACTCTAGGGTAACCATTAAGAAGGTGACTTAAAATAGTGGGGAGAAATCATTAAAAGAATTGAAATCTTTCACTAGAAAACAAGCACTTAATGCAAAATACAGTAGTAAACGAGGGAGAGTAGGATGGAAAGGCAGAATACATAGAAAACAAAAGAGCAAGATCTCAGCTGTAAACACACCACATCAATAACGACACTGAACCTAAGCTGTCTAAACATCTCAATAAAGATAGAGACTTTCAAGACTGATTTTTTTAAAAGAACATGATCCAATTAATGCTGTCTAAACCCCACCTCCAAAAACCCCCACTGCCACCAAGTTGATTCCAATTCATAGGAACCTCAAATAAGGTTTCCAAGACTGTAAGACGTACGTCTTTATGAGAGCAGACAGCTACGTCTTGTTCCCTGGAGCAGCTGGTGGGTTTGAATCAACAAGTCTGTGTGGTTAACAGCCAATGCCGAACCCACCCTTCCAACAGAGCTCTCTACTGGAGACAATTCTGCTTAAAAGATAACACACACACACACACACACACACACACACGCACGCACACACCGTATGTACTCATGTATAAGCTGAGTTTTTCACCACATTTTTAATGCCGTTTTTGTGGTGAAATTAGGTGCCTTGGCAGATATTCGGGTCGGCTTATACGCGAGTATATACGGTAGTTTGAACATAGAAGAACATGAAAAGCTATATCATGCAAAGAACAATCATGAAAGCATTGGAGGATTACATTAATATGAGACAAATTAAGAGTTTAAAAACAAAAATTACTATTAGAGATAAGGAAACATATCCTAATGATAAAGGAATTATGTCATCAGGAATATATTACTATAAACATAGATGCATTAACAACAAAGCCCATAAGTACATGAAGCAAAAACTGACCGGATTGATTGAAGGGTGAAAGACAACTGCACCAACGAAGTTGGAGGTTTCAATTCTTTCAATAGTAGAAAGAACAAGAACCAGACGTGAGCAGCACTATATAACCACTGGGATCCAACAGACCTCTACAGAACATTCCACTCCCATCAGTAGACTACACATTCTTCTCAAGTGCATACGGAACCTTCTCCAGGACAGACAGACAATATCCTAGGCCACGAAAGCACACTGACAAATCTAAAGGGGCATAAGCCATGCAAAGTCAATTCTAGGGCCACACTGGAACAAAATTAGAAATCAGTAACAGAAGGAAATCTGGCAACTTCAACAAGATGTAGAAATGAAAAGCACAACTACTTAAATAACCCAGGCAGCAGAGGCAAAATGATAAGAGAAACTAAAAAGTACTCCGGGAAAACGCACACTCGGTAGGAGGTGCAGCTAAAGCAGCCTTACGTAAGCAGGAATGAGGCACTGAGACACGCTACAACATGTGGGAAGCATGATGCCGAGTACAAGCAGTCAGACACAAAAGGCCATATGCTGTCTGATTCCTGATGTGAATCCCTGGTGCTGCAGTGGTCACACGTTGGACCAGGTCGGCAGTTTGAAGGCACCAGCTGCTGTTCGGGAGAAAGACAGCACCCCTCCCGTACAGAGTTTCAGTCTCAGAAACCCAGAGGCAGTTCTACTCGGTCCTAAGAGGTTGCTGTGAGTCAGAGTCAATTGGATGGCAGTTTGAGGTTGGTATAGACTCTTTTTAGTACATTCATTGTTGCCAGGGGCTGGGGATAAGGGAGGAGGGGGGCGCTGCTAATGCATGCAGGGTTTCTCTGTGGAGCAATGCAACTGCTATAAAGGTCAACAATGGTGATGGGTGTATAACCCTGTGAATGTACTAAAAACATTGGATCAATAACCTTAACTGGAGGCTTGTCTGGTACATGGATCGTAGTTCAAAAAAGCTTTTTTTAAAATCACACAGAAGGGCTGATGGGTGATCAGGCAAAACGGCCTCTATACTTCCTTCCAGCTGTAAAATCTAAGCACCAAGAGAGAGGCTGTTGGTCCGGGAAACAGGTTGTAAACAGCAATGGGACTCTTGGACCAGGTGTACCTGTATATAGGTCAGAGGGAACAGCTGGACCACCTACTACAGGGGCAAAGGAGTCTGGTGGGCCCAGGAGGCCCACTGAGTGATGGACCCAGAGATGGGAGCAGCCTCACTCACCAAACACAGTGCTGAAAAGCCTGTCGGGGCTGGCCTGTGCAGTCGTGGTGCACAGGGTGTTGAAGTACAGCCCCGAGCCCTCCCGGATGGGGCTGAGCATGGGGGGTGGCGTGTAGGGCGAGCACTGGAACAGGCCTTTCAGGAGCTGGTCCACCAGGAACACTGGGGACCGTAGGCAGCTCGGGTGGCGCCCACCGAGGTCTGGCTCCCTGAATGCGGAGGGTGGAGCGGGGATGAACAGTGCCTTGGGCGGGGGCCGCTTCTTCCGCTTCCTGTGCCGACCGCTCTCCTGGCCCTCTTCCCCGTCCTTCTCTTGGCCCTAGGGAAGAAGAGCCTTCAGAATCGCACAGGCTCACTCCGCTCTGCCCCAGCCACGGCACCAGACCTGGACACAGAGAGAAGTGTGGCCCACGCCAGGCCCCTCTGCGCCAGGGCCATGGCAAGGATGCCAAGGAGGGCCTGAAGGGCACTGCCCAGGGCTGCCTGCAAGCCTGGGACTCCGCACCAGGAACATCGGAGGGAGATGGCAGCCCATGCAGACACCCACACCCCCCGGAGACGCCCTGGCTTGGGAGGTTCTGGAACTGTGGAAGGGTAGCATCGGTTGTTACAATGAGTGGCGTGAAGGAGCGGAGACTAGGGATGCTGGGGATGCAACAGGCTGACAAAAGGACAACTCTCCTGTGAGACTGACCTTCAGGCCCACACATGGTATTAACCCTAAGCCCAGTTGGGGAGTGGGGTTTCCCGTAAGCTGCTCCCTTGACCTTGGAAAGCTTGCTCTCGCTAGCCTCCCAGCAGTCTCCCGGCCTTTCTGCCAGCCTCTCACTCCTCTTCCAGGTCTCAGTGCCTACAGCCCTTTCGGACCGTCAGAGGCTGGGCTTGGTTCCCCTGGGGCTCCCCCAACTCCCTCCCTCGGGGGAGGGTTGTGGAACTGACTGGACAGCACAGGAGACAGAGTGACAGTGATCGCTCAGAGGCGGGTCCACACCCACCTTGGCAACACTGGCCAGCAGCCGGGTCCCTGGGGCCACAGGGACAGACCCGGGGATCATCAGGGTGGCTTCTGCCTCACTGTCTGCGGGCTTCTTGGCTCCTGGGGGACTCTGGCTGTCCACATCGGGCCTCAGCATCTGTCTTGGTGGCTTGCAGAACTCGGAGCCAGGCACCTAGACACAGAAAACAGCCAGCTCTTAAAGAGCAACCACACCACTCACAGGGAGCCTGACGCCAGACTGCCATCCACAAGGTTGATGGAGGGAGAAAGATGAAGCTCCAATAAACATTTGTACTTGTGGAACCCACAAGGGCAGTTCTACTTTGTCCTATAGGCTCACTACAAGTTGGAATTGACACGTGGGCAACGGTGTCAGTAACCACTGACCAGAGGCCCTCGAGTCCAGTGGTCGGCAAACTCCGGGTCTACCCTCTCTCTGTGTGTACATGTGGCTCTGGAGTCAAATGGAAAATGAAAACTACCATAGTTTCTCATTTTCAGACAATGGTGATTTTGTTTGTAAAAACACATTTATGAAAAAAAAAAACATTTAAGGCTCTCAAATGATTTTTAAATTGCTGTGAGGAACAGGATTGGCTCCCTTGTCTCAAAAGTTTGCCAACCCCAGATCCAGTCCATTTCAATGCCTGACAACCTGTGTACTTGGTCAGGAGCAGAACATGGCCAAGGGTTTTCAGGGGCTGATTCTTCAGGACCAGCAGTCTGCCAGGTCTTTCTTCCTAGGTGCAACTGAGTGGACTCAAACTGACCACCTTTTGGTCCCTGGCCCAGCTCATTAACTGTTTGTTCCACCTGGGGAAACGAAGACTGCTCACAGGGATGACTAGAACCGCCGTCGCTAACCTCGGGGTGGGCTGCCCGGGGGCTGAGCTGTATGAGCCCAAGGGCCTGTCCCATAGGATGCCACTCCATCCTGGGATGAATGGCCCTGAGCCCCCGTCAGCTGTACCCCATCACCTGCTGCTCCTGCTTCCCACGAGGGGACGGCCACTGGTCGCTGTGGAAGCACATGTGGCTGCCCAGGCCCTTCTCAGTGTAGAACATCTGGCTGCAGTTCTTGCAGACGTAAGTGCTCCTGGGCTCGGTCCAGTCGGCAGGCCCCCCATTTTGCTGGTTTCTGCGGGAAGATGGGAGGGAGGGGCGTAGAATGGTGGACTGAGACTCTGTCTACCATCACGGGTGCCCTGACAATTCCTGATGAGCCCTAGAACCCATCGCTCCGGACTGGCAGCCATGAGGGCCACCTATGGGGCACT
Source organism: Echinops telfairi (assembly GCF_000313985.2). Taxonomy (NCBI): domain Eukaryota; kingdom Metazoa; phylum Chordata; class Mammalia; order Afrosoricida; family Tenrecidae; genus Echinops; species Echinops telfairi. Next base: position 24,209,629 of record NW_022104553.1, on the reverse strand, counting down.
CCCAAGGGAGGACTTCACTTACCGGCCACCCGCAGTGTTCTCTTCCTTCACGGGATGAGGGAGCCTGTAGATATTCCCGCCCTGGGGATGAGAGGATGGCTGAGGCAGCACACCAGAGACAGAGTGAGGAAGAGTGAAAAGAGAAAACTAGGGCATCTTTTATGGGAGCGGGTGACCTCATCTCTCTCCCTGAGAAGAGCCGGTGGGTTTGAACTGCTGACCTTGAGGTTATCAGCCCAACGCTTACCTGACCAAGCCACCAAGAATGGCACCTAACCCAAACCAGGGTATTTTAAATCACCTTATATGCAAGGAGCCCTGGTAGCATAGTGGCCACATGTTGGGCTGTGATCTGGAAGGTTAGTGGTTCAAAACCACCAGCTGCTCAAGACAAAGGTAGGGTTTCAGTCTTGGAAACTCAGAGGCAGTTCTACCCTGTCCTACAGGGTCCTTATGAGTTAGCATAGACTTGAGGACAGTGGGTTGTTTTGGGGGCTTTTTTGTTTTGTTCTTTGTTTATATGCAAGCAAAAGGTGGCAAGAAGTGATGAAGACGGAAGAAGAACTTGTGTCTTTGAATTATGGTATTAGCAAAGAATGTTGACTATACCCTAGACCAGGTGTCCTCAAACTACGGCCCGCGGGCCACATGCAGCCCGCCGAGGACATTTATGCGCCCGCTGGGTGTTTGCCCCGTTTGTTTTTGACTTCAAAATAAGATATGTGCAGTGTGCATAGGAATTTGTTCATAGTCTTTTTTTAAACTATAGTCTGGCCCTCCAACGGGTCGGAGGGACAGTGAGTTGGCCCCCTGTTTAAAAAGTTTGAGGACCCCTGCCCTAGACTGCCAGAAGAACAAACAGATCTGTCCTGGAAGAAATTTAGCCAGAGCGCTAGAATGGTGAGACTTGATCTCATGTACTTTGGACATGTTATCTAGAAGGACTAGTCCTGAGAGAAGGACATCATGCTTGGCAGCATACAGACAGGTTCAGCAAAAAAGAGGAAGATCCTCAGCAAGATGGATGGGTTAGAATGGCTACAACCATGGGTTCAACTCAGCAACAATTGTGAGGATGGCGCAGGACCAGCGAGGGTTTCATCCTGTGGTGCATAGCACGGGTTATGTATCATTACAAATCCAAATCGGCCCAATGGCACCCAACATCCTCATCCAGAATACACACGGGACGTTCCCCAAACCAAATCCACTGTCAGAGAATTCACTCCGACTCACAGAGACCCTACAGGACAGAGGAGAAGTGCCCCGTCAGCTTCCAAAGGCTGTTTTCTTCCCGGAGCAGACTTCCACGCCTTTCCCGCTTAGTGGGCTCAACCCGCAGACCTCTCAGCAGCCAAGTGCGTAGCTGCTGGGCCCTTGGGAGCTCCTTGAGGACTTTTACAGCGAGTGATAAAAAGACAAAATGAAACCCAACTAAACAGGCAGAGGACCTGAACAACGATTTCTCCAAAGACTGACACGGAGGGCCCCGCTAGCCTTCCTTGGCATCAGGGTGATGAAAATTTAAACCACAGGGAGACACCACTTCGCCTCCACTAGCAGTGGCGTGAATGCAAAACAAACCCCACGCAAAACAGACATAGCCAGTGCTGGTGGGCTGTGGAGGAACAGGGGCGCTCACACGCGCCGAGGGGAGTGTGAAATGGGGCCGCCCCGGGGGAAGAGAGGCCTGCAGCCCCACACAGGGTGACTCTGTGACTCGGGCAGTTCTGCCCTAAGAGAAACAAGGCACGGGTCCTCACAAACACTTGAGGGTGGGCAGCAGCAGTAGCAGGGGTAGCATTGTACATAATGGGGGAAAAGTAGAACCAGCCTAAGTGTCCAATGGTAGGGACATGCGTGAATAAAATGGTGTGCATGCATGTAACGGACTGTTATGCAGCCACAAGAAGGAGCCCTGGTGACGCAGTGGGTAAGGCATCCGGCCCCAGGCACTCCGTGGGAGAAAGCAGCGGCCTGAGACTGAGGAGCTCAGAAGCCCTCTCAAGGGCAGTGGGTTTGGTTTCTTGGGGGGACACCACCCAACCACTCAGACTCACATCGAGCGGCCCCATGTGGTAGACACGTGTGCCTCAGAGGGTTTCCCGGCTGCGATCTGGAAGGGGAGCAGGCCACCAGGATACACTATGGATACACTGGGCGGATCAGAACCGCCAACCTTCTTGTGACCGGCCCAGGGCTCCCGTGTGAATAATTACTAAAACCCGGTGCCACTGAGTCCATTCCGACTGATAGTGACCCTGTGGGGCAGGGCAAAAATGCTCCTTGGGGTTTCGGAGACTGTAAATCTGTCCGGGAGCTGACGGCCTCCCACAGAGTGGCTGGTGGGTTCGAAGGGCTGACTTTGGGGATAGCAGCCCCAGGCTTCCCCCCTCCCCACCCCGATGGACCACCAGGGCTCCTTATGTGGACAAGAAAGATAGTGATACATGGGTTGAAAGAACAAAGAGGCAACCACAGGGTGTCAGGAAGGTGCCGAACCCAGAGCCAGTCAGAGAGCAGTAGCCCAACATCCCTGAGCCCAAGACCCAGAGCAGGACATGTGGGTCTGCAGGGCCAGGAGAGTCAGAGCAGGGTGTCAGACGGAGGTGGGACCCCAGTGAGCTGTGGGACCCATGGCTAACAAGGAGGAGGTATGGGGCCATTCCGTGCAGGTATAGTTTGGGGAGGGGAGGAGAGTGCTGGGTCTGTACCTTCATATCCTCTGAGAAATCTAAGGAGGCAAATCCAAAAGACAACTTGGGGGGCAGTGGGGAGAAAGTGAGAAGAGATAGCTCAGCAACACAAAACGCCGTCAAGTCCCCATTTGGTTTGGGGAGCTTGTATCTCCTGCCCCCGGCACGGCTGCGGTCACAGGATTCACCGAGACGATGTGCACGCGAAACGTCTGGACAACTAACAAAAGCCGAACCTGCTGCCCCCGAGGCGAGTGAGACACAGAGGGATCCTGTAGGGCAGAGTAGAACTGCCCCAAGGGGGGTGGTCTGAGGCTGTAACGGGAACAGAATGTAGCAACTTCCTCCCAAGAAGAGTTGGTGGGTCCAAACCACTGACCTCTCACAGTCAGCAGCCTAGCGTTTAACTGCCGTGCCACCAGGTGTCTGAACAAATGTTAGAGTGGGCAACAGGCTAAAACTCTGGCCCCACTGGGACCCTCGTCAGGGCCGTGCCCACAGGCTGAGGTACCTGGATCCTGTTGAATATGGTCAGCTTGGACTTGGCGTCTCGTGGCGGGTCAGCAGGGGGCCCGGCTGATGAGAAGGAGGCCATGGCGACCTGGCTGGGTGAGGCTGAGCAGCACAGGTCCATCTTCACCTTCTCCTTCCGGAAGCCGGAGAAGCGCTGGGCCCTGGGGTGGCCCGAGAAGAGCCTGTAGCCTGCACCCCGGGGGCAAGCGGGGCCCTTGTCACCTTTGGAGGACCCTGCAGTGGTGGTGGTGGTGGTGGCAGCAGCGGTGGCGGCAGTGGCAGTGGCGGTCTCAGCTTGAGCTAGCTTTCCAGGCAGCTGGGGGCCGGGTGTCTCGTCACTCCCTTTCTGGCTCTGCCGCATGCTTGTAGAGAATATGTCCCCCAGGTCCAAGGCCCCTTTTGCAGATCGCAGCTGCTTGGCCAGAAATGAGCCGTCGGGGTTAACAGGGGGGTCCGGGGCCACGGGCACAAGGGACGGTGGTGTGGTGGTTCCCTTTGGCCCTCCCTTGGCTTCCCGCCGGGTGCTGCCGCTGCCACCAGGGGAGGTATCTCGGGCAAAGGCGGCCGAGGTCTTCCTCCTGCGGGCCGGGGACCCCTCGGGCTCCGTGTCCACGGCAGGGGCCAGTGGTGAGGACTGCTGTGGCCACGGCCCAGGCAGTGGTTTCGGGGCAGCAGGCTTGGCCTCAGGCGCAGAGAGCTGGGCGGCAGGGGCGGCCACCTGGGTGTGGGAGAAGATGCGCTGTGACTTGGTGATCATCTGGAACACCTGCATCTGCTCGTGGCTCGCCAGAGACTCTTGCGACTTCAACAGAAGCTGCCGAAAGAGTGGCGTGGCCTCGGCCGGGAGCCCGCTGGCTTTCTGGGGGTCCTGAGAACCAGGCTCCCCGGGATTCTGCCAGGGCACCGAGTCACCCTCCAGCTTGCTCTTCTTGGAGGCCCAGGCGTCATCGTCCCCACCGACAGCAGCCCTGGTGTCGTTTGGGCCAGGGAAGGGCAGCCGATCTTCCAGCCCCGTGCCAGAGCAGGATGTGGCCTCCATGCCTGGGGAGGCGCCCCCTCCGGGCCCCGGACCTGACTCCGAGCCTTCCCAGGCCGGCGCCGCAGGGGTCTTGTGCACAACGAACACGCTGCTGCCTTTGCTCTTGGGGCAGCCGGGTAGGTTTCTGAGCCACTGGAAGTTTGGGCCAGATGGCTGGGAGCCAGCGGGGGCCGTCTGGCCTCGGAAAAGAGGCAGGCGAGCAGGCAGAGGCCCACCGTCGGGCCAGCCCTCCAGGGTGGCTGGGAGCTGGAGGACAGGGAGCTCTGACTCGGGGCCTTCAGAGACCCCGTTCTCCGCCCCCCTTGAGTGGATAGCCGAGAACCCATCAGCGCTGCCCGGCTCTTTTCGAGGGGGCCTTGGTTCCTCGGGACCCTCAGTGCCTGGGGCAGAGGCCGAGGAGGCTGGGCAGGGGCAGGTGGACACCCTGGCCTCAGGGTCAGAGGACGCCACGGGGCCTGGCATCTTCTGGTGAACGATGCTGCTGACGATGCAGCGCAGGAGATCCCGGTTGGGCAGCATGGAACTGGGGGATCTGGCTTCCGGGGGCACCAGAGCCCGAAGGCTGCCGGGTACCTCATGGGCGTGGGGGGAGTCCCCGCAGGGCTCCTCTTCCAGGGGGGCCTCCTTCAGGATGCACAGACCGTGCTGGACCTCATAGTGGCGGCGCAGCGAGCGGTAGTCGCAGTAGCTCTTGCTGCAGCCCTGCTCGATGCACACGAAGGGCTTGGTCTTCTGGTGGGTCAGCATGTGTCCCGTCCTGCAGGCCGACATAGGGGAGACAGGTCAGCAGCACCCTGGCATGGGCCCCTGCTGCTGGAGACCACCACCAGGGCCACTGCTCCCACACCTTCAAACAGATCCCTCTGACCAAATCAACCAGGCCCGAGCAGGGCCCCCACCTCCCACAGACTCCGGTTCAGTTGGCAGGGAAGTTGCGAAAAGGCACCTGGCTCTGGGAACCTGGGTAATTCATGAGCCACATGTCAAGCACCCCCCACCTTCTCTACCCCCAAGGAGATAAGGGGACAGCGAAGTGTTTCACATCAGTGTCCTGTTGCCTAAGCACAAGTGCCCGCAGAACCGTTCTTGCAATTAGCTCCTAGCAGCTTCTGAACTAAAGTTTCGAAGGTCTCAGTAAACCTAGACCCCTGCATTTGAACCTCCAATCTTTCAGTCAACAGCTAAGTCCTTAGCTGTGGGCTTAGCTGCTGTGCCAGGAGGGTCCTTTTTGTGTGCCCACATTGGTTTCCTGAATGTAAATGAATAAGTGACCCTCCTGGGTTCCTAACTGCCCTACGGTGGGCTCACTCACTGCCCACCCCTCGATTCTGACTCACCACAGTGACCCTGTAAGAGAGGGCAGAACTGAGCCTGTTGGTTTCCTCAGCTCTAACTCTTTACAGGAGAAGAAAGCCCATCTTTTTCCCTCAGAGAGGCTGGTGGTTTCGAACTGCTGGCCTTGCAGTTAACAGCCCAACATGTAGACATTACGCCACCAGGGCTCCTTCCCAGCAGCTCTTACTGTGGGCAGCTCCGTCAATGCGGCACATGCGGGATGCCCAGGAAGTAACCCATCCCCCTTCTGCCTGAGGGAAGAACCAGGGAGGGACTGTGCTTGTCTGTTATGGCCCAGTCGACTGGGACTCCAAGCGACCTGAGTGTCAGCATGAAGCTGTGCTCTGCCAGGTCCCCGGACTCTGAGCTACAGAAGCAGACTGTCAGGTCTGTCTTCTGAGACACTTCTGTGTGGGTTCAAACTGCCAACTTCTCGTCTGGTGAGCACAGAGCTTAACTACCTGCGCCACCCAGGGACTCCAGAGAGGGGATTAGGAGAGCAATGTGACAGCCCCAACTTGTGCCATGGGGCCAAGAGAGGGGACACAGAGCTGGCCAATGGAAGCGTCCTCTCCCGAGAGCCAGGAACACAGGGAAAAGGTGGAGGGAGGGGAGAGGGCACCTCCTACCTTTAAGCCTCCCACGTAGAAGAAGCCTGTCTTCCCTTCCCTCGTTAGCAAAAAAAAAAAGCTTCTCTTTGAAGACAAGAACAAAAGGGACGTTTGCGCTTAACTCTGATAAGGGGCTTCCTTTTAAAAATCAGTGAGGGGGAAAAGGTGGTGGTGGTGGAGATTAAAAAAAGAAAACCCAGCATCTTAGTCGGTACTTCAGAAACAGAGCATCCCTGAAGCCCTCAGCCCAAGGTCTCCTGCTACAGGTGCCTTGAGCAGGGCCAACATGTTCTCCCCACACTCCCGCTGGGCCAAAACCCAAAACTGTCTGCAGTGGAATCCATTCTGACCTGCAGGACCGTCTGGGACTGATGCAAACTGCCCCAAAGGCTGTCAGTCTTTACAGAATTCTATTGTTTCACCTGCGTCCCGGGGGGAGCAGCAGGGGTTGGATTTGAACTGCAGACCTCTCAGCTGCCAGCCTTCCCTCCTTAGCTAAACCATGCCCAAAGCTCCCCCTGGGAGCCACAGAGGTGTTTCCCCACGAAGGTGAAGTTGGCCAATCCAAGACAGCTGCTGGAGTAGGGGGCCCCAGTTTGAAGGCCTGTTTACACACATTTAGGAGCTCAGGAAGTGGGCGGACCCAACAGGATGGGACAGGCGGGTGTGAGATTCGATGGACACTTAAGAAGGGGGTGGAGAAGACACAGGCACACGACTCCCCTTCAGCCCCGCCCTCCCCTGAACTCTCACGCACAGGTGGTCCTGCCGCTTGAAGGCCTTGCTGCAGATCTTGCAAACGTGCTTCCTCTCTTGGCTGTGCGTCAGGTAGTGCTTGCTGAGGGAACTGGCACTGCTGAACACCTTCCCGCACAGGCTGCAGTCCAGGAGCGGGTTCTGGGGGGAGCTGTGCTGCCGCTTGCCTCGACGGCTACTCCCGGAGCCCGAGCTGGAGCCGGCCCTGCCGCCTTCTTCGGCGTCTTTGGGCGCCTTCAGTGTGCCCAGCCCCAGGTCTAAGAGGAGAGGGAAAACACAGGTTATAACAGACAAGCACTCGATGTATCAAAGGGCCAGGCACTAGGCAACCCAGCGGAAGGAGAAAGCGTACAGGCGAACAGATTCAGCACTGTGGCGGCGGAGGGAGAGAGGGCAGATTACCTACAGATGGACAGCCCTCCCCCTCCGACCCGACCCACCTCCTGCTGCATAAGAGAGAATGGCTCTCAGCTGTCCAGCGGAGGGAGAAAGCTCAGTCCCAGAACTCAGTCAGCATGCCTCTCTGCCTGCCGCCTCCTCGGGCAGAGCCCGCCCATAGCCATGCACCCACCGCCCCAGGGCGACGCTCCATCCCCATGCTCGGAGGACACTGCCCGTGAGACTTTCCTAGGGCAGAGGGCCCAAGGCAGACGGGGTGGGCTGGGGCGACACCACCAACGGGCACTCTCGGGGAGGGCAGCTGGGAAATATACAAGGTGGGGGAGGGGGGGCTACAAAAGGTTTGCGGGAAGAGGGAACCAAGAGGCAATGGAATTGGGCCAGGCACTTTCTGGAGCCTCTCCTCTCCCCACCCCCACCACGGAACTGACCGTGGTCCTGTTTTCTGAATCTTTTCAGGAGCAGGGAAAACCCCACTGCGTTGAGATGATTGCGACTCATGGACCCACAGGCCTATACACCCAAGGCTGGGAATAACTCAGGGGCGCAGGCAGCCTCCTCTTTCTCCTTTGGAGCAGCCGGTGGGTTTGAACTGCTGACCTTGTGATTAGCAGCCCAAAGCATAAAGATTTAGGCCATCCCCAGATATCCCAGGTCCTCCAGGTTACTCTCAAGGGCTAGTATATCTGATTTCCTTCATCTAGGACAGTGGTTCTCAACCTTCTTAATGCCACAGACCCTTTAATACAGTTCCTCATGTTGTGGTGACCCTCCCGCCAAACCAAAAATTATTTTCGTGGCTACTTCAGAACTGTCATTTTGCTACTGTTATGAATCAGGCGACCCCTGTGAAAGGGTCCTTCGACCTCCAAAGGAGTCACGACCCACAGGTTGAGAACCGCTAATCTGGGCTATTGGGCCCGAGGGAGAAAGATGGGCTTTCTATTCCTGTAAACAGTTAACAGTCTCGGAAACTCACAGGGGCATCCGATAGGGTCACTATGAGTCGGCATTGACTCGATGGCAGTTGAGTGGAAGGGTGTTGGGGAAAATTCCCAAGCAGAGCAATTTGCTCACGTTGCCCCGGTGGAAAAGGGGCATTTTCTTAACCGGTCCCTAGCTTTCGTGGATCCCAGCATGACGAAATCTGTAACAACTTCCTCTTTCCTCTGTTTATCATAATGATACCTACTGGTCCAGGTGTGAGGATTTGTATCACATTTACACTGTGTTGTAATCCATACTGAAGGCTGCTTCAGTCCTTCAGTATGAACTGCCACCAATGGTCAGTGGACGCAGCCGTCAGATCGCACTGCATTGGGTAAATCTGCTGCACAAGACCTCTTGAAAGTGTTGAAAAGCAAAAGATGGTACTGTAAAGACTAAGGAGTGCCTGACCAAAGCCATGGGACTTTCAGTCGCCACAGAGGCATGTGAAAGTTGGACATTACATAAGGCCAGAGAAGAATCGATGGATATTCAAAGTACTATGGGCTGCCAAAAGAGCCAACCAATCTGTCTTGGAAGAAGTACGCCAGAATGCTTCTTAAAAGCAAGGATGGCGGAGACGCTGTCTTTCGTACTTTGGACATGTTATTGGGAGAGACCAATGCCTGTAGAAATCAAAGCCCTCAACTGGATGGACTGACACAGTACCTGCCACCATGGGCTCAAACACAATTGTGAGCATGGTGCAGGACTGGGCCCTTTCATCCTGTTGGACATAGGGTAGCTTTAAGCCAGAATTGACTCGATGGCACTTCACAACAACACCATCCCTAGCTGGCCACTGGCATTTTCCCAGGCCCCGAGAGGCCCCTGGAGGCCAAGGACGGCCTCATCACCTTGTAAGCAAGCCTGAGACTCTGGGTCCGTATACTCCTCCAGCAGCTTCACAGAATCACTGTCCTTCCCCGAGTACAGACTCAGGGTGTCTAAGTTGTCCTCCAGCACCTCGCTGGGCATGTCGGGCGCCGATAGATTGGGGTCTAGGCCCAGACCGCTCAGGCCAGCATAGAGCAGGTCTCGTGTGTTGGGACCCAGGTCCCGATTGAGGGTGTCACTGCAGTTGAGGCCCTGGCTCTCTGAGAAGGAGAGAGCCCCCTCGTCCCCGAGGCTGTACTGCTCCATGGCGCTGCGATGCTGCCCGGTCCTGGCCTAGAGCTGTTCTTCAGACAGGTGAGGCTGCTTGAGAGGATGGTCTTGAAATCCTAAAAATGAATGAGGAGAAATAAAAACATGGCAACGTGGCAATTGAGCCTGGTGGGCGAAGCTTGGACCTGAAACTCAAACTACGTTGAGTTTGAGTATATTCTCTGCCATGTCACAGCCACGCGACCTGGTGCAAGCCCCTGAAACTCCTCCACGAGGAGAGAACCCATCTCTTTCTTCATCACCCAATGATCCAGGCAACACCCTGCAGGCTTACTGGGCCACAGAGCCTGGTGGAACCCCAAGACTATGGCTCTTAGTCACCTTTCAGGTCTGGAAATGAACTCACCCTCATGGCTCAATTTTCAGCCAAATAATACTCACTGCCATCGAGTCATGCTGACTCACAGCAACCCTGTGGTACAGGGTAGAACTGCCCTTGGGAGTTTCCAAGACTAACTTTTTATGACAGTAGAAAGCCCCGTCTATCTCTAGAAGCCGAACAATAGACAGGTCTATTCAGGGAACAGTTCACACAAGGGAGGCATGCACACCTCAGAATCATCAACCATCTGAGATCACGAGGGCAGCATCAAAGTTCAGAAGGGAAAGGGAAGGAGGAGGAATGGGAACAGGAAGCACAGTGGGGGGAAGTGGGATGAGTGATGTTCCTTTGTGGAAATGGCAATCAATGACCTGAAACAAAATGTGCATGAATTGTTGAATGGACAACTGATCTGCTCTGTAAACCTTCACCCGATTCACAATTGAAAAAGGACAAATCATTTTCAAGACTGCAAACAAGCTAATAACAATCCTAGGTCCCTGAGAGGCCCAAATAGTTCAGCTACTGATGGAAAGGTTGGCGGTTCCTAATGCACACAGCAGCCTCAGAGGAAACGCCTGCTTCTGAAAAGATGACCCCACAAGAAAACCCAACTGGGCAGACAAGCGGGGTCATCATGGGTCAGCGCAGTTTGGTTTGTTTCTGTCGTTACATAGCAATCACACGTACTAAGGGCTTTCTCTGCACTGTTACACTGCATGGTTTCCATGTACTTATTAGCTCATTCATCACAACCACCTGGAGGGAGGGGGGAAAACCCACCACTCACTGCCACGGAGTCGATTAGGAATCATAGTAGAATTGAGGCTGTGTGTTTTGGAGGTTCTTTACGGGAGCAGAAAGCCTCCTCTTTTTTTTTTTTTTAAAACATTTTATTAGGGGCTCGTACAACTCATCACAATCCATACA
>NW_022104553.1:24195473-24197650 GCF_000313985.2 Echinops telfairi | reverse complement strand
TTCCCCCCACCTCCCCCTCTCCCATGTCCCCCTGTTGTTTTCTCCTCCAGATTGTTCATCCAACCTGTGTCTCCTCTTTCTCTCTCAGAGAAACTGGTGGTTTGAAACTTTCATAAAACCAAAATCAAATTGCAATTTTGGGGAAAGTAACCCACCCTGGGTTTCTAGCTGCAGAAATAACCCCTGGGCCCCATTACCTCGACGCCAAGAGTCCATCTGACCCGTGGCAGGTCAGACCTGCTCCTGATTGATGTGTCTGAGTAGACTTGTGTTCTACAGGGCTTTCAATAGCTGATTTTGGGAAGCAGATCACCAGGCCTTTCTCCCGAGGCACCTCTAAATGGACTTGAACATCATCCTTTGCATTAGCATCCCAGTATAACTGTGCACCAAGTGCCCATAGTTAGGTACATGATATTTACTGTGACATTCTTTAAGGAGCCTTAGTGGCACAGTGGGTTACACGCTGGGCTGCTAATCATAAGGTCAGAAGTTCGAACCCAGCAGCCACTCCTTGGGAGAAAGATGAGGCTTTTCACTCCCATGAAGACTTATAGCCGAAAAATGAGTTGATCCCAAGGGCTCAAGTAGAAAGAAAATGGAGGGGGTGGGTTACAGTTGCATCTTTAAAGAAAATGTTTTGGAAAAAAAAATGTTTTAAAAATGATGGCAACATATGTACAAATGTGCTTGAAACAAGGATGTACGTATGGAAGGTGATAAGAACTGTAAATGATTTTTAAAAAAGAAGACTGACAGACTCAGGAGGCTTACCCTGCCCTGTCCCACAGGGTCACCAGGGGTCGAAATGGACTGGATAACGTTGAGTTTTAGGAGTGAGTGACACTGTGTGGAGGGAGGGAGGGCAGGAAAGAGAAAGGAAGGATGAAGAGAGAGATCTGAATGTCCACCTGGGCTCCAAAGGTCTTTTATTTAGCCTGCCGTGTATTTTAATGTTTTCCCCTGGGTTATCAAGTTGAAAATCCAGAAGAGTGCTGCCCCAAAGAACCCTGTGGGCTGGAAGGAAAGTTCTGCATCTGGGCTGCCCCAGGTGGCAGCCGCCAGCCCGTGTGGCAGTTGGGCACTTGGCATGTTGCTAGTGTGACTGAGAAACAGAATCTTTTGATAACAGTTGTATGAGCCCCTAATAAAATGTTAAAAAAAAAAAAAAGAAACAGAATCTTTTAACTTTATTCTGTTTTCACTGAAGTTCAAAACTATGGTCCAATCCACAACCAGCACTGAGGAGCGTGGCCTTCCTTTGTGGATGAGGTCGCTGTGAGTTGGGAGTCGAATCAATGACAGGTGACAGTAGCAACCACCACACATTTAAACAGCTACAAATGGCTTGTGCTTTGGACTCAGAATGGCGGAGATTTCACGTTAGGTTAACAATTTGCACCTTGGATCTAAACAGCTGAGTATCTGTCAACATCAGGCCCACTTCCTGCAAAGCAACAACTGGCTGCAAGCTGAGTTGCTGCAGCTGCCTTTCCACAGAGCAAGTATTCTCTAATTTGCCACACTCCCCACTACTCCCTGTTACCCCACTCCCACCCATTTCACTTGCTTTATAGATCCTGCCAAGCGCTTGGAGGTATCTGATTTGAACAATTTCCGTTAATGACTCTTTCTCTCTGAAGAGTCCTAGGGGAGCAGGCTGAAGTACTGGGCTGCTACCCAAATGGTGGGCAGTTTAAAACCACCAGCTGCTCCCTGGGAGAAAAATGAGTTTTCTTACTCTTGTAAAGAGTTACAGCCTCAGAAACCCACGGAGGGTAGGGGTGGGGGACAGGGGGAAGGGGGGTAGTTCTACCCTGTCCTACAGGGTGGCTATGAATTCAATGGCAGTGAGTTTGGAGGAGGGGAAGGTCAAAACTACTTTTGTAAGAATACTCAGCTGAACCTGCCTTCTTCCTTCTCGATAAAGTTTTCCAGAGGCTACGGGATGCATGATATTGTAAGAGGCTATATGCAGCAAGGTCAGCAGTTTGAAACCACCAGCTGATCCATAAAAGAAACATGAGGCTTTCTACCCATAAAGAATTCGTTTTGGGAACCCACAGGGGCAGTTGTACCCTGTCCCGTAGGGTCACTAAGAATCAGATCCCATGGCAGTGGGTTTGGTTTTTTGGCTGATTGCAGAAATGCACAACAAATGCCATTCCGTTAAAAAT
>NW_022104553.1:24193395-24195086 GCF_000313985.2 Echinops telfairi | reverse complement strand
TTTTGTTACGTTGTTAGCTTTTTTCTTTGCTTTTGTATGTTTTTTTGTTATATTAAATCCAGCACGGGTGAATCTCGAGAGACAGTAACTGGGTTACTGGTTTCTTGGGGGCCTGGCAGGGGAAGTTGGGGTGAAATCGGGAGCTAATAGCAGTGAGTAAAAGAAGAAAATGTTCTACAATTGATTGTGGTGATGCTTGTACAACTCTTCCTTTTATGACTGAACTACTGAATTGTATGACATGTGGAGTATGTTCCAATACATTTATTTAAGTATAAGATAGAAATAAGTATAGAGAAAGTCCATTGTAAATATGAAAACCTATACAAATGCAGAGAAGTCCATGTAATAGTAATGAAGGCCTGGATCCTGGAGGAAGACTGCAGAGTTCAAATCCCGGTCATGACACCTATTCCAGTGACTTTGGGAAATTACCTACTCTCCCTGTGTCTTGGTTGCCCCATCTATAAAACAGGCATGGCAATTGTACATTAAAGAGCGTCGTTAATAAGACATATACAAAATAAAATAAAGAGCAAGTCCTGTCTGTGCGCATGCATTTGCTCATGCAGGTGTGTTTGTGTGTGTGTTTGGTTCATTTTAATAGAGCCCTGGGTGGGGCCAAATGTTAAAACGCTTGGCTGCCAACTGAAAGGTTGGCAGTCCACCCAGAGGTTCCTCAGAAGAAAGCCCTGGCAACCAACCCCCAAAGCAAACAGCCATTAAAACCCAACAGAGCAAAGTTCTGCCCTGACACACAGGGAGCACCGTGTGACAGAAAGAACTCAAGGGCAACTGATTTCAAATTAAACACACACACACACACACACACACACAGAAACTCTAAAGTGAAAAAAGTCCAAACTGACAGACGGCCATCATGCTTCATAAAGCCCCTGTGCTGTTTTTAAATACTTTATTAATTTCCTGTCAACACCAAGAGAATCCCTAAGGTTTTACGTTCAATCATTATTTTCTGGTCTCTTTTAAAATAAGTCAGTCTGGCAACACTGAGCTGGCAATTCCACATGGCAACCTTGAGTTGGCACCACTTATTTGGAAGCTGCCCTGGTTTACCCCCAGCCCTTGCCACTACCCCTCTTTACCTAATTATCCCCTTGCAGGTGCCTGAGTTGCTACCCCAAGCAAGAGAAAGCAAATGCTTTTAAAAAAAATGTTTGCAATCGGTATCAAGCTGAAAACATTCAATAATCTATTCATAAATATTTGCCTTCCACTGAAGGGCTCAACCAGTGCAAGATAAAACCTTCTTATCTGACTTCCCAAAGCAGTCATTTACGATTCTTTGGCAAAGACCCCACACCTAAGGAAAACTCCTTGGCTTGGTTTCAAACTCTGCTGAGAAAGAAGGGAGGCATCGGCTCAAGCAGGCCTTTGGACAGATGCAAAAGGGTGAAACTCACCAGAGGAGCCAGGCGGATCTGCAGGCAACGGCTGAGCCCAGTGTAGGCTCCCGCAGAAAGCGGGTTCGGGTGACAGACCAGCGGCTATCTCCTTGTGAATCTAAACATCCAATTTCTTTGCCACGATCCTCAGCCTTTCCCTCAGGCTCTGAAAGCAAAGCAGGCAGGCGAAAGGGAGGGACGGTCAGATTTGGGGTCTCCAAAGCAGCAAGGTCACGGGTGTGAAACCGAGGGAGGGGACAATTAGCGGAAGCAGGAATAAAGCAA
>NW_022104553.1:24190934-24193288 GCF_000313985.2 Echinops telfairi | reverse complement strand
AAAAAAAATCATATCATGAATGAGGGGGAGTGTGGAGTGGAGACCCAAAGCCCATCTGTAGGCAACTGGACATCCCCTTACAGAATGGTTGAGGGGAGGGGACGAGCCAGTCAGGGTGCAGTATAGCACCAATGAAACATACAACTTTCCTCTAGTTCTTTAATGTTTCCTCGCCCCAATTATCATGATCCCAATTCTACCTTACAAATCTGACTAGACCAGAGGATGTACACGGGTACAGATAAGAGCTTGCAACACAGGGAGTCCAGGACAGTAAACCCCTTAGGACCAATAATGAGAGTAGCAATACCAGGAGGATAAGGGAAAGGGGAGGGGAGAAAGGGAGAACCGATCACAATGATCTACATATAACTCCCAGAGGGATGGACAACAGAAAAGTGGGTGAAGTGAGACATCAATCAGTGTAAGGCATGAAAAAATAATTTATAAATTATCAAGGGTGAGAATGGGAGGGAGGGACAAAAATGAGAAGCTGATCCCAAGGGCTCAAGTAGAAAGAAAATGTTTGGAGAATGATGATGGCAACAAATGCCCAAATGTGCTTGACACATGGATGGATGGATGGATTGTGATGAGTTGGACGAGCCCCCAATAAAATGTTTTTTTTTAAAACCACACAGTACTAGTAAAGCCATGTGTGATCTCCTACAATTCTTTCAAGAAATGTTTTGGGAGCATGATCCCGCTTGCTTGTTGCCAATCATTGTTGAAAGTGCTGCTTTTGTCTGCAGCTGATCTGGGTGCTACCGTTTTGGCACCCACTGAATGGAACGTTTGCTCAACTTGAATTTTTCAGTCAAAACTGTGTACGCTGAAACAATTGCCACGTCTGCGGTTGGCTGTTGTTTCTGCTGTTCGTCGCACGTCCTTTTCAATTAGGACACACAGCCAGATCGCTCCCTTGCAAATTGATGTGGATAGTGTACCACTGTGGGCTTCATCCTCAATAGCGCCTCCAGCCTTAAAACGGATTATCCATTTGTAAACGGCTGGTTCCTTGGGGGGCGCTGTCCCTGTGATTTTTTTTCTCCCCATAAAAGCCTTAGTGATTTCACCTTCCTTTCAGTTTTTGAATGTTCATTCTTGCTTCTGTGTCAGCAGAAACCATGTTGCTCTGACAGGTGCTTTTTTTCACACGGATGTCTTAGCCTTCTTATTGCCTCCAACTCCATCCTGTACGGACATGTTATGCACCAAGTTAAAAACAGACAAACTTCTATGGAGCCCACTCTGACTCGTAGGAAGCCAGTTAGACAAGAGTAGGACTGCTCCCTGGGGTTTCCAAGACTGGACATCTTTATGGGAAGGGATCGCTTTATCTGCCGTCCTCAGAGCAGCTGGTGGTTTTGAACTTGCAGTTTGCCACCCAACAAATAACCCACTATGCCACCAGGATGCCTTTACAGTTTAGTTTATTTTGGAACAAATACTCTTTTTTTAAATCTAAGCATCGTTTTTTTTTTCAAAACATGCATTTCCCATGAACTTTTAGAAGGCCCCTTGTAGATTGCCAGGCCTGGCTTCTGTGGAGGCGGTTGGTCGCCATCTTGCGGGAGGGCGGTTGAGGGCGGGACGAGCGGGCTGCCTCCGGGCCCGGCGGAGGAGGTTTCGGGGCCAGGAGAGGCGGACCGCGAGGGGGAGGGGCCGCGCCCCCGACGAACCCCAAAGCCGGGAGGCCGGCCACCCCTGGCCATTGTTACTTGAGGGCGGCGATGGAACGTCGGGGTTGGAAACCACCTGCAGCCCTGGACGGGGAGGGGCGGGGAGGGGGGCAGGACAGGTCCCGCCTGGTCCCGCGTCCAGCGCGTTCCACGGGCGGCGGACGCGAAGATGTAATGCCTTTCAGAGAGCTGGTGGGCTGCAACCCCGTGCAAAGGGAGCCCCCGATGGCCCTCTATTTGGCAACCTGTCGCGGGCACCCCTCTGTGCAGAAAGGGGGCAGCCTCATGGCCTCAGGCAGCTGAATCAACGTTCACCCCAGAAAGTAAGCAAGCACCAGTCAGCCTGTGCTTACCTTGCTTTGGAGGTCTTGTGTCCCCTGCTTGTAGGTGATGGAGTTGGCACGGAATTGGAGTCGGACTCGTGGGCGGGACTCCCATGTGGGTCCTAGAACCGTGCATGCCCCATAGGGTGGCCGGTCACCCAGGTTACGGAAGCGTACGGGGACTTCCGGATTGGATGGGGGGTGGGGGGTGGGGAATGGGATTAAAATAGAAAGGATAGAAACTTCGTTTCTCCGCATAAGCTTCATCCAGGTCATGGCACTTCTGGAAGAGATGATACTGGCCATTTGATTAGCCCATCCCTAAGGAATTGAGGGTCCCGAGAATTCC
>NW_022104553.1:24188121-24190248 GCF_000313985.2 Echinops telfairi | reverse complement strand
GCCTTCAGAGAGAATCGAGTTAAAGCACGGGATTTCGGGCCCTGAATTAAAGGTGGTAGACATCTTCCTGTCCATTGATAGACACCGAACAATCGACACACCGAGACAAGATTCTGGCAACACATAACTCACGTAAAAGATGAGCATGCACAATGTGTTTCAAATGCTTTGTATATCAATGAAACCACCCAACAGACAAATGAGTAGAAGAGGAAGCATACAAAGAGCCCGAACTTTAAAAACAAGGGGATGTAAATCCAAACCACAGAGACCACGGCACACCCACCTGTGTCTATATCTCTATAGATCTACATCTACTATCTATCTATCTATTCCCCTTCTGTCAGGTGAAGCAGGGGGAATATATACAGTAGGGATGGGTAAAACTGGCACAAGTCCACTGGGTGGTCCTGTCTGGTAAGTGTTGGACTGCGAGCCAAGAGGGTGGTGGTTCAAACCCACCAGAGCCTCTGAAGAAGAAAGATGAGGCTGACTGCTCCCATGAGATTGAACAGGGGTGGGAACCTTTTTTTTTAACTTTACTTTTGTAAGGGCCATTTAGGTATTGATAGCATCATTTGTGGGCCATAGGGGTCAAACCTTTCATGAACTCACCCCTCATGTGATGGCTAGGAGGCCTGGTGGTAGAGTGGTTAACCATTGGGCTGGGATCTGAATGGTCAGCCTTTCGAAACCACCAGCAGCTCCACAGAAGAGGGTGGGTGTCCATATGGGTGTCCATATGAGTCAGCACGGACTTGATGGCCGTGAGTTTGAAGTTTCATGGGATGGCTGGAACAGCTTCTCTTTGGTAAGGCGTATGATGTTAGCCGATATCGATGATGACTTCAAGGACCTTCCATCCCTGATTGATCACCTGAGAAACCCTATCAAGGGTCACTGTGAGTCAAAAACGACTCAGCGACAGGTTTTTGTTTGGAGTTTTGGTATTGGTTAGGATAAAAGGGTTATTTAAGGTGCCCCTGCCAAGGAGCTCTGGCGGCTCGGTAGATTTAAGTAGTGGGATGCTAACTGCAAGGTCAGCATTTCAAACCCATCAGCCTCTGCATGGGAGAGAGAGGAGGCGATCTTCTCCCGGAAAGATTTACAGTCTCAGGAACACCCAAGAGTACCTTAGAGGAGGGAAGAATTCACATGGCTGAAAGGGCATGTCTGTAGAGACCAAGCAGAAACCAGTCTAAAATGCTAGGGAGTGGTTCTACTATGTCCTGCAGGGTCATTAGGAGTCAGACTGGGTGACCAGGAGAGAGTTTTTGTGCCCCCTGAAAATCCCACTCAGGCATCGAGTCTCAAAATACTCTTGCCCCGTGTCCAAGAGTGTTTAGCAGCAGTAGTGTTTGTACAACGAAGGAAATGAAATGTCTTCTGACTCTAGAACAGGAAAAGGGCATGAGCTGAAAACTAGTGAAATCGCCATAGAATCGAAAATTTTAAAACCAGTAACTCCAAACGCACCGCCGTAGAGACGACGCTGCCTCGTCCCACCCTGTAGAACAGGGTAGAACTGTCCCTGTGAGTGTCCCAGACTGTAACTCTGTATGGGAATAGAAAGTCTCATCTTTCCTCCCGCAAAGCAGCCAGTGGTTTTGAACTCCTGACCTTACAGTTAGAACCACCAGGACTCCTTAAAAAAATGTAAAAATGGTAATAAAAACGCTGCTGCATTAATCTCGGTTTCTTAGGAGCCTTCACAGTACAATTAGCCAAGCACTTGACTGTGAATGCTTAGGATGATGGGTAGTCTGCAGAAGAAAGACCTGGCTTTCGGATTTCTTTACAATCTAGGAAACCCGAGGGGGGTGGAGGGAGCCGTTCTCATCTGTATTCTATAGGGTCGCTATGACAACAAAACAAAGTTGTTGTTTTTTCCTTTTGACAACTGTGCCATGGTGACACCAGATGCTCACATTAGGAAAGGAGCCCTTGGTGGGGGTAGGGGTTGGGTGTGTACACATTTAAGGGCTCTAGCCCAACAGTTGGGAACTCAAGCCCAACCAGAAGCGCCTCGGAAGACACACCGGGCGATCTGCTTCTACAAGGGCACAGCCTGGAAAGCTCGACAGAAGAGTTTCCTGCACACGAGGACGAGGGGAAACTAGGTGAGGC
>NW_022104553.1:24184998-24186220 GCF_000313985.2 Echinops telfairi | reverse complement strand
GCTCCCACCACTTCTCACCATCGTGTACCACCTGCAGTGGCACAACTCTGTCTCCTGGGTCTAGGAGGTTTTAGGCGCAGGGACTCTGAGTCCGAAGGACACCCTGTGCTCTTCTTCCTAATAGTAGTCAGCTCCCCCCTTTCTATCTCTAGGATAGCTTATTTTAAGCCTTGTGGGATGGAAAGATTGACCCATTCCTTCCTTAGGGTCCCGTATAGCTTATGTCTTTTTCTTAAAAAAATTTTTTATATCTCATGTCTTATGTGCATGGTTCCACCCAGTGGAAGGATTCAAATAATTTAACAACCAGTTCCCTGCCCTAATGACTGTTTTCAGGATATATATATATATATATTATTTTTTTAAATTATTTCATACTGTTAGTACTTAATGATAACAACAAGAGGTACACAAAACTAGATTATGTTATGATAATAATTTATAAATTATCATGGGCTTGGCGAGAGGGGAGCGGGGAGGGAGGGGAAAGATGAGGAGCTGATACCAAGGGCTCGAGTAAAAAGCAGGTGTTTTGAGAATGATGATGGAAACATATGTATGAATGTGCTGGACACAAATGATATATGTACGAATTGTGAAAAGAGTTGTATGAGCCCCCAATAAAATGATTTTTTAAAACTAGATTATGTTATAAAAAAAAGCTTTAAAATATGAATGAAAAAATATTAAATAATACCTGACCAAATAAACAACGAAACTGATAGTTAAGATATTTTTATATTGCTTTTTAAGATTTTAACTGTATTTTATTTAACCATGCCATAGGCAGCAGCGTGATTAGAAAACCAGTTTTGAAACCATTTGGAATTGCAGCAGAGATGAGGGTTAATTCTGTCTCCATTTCTTTGGGGTGGTTCTGCCCACAGGGGACAGGCTCCATTCTACGCCAATCTGTGTGAAAACAATACCCAGGAGACAAAACAGAGAGCTTAGCTCTCCTGGCGAAAATACTGTCCTCATACGTATCATGAAACTCTAGTGAGTACTTCTGCGACCCTATCTTGCCGTTATTTGCTGAGTTCCCCTAATCTTGAGACCATGGAGTACATGGTCAAGCAAAACATCAGGAAGGCTTGATAGACTGCAGTTGATTGCAGCTGCTGGTCTAGTTTGGTGCAGAGAGACCTGGTTGGAGGAAGAGCTGCCTGTCAATTCCCTTCAGTATTAGAGCACAGTTGATCATCAGGGACCTGGTAAAAAA
>NW_022104553.1:24179919-24184054 GCF_000313985.2 Echinops telfairi | reverse complement strand
TTGCATGAGTCTGAAAAGGAATTTATAGATTGGTATCAGACATATGGGGTAATATCGGACTTATAGACTTGATCTGGACTGGGCTGGGATGTTTCCTTAATATACAATTACTCTATATAAAGCTCTTTCTTATGCACACATGAGTGTCTATGAATTTGTTTCTCTAGTCAACCCAGATTGACACAGATACCGAAAGCATTCTCCTTGCAAAGGGGAACTAGACATGGATGCCCTTTATCACCACTCTTATTCAATATTCTGGAAGTCTTAGAGCTATAAGGCAAGAAAGGGAAATTAAAGGCACCCAAATTGGCAAAGGAGAAGTAAAACTCTATTTGCACATGATATGAAAATAGTTGAAAGATTCAGCAAAGTGACTTGGTACAAGATCAACCTACAAAAAAAAATCAGTCAGCTTTTTACACTAACAAATTGAGCTCTGAAAAAGAAATTAGGAAAGTAATATCATTTACAATAGCCACCCAAAAGATAAAATACTTAGGAACAAAGCTAACCCAAGAAATAAAAGACTTGTATAAAAAGAACTATAGCGGGGAGGGAGGGAAAAAAGAGGAGCTGATACCAATGGCTCAAATAGAAAGTAAATGTTTAGAAAATAATGATGGCAACATATGTACAGATATGCTTGATACAATTGATGTATGGATTGTTATAAGAGCCCCCAATAAAGTGATCTTTTAATAAAAATAATAACAACTACAAAGCTCTACTTCAAGAAAGCAAATGAGACCTAAATAAATGAAGAAAATATGCACCATGCTCATGGATAGTAAGACTTAACATTGTGAAAATGTCAATCTTACCCAAAGCGATCAACAGATACGATGGTCCCAGTCCAGGTTCCAACGGCATTCTTTAACGTAATGGAAAATGAATCACTATGGAAAGGAACAAGACCCAGGATAAGCAAAGCACTACTAATAAATAAGAACCAAGTTCAAGGACACCTCACATTTCCTCCTATCTAAACCCACTACCCAGCAATCCCACTACCTTCTGTATACCTACAGAAATAAGTCATAACAAAAACGGGTGTATGTACATACTTCACAGTAGCAAAAAGACCGAAGCAACCTAAATTCCCATCGCGGGAAGAATGAATAAACCAACTATGGTCCATTCACCCAGGTGGAATACTAAACAGTGTTCAGGGATGAGTGGTGAATCTGTGAAACGTCTCATAGCATGGGTGAGCCTGGAGGACATCACGCTGAATGACATTAATCTGTCACAAAAGAACTAAGATGGTATGAAGCCAGGATGGTAAAAAGTCATGAAAAAGTCTTCACGATAAGAGAAATAGTCTTTGATGGTTACCATGGATGGAGGAGACGTGAGGGCAAAATACCGGCTAGCGGGTGGACATAGGTTAGTTAACTGGGTGAAAGAGAAGGCAATCGATATTCGGAGGGAGTTCAATGAGAAATGATGGGGGAAGAGAAAACCCCTGGGAGGAGTGCAAGAGTTAAAGGCAACAGGGATAAACACTGTGATATGCACAATCCTTCTAGAAGGATGATCTACAAGCAGATGCATGGATAGGCATGCAGGCTGAAGAGGTGTGGGAATATATCTATGAATATGTATAGGTTTGACAGAGCCTATTTACATATCTGTGTTTACCTTTGCTGCAACAATATCCATGAATGAGGTGGAGCATACAGGGGACACAACTATGAACACTTCTTAGACACAACCAAACACCTTGAGGGAATGAAGAGCTGTTCCCAAGGGCTCAGGACCGTAGTCCCAGGGGACACCAAGGTCAACTGGCATAACATAGTTCACAATATTCTGCATCCTACCTTGGTGCCTAGCATCTTTATAGCTCTGAGTGGCTACCTCTAAGGTACAACTATTGGTCTCTCTCTACCTGGAGGAGAGAAGAGGGATGAAAATCAAAGGACACATGGAAACTATCAGCCCAGTAGACGAATGGGCCATGCAAACAACAGTCTCCACAAACCGGAAGCAGAAGAACTTGATGGTACCTGGCTACCACTACCAACTGCTCTGAAAAGGATCCCATTAGAAGGTCCGGGACAGAGTGGTCGCAGACAGTGGGACAGTACTCAGAATCATGAGATCAAGCTCACTGGTCAGAGAGGCTGGTGGAACCCCTAAGACTATGGCCCTTCGTGCCCTGCAGATCTAGCACTGAACTCATGCCCATGTTAGAATCGTGAACCACTGCAAATAAAAAGGGCAGCAGTTCCCTAGGGACACAGGGTTAGGAAGGAAGAAGGAATGGAGACAACAAACACAGAGGATATGCAGTAAGCCATGAGCTGAAACAAAACGTGTACATATTGTTGCATGTAAACTTCATGATCCGTTGCATAAGCCCTCACCTAAATCACAATAAAAAAGATTTTAAAATGTTTTTCTAAGTTCATGAGCAGCCATCTAAGGTGCAGCTGTTGGTCTCTCTCCTTCTAAAGCAGCGGTTCTCAACCTTCCTAATGCCGCGACCCTTTCATACAGTTCCTCATGTGGTGATGACCCCCGAACCATAAAACTATTTTCGTTGCTACTTCATCACTGTCATTTTGCTACTGTGATGAATCATCGTGTAAATATCGGATATGCCAGATGTATTTTCATTGTTATCCATTGAACATAACCACAGCTGAATATAAAAAGACCAATCAGCAACCAGATTAAGTTCCCCTGGTACAGATATATATATATATTGCAGTAGTTGATGATTTTACAGTACGCGATTTACTTTTACCCAGTAATTATAATCCATGAAGTGTCCTTTTACCTCCAATACTGCTGCTCTCTACACACGTGTGGCTGGTCCGCATAAGTGCATTATGGCGCCAACTCTGTCACATACACCTGTATTTGTACGGCGGTGTATGTGATGGGGTTGGTGTGATGATGTCATCACACCGGGTACTCTTAAGTGGGCGTATCTGCATGTGGGTGGACCTGCCTGGAGACGGATAGAGGAGCGGTGTCTCGGTTCCTAAGGCCATCAGAAATATGTGTTTCCCAGTGGTCTTAGGTGACCCCTGTGAAAGGGTCGATTGACCTCCAAAGGGGTTGGTCAAGACCCACAGGTTGAGAACCGCTGTTCTAAAGCAAAGAAGAGTAAAGAAAATCAAAGATGCATGGAAGCAATTAGTGCTATGGACTAATGAACCACTCTAACATCCATTTCCACCATGTAGATGGTGCCTTTCTGTCTGTCTGTCTGTTTGTCTGTCTGTCTTTCTTTTCCCCCAAACCAACGGCCTTACATTATTTATTGTTAAACTCTCGATGCAGAAGCATAAAAACGAAGGAAGAAACCAGATGATTTGCCAAGACAAGCTCAATGGATCAGCTGGTGGCAAAAGTCTTCATCCAACTCAGCATGAGGGAGCGCCAGTGAGCTTGGGCAAATGGGGCCCAGCAGGCCATCCCTCAGGGGGCTCCTTGCTGACCCAGTTTGGTTCCTCTGCAATGTCTTCTCTTGGAGTCGTACCTGATCTTATCACCGGTTTTCATTCGAATCTCTCAGGTAGCCAGATTCACGGACAAGGGGCTTGTCCCTCTCATGCCTGCACGGGCCCTAGGTTGAGAACAAAATCAGGTGACCATTTAAACGCCTATGAAGACCCATAACTGACCATGCTCCAATTCAAGCCCCCAGCCAAGTGGGGGGCACCCCTAGGCGACCCAAACTAGGCCCAGGGCCTATGACATCACCCAGGTGGGTTCAACCCAGCCGATGGGGTCAACCAAAACCTTCAACCCTGCCTTCCCCAGCCAGGAGCTGGGCTAAAATAAAAGCAGGACTCAACACGCGGCATGCTCTCTTGCCCCAGCCCTTTCTCTTGCTCTGCTGGTGCAGTACTGCAGCCCCTCGGGCCTCAGTTCCCCACGTGGAGGTGCGCTGTTCTATGTGGTTGCTCCTGTCCACTCGTGATCCCCAGCGCGGCTTCAGGGCAACTCGACACGCTTCCCTGGCATAGCGTGTACGCTTTCGAGACAGTAAAACCTGAAACCTCTCCCGTCCTTCATAAAAACCCACTTGGATGACAAAACAGGCTTCGTTGTGAATTCTTTCTCGTGCAAAGCCAAGAACCGAGGTCTGACCCCCTCAAGAACCCTTACAAATTCA
>NW_022104553.1:24171721-24179095 GCF_000313985.2 Echinops telfairi | reverse complement strand
GCGTTCCCTGTATTTTCAGTTCCTATCTGTACCAGTGTACATCCTCTGGTCTAGCCAGACACTCTGCTCTTTCATGAAAAGGATCGCATTATAAAGAGATGGATAAAGTAGGAAGAAAGCATGGAATTGGTGGGGCACGAGGGTCCCCAACACTCAAACGGGTCCTCAGGAGCTACTTTGTGATTGTGGAAAAGATTAAAGATAGACAGACAGCGGGGCACAGGGGCTCTTCGTCCCTGTGCCAGGACCAAGAGGGTGAATGTATTTTCCAGTGGCGCGTATGGATCTTTCAAAAGGCATACACATGTCTATTACATGGTCAATGGGAATATCCTAAATGGGTAACATAAATGAACAGGCAATAAAATGAGTCAATGTCTTGACCTAGTGCTAGTTGACCTCGAACACCCCTGAGGCCCCCCCAGGGGAGTAATCTCTGATCCATATCAGCAACAAACTTCAGAAAAGGGTTTTGCTACCTTTTTACAGTGGGTTGGTCTATAGAACCTGATTGCTCTTATCTACAGATAACAGGGAGTAGCCAGAAGCGGGTATGACACATCTTTTATGGTAACTTCTTTATGACTGCTCCTTAGTGGAGGGCTATTGGGGTTGGGCATCTTCAGCCTGGAGAACACGTATCTGAAAATAGTTCTATCTCAGAACAATGGAGCTTTTTCTCAAAATAGGGCTAGTTTTCCATGCCTGTGGTTGCGAGCGTAGAAATAAGGCCAAATACACTCTACCAAGTCCTCAGTTGACCACAACAAAAATGTGAAAGAAAACCCCAAATCATATAGAAAACAGAAAGCAGACTTACTGGATAGAGAGACGAGTAGAACCCTTGAGACGATATCTGTTAATCACCTTTCAGATCTGGAAATGAACTTTCGCTCATTTTCAGCCAAACAATAGACAGGTGTCTCAGGTCCATTACAACACCAGGGACATGGGCACACCTTATTAGCACAATCCACCATTGGAGATTTAAGAGAGCAGCATTTCCCCAAGGACTAAGCTCAGAAGGATCGGGAAAGAAGGAGTAGAAACCGGAAACACAGGGACCCGGTGAGTGACCTCACTTCCATTGAGGGGAAGGCTATGAATGAGATGAAACAAAACGTGTGTGAATTGTGGACCGGATAACTGTCTGTTCTATAAACCGCCACCCCGTTTACAATAAACGTGTTTATTTTAGTGGATTAATTTCCAAATACCTTTATAAAATTCGGATGCATGGGATGACATGGGTGAACCATGAAGACCTGCTGTCAGACACAGAAGGCCGTATATGGATGATAGCAGTCATATGAGACATCTGGAGCAGGCTCATGAGGACAAATGTTTATTGAGGGTTACTAGAGGCTGGGCTCCACGGCTGCGACAATGGGCTGGGGCTGCGACAATGGGAACATCTGTGAGGGTGGCTCAGGACCATGCAGGGTTTCATTCTGCTGTGCACAGGGTCGCTATGGGCCTGAACCGACTCGACCGTACCTAACAACAATAACAACAACAAAGAGGCTTAGGGGGAGAAAGACAGGTTTTTCACTCCTGCAAAGAGCTACCATCTCAGAAACCCACAAGGGCCGTTTCACCCTGCCCTGTGGGGTCACTGTGGGTCAGAATTGCCTCGAAGGCAGCGGGTTGGGGTTTTGGGGGTGCCTTACAGGAAAGACCCCCGGTGCTCACATCACACATAAGACTCAGGCTGCTAGTTGAAAGGTTGACAGCCACTGCTCGGGAGAAAGATGAGACTGACGGCCTTTGTACATGTGAAGGAAACCCCATGGGGCAGGCCTACTCTGTCCTCCAGGTTGTTATGAGGGAGAATGGGGTCAACGATAGTGGGATTTGAGAGGCTTAGGGGAGGGGAGCGTTATTGTTTCAGGTTGAGCTTAAGCGTCTCTTTAGGGTGATGGTATCCTTTGGAGATGGACTGGGAAGATGGCAGTAGAATGTGGTGAGTGGAATTAACAACGCTGAATCACATGGCCTACAAATGGCCAAAACGGAAAAAACAAAACAGTTAGGGAGCTAGCTCAGGGACGGGGTTGTCCCTCCATGCCTATGAAGGCCTTCATAGAGGAGGTTGGAAGAAACCAGGCAACCGTTAGACGCCTATGAAGACCCGAAACTGAGCATGCTCCTACTCAAGCCCCCAAGCTGTGTCAGAGGTACACCTGAGTGGTCCAAACTAGGCCCAGGCTCATGACATCACCCAGGTGGGCCTAACTCAGGCAACGGGTCATCCAATCCCATCAACCATGCCTTCCCCCAGCCAAGGGGTGGGCTAGAATAAAGGCAGGGAGCACGCTCTGGGACGCTCTCTTACCCTGCTCCTGGTCAGAGGCCGGTAGGGAGGGAGGGTCTCCCTTTTCCCAAGCAGGCACAAATGCCCCCACTCTGCGGGCCTACTAGGGGCCCACAATCTCTTGTCCCACGTGCTCTCAGCCTCCAAGGTTTTTGGGCTCTGACCTCCCAGGACCCCCCCCAAGATCCACACACATGGGTGCTCTTTTCCACCTGGTTGTTTGGACCCAGTTGTGAATCCCTTTGAGACTGTAAAACCTGAAACTTGTCCCGTCTTTCATAGAAACCCATTTGGATCACAAAACGGGCTTCAACGTGAATTCTTTCATTGTGCAAAGCCAAGAACTGAGGTATTACTGGCTCCAGAAACCTAATCAAGCCTCTTTGTTATATCTATTTTACCGAGGTACCTCAGAAGAAAGGCCTGGTGATCTCTCCCTGCCATCGAGTCAATCCTAACTCCTAGGACCTACTTCTGAAAAATCTGCCACTGAAAAACTAGGGAGTAAAGTTCTACTGTGACACACCATGGGGTCCTCCTGAGTCAGGAGGGACTCGGTATCAACGAAGTATAATCACAAGAGGTGCACTGGTGGTGTAGTGGTTATGAATTGGGCTGCTAACCTGGAGGTTGGCAGTTCAAAACCACCAGCCATTCCACAAGGGAAAGATGAGACTTTCTACTCCCATAAAGGCTTTCGGTCTAGGGAACATGTGGCAACAATTTCATCCTGTGCTATAGCATCGCCATGAGTCGGAATTGACTCGGTGGCAGTGCTTTGGTTTTAAGTATATCACAATAGTTTTGTAAAGGCTAGACAAAAAGTAACTGCATGAGTCTGGGTAGACTGGAGAAACAAATCCATAGACACTCATGTGTATGAGAGAGTTTTATATAAAGGGTAATGTGGGGTTTAAGGGAAGAGGGAACCCCACAAAACATCACAGGTTCGGTAGGCGCAATTGTACAGCGATAATAAGTAGAGATTATAGCAAAGTCATAGAGAGCATGAGAGTTAAAGGATGGAGTCAAGTAATGCAGTCAGACGCAATTCATGGTAGCATCGCTCACCTCAGCCCCACTTGATGGTCCTCGTGGAGGGGGCTTAGCCGTCAGAGAAGAAGCCGCTGCTTCGTCCTCCTTAGCCACCTTCTCCAGTCACCCTCCCGAGAACCAGGGAGCCTCATTATTTATTGCTAACCACGCATCACATCACTTTAGGGGGATCTGATTACAGAGTCATACATCACAGAAAGGGGAAATACAATTCATTCTAGAACAAGTTTGATCATTCTGGTGTCTCATACAATAAAACAGACAACTACTATTCTGGGAGGCATGCAAGTCCCCTGATAGCGGACAATAACCTAAGTCACAGGGAGGGGTAGCAGCATAGGCAATACAATCAATAGGAGGGGCATGACCTAGGGGTGTGCCCGTATTTGTTGTGGGATAAACAGTAGTGTCTGCTTGATCTAGACAGCTGACCTTGGGCAGGTTTGACCTCTCTGGTATCTCCTACAAGTAAACAGACAACTGCTATCATTATCAGAAGGGAGTGGGTCTTATTTAGAGTGAATCAGACTATACAGTCTAGATGGCTGATGTTAGGGAGAATAACCTCTGACCTACTTTTGCTGATCGCCTAGTGAACAATCATTCTCAAGCTAAATCTGGCATATATTTTGGGGAGACAACTTAAGAGAAATCTTTCTGTTCCCCACAGGGTAATTGTACATTAAGAAAGCATTCCAACCCAGTCCAGTCCAAACCCATAAGTCCGATATTAGCCCATATGTCCAATATCAATCTATAAAGTCCTCTTCAGACTCATGAAACACATTCAATGAAGCCAAACCCAGGAAGATGACAAGCCAGTGGATGGGAAGTCTTGTGGATCCAGTGGCGTTGTAAGCATCTCAGCACTGGCAGGGGTCTCTACGTGGCTTCTCTGGCTCCAGAGGTCTGGTTGCATCAGGGTAGGTCCATGTGGCATCTCCAGCTCAGGGGACTAGCTCAGTTCCATGTGTCTTGTCAGCTGCGATGTCCCCCCAGGGAGTGAGCCAAGAGTCTTCTGCCTTCCAAGGAGGAAACACCGCCTTTCCCAAAATTCCCAGAAGAAGGCCACGCCTACACAGAGGTCTCATTGGCTATGTCCGATTGACAGGCTAGACTCCACCCCTATACTCTTCATCCTCAAATTGACATCAAATTATGTAACTACCACAGTGACTAAGCTAATGACCTGTGATTTCATGACTGTGGTTGCCTGGTGTCAATCCTCCACGCTGTGAAAACCCATCTGAGGAAAGTAATAATAAGGGGGGCTTACGGAGTAAATCTAAGTACTTAACAGGAGGAGTATGGCCACCAGGACGTGTGGCATGATTCTTGACTGTTGCTCTACCCTGCCCTGTAGGAACCCTGGTGGCATAGTGGATCAGGCATTTGATTACTCACCTCAAGGGCAGCAGTTTGAAAATCACCAGGTGCTTCCTGGGAGAAAGACAGGCTTTCCAATCCTGTAAACCATCATGGGAGTGGAACGCCTCAGCTCTCTCCCACGGAGTGGCTGGTGGGTTTGAACCACCAATCTTGCGGTGAGCAGCCCACTACATCGCCAGAGCTCCTTGTAGGAGTGCCATGAGTCAGGATGGACCTGATGGCAGTAGGTTCGGTTTGGGTGAGTGCTGCCCTGCTTACACTTAGGAGACCTGGTGGCGTAGGCGTTATGAGTTGAGCTGCAAGCCACAAGGTCGGCAGTTCAAAACCACCAGCTGTCCCTTGGAGGAAAGAGGCAGCTTTCTACTCCTGTAAATAGTTCGTTTCAGACACTCACAGGGCTGTTCTACCCTGTCCTCTAGGGTCACTAGGAGTCAACATCAACTCAATGGCAGTGAGTTTGTTTTGAGCCTGCCCATTCTTAGTCTTCCCCTGGCTTTTCTAGAAAGGGAGGTGGGACCTTTGGCCAGTGACTGAACTTCTCTGGGCCCTAGGCTCTTCATCCGTGAAATGGCCATGATAACAGACCTGCTGTGATATTCGAATCTGTTGCCACGGAGTTGGCCCCAACTCATGACAACCCTGTGTGTGAGGGTCAACTGGGCTCCATGTGGTTTCTTGGCTAGAAGCTTTATGGAAACAGATGACCAGTCCTTTTTTCCGAGGCATGCTGGGTGGGTTAGATTGACCAGCCTTTGGGTTCCTTATTGGGAACCCGTGTGCCACAGCGGGTTACAGGTTGCAGTGGGTTACTAACTGCAAGGTCAGTAGGTCGAATCCATCAGCCACTCCAAGGGAAACAGACGAGGCTGTCTGGGTCAGTAAGAAGAGGCTGTCTGGGTCAGTAAAGGTGAACAGCCTCGCGAACTCTGGAGGGCAGGTCTACTCTCTCCCAGAGGGTCACTCTGTGTAGGAATTAACTCGATGGTCGTGGGTTGGGTTCGGTCCGGTGCTACACTTATTAGTTGATGTCAAGGCAGTCACGTGGACGTCAGAGTAGAACTGCCCCCTTGAGTTTTCTGAGCCGTGACTTTTCAGAAGTGGACCACCCCCTCAAGACTTTTCTTCCAAGTCACCTCTGGGGGACATTCAAATGCTTAACTAGAAATGGCTAGCTCTTTGCACCACCCATTGACCTTGAGCTAACGTTTACAAAGGGCTTTAAAAGCCCTGGTAGCATGGTGGTTACAAGTTGGGCTGAGATCTGCATGGTCGGCAGTTCAAAACTACCAGCCACTCTGTGGGAGAGAGACGGGGCTATCTACTCCCGTCAACGATGCCCGTCTTGGAAGGGGCAGTTCTACCCAATTGGAGAGGGTTGCTGTGAGTTGACATCAGCTTGGGGGCAGTGAGTTTGTTTGGTTTGAGTGTACGGTAGAGGGGCTGCAAAAAAGGAGGAAGACCTTCAACAAGATGAGTTGCCCCGGTGGCGCATCGATGGGCTCACACATAAGAAAATTCGCGGGGAGGGCGCAGGACCGGATGGTGTTTCGTTCTGTTGTATATGGATCACTGTGAGCCGGAACCGACTGGACGTCACCTAACAGCGGGAGCACCCAGTAAGCAAGCCTGGTGGAGTATTGGGTTAGGATGGAGCTGCCAAGTGCCAGGCTTTCTACGCCAGTAAAAAGTTGTGGTCTCAGAAACGCATGGGGGCAGTTGCACCCTATCAGAATCGACTCAATGAGAGTGAGTTTATTCTGCCTTTACTTTTCTTTCTTTCTTTCATTCATTCATTCTTTTTTTTTTTTTTAGCACACAGTAAGTACCAAATCCACTACCATTGAATGAAATCCATTCCAATTCATAGTGACCCTACAAGACGGAGCAGGGCTGTCATCTTTACCGAAGGCAACTGCCCACGTTTTCCTATAGAGTGGCTGGTGGGTTTGAACTGCAGACCTATCAGTTAGCAGAGAGGCACTTAGCCCCTGTGCCAACAAGGGTCCCTCGATTAGATTGAAAACTTAACCAAAAAAACTCTGCCGACTTGATGTCGACTGGTAGCAACCCGATAGGACAGGATAGAACTGGATAGGACAGGATAGAACTGTCC
The DNA here is from genome assembly GCF_000313985.2 of Echinops telfairi. Taxonomy (NCBI): domain Eukaryota; kingdom Metazoa; phylum Chordata; class Mammalia; order Afrosoricida; family Tenrecidae; genus Echinops; species Echinops telfairi. Next base: position 24,172,223 of record NW_022104553.1, on the reverse strand, counting down.
CTGTGGGTTTCCAAGACTGTAACTCTTTACAGGAGTAGAAAGCCCCATCCTTCTCCCTCGGAGAGACTGGTGTTTTCAAATAACGACCTGTGGTTGGCAGCCCAATGTATCAATCCATTACTGTGGAGTGGATTGCAATGTGCAGTGACCCACAGGACAGCGGAGAACTGCCCCTGTCAATCTTTAAGAAACAGGTAACCTCATCCTCCCAAGGAACAGTTGGTGAGTTTGAACTGCGGACTTCACGTTAGTGGCTGAGCACTGAGAACAGGTAGAAGGGCCAAGGACAAATTTTTCTTCTGTGAAAGAGTCTCAATGCTTTGTTTTGTTTTAATTTGCCCCAGTACAGAGTTTTTAAAAAACTTATCAGAAATTTGTTATTTATTTAGGCTAATTTCTGCTGCCAAAAATGGATGTGAGAGAGGAGCACATCCTGAACCACCAGGCCGTGAGGGCGATGTTCCCGCTCAGAGCAGCCAGTCCACAGAGAGGACCACATGGC
>NW_022104553.1:24160356-24170600 GCF_000313985.2 Echinops telfairi | reverse complement strand
TCTCCCTTTACCCTCCCTGTTTCGCCACTCACACCACTGGTCCTGTAGGGCTCATCCGCCCTGGATTCCCTGTATTTTCAGTTCCTATCTGAAAGCTCTTTCTTATAGACGTGAGTGTGTCTATGAATTTGTTTCTCTAGCCTGCCCAGAGTGACAGTCTCCAAAGATGGAAGACTTTAATGGCCATAGAATATGTGGTTCAAGGAGCCTTGGTGGTGCAGTCGTTAGTCATTTGGCTGGTAATTGAAAAGGGGTGGTTCTCCCCTCACAGAGGGGTCACAGGGAAGAGATGAGCCAGTCAGGGTGCAGCATAGCTCCGATGAAACACACAACTTTCCTCTACTGTTTTGGTCTCCTCCCCGCTCCCCCCACTATCATGACTTCAATTCTACCTTACAGATTGGATTAGACCAGAGCATACACGCTGCTACAGACAGAGTCCAAGAAACACAGGGAATCTAGGATAGATAAACCCCTCAGGGCCAACAAGGAGAGTAGGGATACCAGGAGGATTAGGAGAAGGGGAGGGGAGAAAGGGCGAATTGATCACAAGGATCAATCTAGAAGCACCCTTCCAGGGGGACAAATAACAGAAAAGTGGGTGAGGGGTGATGGAGGATGATGTAAGATATGGCAATAATCTATAACGTATCAAGGGTTTGTGAGAAAGGATGGGTGCAGTGGGGAAGACGTGGGGAGCTGATATTAGGGGCTCAAGTGGGAAGAGAATGCTTTGAAAATGATGATGGCGGCCTATGTGCAAATGTGCTTGACACACTGGATGTATGTATGGATTGTGATAAGAGATGTAAGAGACCCCAGTAAAAGTATTTGGGGGGAAAAAGTGGGGGGTCAAATCCACCAACCGCTCCATGGGAGAAAGATGAGGCGCTCTTGCACCCATAAAGTTTTGTCTCAGAAAACCCTAGAAAGGGTGGAGATGTGTGGGAATCAGCTCAATGGCAGTGGGTTTGGATTTTTGTGTGAGTAGCACAGTGATTAAATGCTCCACTGGTAACTGAAAGGTCGGCAGTTTGAATCCAGACGCTGCTCTATGGGAGAACGTTGAGGCCATTGACTTCCCTCAAGATTACAGCATTGGAACCCCTATGAGGCAGTTCTACTCTGTCCTATAGGTTCAATATAAATCAAAACTGACTCAATAGCAGTGGGTAGACTTTAGGGGGTAGATGATCCAAAAACAGATGTGTGTGTCTGTGTGTGTGTGTTTACGGTAAGATATATCTTCAGCCAAAAAATCCTAACTACCTCCTTTGGCCCCTGGAGGTCACTGTCATCTTTGCCTGCAGTTTTTGGGAAATTGGCAAACTAATCAAAGGCCAAACCCAGTCAAGCCTCTCCTCAGCTCTTCAGCTCTGAGAGGAAGTCTTATCCAGAGGGGGCTGGCATTCCTCCCTGAACAGGCTTTTCCTAGTCCTGATTTTATCTACTTTTCCAAAGAGAACCTGGCACCTTTTTTCTCCTTTTCAGTCTCACCGAGCATCTCCACAGAAGGGGCCCCGCCCACCCAATTAAAATGCGAACCTTGACAGTCATCCCTGTAAGAGCTCAGGTCTCAGTCCTTTCGGACTCCCACTGATCCTGTTGGACTGAGCAGAACTGGCCCCGCCCCCCAGGGTTTCTGAGGCTGTACATCTCTGGGGCATAGACTGCCTCATTTCTTTACGTCACGGCGGCTGGTGGGTTCGAACCACTGGACTTTCCGCTTAGCGGCTGAAGCTTGACTTGCTGTGCCACCACCGGGGGTTCATTTTAACTATGACCACCAAGGTGATAAAACCTAACGCATAAATAAAGCCACTTCCTAGTGGCCTCGTAATTACCCATTAGGCTGATCAGCCTTCTGAAACCACCAGCCCATCTGTGGGCGGAGCAAAGACGAGGCTTTCCACTCCTGTAAAGAGCTCGTCTTGGAAAGCCCAGGTCTAGCCTAGCCTATAGGGCTATTATGCGTCAGAATCGAGCTCCCTTCCGGTTTATCTGGCGGTGCAAACATTAGACAAGCTGCTGCTAACAAAAAGCTTCGGGGTTGGGGTCCACACCTGGTGATCTGAAAAACCAAAACCCCTACAGGGCACGGTCAGTTGGGATTCAGGACACTGAATTGACAGGAAGAAGGGGCGGGGTGGGGGGTGGGGGAGAGTTGTTTCTGCTTGTCCTTTTTACATGCTCAGGGCTCCCTTCAAAGCGCCCTCTAGTCAGTATGACTTCCTCATTATAAGGTCCCTTAGCTTTCGATTGGGGCCTGGACCACTGCGAATTTAAGGAGTCCCCCCGCCCTGGGACATCTCGGTTGCATCCGGCCTTTTTGTTTTGTTTTTCCTGACGCGTTTAGGAAAACAAACAGAAACCAGGCCCATCATCCCACTCCTAGGAAGTTCTCAAGAATTGGGTGGCTGCCCGAGCCGCTGCCCGCCCCCCAGGCTCCCCGGGGGAACCCCCAGCTCCCGGGTCGCAGCGCCGTCCGCGCGCTCACAGCGCGCCCAGCCGACTCCAAGCTGTCAGCCTCCGAGCCCCGGGGGCCTTCTAGAGCCCCGCCCCACCGCCGGCCGGCAGTCGGGCCGATTCAAATCCAGCCAATGGCAGCGTGTAAACAAACCCAGGCCCCGCCCCCTGATGAATAATTTCCCCGGCCGGCGAGAAGCCCATTTAACCCAGCGGGAGCTGGGGGCGGGGTGGAGCCGTGGCCACGCCTTCGTCTCCGACCAATGGGTGTCAAGGTCCCGCCCCCCGCACTTGCCGCGCGAAGGACCCGAGATGGGGCTGCGCTCGCAGCTGCCTGATTTGAGCGCCGCCGTTTCGGTGCTCGCAGCCGACCGGGAACGAGCCATGTTTAGAGGGCGCGGTCAGAGGGCGGAGGTCGCCCGGGAATTACAGCTTTCCTATCGCGCACCCTTTGATCCAGGGAAGTTCTCTGATGAAAACTTTCCCCTCTGCCCCACCAGCATTCCAGTGATAGATACCTGGAGGGCCTGGGGATGTGTTTTAGGATTGGGCAAAGCATTTGATGTTTTGTTTTGTTACTTTGTTTTAACCTTAACGATTGAAATGTTAAAGAGTCCTGGTGACTCAATGGGTTAAGTAAGCACTTGCCCCCTAACCTAAAGGACTGGGGCTCAAACCCGACCTGGCGCCACGGAATAAAGGCTATATATTCCTGCTAGGATTACAGGCAAGAAAATCCTCGGGAGCGGTTCTGCTGTATCACACGAGATCTCCACTGGGTCACAGAGTCGGAATTGAGTGGTGCTGGTGGAGGGGACCCATCACGACGTCACAGAAGCGTCCCAAGGGGTCTTAAAAAAGTGCAGGCATCATCAGTGTGTTGCTCAGCTGAAAACAACCGTGCCACCAACATCCTCCCAGACCGAGAAGCAGAAAAAGCTGGGTTGGCAAGGTTTCTTAATTTCGCAGCTGCCAGTGGGAGGGGAGGAGTCGCGAAGGGTATTGTTTTGACTTTAGGAGGCACAAAACCACTTACAGTATTTTTTTAAAAAAGAACAAATGAACGAATGAAAGAAAAAAACACTGTTTCTGTAGCTAGCTGGCAACCACAAGATATTTATCGGTCTTGCTGGAGAGGAGCTGGCTGGCTCAGTGGGTAGAAAGAGCAGAATCTAGTTAGGCTGAAGGGGTTGTTACCAGATTTTAACATTGGTAAAGCGGGACACCATTGATAAAACTCATATCTTGGCGAAATAGCCACATGGCAGCCGAAAACCGTATACTCTAGCTTGTTGTGCATTCTTTCCAAAAATCGAGACTTTTTAAAAATGTCGTGGGATGCAGGAAAAATTGTCAAAAATTGAGACTGTCCCATCTGGTCACCTTACCCTTTAGGAAAGCTCTGGAAATGATCGGGAATGTGGATAGATGTGACAGAAGGGAAGGGAAGAGCCCCAGGTGGCCTGGAGGTGAAAAAGTAGAAGTCTAGAAGGTACTGAATGACCCAGCACAAGCAGGACATGTCGTGACCTTTCCTCCCTATTGGCTTAGGTTAGGACGACCTTGGGTTGAATTCCACCACGGGTTGGAATCAATCTGACACAACATTATGTGGTTATTCATTTGACAACCATGAGGTGCCACTCATTGCCATTGAATCAATTCTGATGACTCACAGCAAGCCTATAGGACAGGGAGGAACTTCCCCCTGTGGGTTTCTGAGACGCTAACTCATTATGGGAATAGAAAACCTTGTCTTTCTCCCATGGAGCAGCTGGTGGGTTTGAACCACCAACCTTGTGGTCAACAGCCCGAGGAGGAACCCACTACAGCCCCAGAGCTTCTTGCTGGATGGATAGATGCACAGTAACGTCAGTAGAGTAACATGTTGATGGTTGAAGGTAAGTGGGAGCTTCCTGTCATCCTGATTCTGACCCCGTGTGAAGTGCAGAACTACCCCATAGGGTTTTCAAGGCTGTCACCAAGTCTTCCTCCAATAGATGGGTTTGAACAGACCACCTTTCTGTTGTCCGTTGAGTGCTTCACCATTGTGCCAGCCAGGTAGTTAAGGTGGCAGCATAGTCTGTTACACATTGGGCTACTAACTGCCCTGTCAGCAGTTCAAATCCACCAGCCCTTCTGAGGGAGAAAGATGAGGCTTTTTGCTCCCGTCAAGGTTTACAGCCTCAAACACCCTTGAGAGCAGTTCTAGTCTGCCCTGTACGGTGGCTGTGAGTCTGCTTGGTTTGGGGTATTTATCACCAAGTGGACTCCTACTCCTGGTGACCCCGAGTGTGTCAGAGAACAGCTGCACCCGTGGGGTTTTCAGTGGCTGATATTTCTAAAGTAGCTTGCCAGGCCATTCTTCTGAGGCACCTCTGGGTAGACTCAAACCTCTGACCTTTTAGCGATCATCGCAGTGCATTAACCTTTCCGCATACTTAAGGTATTTTGGTGTCCACCAAAGGATTTCTTCCACTTTTGAACATTTTTTTGCAATAGAGCAGTGGTTTTCAAACTTCCTCCTGCTGCGACCCTTTTAAAACAGTTCCTCCTGTGGTGGTGACCCCCCAACCATAACATTATGTCCGTGGCTACTTCATCACTGTCATTTTGCTACTGTGATGAATCGGGTGACTCCTGTGAAAGGGTTGTTTGCCCCCAAAGGGCAAACGTGGGTTCTCAACCCACAGGTGCTGCCCTCCTGTCTTGTTGGAGGAGTGTGTGCATTAGGGTGCCTGACGATATGCTTCCATTAAACAGATGAGAAAACAGGGGCTGGAGGGGAAGTGACTTGCTCCTGGTTCCTCTGTGACTTACCAGCAACCAAGTTCATCACGGAACACCCCGGGGCATACAGGACTAGTCCACACGAATTGTAGGAGCCCTGGTGGCCCGGTGCTTAAACACTCTCAGCTGCAAAGCCACCAGGAGCACAGGCTTGTCACTCTGCTCCTGTAAGGATGAGCCCATGCCCTGAATTTGACGGAGTGGATCCCAATGTAGCACAGAGCAGAACCGCCCCTTCTTTACAGAAGTAGAAAGTCTCATCTTTCCCCCTTGGAGCAGCTGGTGGTTTGGAACCGTTGACCTTGTGATTAGCAGCCAAACTCATAACCCACGATGCCACTGGGGCTCCTAGGCAGACATCCTAGACCAGTGCTTCCCAAAGTGGGCGATACTGACCCTTGAGGGGCGCTGGACAGATTCAAAAAAACCCCAAGTTACTGCCATAGAGTCCACTGGGACCCGCTGGGACCCTACAGGAAAGAGAACTGCCCTTTGGGGTTTACAAGACTGTAAATCTCTACAGGAGGAGGGAGTGTAGCAGCAGATACCTTCCCAACTTACGGTAATTTATAATAAAAAATGGTTACATAGAAACAATGGCAGAAACTTAAACTTTATCCTAGATTCTGGGCTACAAAGGTTTTTTCATAGCTGAGGGCAGGGTACGGAGTAATTTTGTTTGTTCGCCAAGTAAGTTTGGGAACCCACCCCCTGGAGCAGGGGCTTGGCACACTGCGGCCAACCATACGCGGCTCTTTCGGCACATCCTTGTGGCTCTGAAGTCAAATTGACCAAATTTAAAGGCTGTGATTCAGATCATGGTGATTTTATTATTTATTTATTTTGGGGGTGAAAATCTAATGATGGCTCTCGAATAATTTTTCTCCTGAATAATTTTTAAATTGTTGTGCAGGATAGGATTGGCTCTTCCATCTCAAAAGTTTGCCAGCCTCCTGCGGTAGAGGATAGAGACCTACCCACGGAGGTAGACGGCTGTATCATTCTCCCGGGGGTTCCCTCTCAAGACGACAGCCGTGGAAGCTCTCTGGGGCAATGCTTCTCTGCTGTCAGGGCTGACTCAAAGCTCGTGGGTTCTGGAGAGGTAGGCCTGGGGTACAGCGCTGAACTAGTCTGGGTCTCCCTCCCTGGCCCAACTCGGGTCTCAATCCAGTGTTCACAGGTTGCCCCTTTGGGTGTCCGAGGAACTCTGGTGGTGTAGTGGTTACAATTGGGGCTGATAACCCCCAAGTTTGAAAACATAGGGGGAAAGATAGAGCTCCTGTCAAGACTTGCAGCCTCAGGAACTCCCAGGGGGCGGTTCTACCTTGTCCTGTGGGGTCAGGAGGATGTAGCATCAACTCGATGGCCGACAGTTCGTTTTATTGTTTCGGGGTGACTTTGACATTGAGGCCTTCCTCTGACCTTGGCCACTGCTTCCCAGAAGGCATAGGCATCTGTCTTTTGTCTCCGGGTGTCTCTTCCGTGTCCAGCCTGCTGTGGCTAAGTTTAGAGCAGGCTTTTTGTTTGTTTACTTCATACCCGGGCCAGGCCGCCTGACCCAAGTCGTGTGGCCTCAAGACCATCTCCCTAAGAGGTCAGAGGTGTGTTTGTGACTTTGAGGACCCAAGTGTCAAACACAGCACCAGTACTGGAACCTGCCCTTGTCCCCTGATTGGCTGTCAGCTGCATGTCTAGCTGGGGGTAGGAACCAGAGTATCTAGGATCAAGACACTCCCTGCAGACACTTGTTAGCTGCCATCCGTCCTCAACCCCGTGTGATGTGAAGCAGAACTGCTCTGTAGAGCTTGCTTGGCAGTTGCCAGGACTTTTCTTCTGCAGTACCTCTGGGTAGGTTCGAACCATGAACCTTTAGGTTATCCATGGATCACCAACCTCACATGTGTGTCACCCAGGCTCAGTGGCATACACTACCAGTTTAAAAAAAAACCCAAAAACTTCCTGTGTGAATGAGTAATCTTGGGCAAAGCCACCTCTAATTCCTCAAGTCTCCCTGGATTGCCATCCAGCCAGTCTTCAGGATGAGTCCTCCGGGCTGGCAGCTATGACAGATACGAAAGTGCCACCCAGCAAAGTCTTCAGGCAGGGGTGGAGCCCCGCCCACTTCCTGGTTGTGTGACCATGAGCAAAACAATCCTCTGAGTCAATTTGTTTCCACCCTGTAGGACAGGGTTGACAGCTCTGGTAGTGCCCTGGTTAATCGCTGGGCCGCTAACCGGAAGGCCGGCGGTCTGAGTCCATAGACCCCTCTATAGTAGAAAGCAGCAGCAGTCGGCTTCCGTAAGGATGCCAACCTTGGAAACCCTGTGGAAGTGGTTCTCTGGTCACATGGCAGCTGTGAGTCAGAATGGACTTGGCAGGACACACCAAGAGGGATACCTCTTCCTGGTGGCAGCTCTGAGGACGATGAACATTACTCAGGACACGCACTACGTTAGACAGGACTCTCTAGAGAAACAAAACCAGGACACTTAGGATTTTATATATATTGATAAGATAGATATAAGAAATAAACAGCTAACTAGTCTATAGAGCAGTACAAATGGCTCAGTGCAACTCACTTCCCTGAGACAGCTAATACCCTGGCAGTCCTTCAAGTCTTGAGAGGTGCCGGGTGCAAGTCCAGGAAGCAGACAGCTGAGTCTTCTGTAGAGCAATTCAGGCTATGCGGCTATAGGCAGCAAACAGCAAGGCTGGTCACCAACAGTCAGCCAGATGACAGGGTCCAACAGTCCCCAGCTCAAGAGATGTGTACTCCAGTAGCGTGGCGAGGCAGTTCTTGAAGGAACCTCAAACTACAGCAACACAGTCCACCGTTAGGTGTCCCACGGGTAGTGTAGCTTGCAAATTGAGGCAGAGAACCAGCTAAGGCAGCCACACACTGGTCTGATCAGAGAGCAAGAGACCAGAAAGACGAGGCTCACCAAGCCATTTCTCTCTCTGCCCTTCCATTGATCCCACATGTGTTGATTGGCCAGGTTGGCACCATAAGCCTACCTCTCAAGCACCAATCCACTGCCCTGGAGAGGATTCCGACTCAAAGGGCTTCCGAGGCTGTCAGACTGCTATGGCTTGCTGGCTTGCTCCCTCATTATAAGGTGACCAGATTTAAAGCAGGACACCATTGACAGGGGTGGGTGGGTTCCTGATGAAAAATTTGGTCTATATGGACCAAATAGACCGTTCCCTAGCTTGTCATACATTCTTTCCAAAAATTGGGACTGTCCTGCCAAAAGCGGGACGTCTGGTCACCTTACGGCCTCAGAGCAAGCAGCTTGTGGGTCCCAACTGTTGATGTCTCCATTACGGGGCCAGAGCTTAACTTAAGGTGCCACCAGGGCTCCGTGGTGATGGCTCAGGGTGTGGTTCACTCACTCAGGACAGATGGGAGTCTGGGCAGTGTGGAAGGGGCAGGTTACACAAAGGCAAAATCTATGCAAGCGTCCACGGCTGTTGCCTCCGATGGGCTGTGGATGACAACGGTGGGTGTAGGTTACTCTGTTCTGCTTGCTCTCTGAAGTGGAAAAGTTTCCTTTTTGTGTAATTATCATCAACAGCCAGCGGTTACCTGGCACTTCCTGGCAGATGGTACCCTGATACCTCATTTCCTCCTAATGACCCTAGCCTCACCAGCCCCCCCACCCTTTACAGACCAGGAAATGCCCTGTCCTCCCTCCCCCACACACCAGAGGCTGTCATCTGCCCCAGGGCACAGCAAGGAAGTAGCAAAGGTGGGATATGGACTTAAGAAGAGGCTGATTGGTGGAAACCGGGGCCCTTCACCTGGTTTCACTGATTGTACTTCTTTGTGGCAGTAGAAAGACGTCTTTCCCTGGTGGTTTCGCACTGCCTGCCCTGCAGTTAGTGGCCCAGTGTAATCACTACACCACTAGGGCTCCCCTAACTAAATGGTAAGCCACCAGCAAACTCGGCAGGAGAAAGATAATAGGATGCGTTTACTTCTGACCTTAGTTGACAGCTGGGTACTTTAACCGCTGCAGCACCTGGAGAGAGCAATTCCACCCATCCCTACCTATGGTATCGCTGAGTCGGCATCCAGAGGCCACGGTAATCATAGGACCACCAGGGTGCACGTTGATCCTCACAAAACATTTATTGAGTACCTACTGGATGCGCGGTGCTTTTCTAGAACATGGAGGAGGCAGACAAGGATGAGACCCCAGTGTCAGTTCCCCTAGGGCTGATAGTGTCATCGCTGGGTTCCCTGTAGGGCAATGGCAAACGGTCACAAAAACCAGACTCACAGACATCGAGTCGGTTCTGACTCACAGCGGCCCAACAGGACAGGGTAGAACTGCCCCTGTGGGTTCCCAAGACGTGTCTCCTCACGGAAGCAGAAAGCCTTGTGTTTCTCCGGAACAGTGGCTGGTGGATTCGAACTGCCGACCTTCCCGTATACAGCAGGCTCTTGCTAAACGCAGCCCAGGCAAGGCGGAAGCAGCGTTCTGGGGCTGCTGGGATTCCCATAAGCGCGGCTGGGAGGTCCGAGGAGGCGCGGAAAGCAGCCGGTGAGTGCTCAGGCGTGTGTGTGTGTGTGTGGGGGGTCCTCACCGGTCGCCCCCAAATCCCCGATCTCACATTCCACTCCCCTTGCCACTCCTAGCACTCCACGCTTCTGTCTCCGGCGCTTCCTCCGCCACCTTTATAGCCTCTAGTCTCGTTCCCCCGGCACCTTTCCGGGTCCCTGCCCTGGAGGGCCCTCCAGCCTGAAATGGGACCCCAACGCCGTCCCGGACCGAAGGCCCAGGGTGCAAGCAAACTCCGCAGCAGTCTGGGTTGGAAGGCGCCCCCTCCCTCCCCCACCTCGGCACCGGAGCTGGGGGCGGGGCCGGCGACGCGACGCAGAGCGTGCGCGGCTTCCCATTGGCTGTCGTGCCCGCCGCTCGGTGAGGGGCGGAGCTTCCCAGAGCCCATCCCCCGGCGAGGGCGGAGGGACGAGGAGGAGGAGG
>NW_022104553.1:24155811-24159667 GCF_000313985.2 Echinops telfairi | reverse complement strand
CGCCCCTGCCCCAGCCCGGCGCCCGCTGCCTCCCCGGCCCTCCTGCCGGCTGCCGGGGATACAATGGGGCGGCGGAGAGACGGGAGCTAACATTCCACGGGGGGAGGGGCGAGACCCCCCCCTCCCGGCGCTCCTACCCCAGCGCTGCGCCCTGCTTTTCGGGAGGAGGAGGGCAATGGGACAGCGGGTGATGATGTCCGCAGCCTTTAGCCTTCCCCCACTTGCCGGTCCTCTGCTACGCCCCCTCCCTCCCCAACCTCTCCCCAGGGTGCCGGGGGCCAAGCTGGTAAGAGAACAGGCCAGAAGCCCACCAGGTCTCCCCTGCCACCATTGCCCCTAAACAATGAAAGGGAGTTGATTGGACCCCCCCACCCCCAGCAATGGAAGGAGTTGACTTGGCCCCCCTAAACCTTTCTCTGCTCCCCACGCAGCTGGCTTGCTCTGGAGGGGGCCGGCGCGGAGGGGGGGCGGGCTGGAACCTCACTCCCTGTCACCTCCTGAGGTCGGAGGCGCCCACCCCCCACTTCCACCAAGTCCACCCTTCGGCCCGGGGAAGGGGGGCTCCAGGCCCAGCCCAGGCACCGCGCTCGGGGGGTTGACCTTTAGACAAAGGCAGCTCTTTGCCTGGGGTGAGCCAGCCGAGCCCGGGTTCCTGCGGAGGGCGGTTGGGCCCGAGCCCCCGAGGGAGGGAGGGATGCAGCCATCTGGCTTCCGCATCCCTGGCCGCCCCTCGCTGCCGCCCCGGGCTCCTGTCACGGGCGGCCACGGGGACACAGGGGGTGGGGGGCAGCCCAGGCTTCGGTCTATAGCTGAGAAAGGTGCGGGCTCGGCGGGGAAGGTGCGGGCTCGGGCTCCGGCCCTGATTGAAAGGCTCCGCGGCTCCCTCGGCTCTGCGCCCCCTTTGTTTTGCTTTGTCGCTGTGAGCAGCTGAACTTCCTCGGAGGTGAGGTCAGAGGCTACCGTGTCAGCTCTCCCCAGGAAGCCATGGTGACAGGTCCCGGCCCTCTGGTATCCTCAGCCTGTGGGCTGCAGCCCATGCCCAACCCCTTGTCCAGTAATCACCCTCTTTGCTCCCCCGCCCCCGCCTCTCCAATATTATAAGAATCCAAGGATGTGACTGCATTTTTGTCCCTCGACCTTTCTAGGGGCGCCTCTCAGAGAGACAGTTTACCCTGACACCCAGGGTGGGGATGTAGGAGTTCTTTGTACTTTTCAGGCTCTCCCCCTAACCTAGGGGTGGGTGGCCAAAGGGGACCAAGTGAGTCCTGACCCACCCCTGGGTGATGGGAGAGAGAGGCAAACAGCTCAGAAACCCTCTCCTCTTCCCAAGCACCCACCGGTGGGACTTTGGGGCGTGTTTACCACCCCCATCTCCCCCATGGCTCCTGGACTCCCAGAAGCCAGAAATAACAACAGCTCCCTCCCTACTCAGGGAGTATGATGGATTGGCTTCCACTAAGTGTAGTTCACAGTACAGCTCAGACAGGCAAATGGAGGCTCAGAGAGGTTAAGCTGCTTGCCCAGGGTCACACAGCCTTGGGTTACACTTGAGTCTCAACTTGGCAGCCTTCTCAAGTTTCTCTGTTCTAAACTATTAGGCCTTTGACCTTGCCCTCCTGGTTGGCCCCTTGACCTCCTTTGACCTGGAGGTCCTGAATCTAGATAATATCCCTGCCCCCACCACTTAGACCATTGACTGCACCTCCCCCACCCTTAGGGAAGCTACCAGAGAGCCCTGGGCTGAGGGGAGGGTCCATTGCTGCAGAAGAGGTCTAGACAGGTGGCCTGGGGCTTGGGGGCACCCAAGAGCCAGCCAGACAATCACCCTCCCCCACTGTCACCTGGGCTGGGACTTGGCCCCACTTGCTACCACTTAACACTGCTGGGAGAGAAGCCCAGTCCTGAGGGACCTTTGTCTTTATGGGCACCTCTCTTATCTTGTGACCCGCCCTCCTGTGACCTGCGGAGGCTCCCTGATACAGCTGGCTGAGAACCGCCCCCCCCCCCCCCCATTCTCCCCGTTGGCCCTGCGGAGGCCTTCATCAGGCACAGTGGAACCTGCTAGTGGATCTGCACGGATGTTGATGCTGATGTTAGGGGCAGACCTACCCTGCCCTGTAGGGTCACTAGGACCCAGCGTTGGCTCCATGACAGTGAGTTTGGTTTAGAGCTTGAGTGACCCCCTGGGTCAGAGTAGAACTGCCCCTGTGACTTTTTTCGGCTGTTGTCTTTGGGGGAGCTGTGGGTTCTCCCACAAAGCCCCCCTGGAGCGTTTGAATGCTGCTGTTTCGAGCGTTTAACCGCTGCGCCACTAGGGGCTCCTCCTTCTGTCCCCTTCCCAAACCCATTGCCTTCGAGTAGATTTGGACTCTTGGCAGCCCTGGGTCATTTCCTGAGGCTTTGTAAATCAGGACCGGAGGAGCAGACAGCCTCATCTTTCTCCCTCAGAACCATGGTGGGGTTCGAGCGGCCAACCTTCCCATTAATAACCCAGCGCTTAGCCCAGTGGGCCATCGGGGCTCCTGTCAGGTTAGCCGGTCATCTGAGCTGCTCTCCTCAGTTTTCTCTTCTGCCAAGGGGTGTTGATGAAGCGCTGCTTTAGCTGTGGAAATAGCCTCGGAACATGTGCTGATTGACAGTGTGTGCTTGCTCACGACAAGCGGAGGGCTCACAGTGGGATGGGGCGTTTGGGGCGGCGTGGGAAGCGCCATGTAACTGGTCAGTTAATTTGGAGGCACCACGGGCCCTGGGACCCTGATGACTCAGCAGGCTGCTCACTGAATGCCTCAGGGGAGCAGGAGGGATGTTGGGTGCTGGCAGGTAGAGACATCCTGTATCTGGAGGAGCTCCCTGTATTGGGAAAGGCAGACTGGTATAGGGGTTGTCCTCCAGTGCCAGCACCCCAGGGAGCCTGCGGGACCAGGAGCCAGCTGCCTCCGCTCCTTGGGTGTGCCACTGCAGGGAAGGTGGGGGCTAAAAGCTGGACTGAAAAGGACCTGGCTCACCCAGTGAAGGAGGTAGTGCAGGTGATCCTCTTGCACTGGTCCCTGGGAGGTGCAGGTGACCTTCAGGCAGCTGCTAACCCGGAGGTTGTCATTTGAACCCACCTGGTAGTGGTGCCACGGCGGAAAGGTCTAGCAATCTGCTCCTGTAAAGACTTGGTGGGTGCTGCCAAGCCTATTTCTCCACGCCTAGCCACCCCAGGACGGTAGAACTGCCCTGCAGGGTTTCTCAGAGCTCCTGTAGCCTAGTCGTGAAATGCTCAGCTGCTAACAGGAGGGTCAGTGCAGTGGTTCAAGCCCATCAGCTGCTGCTGGGGAAAGAATATGACCGTCTGCTTCTATAAAGATGACAGCCTTGGAAACCTTTGGGCCCCCTCTGCTCTGTCCTACCTCAGGGCAGTGGGTTTGGGTTTGGGTTTTTGTCCCCCCACCCCCCATAGGGCTTCTTAGGCTGCTCAAGCAGACGGCCTGGTTTTTGTACCGTGGAGATGCAAGGTGGGTTCAAACCACTAACCTTTGCGTTCCCACCTGAGGGCTTACACATTTTGCCACCAGGGCTCCTTTGGTAAAGGCGACTGCCTAGAAAACCCCGTGCAGCAGTTCCCCCCTGTGACACAGCTGAGTTGCCCCAGTCGGAACCGAGGGTACCATTTGACAGATGGGGAAACTGAGGCCTCACCAGGGTCTGTGCTGAGCTCAAGGTTATAGGCGCTGGATTGAGGGAGGAGGCGCTCTGTTACTCTGCAGAGCCCGAGGGTGTGCACCCCTATGGGATCTGATCACAGGGGCCCAGAGGTGCCCCTAGCCTCCCAGCCTCCACCTTCAATATGCAGATATCTTTGTGTGGGGTTTCC
>NW_022104553.1:24119656-24155508 GCF_000313985.2 Echinops telfairi | reverse complement strand
GCACTAGGGGGTGGGGGGAGGTGGAGAGTAGGGGGTGGGCACAGTTATCTTCCAGCCCTTCCCCCTCACTTTCCACCTTTCACTCTCTGTAGCAACAGCAAGTTACCTGAGCTTCAAGCCCAAGATGTTAGCTGCTTCCCCACCCCTCCCATTAGAATAAGCTGCCCCCCCCACTCCCATTCCCCTGTTTCTCTCCCAGTCTCCTCACCGGGTCCGAGGACATGCTGCAGCTAAGTCCCCAGCATGGATGCCACACAGACCCACGGGAACGGGTGGGCTAATTATCCCCAAGGCTCCCCCCTTATTTCTTCCCTCGGCATCCCCCATGCTTGGAACACCTCTGTTGGAGTTTCTTCCCCAGGGACTATTTCCCCCACTGGGGAGAGGTTTTCCAGGCATTTCTATTTTGCTGACAGTGGCTCCCCGGGAAGAGTGCATGCATTGGTGGTGGGTCTGTTTGCAGAGGAAGCCGGTCTCTTCACTTGTCCCCAGTGTACTTCCTGAGGGCCTACTGTGTGTCCCTGACCTTCGGAGGTGAGGGGGTGAGGAAATGGGAACACTGCCCCAGACAAAACCAGCTGCCAAGGGGTCAACGTGCACTCCAAGTGACGCCGCACGTCAGTAGGACTGCCTGGCTGCCACAGGGTTCACGTGGCGGTGATCCTTGGCTCTGGAACGGCAACAAGGATTGCCAGACCTTTCTTTCACACTGCCCCTGGGTGGGCTCAAGCTGCCAGCCTTGCGGTTGGCAGCCCAGGGCCGGTAGCCAAGTGCCTTTTCACCCAGGGCTGGTGGGGCCCAGCCCAGAGGATGGAAATAGAGATAAGGGTTGTCATTGAGGGCAATGGAATTGATTAATTTGGGCTGGGTGGTCCGAGCTGGCCCCAAGGAGGAGGTTCCTTCTCTCTCTAAGTGACTTAGAGAGAGAGAGAGAGAGAGACACAGAGGCTGATGCTGAGTACCAGAGATCATCAGGCTCCTCCCCCCCTGGTCCCCCAGCTGGCCCCTCCCTGGAGGACACTCTTCAGCCCAAATGGGCTACAGATTGCTGCTGGGGCTTCGGTTGGTGCCCCACAATGTGCTGAGGTGCGTCCCCGAGATCCGGGGCTGGCTGCGGTCGGTCGCGTCTTCTCTGTCCCACACTGGCTCAGTCTCCTTTAGGAGCCCCAGGGTCATAACGGGTTGCACCTTGGGCTCCTGACCGCATGCTTACCGGTTCAAACCCACCAGCCACTCTGCAGAAGAACATCGAGGATGTCCACTCCCGCACAGTTACAGCTTCTGCAACCCCACAGAGACCCTTGTGCCCTGTCCTGTAGGGCGGCCTTGGCCTGGAGTCGCAGTCAACTCCACGGCAGAGCATGGGGTTCGGTTTGCCTCGTGAGCGCACCCTCAAAAACTAGGTCCATTGCATACAGTGGATTCTGAGGGGATCTGCCAGGCCAGCTCCATTCGGAGCAGGGAGGCCAGTTGGGGGGGGGAGGGGGTGACGGTGATGGTTGGCATTTTTCAGAGGCCGTCCTGGTAGATTTTCTTGCAGGACGCTGGATGATCACACTAGGTATGATCGGGCTTTGTAGTAGAAAGAAGTTTTAGGAGCAGGGAAAACTCCATGGGCCAGGAAAGCCACTCCGAGGAATTGTTTTCTGTCTCGACAATGCACCCTGTTCATCCTGCGAGGGGAGCCGGGGCTGTCCTGCGGGGATCTCCCTGGGAAACCTTACCCCGCCTGCCCTATACCCCTCCAGCCTCTTACCTCGTCAGACATCTTTCTCTTCCGCAAACTCTGAGCCCATTTTGTAAGGTGGACGATCTGAGTCCTTGGTGGCTTGCCCAAACCGCCGTCCTGACGTGATTTGGATCCAAGACCAGAGTTCCTTGGGAGAAGGGTTAGAGGTGGAAGCCTCGCTGTCAGCCTCGCTGACCGGACAGCCTCATGTTTTTGATGTTTGTTCCATTAAGAAGGGTCTGCGATTTAGCAGCAGCCCTTGTGCACCTCCCCGGGCCCTGGGGGCACAGTGGTTACAAGTTGGTCCGTGATCCGCCCGCCAGCTGCTCAAACCCACCAGCTGCTGCGCTGGAGAAAGAGGGCACTCTACTCCCATAGAGCGTCACCCTCTCAGAGCCTTACAGGGGCAGGTCTGCCCTCGCCTGCAGGGCGGCTGTGAGTCAGCATCGGCTGGATAACAGTGAGTTTCTGAGTGATAGAGGCATGTGTGTTGTCTGCGGTCAAGTCCACTGTGATCCTTGGTGACCCTGGGCACAAAGTGCTGCTTGGCTTGGACCATTGTGATCTGTAGGGTTTCCATCGGCTGTTTGTGTTTGTTCTGTTTTCAGAAGTAGCTTGCCAGGCCTTTCTTCCCAGCCTTCCTAGCCTAGCCTGGAAGCGCTGCAGAGCCTGTGACCGTTCAGCAGCCTAGCATTGCGGCTGTGCCTGTGCGTGAGCTGTATCAGGGAGGCGGGCATGGAAACCCCCCCGCCCCGCCCTGCCCCGCCGGGTCCCCGTGTGGAAGACCAGCCATCGCTGCCCCTCACTGTGCTTAGGGTGAACATCTGCAGCGCAAATCGCTTTCCGATTGTGTGGTTCATACTCAGCAGTCTGTTTCGTGGCCCCCGGTGCAGTTGCCCCAGTGTCCCAGCATTCTTCCCCCTCCCGCCCCGGTCCCCGTTTCTGTGCCTTTCACCCCTCTCTCCTGCCCCTTCTTGCCTTCAGGGCTGTTTTTGGGCGACTGCTGCCATTTAGCTCTGCTCACGTTGACGGTTCTGAGAACATTTCTCCCTGGTTACTCACTTGACAGGCCCAGCTATTGTTAGGCAGAAAGGTCTGAGAGTGGGCTCCCTTCCAGGTTTTCCAACATTGCGTCTTAGGGACCTAGCCTCAGGGTTCCTCCAGTATCAGACTAGTAAATCTGGTCTTTTTTTTAAATAGTTTTTCTTTTTTTGCTTGTTTGTGTACATTTTTCTCCCACCCTGTCCAGGAACTGCGTTCTGTTCATTGTGATCAGAGAAGCCGGTCTTGGTAGCTGGGTACCATCTGGTTCTGCTCTCAGGGCCGTGGCCGCTGTGGTTCGTGTGGTCCACGGTTAGCCCGTTGGACTCACGATTGCCTCCAGTCTTTGATCTTCCTCACTCGTGTTTGCTTCAGGCAGGAAGAGAACAAGGAGTTGTATCTTTGATGGCCTGCTATCAAGCTTTTAAGACTCCATTTAGTACTCACCAAAAGCTCATTGCCTTCTGACTCAGAGCCACCTCATAGGACAGTCGAACTTGCCCATGGGTGTCCCAGACTGTAAATCTTCATGAGAGTAGAAAGCCTAAGCTCTCTCCCACGGAGTAGCTGGTGGTTTAAAACTGCTGACCTTGCCACCGGTGGTTTCGATTTGCTCACCCATGACACCACTAGGGCTCCGCCGCTTAGTAAAATAGGATGTAGAACATTGTCCCTGTGGACTGTGTTGACTTAGCTGTCCAGCAAAACTCTGGCCTTAGGCTTTTGGAGCCCAATGACTCAGTCCCTCCAGGTGTTTGCTTGTGGCTACAAGGTTTGCATCACTTTGCCCTCTCGTGCTGCACTACACGATTTGCAGCCCATGTAAACACGCATGTTGGAACCCTTCAGCCAGATCTGTAGATGCTGGTGGGTGTGTCCCCATATGTTGCCACTCCCTGCCAGTTCAAGTGAGTACCTATCTTTATAGCCACTTGTGAACTCGCGTTTGTTACTACTGTCCTTGCAGGAATGTGGGTGTGATCTTTTTAACTCTCACTCTTGCGTACATCCCCCCATGTCTTCCTTTGCCTTGGTCCCCTTGTGCCGACCTCCCTTCTACTCTACTGCCTTGCGCTCCATCCGAGTGAATGCCTCTCTCAAATGACGGAAAGCAAGCCGAGCCCTGGTATTTTCAGTCACCTCCTGTGCGCGTGGAAGTGGACATGGAATAAGGAGGCTGAAGAGTCAACACATTTGAATGCTGGTGCTGGTGAAGAGTACCAGAAGGACACGGACCACCAAAAGAACCGACAGATCTGTTTTGGAAGAAGTACCGCCCCAATGCTCCTTAGAGCCAAGCACGATGACACGTTATCTCTTGTACTTTGGACACGTTCTCAGGAGAGACCAGTCCTTCAAGGCCATCCTGCTGGGTAAAGCAGAGGGGCAGCGGAAACGAGGAAGACCTTCGACAAGATGGATGGACGGTGGCTGCAGCGATGGGCTGGAACGTAAGAACACTGGTGAAGACGCCACAGGAAGGGCAGGGCTTCCTTCTGTCCTGCACAGGGTCGCTGTGAGTCGGAGCCAGCTCAGCGCCGCCTAACAACAAGCTACTAACAGGTTTAGCAGCTCGTCAGCAAGGAGCCCTGGTGGCATAATGGATTACATGGTGGGCTGCTAAGCCCAGGGTCAGCAGTTCGAAACCACCAGACAACACTCCACAGATCAGGAACCCACAGGGGCAGCTCAGCCCTGTCCTGAAGGGTCACTGGGAGTTGGAATTAGACTCGATGGCTGTGAGTTCATGATTCAAGCCCGCCAGTCACTCCTCAGTGGAAAGTGGAAATCTCATGCTGCTCGGAGGATTTGCAGTTTCGGAAACTCACAGGGGCAGTACCCTGCCCTTCAGGGTCACTGTGAGTCAGAATTGGAGGTTTGCCTGTTTTTTAATAGACAGTTGCTTATTTTTCACACCAGGCAACAAACTACTGCTCTTGAGTTGATGCTGACCCCCCAGGGCACCCGAAAGGACAGAGTAGAGCAGCCCCCCGTGAGTTCTGGGACTGTCACTCTTTGTGGGAGTAGAAAGCCCCATCCTTCTCCTGTGGAGTGGTCTGTGGTTTTGAAGTGCTGACCTTGTGGTTCCCACCACACCCCCAGAGCGTAAACGATTTTTCGTTTTCAGCTCAGTCTTACAGGTCTCGTCATGTCATCTCCGGGGCCATCTGACGATTCATACACACGCTCTTGTTCATAATCTTTTCTGGGCTGCGAGACATTCCCCAGGACGCCAGGAGGTGTTTCTAAGTCTGTTTCTAGGTGAACCAGGAAGGGGTGTGGGCCTTATCAGGAGACTGGGCTCTTATCAGGGGACGTGGTAGCTATGCCTGGGGCTGAATTCCTCGCTCTTGCTGGATCCTTATCTACAGGAGCTCTTGTGGCAGGCACAGTGGGTGGGGCAAAGTCTATGGTTCAAACCCACCACCTCATCCTCAGGAGAGAGATGAGGCTCTTTGCGCCCCTAAAGATCCACAGCCTGGGAAAACCACGGGCAGCTCTCTCCCGTGGCCCATAGTGTTGCTGTGAATTGGAGTCACCTCGTGGCGGTAAGTTTTTGAGTGAGATTTCTATCTTGGCTGCCCTTGTGAGGCTTCTCGGAAGCTGCATCCTGAATGACTTTGTTCCTCCTCGCCAGTATCATCCCACCTGGACAAGGGGCTGCATCTGGAGGTCACCAGAAACCTTTGTTCCGGTGACCTCCTTGTCTGGTCCTCCCACTTGATGGCCTTTGCTGTGCACATGCCACTTGATGTAGTAGTCAGGGCTGGATCTGGAGCCCAGTGACTGGCCCAGGCAGTTTGCTTGCTCTGGGCCTCCGTCTAACTCTGTTCGATGGGTTCCTCCCAACCCCAGATCTGTAAGCATGTCTTGAGAAGTCATTAACACCCATAGCAGTCCTGTAGGGGGTGGGCGTAACCGTGGCGTAATGGTTCCTCGATGGGGCTGCTAACTACAAGGTCAGCTGTTCAAAAGCACCAGCTGCCCAGAGGGAGAAAGATGAGTTAGTCTCAGAAACCCACAGGGAGAGCGCTACCCTGCCCTATCGGGTGGCTTTGAGTCCGATTCGACTCGACGGCAGTGAGTTCTTGGGAACACATGGTTGGCTTTGCCGGTCAGCGGGATTGGTTGACCTTCCCCAGCAGTTCTCTGTCTCTCTGTGGGGGCCTTTTCCACCCCACTGGGCCATGCATGGGGAATCCCGGTGGTGAAGTGGTCAAGCAGGGGCTTGTTAGCCCCAGCGTCTGTGGTTCAAACCCACCCGCCGTTCCTCAGGATAAGGATGAGGCTTTGAGGTCCCATAACGATTCATGGTCTACAGAGCAGTTCTTCTCTGCCCCTGGGGTTGCCCTGTGTCAGGGGCAGTGGGCTTGGTTTGGGGGCCCCGGCGGGGATGGGAATACTAGCTTTTCCTCCAAATCCAGGCAAGCGGTTCCCTTTCCAGGGCTCAGTTTCTTCTCCTGTGAAACAGGCCAATGGTGCCTCCCTTAGGGTCAGTCCTGGGGCCCCAGCCTGGAGGAGCCGGGCATCGGGAGACTGGAAGAAGTGGCCCAGACATGCCCTCCCAGGAGGCCATGCGCACACTCCTCTGAAAGCTCCCCATTGTCCTCCGCCCAGGCGCACAGCGAACAATGCTGGCATTCTCAACTGCATGGCAGCAGAGGGCCCAGGGCAGGCCAGACCGGCCTGACTTAGGGCTCCCCCATTCGGTGCCTCAGTTTCTCCAACCGGAGGAACCGTGACTAGTAGGCGACCCACCACGGGCGTGCTCACAGCTGTGGGCGGCGATTCCGCCTCCTGGCAACCTCGTTGGTTGCACAGAGTAAGAACTGCGTTCCAGCAGGCTTCGAAGCTGTCCTCTTTTGGGAGTGGATGGCCCGGCCTCTCTTCCTCGGCACCACCAGCTGGGCTTGGACTGCCAGCCTCTAGGCTAGTGATAGAGCACAGACCATTCATGCCACACTGGAAACAGGGCTTGTAGCAAGGACTTAAGAGAACCTCGGGGGCTTGATGGTTACGCATTGGGCTGCCAACCACAAGGCCAGTGGTTTGAAACCACCAGCTGCTCCTTGGAGGTAAAGATGGGCTTTCTACTCCTGTAAAGAGTGACAGTCTCAGAAACCCACAAGGGCAGTTCTAGCCTGCCCTACAGGGTCGCTGTGAGTCAGAAACAACTCCGTGGTAGTGAGTTGTTTGTTTTTCTTTTTAAAGAGTGACCGTTTTGTTTTTTTTTAAAGAGTGACCGTTTTAGAAACCCACAGGGGCAGTTCCAGCCTGCCCTACAGGGTCGCTGTGAGTCAGGATTGACTCAAAGGCAGGGAGTTGGGCTTTTGGTTGTATGACTGCGTCTTACTCTGCAGTGTAGAAGCAGAGTCTCCCACAGGTCAGATCCCACCTCCCCAAACCCAGCAGCCAACCAACACTAGCATTTTAAACAGGAGGTGGCCACCCACCCAGGCAGGCAGATACTCAGTGGCAACCCACACCAGCGAGACAGAGGCTCGTAGTGGTAGCACCCATTCCCGCTCATGGCAGCCCCTGAGTTTCAGAACAGGATGCCCCCCGTGCGCCCCCAACCCCCCACAGTTCCCAGTGCAGTCATCTTTCTCTTGCCAAGTGGCTGGTGGATTTGAACTGCTGTTCTTTTGGTTGACGGCTGAGCGCTTACCTGCAGCATCATCAGGGCCCTTCTCCCCTCCTTGGGTGTCCTGGAGCTGGTCCACCCCAGGCCTGTCCCCGTCTCCTGCCTTGCCACGCCCCCCCCTCTGTCCCTGTTGAGCAGGGTTTGGGAACTCACCCCGGCTTGCTAGCAGCCTGGGGGTTCATGCAGAAGTTGTACACCTAGAGGGGGAATCGGAGTCATGGGGCCCAAGGCAGAGGGTTAGACTGGACGGCCTGGAGGTGAGGGGTCACCGTGGCCTGGGCGTGTACCCTGTGTCCCTCGCTCACTGGGGTTTGAAGAACGTTACTGTCCCTTCTCCAAGTGCAGGTTAGGAGCGGCCCCTGTGCTACTTAGAGCAGCTCCCGGGTGGACAAATGTGGAGCAGGTGCCTGGCTCAGAGTGCGCTCTCTCAGGCGGCGGCGGTCGTTAGTTAGGCCTTCTAGATCTGCCAGCCTCAGGGCCAAGGGGCATGAGATGCCTTCCACCACTAAAGGTTGCCCGTTGAAACCCACCCAGCAGTGTCATGGAAGAAAGGCCTGAGCTCTGCATCTGAAAGATGGCACCCAAGAAACACCCCCTGGAGCTGTGCTCCTCAGGCACGCCACAGGTGGGATCAGAGGAAGGGAGGAGGCCCCTGGATCACCCCCGGCCCCCACCCGCCAGGCGAAGCTGCCTTCAGTCCTTGCCCTGCCCCACCCCTGCATTTCTCCTTTGAGACCTTCTGCAGTGCCCAGAGGGGCAGGGGGAAGCTGCCTGACTTCTAGGTGACCTTGTGTCCCCCAGCCCCCTGAGTTCCAGCCTGGTTGGGGACCAGGGGAGCCTCGTTAAAAGCCTTGAGGCTCGGAGGAGCCTGGGAGGCGCAGGGCAGTTGAGTCCCCAAGGACCACCTGAGTGGGGCGGTGGATGCATCTGAGGTTAGGTGCCTTGCCAGCATCTGTTGTTGGCCCTAGGTGGGCCCCTGCCCCGCAGGACACTTGTGGTCACCCACTGGCCCTGGCACCCTCCCTCCCACCCCTCGGCCAGCTCGGCCCCAGCAGCCTGTGTCTCCCTGGCCTCCTTCCCTGAGTCCACACCTAATGGGGCTGTGTTCATAGCGGGCGCCCAGTAGCTGCTATTGTTAGTTGTCTCCTTGCTGACACACAGTAGCAGGTGCGGAAGGAGGGAGGAAGGGAGGGAGAATCGTCAGCTCTTGGCTGTGGCGAGCCCCTGACTCGTGGCGACGCCAGGCCTGACAGGCCAGTAGGCTAGCAGACTGCCTGCGCCTGGCACCATCCCTACGGTCTTTGCTGATCGAACCCTTTTGGCCCGTAGGATTTGGTTTCGATTTTTTCCCTTTTCGACTGACCGTGAAAAGAAAATCCGGGGCGAAGATTTACAGAGCAAACCCATTTACTTGTCCTTTGCTGGTTCGTACGCGCTTTGTTTCAACTCGTTGATTGCGGACACCCCCCACCCCCACCCCACACCATGTATCATTTCTTGCATGCCCTCCCTGTGTTTCCTCTTGGCAGTCCTCCCCCTCTCCCGTCCCTCCTAAGCCGTGTCTTTGGGTAAATGCTGCCCTTGTCGTCTCAGATGGCTGAGTATTCTAAGGTGTGTGGACCTCCCTACTGTGATTTCGGCCTTTATAGACAGACATGCCCGTTGCTCAGCTGATCACTGTGCTGTAGGAGGAGAGGTGGGGGCGCAGGGAGAGGGAGTAAGCTCAGTCCCAGGCCCGAAGGATGACGTAGGGTCGGGGTCCCACAGGTCTCCCTCCAACTAGCAAGCTTGGTCTGTTGGGTTTTTTTTTCAGATCTTGAGAGCTAGTCTCCATTTTCTGCCCCATCCCAGCTAGGACTTTCTACTGTGATTCCTTTCAGAGCGGTCGGTCGTGGTAGCCGGGCACCATGTAGTTCTTCTGCCCTCGTGGTCTTTGGTTCATGTGGCCTTCCACGTGTCTGATCAAAAAACAAACCATCGCCATCAGGTCGATGCTAACTCAAAGTGGCCCACAGGACCAGGGAGAACTGCCCCTCATCTTGCTCTCAAAGAGCGAGCGACTGGTGTTTTTGAACCGCTCGCCGTGTGGCTAACAGCCCAGTGAGGAACCACGATGCCACCAGTGCTCCTATCGTTGTGCCTACAACTCAGGTGTTCATGGGCTGGTTTCCTCCTCGTCTGTCTCAGCATCACAGCTACACGGCAGCGTCTGTTGACAGACAGTGGTGGCGGCTGTGCGAGGGGTGCATTGGCTGCTGCATGGGAAGCCAGAATCTACCCCCGTTCTCCTCATTAGACCCTAAACTGCAACAAGGAACGGGGCCGAGTGAGCTGCGACCCTGTGTTCTCAGCTCCTGTCACGCCGTAAGGGCTGCACAGATGTTTGTTGACTGAATGTCTGATGCCCCATACCACGGGGTGGAAATAAGGACGCCAAGGACCAGCATTGGGCATCCTGATTTTGTTACCCCCCACCCCCCACCCCAAACATGACCTACCCATTTTGTTGTTGTTAGTAAGTTGCCATGGCGTTGATTCCCACTCACGGTGACCTTGTGTGTTTCGGGGTAGAACCGAATCCCGTGGGGTTTTCTCAGCCATTGTTATAACGAAATCCGACCACCAGGGGCTTCTTCCTTGGTACCTCTGGGTGGCTTTGAACTTCCAGCTTTTGAGGTTGCCTGCTCCATTCAAGGGTTTAAGACTCGGAAACCTCATGGAGGGTCTGTGAGTTCAGCACCCCATGGCAGTGGGGTTTGGTTTGGTTAAGCAGCCATCAAACCCCCCTCGGGTAGTACTCGGCCACTAACCTAAGAAAGGCCCTGCTCGGCTGGCCCCGGCCTTCCCACCTCTGGCCTCAGTGGCATTTCCAGGCCATCTCAGGGAGGCTTTGTGAGGGGCTGTTTGCATCACGCTTCTCCTCCGTGTCTTTATCAGAAGGAGCCCTGGCAGTGTGGTGGTGAAGTGCTCAGCTGGAAGGTTGGCTGTTCGACCCCACGGGCAGCTCCAAGGGAGAAAGCTGGGGCAGACTGCTGCTATGGAGATCGACAGCCTCAGAAACCCTGTGGGATCCTCCCACTCGGCGCGGGCGCGTGAGGGTCACCCTAAGGGAGGCAGGCAGTTGAGGGTTAGCTGAGTGAAGGGAGCCTCCTGACGTTTGCCCAGCATTTCGTCTCCTCCACACCCCCGTCCACAGCCCACTGTTTCAATGTGGAGCCTCCAGAAATTTGTCACATTGTCACCGAAGGGCAGAGAGCCCAGAGAGCCCTCCGATTGACAACCGGAACTGTTTTATTGTAGCCTGGGATTTGTAACAGAGCCGCCGGAAGGAAACGATGGTGTGGCTATGTAATTCGTTATTGTTACATTGTGTGTCTTGTTTCAGTGTCACGTTTAACACAACAGCATCAGCACCCTGGGGGCCACAGCCAGTCTGCTTTTGGCTCCTCACCAAAAGGTTGAGTCGATCTAACACAGGGGGACCCAGGTGACAGGCGGTGTGGAACTGGCCCAGAGAGTTCTCTGGGCTGACACCCTCACAGGACCAGATAGACCCGTCTTTTTCTCTTAGACCTGCAGGGGGGGGGCTTCGAACCAGCAACCTTCTGTTGGGCAGCCGAGGATATGACCCTTTGGCCACTAGAGCGGCTTGTTCAATTTGTGCATCTTTTGTGCTTTTGACCTTTAGGTTAGTGAGTAAGCTCAGTCAATTTCAACTCACACTGACCCTACAGGAAGGACAGGGCTGTTCGATGTGCCTTACGGGGCTCACGGGCTGTAAAAAAGCACCAGAGGAGTCCTGGTGCCCTAAGTGCTTATACTTTGGGCTGCCATCCACAAGGTCAGTTTGAAACCACAAGCCACTCCTCAGGAGAAAGACGAGGCTTTCCACTCCCGTGAAGAGTTACAGTCTCGGAAACCCACAGGGGCAGTTCTACCCTGTCTCCAGGGGCCGCTATGAGCCAGAAGTGACTCGGTGGCCTGGCCGTGAGTTTGCTTTGGGTTCATTGTCTTTACTGCATGTGCGAGAATGGAACTATGTGAAAGTGTGAAATATTGTGAGACTGCCCAGCATGGGACAGAACCACAAAGGGAGCGCAGGATTATGAAAAAACGGTGCCCATAGGCTCTCCACACAGGGTATCCACCAGCCGCCCCTTTGTGGGAAACTGCAGGGTCCACGATGCTGTGGGCAGGAAAGCCCAATGAAAGGAGGCGGGGCCCGAACCGGCATGGGCTTGCGAGGAGGCCTGTGTGGGCATGAGTGCCAGTGCGCCTGGCAACTCGTCTGGGTATGTTCGATGAGGTGTCTCAGAACAGACGCACACCAAACACGGGGATGCATTCATCCGTCGGTGGAAATGCTGTGACCAGGGGCTCCCAGGAACCCAACCTCTATGTCGATCGGGCTTGATTCCGCCATGATGGTGACCTTACAGAGTCCAACGAGCGAGCGCAAGCTAGCCACCTTCTGCTCAGCCACCACCCGCCCGTCTGTGTAGGCCTGTGTGCTGCGCAGCAGGTGTCAGCCGGGCGTCCTGACCACGGCAGGCCAGGGCTCGTCTCCCAGCACAGCACAGCCAGTCTTCTGTCGTGACCCCGAAGGTTTGTGTTCTAGAAGTAGATCACCAGGCCTTTCTTCGTAGCCCGGCTGCATCTGGAGGCTCCCTCGAAGCCTCCCCACCAAAGGTGACCTTGCTGGTGTTTGACAAAGGGGTGGCCCAGCTTCCAACATCACAGCAACACGCACGCCACCAGAGGACACGCTGACCAACGGCGGGTGGCAGCAGGGAGGTGGTCGACAGCGGTGCCTGTGGTTGGGGGAACACTGACCCCAGAGAATCAAGTTCGAGCACTTTCTAGACGGATGCTGAGAGGAGAACGAGGAATGAGTGAATGAGGTTATGAGTGGAAACGTCTCAGGAGGCAGGCCCCTGGGAGGTTTCTGAAGTGTTTTGGATGAGGACGATCCCCCAGAAGGACAGGAGAAAATTAAGGCTCAGTCTTGGTGGCCACCATGTGTAGGGGCAGAAGCAAACACAGTAGCTGCTAAAACGGAAAGAAGGGAGATGTGTGCGTGGAGGAGTGGGATGGGGCCATGGCAGTGTCTCCAGGGCAGAGGGGGCCGTTTCTGAAAAGTCTTCACGGAGCTGGGCTGGAGGTCAGGCTCCTGGATCCGCTGCAGGTTGTCCAGGAAGCAGGAGTTTCAAGAGATGAGTGAGCAGGGGTAGTAGAGCGGCCGGAGCCTTGGAGAAGGGGGCTGTGTGCGTGGAAGGAAGAGGGAAGGAATGGAATTCTTGGGAAAAATGGATCCCCCACCACCCCTTGCATCCCACGGTAGGGAGAGAGGGCTTTCTACTCCCACGGAGAGTTACAGTCTTGGAAACCCTCAGGGGTAGTTCCACCCTGTCTTATAGGGTCTCAGGGAGTCGGCACAGACTCAGTGGCAGGGAGTTTGGTCTCATGGGAAAGATGCTGGTCCCCAGGTGGCATATCCCGTTTGCCGGCGACTGCTAACCTGAAGGTTGGCAGTGGTTTGAACCCACTGAGCAGTGCCCAGGAAGAAAGGCCGGAGGGCTGTTTGTATAAGATGACGGCAAAAAACACCCTCTGGAAAACCCTGCTCTGTAACACGGGGCCCCTGAGTCGGACTCGATGGGACGCAACGAGCTGGTAGGAAAGATGACCTCGGTGGACACTGCTTGTTGATTACTCTGCGGTACAGTGGAGAGGGATTACTGGCCACCTCAGCCGTTTCCCATAGGCAGCCACAAGGGCCACGGCCACCCGAGCTCCGTTTCCAGATCTTGTCACTGCCCCAGACGGAAACTTGGTGTCATTAAGCAGTGCAGCCCGACTGCCTCTTCCCTAAGCTCCTGCCTACACCCTTTCCCTTGCTGGATCTTCCCTCTCAGTGGGGCCATAAAGTAACTATGGCTTTGCTCCGACACCCTCCATCCGGCAGTGTCTCAAGGCCACTCAGGGTGGCAGCAGGTGCCAGACCCTCATTTGTCTTGATGGCGGTGTCACATCCAGGCCACCTTTGGTGGATCCATTCATCCCTTGATGGACACACACAGAAGTCATCGCATGTGGTTCCTAGACTCGTGGGGCGGCAGGCGGCTAAAAGCTTTTGATAGAGCTGTGAGAAATATATTTCGTTTTTTGTGGGAAGAGAGACTAGCCTTTGTGGGGCACCCATTGTGTTCCACGGACGTGAGGGACACCGTTTCATCTAACCCTCGAAGCTGGTCTGGGAAGGGACACACATCCCCTTTACACTGCGGATGCAGACTCAGGGCATGAGGCAGCAGCTGGTGTGCAACCCCCGGGTCCCCGAGAGGCTGCCTTTGGGGCCTGGCCTCCCTTGGAAAACAAGGGGCTGGGCTCACTCTGTCCCAGGGCCAGTGTCCCTCGGGGAGGGCCCACATCTCGAGAAGCCTCAGTTCGCTCCCCCTCCCCTGGTAAAACAGCATGTTGGTGTGTGTGTGTGTGTGTGTGTGTCCCAAAGTTGATCCCCTGCCTCTTGGTGATCGTGAGCTCCATGGGACATGGGTATACAAGGCTCTGTCTGAGTCTGTCTTCACGTCCACCGGTCACAGACCTAGGAAAAGGACTGCCTGATCTTGCGGCAACTCTCAGAAAAGAGCCCTAGTGGCCTAGTGGGTGACGTGTTGGGCTGCTCATCACAAGGTCCGCGGTTTGAAACCACCAGCCGCTCTTGGGGAGAAAGAGGAGGCCTTCTTCTCCCCTAAAGAGCTACAGCCTTAGAAACCCACAGGGCCGTTCTGTGAGTTGCAATGGACTTGATGGCCGTGAGCGTGGTTTCTTTGAGGGTAACTCTCATGCTTGACTTTTTGAGGAAATGCTGAAAACAGGCAGCCAGGGATTTAAGGAATGATCAGGTTGTCCTTGGGGGCCCCCGGGAGTCCACAGGTCAACCGCTAGCCCCTGACTTCTTCCTGTAGAACACGGAGTGGTCTGAACTGGGCTTACGCCCTCGGTCTCGTCTCTCCTTGCCCGTCTGTCTGCACACGTGGTCCTGGGCTCGGTTCTCCGGAGGAGCAGAGCAAGTGGAGCATGTCCGCACGTACGAGCACCTGTGTTGTTGCGGCTGTGGGTGCCGTCGGCTTGGTTCCCGCTCACAGTGACCCTGGGTCCAGCAGAATGAAGCACTGCCTGCTCCTGAGCCACGCTCACAGCTCTCCTTAGGTGTGAACCCACTGTCGCACTCACCGTGTCAATCCATCTCGCTCGGGTGGCTCTCACTTTTTGCCGCCCCTCGACATAATCATATCCGAACCAGACCCCCTGCCATCCGGTCACTCTGATTTGACGCAGGATTCCCTCAAGGCTCTGAATCCACGGATGCAGACTGCCTCCTCATTCTCTCCCTCAGAGGGGCTAGTGGATTTGAACTGCCCACCTTGTGGTTGGCATCTCAACGCCGACCCCCACGGCACCACAGAAATGACACTGTGGAGACTGGCGGGTTCCACATCCATGGGTTGGGGGTCAGGCTTGGGTCTTTCCCCGACTCACAGGGGTGCAGGGGGCAGGTGAACCCACACTGGGCTTCAGGAGATGGCAAAACCCAACACCTGCTGGTCGGACAGCAGGCTGCTGACTCAAGTCCCAAGAACCAGGGGTGAGAGGGTGACAATCCGCATGCAGGATCAAGACCCCGAACTTGGCCAGAACATCCGTGCATTGGATGCCTGCCACACCCCAAAGGAAACACCCCTGATTGGCCGCTCACGTTCGATTGGAAAATGGAGGATGATAACATTTGATCTCCCCAAACACCGAGAATCACGGAGTAGCTGACTCATGACCTTCACCACCACACACAGCCAGTGTGTCGCCTCCGCTTACAGTGACCTCTCCAAGAGTCTGTGGGCTCCTCCCTGTCCAGCCTTCTGCTTAGAGTCCACCTCCTCAAGGACGCCCTTCTCACTTGCCCTGCTGACCTGCGTTCACCCCCCTCGGTTTATTCCCAGCTGACCACGTCCTCAACATGTACTGACTAGATGGGAAGCCAGGTGAACCTTACACCGTTTGGGTTGTCGCTCAGGCTCTGAAAAGACTGGAGATGTCGGAGAAGAAAGAAAAGATTCTAGAAGAGGCAGGAGGGGTGCTGCTGGGCCGGGCTTCTCAAACTCGTCTGCCATGGAGTCCTTTCCGACCCATGAGGGGCCAAGTGGGACAGCAGAACTGCCCCTGTGGGTTTCCGAGGCTGTCAGTCTCATTGCTCTCCCTCAGACTGGCCTGTGGTTTCAAACCACTGACCAGGTTAGCAGCCCAGTGCGAACCCTCTTTTCCAGGCTAGGGTTTAGAGTGA
The DNA here is from genome assembly GCF_000313985.2 of Echinops telfairi. Lineage (NCBI taxonomy): Eukaryota > Metazoa > Chordata > Mammalia > Afrosoricida > Tenrecidae > Echinops > Echinops telfairi. Next base: position 24,139,752 of record NW_022104553.1, on the reverse strand, counting down.
AGCTCCCTCGCCGGTCAAGTGAGGAGGAAGCGGCAGGAGATGCTTACGCAACTGAGGAGGCCCCCAGGCCGCCAGTTGGACCTCTGTGGAGAAGCAGGAGGAGGGTGGGGGCCTGCAGGTGCTGGGTGGGGGCCACAGTGGCCCCTGGAACTGGCCCCATTTGTCTTTCTCGGCCTGAGACTCTTACCAGCAAGGGGGAAGTGGGGGATGGGGGCGGGGCGGTGGTAAGGACAGGGGAGGTCAGGTTTGAGCTACCTACTCTGTGTTAGCCGGGTAACAGGTAGCCCGCAATGCCATCCAAGCCTCGCTCCTTACGTGGCACAGAGAAGGGTGAGAAGGGAAAGTGAAGGCAGGCGGCTTCCCAGAGGACTCCCACAATTCACTGTTCAGCCGCGCCCCCCGCCGCCCAGCCACGCCCCAGACTTGCTCTCAGGGCCGGGTGCAGTGAGGTTCCGTGGGGAAGGCTCAGGGAGCTGGGCGCACCCTGGCCAGGTCCAGCCCCAGCGCTGCTCGTAGCAGGTGTGAGAGCCTCTTTTGTTGAAAGTCATCTAGCTGTACTGATCTGCTGAGGTCTTCTGGTTTTGCTCTGTTTGTTTTTTTCATCTGGACAATGGGTCACTGTACCCACCTCCTACTTAGACCCCGCTGGGAATAAATACTTGTCAGACACCGACGACAGTTCCGGTGGGAGGGGGAGCCAGCGTTAATTGCTGGTTGATCTGTTTATGCCTGCTGTTACGAGGGTCTGTGTGAAGGGTCCTAAACAGATGCACCCAAACCCAGCACCATCGAGTGGATTCCGACTCATGAAAGACAACCCTGTAGGACGAAGTAGAACTGCCCCCATAGTTTCCGAGACTGTGGTCCTTACGGAGACAGACCACCACAGCGCTGCTGCTGCTGCTGCTGCTGTGTCCGAACTGCTCACCCTGTGGCTAACGGACCGACGCGTAACCCATGGCACCCCTAGGGATCCCAACTGATCTTCCCACCCCAAACCCACTGCCCATAAGTCAACTGTGGACCCACAGTGACCCTCTACTGTCGATCCTGACTGGTGTAAACGGCCTCTAATTTCTCCCCTAGAACAGTTGCTGGGTTTGAACTGGTGACTTTGCAGTGGGCAGCACCAGGCGTAACCCACATTGCCACAAGCCCCCCCCCGCAAAATCCTTCGCCAAATTTTGGGTTGTCGAGCTAGGAGTGTGGTTATGTGGGGACAGGCTTGTGTCCTCAGAGCAGATCCCCCCACCCCAACATGACCCAAGAACTCCTCTTCCCGCAAGCTAACATTTTCATGGGCGGATCGCTGTGGAATGTAATTGAGATCCTGTATCCTCAGGTGCGTGGTTAAAATGAAAAACAACTCACTAATTGAGTTGTCTCTGACTCGCAGCCACCGTGTTGGACAGAGGAGAAGCACCCCTGTGGGTTTCGGAGACTGTAAATCTTTACCGGAACAGACAACCTCACCTTCTTCCGCTTAGGAAGGCCTAGTGGTTTCAAATTGCTGACTCTGTAGTTAGCCGCCCAGTGCTTAACCCACTGCACCACCAAGCCCTCTTCAGTACGCAGTGGTTCATAACAACCCGCTGCTGTCCGGTTGATTCCGAATCGCAGTGACCCTACAGGACAGGCCAGCTCCCTAGGGTAGACAACCACATCTTTGTCCCAAGGAGTGATGGGTGGGTTTGAACCACCAGCCTTGTGGAATGTAGGAGCACTGTGTAAATGCCGTTTGCAATCCTTAGCACCACTGCTGCTCTGATGATCACTGTTGCTACTGATAGTACTGACCGGTCTTCAGGCCACACCTGCTCGAGCAGACTGGGGGCAGGGGTGGGACAGTAGTGGAATTCTTGGCTCCCAGGCAGGAGACCCAGGTTCCATTCCTGGCCAGTGCGCCTCACAAGCACCTATCTGTCCCTGGAGATGTCAGTACTGCTGTGATGCTGAACAGATGCCAGCAGAGCTTCCAGGCGGAGATAGACTAGGAAGAAAAGCCTGGTGCTCTACGTCTGAAAATCAGACGGTGGAAGCCCTCTGGATCACACTGGTCCGATCCCACGGGACGTGGATCTCCCTGATCCCGACCTGACAAGGCAGCTGGGCCGGATGCCGGGGCTGTGCTGTGGTCAGAGTTTCTCAGGCTTTAATGAGCACAGAAGCTCCACGCGGGCGAAATCCTTGCGACTCAGAGCGACCCGATGCACAACATAACAGAACCCTGCCTGGTGCTGCACCGTCCCCACACCTCCTCCAGGAAACCACGTCTGACGTCTGTGAGCCCAAGTCTCCACCATTCCTGCTTCTAAGGAGCATTCTGGTTGTACAACTTAAATACCTAGAACGCCTGTTAAGATGTGGGTTCTGGGAAAACGAGCAAACGATACTGAGGGCTAAAGTAGAGGGCAAATGTTGTGAGATTGACGAGGGCAGCAGGTGTACATAGGTGCTTGACTCAATGGATGGATGGACAGTGATAAGAAATGTACGAGCCCTCAGTAAAATAATTTTATAAAAAGAATGAGGGTAACAAATACACAAATGTACAAATGTGCTTTATACAATTGATATATGGATTGTGATGAGTTGTATGAGCCCCCAATTAAAAAAAAAAAAGATGTGGGTTCTGACCCCACAGGGCATTTCTCACATGTTCTCAAGGTGAGGCGAATGCCGCCGCAGGTCTGGGGACCCTACTTAGAACAGCAAGGGTGTGGCCTGGTTTTCCAGCCATTCCGGAATGCTGCTGATGCTGCAGGAAGATTCCTTCGCTACTGCCATCCAGTCACTTCAAACTCCGATTCATCTCGACCCGTAGAGCAGGGGTCCTCAAACTTTTTAAACGGGGCCAGTTCACTGTCCCTCCGACCCGCTGGAGGGCCGGACTGTAGTTTAAAAAAGACTGTGAACAAATTCCTATGCACACTGCACGTATCTTATTTTGAAGTGCAAAACAAACAGGGCAAAAACACCCGGCGGCCTGGATATAGCTCCTCAGTGGGCCGCATGTGGCCCACAGGCCGTACTTTGAGGCCCTGCTATATAGGGTTTCCAAAACTGTCGGTCTTTACGGGGACAGACAACCTCATCTTCTGCAGAGCAGCTTAGGGGTTTGAACTGCTGGCCCCTCCGCTAGCAGCCCAGTGCCACGGGTCTCTAAATCAGTTGATGTGGGAAAACGTTAAGCAGGGTGCACCACGCAAGTCTTTTTAGCGTCCCCTCAATCTGCTCTCCAGAGGCGACTTGTTTGAATTTCGGGGTGCATTCTGTCAATTCCCCCCCTTTTTTATCATTTTATTAGGAGTTCATACAACCCTTAGCACAATCCGTACATACATCAATTGTGTAAAGCACATTTGCACATTCACTCTCATCATTCTCAAAACATTTGCTCTCCACCCAAGCCCCTGGCATCAGCTCATTTTGCCCCCTCCCTCGCCGCTCCCCCTCCCTCATGAGCCCTTGATAATTTATAAATTATTATTTTGTCATATCTTGCCCTCTCCGACGTCTCCCTTCACCCACGTTTCTGTTGTCCGTCCCCCAGGGAGGGGGTTGCATGTGGATCCTTGTCATTGGTTCCCCCCAGTGCCCCCTTTCTGTGAGGATGTCTTTACGATACGACGAATTTTGTAACTCACTCCTTTAATTTAACAAATGCCTTGGCGTTAGTTCCGTGTCGGTCATCTAGAACCGCCTCTCCTGCTCCCCCTTCTGTATTTTATCCTGTTTGGGGTAAAGGTTCGTAATGTCCCTTCGGTTCCAGTGATTCAGCAGTTGCTGCCTGAGCTGTTCGTGGCCACTCGTTACATTTTTCCTGTGAGCAGTCTCGTCTCCTTTCTGGTCGTTCCCTTTTCTTTAATCTCGTTTCCCTAACGACCCTCCTCTGCCCCTCCCCTGTCGTCTCACCTTCGTTTTAAAGTCATTGTGGTCAGCCTGGCTTCATACAAAGGATTGTTTTTTAAGGAGCACATACTCAACAGGTGATATTTGCTATTTTATGAGCCAGTGTTTTACTCAGTTAAAAAGGTAGCTTCTTTTAGTGGCTAGTTTTTAGTTTAGGGTTTAAAGAGTATCTCAGGCAGTAGTTGTTTTGGAGAATCTTCTAGTAAGCGTGGTTTTCTTGTCAGAATCTGGAATTCTGTTGCACATGTTAGAACCTTATTTTTTTTAACAGCCGAGGCGTATCATCTTTATTTCAGTCTCACACTTTTGATGTTGACGTAGGTTTGGTTCCAGGATTTGTTTCCCCCTTAATGTATATGTATGTTTGTATTTAAAGTATGTTTATATTCAAAGTGTATTTATTTTTAAAGTGTGTTTCTTGTTGATAGCATGTGGTCGAGTATACACACAAGTTGGCTTTTACAAGTTTGTAGGGAAATGGAATGGAAGGATCATGATGTTTTTCCTGCGAAGTTTTCACCGCCAGCCGCCGCCTCCTCCTCGTGCAGTCTGGACGATCTGTGATCTTAGGACAAAAAGTGTTTAGACCAGCACTGTTGGATAGAAATCTAATGTGAGGCACGTTGTTATATGTTCTTTGACGTTCATGAGTAGCCACTGCAGAAAAGGAACAGGAAATGAGTTAATATATTTTATATTAATTGGTACGTCTAAAATATTATCATTTCATCTTGTGAACAATATAAGGATAGCTAGTGAGATTTTGTATTCTTAGCCCCCCCTCATGCAAAGACAACAATTCAGTGTGTATTTTACGCTCAGTACGCATCTTGATTGGGTGCAGCTCTATTCAGGGTGTCTACTAGCCATATCAGACTCGTCATGGTCTAGACCATTTACGTTTAATGCACTATTGATGCGGTCAGGTTGAAATCATCCGTCTTGCTATTTCTTGTGTTGGGGGGGGGGGCTTTAATAAATAAAATTAATTTAGTTTATTAAAATATTTTAATAAATTTATCAAAATAAAATAAATTATTTATTTAGTAAATAACATTTGTTTTATTCTTTTAACTAATAATTTTCTTGGGGGGCTCTGACGACTCTTATGACAAGCCATCATTCAGTTATGTGAAGCATACTTGAACATAGGTTGCCGTCATCCTTTCCAAAACATTTTCTTTGTACTTGAGCCCTTGGTGTCGGCTCCTCTTTTTACCCTCCCTCGTGCATCCTTGATCAGCTATATATTATTGTTGTTATTTAGTGTTATTTGTTGTTTCTTATTTATTTCATTTTCCTTTTTCCCTTCCTTCATTTCCTGTCTCCTTTAAGTTAATTGGTTGCTTAGCGCTCCGTTTTTTCACCACCACTGATTGGTGCTCCAGTTTCCATTGTGCATTGTCAGCTCGGACTTTGGCTTTGATCCCAAATGGGATGGAAGCTCTGGAAGGCTTTGGAGCTGAGGAGGGACCCGACTGGACATTTTCGTACCCACATCTTTGGGGTCTCTTGTGCAAGATTATTCCTGGAAGTGGAATTGTTAAGGCAGGGGGGAGCGTGCATTTCAATTTTTGGGAAGCCTTGCCAAATGGCATTCCAGAAATGGCTTCACCAGTCTCACCCCTTGTAAACAGCAGCCAGGATTTACTGAGCAGCTGCTCGGTGCCAGGTCGCTGGGGACACTGGTAGGAACCAGCCCGAGTCATGGCTGCCTATTAACTCTCAATCCCTCAGGCCCCATCTAGTCTCAGGAGCTGTTCAGGATCATAGGACGGCAAGGATCTCAGAAAAACTTTTTATAAAAGGCAAGAAGATTATTTTCAGTAGTGGAAGGCAGCCTGGCTCGGTCCGCTGCCCTGGCTCCAGGGAGTGGAATAAGGGGGTGGACTGTGTTGGTGTAGGGGAGCAGGCATGTGGAGTCCCCATCCTTGTGGATGGTAAAATAATAGTCCGCCTCCCAGGGGGATTGTGTGTGATGATCCAACTAGAAAATGCAGTGTGTGGTGGTTTGCCTGCCCCTGTGGTGGGAGCGGGCTTGCCTTGAGGCACAGGACGACCTGACCCAGAGGCAGACATCTGGGCTAGAGCCCAACCCTGCCCTCCCTCGGGCAAGTTGTTCTGGACCTCTGAGAATCTGTGGTGAGTAACTGGAGACTGTGCCTCCCCAGAGTGTCACAAAGGCTAAATTCAGTGAGGTGATAGCGGCAGAAACCTCAGCACTTTCCCCAGTGGTGGTGTGGGATAAGCACTGGGCTGCTGACGCCAAAGTCAGCAGTTCAAGTCACCAGGCGCTCCTCGGGAGAGAGACTTGACCATCTGCTGCCGTAAAGCGTTGCCGTCTTAGGAAGCCTATATATAGAGCTGCTGTGAGTCAGAACCACTCAGTGATACATTTGTTCTGTTTATTTTTGGGGGACCTTCTAAGGCACGATAAAGTTGGCTGCTCTTACTGTTGTTAATTTAAGGCCTCTGGTGAGGAGTACATATTAGGCCTGACAATCACAAGGTCACCAGTTCAAACCCACCAGCCGCTCTGTGGGAGAAAGGTGAGGCTTTCTACTCCCGCAAACAGTTAAAAGCCTTGGACACCCACAGGGCGGTTCTAGTTTGTTCTGTAGGGTTTCTATGAGTCAGAGTGAGTGAGCATTAAAGAGCCCTGGTGGCACTATGGGTTAAGTGTCGGGCTGCTAACCACAAAGTCAGCAGTTCAGACCCACCAGCAAGCTCCGCAGGAGAAAGACGAGGCTGTCTGCTTCTCTAAAGCTCTGCAGCAGGCGTCCCCAAACTACTGCCCGTGGGCTGCATGCAGCCTGCCAAGGACATTTATCTGGCCCGCCCAGTGTTTTTGCCCTGTTTGTTTTTTTACTTCAAAATAAGTTATGTGCAGTGTGCATAGGAATTTGTTCATAGTTTTTTTTTTTTAACTATAGTCCAGCCCTCCAATGGGTCTGAGGGACAGTGGACTGGCCCCCTGTTTAAAAAGTTTGAGGACCCCTGCTCTAGAGTCTCGGAAACCTGTTGGAAGTTGTACATCGTCTGACAGGGTCACCAGGAGTCAGAATGGATTTGGTTTGAGGTTAATGAGTCCCTGAGTAGTCCAAGCTGTTAAGTGCTTGGCCACTGGCTAGAGAGGTTGGGAGTTCAAACCCACCCAGAGGCACCTCAACACAGGCCTGACCATCCGCTTCTGGTCGGTCACAGCCTTGTAAACCCCATGTGGCTGCTCTGCTCAGGGTCACTGAGGGTCATTGTACACTGAGGACAGCGAGACTGCCAGACAATGAGCCTTGGGGGTTGGTGGTATGAGCCATTAAGGCGCCATGCTGCTCACCGACAGACTGGAAATGCATGCCACTCATAGGAGCCTTGGAAGAAAGGCCTGGTGATCGATCCACTTCTGGGAAAGGCCCCTGAACCGAGACACTCGGGGTTTGCTTTGCTTGGAGTCCGCTCGATGGCGGTTCTTCTTCCTCGGTTTCCTTTGTTCTCCGCGTTCTCTGGGCAGTGTTCCGAGCCTCCTTTCGCTCCCAGGCTCAGGTCCCAGAGAGAGGAGGTCAGTTGCTTGGGGTCAGGAACAGCAAGCAGGGCTGGGATTTGAAGCCAGCAGGCTCTCGTGACCCAGACCTCGTGGAGTTCCCATTGCGTGCCTCTGGGAATCTTCCGGGTTAGACGAGCCAAGGGCCGCCAACTACATCTGCCACGAGCGCTGTGGAGGGAGACCAGCGAACCAAGGAGCCGTGGAAACCAAAGCAGCAGACCGTGGGCAGCACCATCGTCAGCAGTGATCCCCGGGCAGCAACTCTGCAAAGAGATCCGACCTGGCGCGGGGCGGGGCTGTTTATAGTCGGGTTTCACGTGAATATTCATGTGTTTGGCTGCGGAAATCTTCTGATTACAGGGGCGCCGCCTCAGAACCTGCTGGGGGTGTTCTGTGAGAGACACACGCCATCACCTTTGCAGCATCTGGAATACTGCATGTCTGTACCATTCCACCGGGTGCCACAGGGGCCCCGGCTCACAGCGCCCCCACACGCAGCAGAGGGGGACTGTCATGTCTGTCACACCGAGTCTTCCGAAGGAGATGACCAGGCCTTTTTAAGGAGATGCTGCTGGCTGGGCAGTCTGGAACCGCCAACCTTTGGTCGCAGCCAAGCGTACTGATAGCCCCGTGAGCATGACCGTGCCGGCGGTGGCACGGCCAGGGGAACGGGTGGTGGGTTCTCACTTCCCAAGCTGGCATCTGGGTCCCGTTTTCTCTGGCCTTTTAGTCCCTAACCCCTGATGCCGACGTGTATTTCTCCGAGGCCCCTGATGGGCACGCAGACTGCCTCATGTTAGTGTCCTTGTGCCGCTGCCACAGACGTGCCGGTGGGTGGTCCTGGAGTCCAAATCAAGGTCTCTCTCAGCCACGCCTCTCCCTGCTGTAGACCTGCATCCCTCAGAGTGTCTGGTGACTCCCAGGCACAGCAGAATGAAAGGCTGCCCAGCCCTGCGCCAACCCTGGGACGGATTAGGGATCAGACCTGGCGAGCCATTAGGGTCTCATCGGTTGTCTTTTGAAAGTAGATGGCAGGCCTTTCTTCCTAGTCTGACAATACCGCTGAAACCTCCCCGGCATCGACATCGTAGCAGCACGGCAGCCTCCACTGGCAGATGGGTAATAGCACATGAGGTGCATTGGCCGGGAACCGAACCTGGGTCTCCCACGGGGAGGGTGAAGATTCTACCACCAACCCACAGAGCATCGTAGGTGTTCTCTGAATACCTGTTGAGCAGGCAAATCACGTTGTTTGGTTTGGTTTTTCCCTGCTCCCTACCCCACCCTGTCCTTTGGGAAGGTGAGCTGTGTACGAGTGTTGGTTGGTGGGCTGGAGAGAAAAGCACGAAAGGCACTCCCGGGAATGCTCTGATCCTCAGAAATCAAAAGTGTTCCGAGAGACCGAGTGCCTGTGGAGATGTGGGCCCGTAAGAGAATTTCTCAGGAGCAAAGTGGCTTTCCTCCCTTCTCAGCTTGCTGACACGCTTAGACACGCTGGACTAAGCCTCCGGCTGCTAGCCAGAGTCGGAGGTTCGGACCACCTTGATGCTCCTTGGGAGAAAGACGAGGCTGTCTTTCTGTAAGATTGACAGCCTTGGAAATCCTGTGCAGGGTCACTCAGAATCGAGGGTGTGGCCTGCCCGTGGTCTTTTATACGAGGTCCCAAGCCTCCGCTGGCGATGGCAGCTTTGACTTGCCCTCCCTCGGGATCATGAAGCCCAGGGACCCTCTGGCCCCCGTCCCCTCGCTCCCTAGGGTGTGGATCTCTCTGCATCTGTTTTCCTTTTATCACAGTATACAGGCTCCAGTGGGTTTTTGTTGTTTTGCTTGCTTGCTTTGGCCTCTTGTTAAAAGGAAGAGAAACAAACAGAGACAACCCCTTGGTGGTGGTTGAGATGTAAGTGCAGCAGAACTGACCAAGTCCCTTGTTCCTCTGCACTGTGGTGGATGCCATTCTCCCTCCTCGGCTCCTCCTCCCTGAGCCAGCCCGAGTCCGCACCCGCCGCCCCTCTGCCCCCCTCTGCCCTCGCAGCTGCTCTTGTGGCCGTGAGCCCGTGCCGTGAGCTGTTCATAGGAACTCAACGCTCCAGGCGGACAGGCTCTGACTAGAGGAGTTGAACTGCTCTTTGAAGGAGGCTTCCGGCGGGTTTTGTGGTTTCGGGTGTAAAGGTGAGATCTGGGCAGTAGCTTCAGGGCTTCTTCCAATCCTTCCTTTCTCGTTCATCCTCCCTTAAGAATGCATAAAACACTGCCCACCCACTTGGAGTGTACCTGCCAGTGGTGTCTGGTGTGTTCATGGAGCTGTACTGTCCTCACCCCATCCAATTGTGGAACCCTGCATCGCCCTCTCCCCCCACAAAGAAACCGTAGTACTCATGCGGAGTCCCCCCTTCCCTCCTCTCCCAAGCCCCAGACAGCCACTGATCCACTTTCAGTCTCTCCATCTGCCTGTTCCGGACATTTTCTCTAAGTGCAGTCAGCGAATACGTGGCCTTGTTGTGTCTCGTGGCGTAGTGAGCTAGCTGCTCACCAAACTGCCAGCCACAAGGTCAGTGGTTCAAACCCACCTGATGCTCCACCAGAGAAAGACGAGGCTCTCTGCTCCCAATAAAGAGTTACAGCTTCCGGTGTGTGTGTGTGTGGGGGGGCAGTTCTCCTCTGCCCTGTGGGGTTGCTGTGAGTCGGGTGGACTGCTGGCAGTGAGTGTGCGTGTTGGTCTTCCACTCAGCATAGTGTTTTGGAGGGTCATCTACGTGAAAGCATCTATCAGTGCTTCATCCCTGCAAAAATTATTTTTATTGTCTTTTTAAAAATTGAGAAAAATGACCATAAGTTTCACTTGTATCACATGGTACAATTCAGGTTTGATCGGTTTTGTTTTGTTTGTTTTGTTTGCGTAATCGTAAGGTTGTACAACGTCATGATGTAACCCTAGCACATTTCATCACCCCCAAAGGAAACCTGCTACCAAAGCGTCGTCTCTTTACCACCACCACCACGCCCCAACCCCCCTAGGTAAACGCTAATCTCCTTCCTGTCTCTGTGGACTTGCCCCCTGTCGACGTCTTCTCGTGTAAACGGGGTCAAGCAGTGTTTGCCCGTGTGTGTGTGTGTGTGTGTGTGTGTGCAGTGCTCCACGCCCCTTGTGGCTGAGTAGTGTTCCGTGGCGTGGGCCTACCACAGCCTGTGCTCCTTCGTGGTCGTGTGGGCCGATCCCCTGTTGGGTGTCTTTGCCCTCAGCTCCTCTGCTCCGTGGGCCTTGGGCTTCTTCTGTTGTGCTGTCTGTCACACTCCCCCCTTCTCTGGTCTTCCTCCTTCCCCTCTCCCCTCCCTCGCCCATTCTCCCTCCCTCCTCTCTCACACCCCACCCCTCTTCCCCAGCCGCCCTCCAGGGAGTGAGAGTATTGATTTCCTGGGAGCCTCCACTGGGAGGCCCCTCATCCCAGGACAGCCCTGCACTTTTCATCCAGCCCCAGGGGAGAGGCGGGACAGGGCCCCACTTGGCAAACAGCTTTTCCATGTGTGCTGGGGGCTTTTGAAAACACGTGCAGGTGTAAAACTCAGTCGTCTCCCTGCCAACCCCACCCATGGCCTCTGCCCAGAGACAGCGCTGGCAGCACGGGATGTTCCGTGCAAGTCTCAGCATCTCTCTCTCTGTTTCTTGCATCACACACACACACAAAACACACGCACACACCTTCTTTTTGTTTTTAAGGCAGAATAAGGAGCCCCGGTGGCCCATCAGCTAACCCCCACAGCTGGTGCTCTGAACCCACGTGGCAGTCCGAGGGGGAAAGACCCGGGCTCTGGTTCTGTAAAGATGGCGTCCTTGGAAACCCCCTGAGACGGTGCTCCTCCATCACGTGGGGCCACCGAGAGGTGGAATGCTCTCGATGACCCACCCACACAAGTAGCAGTAGTGAGAGCAGTGACAGATGAGCGACAGCGTGGTGGCGCTGCAGGGCAGAATCCCACCTTCCGTCTGGGGGCCCAGCTTCAGTCCCCGGCCGGCCAGGGCACACACCTCAAGCCCAGCACCACCGCTCTGTCCCTGGAGGCTGGAGGCTTGGGCGGCTGGGAGGCCGAATGGGCTTCATCGGAGCTTTTGGACGAAGACAGGGTGGCAGGGAAGGCCTGGCAATGACCGGACGCCTCCAGGATCACACTGGCCCATCTGTGGCCGACCGCGGGGGCGGCGCAGGACTGGGCAGGGCTCTGCGTGGGGCCACCCCAAGTGGGTGGCAGCTAGCCACCACCACCACCACCACCACCATGGCACCGGCCTGAGGGGACCTCACTGGGGTTTTCATTTCACCAAACACCTCCATGGCTGAGTAACGGCTCGTAGGTTGTCTTTGGAGCCAAGGATAATAGTTGGTTTGCTAACCACAAAGTCAGCAGTTTGAAACCACCAGCTGCTCCTCGGGAGAAAGACGAGGCTTTCTAACCCCCCGCCCCACCACCACCCAACTGACGACCCTGTCCTAGAGGGTTGCTGTGAGTCAGAGTGGGGTCAGTGACGGCCAGCAAGATCATCTCCTGTGAAGTGTCCAGCTCTCTTGTTCAGTTTTTTGAGTTCTTGGAGCGGCCTAATGAGTTGGGGGCCGTCTTTCTGTACCCCAGATACACACACTTTGTCTGGCCGATGGGCTCTACTCCCGGCCCCGCAGTTTACCCTACCTGCATCTTTATCCATGAAGAGTCACCGTCTCGGAAACGCACGGGTGGTTCTGCCCTGCACGGACTCCCGTGATTCGCAATCCGCTCGATGGCAGCGGGTTTGGTTTGGTTTGGGGTGAAAGTTACTGAGCAAATCAGGTTTCCGTTCAGCAGTCCATGCTTGGCTTGTTTCATGGCATTGATTGCAGTCCCCACAGGGGAGCATCTCCTCACCTGCTTCCTCCCAGTGATTCCGGTTTCCATCCCCCTCCTCGCCTAAACCCCTCTCCATGTGCCCTTTGGTAAAAGCTACCCTTTCGATGCCAAATGGTAGATTGTTCCCAGGAGTGCCCCTCTCTGGTTGTTGCATCCGCTTTGTGTTGTTGCATTGTTTGGCTGAAAGTCAAGCCACAGGTGAGGCCCCTTAACTCCAGGGCCTCCAAGAGCATCCGCTCTCAGCCCCCTTGGAAACTGATAAACTGCACGAAGAACTAGCAATAGGAAGCTACTGCGGTGGCCAGGTGTGCCCACAGCGGCCCACGGTCACAGTCTAGTTGGGGCGGTGGCTAAGTGCTGTGGGGGTAGGCCCAGAGCCTCTCACTTCCCCAGAGCTTCTGGGTGTGGGCAGGCTGTCAGCACCCCGGTGGCTCCACCCCACCCCTGCACATCCCTGCCGTCCCCTCCCAGCCTTGGCAGCCCCTGGCACTCCTTGGCTGGGTGAGTGATCCTCACATGTCTGCCCCGTGGGTGACCCCGTTTCCAGGTCTTTTGAAGAGGCCACTCAGGGGAGTAGGACCAGAACACGGCCAGCTCCAGCTTGCATCTCGTCTGCCCAAACAAGGCCCCCTGGTCACAGGTGTCAGGACACCGTGTCCCCGTGTCCGCACCGCTTGGGGGGCGGCGGGGCTCGGTCTGTAACCGCGGCTGTTAGTTCTGCTGGTTTCTTATTCATTTTTATTTATCTGTTTTCAAGAAAAGCTAGAAACCCAGATGCTTTCTTAAAAAAAAGAAAAGTAAATCCTCCCAGTTTTCTGTTGGCCCACCACAAGCCTCAAAGCTTCTATCTCTTCAAACCCCGGCAGCGCCGGGCACAATGGGATCAGACCCTAAGGACTTTTGTTTCTAACGTGTGGATGTGGGTAGGGGGGTGGTTGACGGCACTGGTCTGTTGTCCATTCAAGGGCTCAGGCACGATCTGTTTGGTCTCCTTGAGTGCCATCTCAACACCCCCCAGGCCACGCCCCTCACCCCACTTCCTGCCTGTCTCCCTTTCCACCCCCCTCCTCCCTCCCTGACCCTCCGTGCCTGGTCCCTGGGCAGTGGCTGCCTCTCTGGTCTCACATGGTTGAGGCTTCTAGCCATGGCTGGGTTCTAGCCACCGCCATTCCTTGTCTGTATTTGTTTCCGCATCAGAGGGACACGCAGCCCCCTCTGACAGACGGGGGCAGGGGGAGGCGGGGATGGAGGTGGCCGGGTAACAGGTGTACTGGCGAGCATGCTCCTGTTGAACCTCAGCAGGGGCTCTCCTTAAGCCATCCAGACTGCTCTGACTCAGCGCCCCGGCCCCCCTGTGGCAGAGGGGCTGCTCCACAGGCCTTTGAACAGTGACTGCCAGGGTTGGATCTGCCAGTCTTTCTGCGAGTACGCCAGCGCTGCTTACCTGTTGTCCCACCCAGGGACTCCTCCCCTGGGCTTGGGCTAAGGGTTCCAAGATGTAGTTGTTTGGGTTTTGGGGTTGTTTTTATTTTTTTGGCTTGGAGGGTGGGTGGGCACAGTCTAACCCATGACAGGGCTATTGCAGGGTCCCCAGCCTCACCTGGGAGCTGTCTGTTCCCCTCTCCCCCTGCCAGGGCCAGGTCTCTTCACTGAGGCCGCCCAGGTAGCACCACAGCGTTAGGAACCAGCCTCCACCGGCATGGGTTCAAACCCAGGCATTGTGGCCGCAGCGCCTGCCTAACTCCATGTTTCAAAATAATTTCAAACATACAGAAAAGTTGCAAAAAAAACACATGGCAAACCTTTTATACACACACACACACACACACCCAGGGTGTGTGGTTAAGTACTTTAGAACCCACCAGCTGCCCACAGGACAGGGACAAGGCTTTCTGTTCTCAGAGGAGTTTACAGCCTCGGGGACCCACGGGGCAATTCTACCTTGCCCTATAGGGTCGCTCTGAGTTGACGTGAGCGGGTCGGACTTCCTTTCACTTTGCAGCAGAGCCATAGATACCCCAGCATACGCGTGAACCACGTTTTGTTGATCTGTTCATCTGCTGATGGTCACTTGTGGAATTTCCAGTTTGGGGCTCATGGGAATCGTGCTACTGGGAAACGGGTATTTGCGTGATCCCTGCATTCAGTCGACTGGGTCTGTACCTGCCCCAGCTCGGTTGGTTGCCATAGGTGAGGCCTTGGGCTGCTAGCGGCAAGTTGAGAGTTCAAACCCATCAGCCTCTTCACGAGAGGAAGATGAGGTTATCTGCTCCCATGAAAATCTGCAGGGGTGCAGTCGCCCTATAAGGAGTCAGAGGCCAGTTGTGGCAGTGGGTTTGGGGCGTGTACCTGGGGCAGCATCGGTGAGCCATACGATAACTCGGTGCTGAACGTAAGGCGCCTGCAAGACCGTTTTCCCAGAGGCCGTCCTGTGGCCCCACCACCGCCGCCCCCCAGCAGCAGCGCCGCAGGCACCAGTTCCTCCCACCCTCACCCACACTTAATCGTTTCCATTTCTCAGTTTCCATCCCTCTTGGACACTGCTGCATGCTTCCTGACCCCCACCCCACCCCTCCCTTGATCGTTGCCGCGTGTTTCTCCATGAACAGAGGTACTCTGATTGATGATCACGGCGTAGTTCCCGAACACACAAGGACCACACCATCGTCCTGGTCCAGCCGGTGTCCCAGCTCCGTCCCTCGTACCTGTCCCGTCCTTCGTAGCTGTCTCCTCAGCACCAGTCCCAGGTCACCGTCTCCCGTCACCCTGTGTTTGGGTAGGATGTTTCTCAGGTGTCGTTGGTCTGCCCCTTTCTCTTGGTTACATCCAGACGCTGGACCCCTGGCAAGTATTTCCAGAGCTGTGTGCGGATTTGTTCGTTTGCTTTTGTGTTTTAAAAAACAAAAACAACTTGGCTTGTGAGCTGAGTGAAGGTTTACAGAGCAGGTCATCAGTTGTCTGCACACCCATGCTTCGCCTCATCCACCCTCTGTGTACCCTCGCTCGTCCACTGCCTCCCTGTGGCTCCCGCTTGCCTCCTGCCTTCCATCCTAACTCGCCTGAACTTGGCGCTTGTGGGTCAATGCTGTCCTTTTGCTCTCGAATGATTGATTATTCTTTTTTTTTTCTAGCCCGCCAAGTCCCCACTCCAAATGATTATTTTAAAGAGGGTCTGCCCCGCCTGTTTTCTTGCTCCCCAATAGGCCTGTATACTGTTTGCTTGAAAACTGCGTCTCAGGGATGACTTTAATTCCAGGCCCCAAGGGCCCGTAGTCTTCAGGGTCCCCAAGTCTCTCTCTGACAGTAGGCCTGTTCTCCCAGGGTGTTGCGTTCGGGTGCACGGGGTCTCCCACCCTGCTCAGGACCTCCAGAGCAGTGGGTCGGGTGGCTGGGCACCATCTAGTTCTCTGGTCTCGGGGTCGTAGGGACTGATATTTACACGGTCCCTTAGTGCATCACACGTGCTCGCAATTACCACCCCTCCTCTCCTCCAGGAGGGGCCAATAGCTGCCCCTAAACGATCGCTCGGCTCATGAGCGTTGAAGACCCTAGTCACAAAGCCTGTTTTGTTTTGTTTTTTTTAATCCTTTCACCAGGGGCTCTGACAGCTCTCATCACCATCCATCCATCCATCCATTGTGTCAAGCACATCTGTACACATGCTGCCATCATCCTTTTCAAAACATGTTCTTTCTACTTGAGCGCCTCAATTTTTTCCCCTTCCTTTCCCCCCCACCCTCTCTCCCTCCTGAACCCTTGATAATTTACAAATTATTATTTTTTTCATATCTTACACTGACCACCTACGTTTCTGTTGTTCATCCCCCTGGGGCGGGGAGGGAGAGGGAGGGTATACATCAATCATTGTGATCAGTTTCGCCTCCCCTTCCCCTCCCCTCATGGTATCATTACTCCCATTCTTGTTAGAGCCTGTGTTATCCAGAGTCCCTGGACAGGGGAAATAGTGAATGGTGGTGCTCTTTCACTAACCCAGAGGCGGGCGATGTAAGTCCACCCAGAGGCACCTCCAGGAAAAGGCCTGGCAGCTTACTTTGGGTAAAAAAATCGGCCCTTGGAAACCTTAAGGAGCCTAGTTTTACTCTGCCACATGGGGGTGGGGGCAGGGGGGATGCCCCATGTGGGACAATCCCCTGTGTACGGCATGGGCATGTTTGCAGTTCAGAATTTCAACAGGGAGTTAAAGAAAACCAGTCTCTCAACATAAAACAGTAGTACAAGATCATCAGAGGGGACAAAAGGAAAGGGGGTTTTAGGAAGGAGGGAGGGCGGGGACTACACACGATTTGGAAACCACGCACAGAACACGAATGTGACTCAGAATCCCCCGCCCAGGGGTGTTTGGGAACTTTCCTTCCAGTCAGTTTTCTGCTTTTCCTCCCCCCCCCGGGCAGGAATGCTTGGGAGGGAGATGGGTCTGGAGAGCTGAAGACAAGCGGGGAAATCAGGGGAGGTGCAGCAGGGGTGGACGCCCTAGGGTAGTGCAAGTAGTTAACAAGCTTGGCCAGAGGCCCCTCGCAGAAAAGCCCCACCCCCATCTAGTTCCCCCCAAATAAGCCATTGGACACGGTTGTACTCTGATACACACGGGATCCCCATGAGTCAAGTCGCTCCGAAGCCGCTGTGTCAAACCAGGTGGGCTTGAGGCGAGGAGAACCAGTGTTCTTGGCACAGTGTGGACATCAGAGTCGCCCAGAGCCCCCGTGGAGGGCCCAGGGAGCCAGGCCTCAGGGTGAGCAGGCCAGGTCCCTCCCCAAATCACCCTGCATGACCGGAGCACTTGCCAGGAGTCACCTCAGCTTGGGTGGGAAGGGACACAGCCCAGCACAGCCCAGTGAACAGTGTCTACATGTGCCCTTCAGTGACCCTGATTCGATCTTTCAGCTGTGTGGCCAGTCTCCCCCTGCCTTCCCGAGTTGCCCCTCGCCTTTCTCATAAACAGATTGCCCCCTAAGCTTCCCATCTCATCTTTTGAGTGGCTGGTTTCATGTACAGATTTAAAAAAAGAAAAATCCACACACACCACCACCACCACCATCTAGCCAATCCCAACTCACACCAACCCTTTCTACTGGTTTCTGCGACTGTGCACAGCTTCACAGGAGCAGGCAGCCTGTCTTTTCTCCCCAGGGTCAGCCGGGGGGTTGAACCCCCAGCCTTGTGGTTAGCAGAACAGTGCCCACCCCATAGCGTCAGCGGGGCCCCTCCCATCTCGATGGTTCTTTAGGAAGCGTTCAAAGCGACCTTTTTATTACTATTATATAGCTTGGCTGTTGTTGGGTTTATAGAGGACTTCACTTAGATTTTTGGTTTCCGGATTGTTGTCAGTAGTTTATCCAGCCTCCGTGGCTCCAGAAAGTATAGATTTTCCCGGAAATTTGCATTTCCCCTCCCAACTTTTGATCAGGATTCTCCCTTGGAATCTTGGCTCCACTGTTCATTTAGTCACACACACACACACACACACACACACACACACACACACACACACACACCGTGACCGTTCACGAGCTTTGGTGTCTGTGCCTTTGCCCATCTCGTCCATCCGTGAGGTCCTGTAATGCCTGTGCTTTCGCAGTTGACTGACTTTGCTCCCCATAAGGTCTTCCAGCACCACTCACTAGCATGCAGCAGACTAGCATGCATCAGGCTAGCGTGCATCAGGCTAGCGTGCATCAGGCCCTGTTTCTCTTCCTGGCTGAGAAGGCGTCCGTTACAGCTATGTAGCTCAGTTTGTCCCTTCGTCCGTTGATGGCGTTTAGGATGTTTGGCTCTTGTGGGTGGTGCTGCCAAGAACGGTGGCGGGCCAGTTTCTGAGTCTCTGTGTTCAAGTCTTTGGGGGTGCAGACGTAGGAGTGGAATTCCTGGGTCTATTTTCAGTTCTTTGAGCAGCCACCCAACTAGTTTTGCATTCCCACCAGCCGTGAATAAGTCCTCCACTTTCCCCACATCCACACCACCGTTTGTTATATTCTGTGTCAGCTTACCCACGCTGCCTCACTGCCATCCAGTCAGATGCTGACCCAAAGCGACCCCCTAGGGGGTCAGGGTAGACCTGACCCTGTGAGTTTCCCAGACGGTCACTCTGTACGTGAGTAGAAAGCCTCATCTTTCTCCTGTAGGGCAGCTGGTGGTTTCGAACTGCCGGCCTTGTGGTTCGCAGCCCAGCATGTTACCACCATGCCACCAGGGCTCCTCTAGCCACCCTCCCACTGCCATCGAGTCAATGCTAACTCATGGTGACCCCCTTTCGGTTTCCAAGGCTGTAACAGTGTATGAGAGTAGAAAGCTCGGTGTTTCTCATGAGGAGCTGCTGGTGGTTTCAAACTGCCAACCATGGGGATCGCAGCCCAGCGCACCACCCACTACGCTACCAGGGCTCTTTTAGCCATTCTCCTGAGGCCGAAACGGGATCTCACTGTGGTTTGGACCGGCATCTCTCTGATGACTCATGGCGCTGCACGTCCTTCCAGGGGCTTGGGGACCGTTTCAGTGTCATCTTTGATGAAATGTTTATGAGTCCTTTGCCCTCTCCCCCCCCCCCCTCGCCCCCGCCTTTTTTCAGCTGGATTGCCTGTGTTGTATGTATTCCGTTTTGAACGCACTTTGTTTACTAGTCTCGTCAGGTGCGCGGGTTTCGGTGATGTTCTCCCAGTCAGCGCCTTGTCTTGTCGCTGTTTTGTGAAAAGTGAGCACCCGTGGAACGTTTCACTTTCTCCTGCTGCTGGCTGCCTGCGCTTCTGTTCCTCTGTTGGAGCGCTCGTTGTTGGAAGCCAGGCCTGCTTGTTCTCCTAAGACTTAGGGCTTGAGTTTGTACATGGAGGTCCCTGCCCCCACCCCCCACCATGTTTTGTTTCATCGCAGCCTGGTGCTGCCAGAGAGGACCGTGCTTCACAGGGGTTTCTGGAAGGTTCTGTTTCAGGTCCGTATGGTTGTGGAACGGGATCTCTAGATAACACAGCATTTTGCCAAGGCAGCATCTTTCACTTGTCCAACTCAGTGGCCACGCTGACCGCAATCCCGTTGCGCAACCAGCACCGTTGCTGAGTTTCCTGTCCCCAAAAACGATACTCCCAGCTTCCTTCACAACGCCTCCCTCCCTCTCCCTCCCTCCTTCCCTCCCCTCCCGCCCTGGTAGCCGTGGTCTGAGCACCAGTATCGGACAATATTTGTTCCCTTGTGCTAGGCGGATTTCCGCTCCGCCCAGCTTCGAGGTGGTGTGCTTCAGGACTTCATTTCTCTTGAAGGCTGACTAATAATAGTCCATGGCGGGCGTCATCCATGTGTTGCTGACCCACCCATCAATCTCTTGATGGACCCTTAGGGGTTGATGAGCCTGTTGATGGACACTTGGGGTTTGATAGATCTATTGATGGACACTTGGGGGTTTGTTGATAGATCTGTTGGTGGACACTTGGGGAATTGTTGATAGATCTGTTGGTGGACACTTGGGGAGTTGTTGAGAGTTCTGTTGGTGGACACTTGGGGGGTTGTTGATAGATCTGTTGGTGGACACTTGGGGAGTTGTTGATAAATCTGTTGGTGGACACTTGGGGGTTATTAATAGATCTGTTGATGGACACTTGGAGTTGTTGATAAATCTGTTGGTGGACACTTGGGGGTTATTAATAGATCTGTTGATGGACACTTGGGGAGTTGTTGATAGATCTGTTGGTAGACACTTGGGGGGTTGTTGATAGATCTGTTGGTAGACACTTGGGGGGTTGTTGATAGATCTGTTGGTAGACAC
>NW_022104553.1:24118450-24119487 GCF_000313985.2 Echinops telfairi | reverse complement strand
CTGTTGGTGGACACTTGGGGGTTGTTGATAGATCTGTTGATGGACACTTGGGGAGTTGTTGATAGATCTGTTGGTGGACACTTGGGGGGTTGTTGATAGATCTGTTGGTGGACACTTGGGGGGTTGTTGATAGATCTGTTGGTGGACACTTGGGGAATTGTTGATAGATCTGTTGGTGGACACTTGGAGAGTTGTTGAGAGATCTGTTGGTGGACACTTGGGGAGTTGTTGAGAGATCTGTTGGTGGACACTTGGGGGATTAATCTCGGTGTATACTTGGGTGGGGGAGGTTAATGGATCTGTTGGTGGACACGTGGTCTTTGGTCCACATCTGTCCACTTAGCTTTAAGGGTGGGATTATATTGCACTGAGCCCTAGGTCTGAGACCCCAGGCACAAAGGCACACATAACTCCCAAGTGTCCCTCCTTCCTTGGCCTTTGTGAAGCCGTTCCCCTTGCCCCTGGGACACTTCCTCCCATAGGAGGACTGCAGTCCACGAGCACAGGCCCTGCTGCTGCTTAGGAGGGACTGGCGGGCCTCCACGGTGGTTCGGCCCATCCAGAGGTGCCTTGGAAGAAAGACTGGTGACCTGCCTTCCACAACCAGCCCTTCAGAACGCTATGCGGCACATTTCTGCTCTGGCACACCCGGGGGTACCCTGAGTCAGAGCCGACCAGACAGCAAGTGGTCTGGCTGCTGTGGAACTGATACGCGGTCCCTTTCTGTGCTGCCCAGATGAGCAGTCCACCTGGTCACCCCAGGACTACAGAGGGCCACATCCTCATGCACATTGACCAGGGGCCCTGTCAGATTTGGAGGCCATGGTTCCTGTGGGCTGCTGTCGGCCCAAGGAGGGTTCTTGCACTCTCATCCGGGAGTTTGGAATTGTCGGAAATGGGATGCTCCAAGCATTGGAGGGAGAGGGCTGGCCGCCCTCCTGGGCTGCTGTTCAAGGTCTGCAGGCTCATCCACCCCTCCCCCCAACCCGATACCCTACTTTTGTTGTCATCCACGTTTCATTGTTTTTTTCAGTGAG
>NW_022104553.1:24116897-24118066 GCF_000313985.2 Echinops telfairi | reverse complement strand
GTCTTTTGTTCCAGTCTGTGCTGACCTTTTGGTCTCCTGCAGACAGTTTTTTTTTATAGAGAGAGAGCACCATACTCATGGGGGATACCATTCATTATATGTCTCCCTCAGATTTTCTTACAAAAGGTAACCAACCTCAGGCTCCTTAGGGTTCTGAGATTAAAGAGTGTCTCTGGAGGATAGTCGGCACTCCTCTGGCCTCTGGTGGCCCGGTCAGTGTGGCCTTCTCTGTTGGAATTTTGTTCTTTATTTCTGCCTGTTAGGACAGTTGGTCGTGGCAGTCGGGCACCATCTAGTTCTTCTGGTCGCTGGCTAGATGGCGGCTGTGGCTCGCTCTGTCCAGCTGCCCTGTAGACTTGTTTCTTCCCTGAACCTTGGTCACCTTCTTCCCGTTGCGACTGATGAGTAGGAACCAACAGTTGTATCTTGCAGGGCCCAGCTTTCCGCTTTCTTCTGCGCCCCCTGGTCCTCTCCTGCCGCACCTCTCTGCCTCTCTCTGCCTTCTCTCTCCCTCTGGGAATCTCTGCCCTGATCAGCAGCTCCTCAGCTCAGTTCCCCTTTCTCCAAATCAGCTCTGTCCTGACTGGGACCCACCGGCACCACTTCCCTACATTTAGCAAAATAAAACAAAAACCTTGCCAGCAAGTAGCTCACACCCCCATGGCAACCCCATGTCTTGCTCCATTTAAAGGAACAAGTGGCCTTTTTGCCACGGAGCTGCCCAGTGGGTGTCAACCACCACACTCCCCCAGAGGATGACCTGACTGACACGCCTCTGCTGCTGCACCCTGCTGCGCCCCCTTGCCTCACACTCCCATTCCAGTGGTTGCCCCTCTGCTCAGAGATGAGCCTCTTCCTCCCAACTCACCCTGGAGTCTTGCATCAGGCCCCAGTCCCAGCAGCGTCCACAACAAACCTTGAGAACTGTCCCTGTCAGCCGTCGGCCAGCCAGCCAGCAAAACCAACGGGCAGTAAGACCAACAAGGCAGGTGGCAGTAGTAGCTGGAGTCCGAAAGAAACTCCCTGCCATCCAGTCGACCTGATAAGACAGAGTAGAATTCATTGTGGTTTCCCAGGCTTTAAATCTTAATGGGGGTGGGAAGCCTCATTTTCCTCCAGAGGAGCAGCTGGTGGGTTCAAACTGCTGACTGTGGTTAGCAGCCCAACAC
>NW_022104553.1:24102083-24115415 GCF_000313985.2 Echinops telfairi | reverse complement strand
TTGGGCCACTATGGGTCGGAACCGATTGGATGGCACCTAACGGTCACAAGAACTGACCCCAAAGGGCTTCTTCCTCAGATCAGCTTCCTTTGGTGAGCAGCTGAGCCCCTAACCACTGTGACCCCCCAGCATCACATCAACCATTAAAAAGTCTACACTGCACAGCCGTGAACCACCCCCCAAAAAACCCACCAAGCCAACCCCAAACTCACTGTCAAACAGTTGATTCTAACTCATGAAAACAACAGCCACAACAAACCCACTGCCATCAGATTTGTTCAGATTCGTGACCCTGTAGGACAGCGGCTCTCAACCTGTGGGTCGGAGTTGCACGACCCTTTCACAGGGTCGCCGGTTCTTCACAGCAGCACAATGACAGTGATGAAGTAGCAACAAAGATGACTTTATGGTTGGGGTCCCCACCACATGAGGAACTGTCTGACAGGGCGGTTGAGAACCACTGCTACAAGACAACAGAGTAAAACTACCCCCTGGGTTACCAGGCTGTAAGTCCTTTCACGAGCACAGAGCCTAATCTTTAGGAGTTTTTTCTTTTCTTTTTTTGGGAGCATGCAAATGAAATCCTATTTATTCCAATAAGCAAAAGTTCCTCGTCTTGCACCCATCTGCTCATGCATTGTCTTTTTTTTTTTTAATTTTTTAACAGTTTTATTAGCACTTCATCCACATGTCATACAATTCAATAATTCAGTCACATCAAGTACGGTTGTCACCATATTACACTCGAGAACATTTTCTTCTTCCTGGTAGGAAGCCTTCTTCTCCCACGGAGCCAGGCTGGTGGTTTTGAACCACTAGCCTCACTGTTAGCAGCCCAACACAGAAGCGTGACTGACCTGTCGTGACCCTGATCTAGATAGATAAGAGCCCATGGCCATCAGCCCTGGAGGTGCCCTCCTGTCCCTTCCGGTCAGTGCCTCCCCTAGAGGTGGCTGGAAACCAGTGCATGTGGGGCACTCCTTGTGCGTCCAAGTAGAACCGCACCCTCAGTGCACTGACATAACCCAGCAAAACCCTGGCGAAAAACACCCCAAGCCATTTATCACGTGGTAGCAATCATCTTGAAAGACATTATCGCCCCCCACTTCCTCTTCCTGAAACAGCTTCCCTTGACTTAGATTTCACTTGAGGCCCCGCCTCCCCCGGCAGCACCTGCAGAGACAAGCCACGCTGCCCGGGTAGGTAAAAGAGCCGAGGCCGTGGGAGCTGCCTTTCATGCTGATGCCCGCATCTGCGACGGGTCCGGTCTTCAGTTCAATGGTCACACTCTCGGGACTCAAATTCTACCCAAACCCCCACGTCTTGAGTTTTGCCCCAGTGATGCCCCTCACCCCTCCGACCGGATAGCACACACAATCACCGAGCAGTGGGCCATCGGACTGGTGGCTTCTCCGTTGCGTGTCCAATGGCAGGTTTTCTGGAAGTCAATGGCCAAGCCTTTCTCCCGGGGCACCTGTGGGTAGTGGTCGCTGAGCACGTTAACCTTGTGTGCGGCCCAGATCGACCAGGGCCGGGGGTGGCCATACTTCGGAGTTTTCAGTTAGCGGGTCCTAGAGGTTTCTGTAAATGGAAGGGCACCGTCGATTTCGCGCCAGGCTTCTCTCTGGCTCTGCGCAACGCCCCTGTGATCCGGCCACGTTCTTGTGTCAGTAGTTCGTTTTCCTTTTGGTTACCAAACCGCATTGCGTGACGGTCACAGTTTGGCCATGTCTCTGGAGTAAAATGCATGGGAATGAAACTGCTGGGTCTGACTCAAAAGGTATGTGTCTACTTGGCTTTCCTTCAGCCCGGCTTTGCATTCTTCCCTGGAACCAGACGCCCAGTAGGAAGCCATTCCAGGGATCTGGCCGCTCAAGAATGCCAGGCCAGTGGGTGTGTGTCTCTGGTTCCCTTGACCTTCCCCCTCAGAATGCAAAGTGGCTGCTGCAGCCCCGGCCATTGCCAGCACGTTTCACAGGAGTCTTTCGAATTGGAAGTGGGAGCCAGGGTAAACCTTCATCCCGTTTGCAAGCCTCCGTGTCGTTGTTTCTGTTTTTATTTTTTTATTTTTATTGGTGGCTCCTTTGGCCATGATTCTCGCCTACCATGGGTCACAGCAGAAGACAGGCCTGGTGGTGGTGTGTTCCTGAAGAAAACTGGCCAGTGGAGACCTTGCAGATCTGTAGCCGGGACCAGGAGCAGGTGCAGGACCGTCTGGTTGGGAACTGACCAACATGGGTATACGTGGGGTGGTGACGATGAGTTGGAAGGGGCTGGCTGGTTTGCAGCGAACCACTATATCAGCAGAAACACAGAACAACAGCAACAACAGCCCATGGGTACGTGACACCCGAATTACACTCACCATGGTACGCAGCCACCCCCCAGGGCCAGTAGCACGAGTTCAAGCTGGAGCAGTGGGTTTAATCTTTACAGAAGCAGATAGCCACATCTTTCTCCTGCAGAGCACCTGGTGGGATTGAACATCCGACCTTTCAGTTAGCAGACAAGCATTTCAGCCCGCAAGCTTCCCTAGGCCCCACCCCAAGACCGCCGAGGTCTGTATTGAAGCGCCTTCCAGGAAACGCTGCAAAGAAAAGCCAGACCTGTAAGTAACCAAGGTGGTTCCGACCCATGGCGACCCCATGTGCGTGGGACACAGTAGACAATAGGACGTCATCCCTTGACAGAAGCAGGTCGCCAGGCCTTTCCTCCTCGGAGCCGCTGGCTAGTTCTCTGATCCGTCAGCCTTTAGGTTTGTAGTGGAGCACAGACCATCTGCCCCACCCAGGACCCCTGAAGACAGGCCTGGAGAGCCATCGGCCCATTGACGATCCAGTAGAGCGCAGCCTTCAGGAGCCACAGCCCCACGGTGCCGCCATCCTCTCGAGTGGGAAGCGCTGTCTTTTGCTTCTCGCTGCAGGGGTGGCCCTGGGCTGGCAGTGGGCCCTAGGCTGTGAGAAACCCAGGGTCTAGTCTGCACACACCTGCTGTTGGCACATCCCCAGCCCTCACCCTCTTTGTCAGTGCTTTCCCTGCTTCATCAGCGAGCACTCAAGGACGATCCAGAGCCTTTCAAGGTGCTTGTTCTTGGGCAGCCCAGCAGTGTTTTACAGCTGCATCCAGAACAGCAGTAGGGGCCGCGAAAAGGGACAGAGAGACACATGGAAATGGTACAAGGGTGTCAGTAGCCGCCTTGGCACGGCTGTTAAGAGCCAGGCACCAGCCGCTCTGCGGAAGTCTGGCTTTTACCAGGCGCCCGTTTCTGTCGTTAAGGGAATTCCGTGAGAACGCCAGAGGTCACTAAAAATAAAGATGGTGTCAGTTTTAATTGCTCTTGAAACTGCCTTTCTCTTCTTTGAAAAGGCCTGGCCAGCAGGGCAAGGGACCCGCATGCATAACCCCCCACCCCCACCTCCGTTGCTCTCCTTTTCTGGTGGCTCTGTCAGGTAAACAGCCAGCCCACCGCAAGGTTTGGTGGTTCAAGCCCACGTACAGCTCCTCAGGAGAAGAGGAGACTGCCTGCTCCCAAAAAGATTTGCAGCCTCAGACCCCACATAGGATCGCAGCGGATCAGGATCAACTGCGGTGGCACTGGGTTTGGTTGTTTGGTGTGGGTTTTCGTGGGTTTTGGAAATAGACATGTCAGCCAGTTGGTGTTGGTAGGTGCCCATCCAGTGGTCCCTGAACTCGTGGCAACCCCAGGTGACAAGGTAGAACGGCCCCAGAGGGTTTCCAAGGCAGCAGGTGGTCTGGGGACCATGTGGCTCCGTCTTTCTCCCAAAGAGCGGCTGGTGAGTTCCAACCCCTGGGCCACCAGGGCCCCCTTTCTGCCCAAACCCGCCTCTCCTCAGCCAGCCAGGCAGCTCCGTCGACTCCCAGTCCCACGGCTCTTGCAAGCCAGCGAAGGGTTACAAAACCGGGCGCTGCTGAATTAAAATCAGCCCGTTCCTGGCGCTGAGCGGGGACTCGTCATCCGCATGCTGCCAGGCAGCCTGGCGTCCACACAGCCCCGATGACAGCGCAGAACCGGCGGCATGGAGCAGCCCGCGTGACTGTCTGGAAGGACACCCTGTCGTCGTTCGTCCCCACTGCTCTCGGGCCGGGGGTGATCTGCTCTCTGTGGCGTGGTGCTTACGCAGCCGGGCTTCGGAGGCACGGCTCTGGGTTCGAACTCTTAGCAGCGCCCCTCCCCAGCCCGACCCCCACCACTGCTGGGTGTGTGGTTTGGAGCAAGCGTCCGCGGGCACGGGGGCGAGCGTGGCGGACACGCAGGGCGTGCAGAAACGGACCTCGAAGGTGTGGCCCCGCGGGGTTCCGTCCCCAGACCCGAGTGCAGCTCATGAGGCTGGGCCGAGAGCGCGCGCCTGCGCAGCTCTCTCTGCACCCCCTCTGATGGGTGCGGAGCAGGCCACACCCCCAGGGAGACGCCCCTTTGGAGCGATTGGCTGAAACCCCAGGGGGCCCCCCCTGACCGGGTGTGGACTTTATAGAGTCCGTCAAATTCAGTACGTGCAGCTGGCTGCCCCCAGGCCAGTGTCTCGCCAAACCACTGGACGCCCAGCCCGCTGCGCTGACGCGTGGAAGTAGCGGGCACAGAGGGGCTGCGGTTCCGAGCCTGCCGGTGCGGACGCGGCCAGGCCACGGCCCGGCAGTCAGATCAGCCGAGTGCCGCCGCGGTGACAGCGGCTCCCAGCCCGCAGGCTTGCTTCCCGCACGCAGACGCTGTTGCGGGGCATTTTAGATGGACCACCTCTCGGCCATCCTAAAGTCACCATCAGCCAACTCCACCAGTTGTCTAGTTCCCAGTCCCTGGGTGTTGCCAACAGTTAGCCCCTCACTCGGATGCTCAGAGGAAGGTTGGGGGTGGTAGCACACCCACCAGTGCCTACGAACACGGGCCTGGTGATCTACCGGTACTTAAAATTTTTTAAATCCCACTGGAAATCCTGTCGAACACTGTCCCTCTCAGGGGTGCCAGGAGTCAGAGTCGACAGAGCAGCAGCTGGAGTTTTGTTTGATGCAGATTTGGACCAGGAAACTAGCCCCAGGGTTACTGAGGCAACGCTAGCTCATGATGACCCTGCAGAGTAGAACTGCCCCTGTGGGTCTCTGAGACTAACTCTTAATGGGAGTCTGGTAGTGACTAGTAGTGGCTGATAGATTTGAACTGCTGGCCTTGCAGCTAAGCAGCGTTATGCTTAAACTCACTGCACCACTAGGGCTCTGCTGGCTTAACTCTCTGCACCGCTAGGGCTCTGCTGGCTTAACTCGCTGCACCGCTAGGGCTCTGCTGGCTTAACTCGCTGCACCGCTAGGGCTCTGGTGGCTTAACTCGCTGCACCACTCGGGCTCCTTTCAGAGAGGCTGGCACTGTCTAGCAGAAGGCCTGGCATCAGTGGCAGCTGTCTCTCTGCGCCATGCAGCCATGTGCACTTGAAACGTGGCCGGTGCCTCTGAGGAGGTGACTCTTTTGTTTACGTAATTTTATCCTAACTAATTTGAATCGGAAGGTCTGCCGTGGCACATCAAGGAGCCCTGGTGCTGCTGTCAGGTAAGCGTTTGGCCTGTGCTCACCTGGGAAATCGTAGCAGCTCACCAGCCTCCAATCCCACCACCCACCAAAGCGAACTCACCATCAAGGTGATTTCGACTCAGAGTGCCCCCTACAGGGCAGACTAGAACTGCCCCCTGTCAACACAGGGTTTCCACGGCTGTCCATCTTCACAGGCACGAACGCCTCGTCTTCTCCCTCAGAGCGGCTGGTGGGTTCAAACCACAGACCTTGTGGTTAGCAGCCCAACGTTCAACCACGGCTGGGTGATATTCAGTAAACCACTGCCTTCCTAGCCCCTCACCCCGCAAGTCCCAGGTCTGTCTCTCTAAACAAAAGGCTGGTCAAGAAATAGCAACAGACAACACATGATGCCATTGTGACACCCAGCAACTTAATCACAGCTCCCTGGGGTTGCCAGATACCCAGGCAGCCTTCACAGCACCGCTCTCCTGACAGCTGGTGGCCTCCTCTGGGTTCAGAGGCTTCCTGTGTGCTCTGGGTGTTGGTAGGTAGCGGTAGACCTGCCTCACCAGGAGCACCAGGGCAGACACGTTGGGCTTGCAGACTCAGCATCTAGGCAAGCCGGTAGAGTTCTCAGTGCAGTTTGTTGATACGTTATTTGCGGTTTTCTCCCCCAGTTGCCATGCCTGCTTTCTGAGATGCCTCTGGGTGGGCGTGAACCTGCAACCTCTTGGTAGCAGCCGTGCAGGCTAACAGCTTGCATCGCCCCGGGACGCCTTGCTCAACCCACAGTGTCCTTATAGTCCATCTCTTTTCAGCCTCCTTGGCACCATCTGGAAAATGGGTCGATGATAATAATGAGGGGTTGGAAGGACTCCAAGGCTTGTGGCTGGCGCTTTCAGCCGAGCCATGC
Source organism: Echinops telfairi (assembly GCF_000313985.2). NCBI lineage: Eukaryota > Metazoa > Chordata > Mammalia > Afrosoricida > Tenrecidae > Echinops > Echinops telfairi. The sequence continues at coordinate 24,108,984 of NW_022104553.1, read as the reverse complement.
CCGTGTCCCCTGGCTGGCACAAAGGCTGTGTTGTCGTTAGGAGCCGTGAAGCCCGCTGCTTCGCCAGCCTCCCAATTGGTCTTACGTTTGAGCCCATTGTGCCAGTCCGTCTCGTCCAGGGTCTCCTGGAAAGAGCGACGGTTTCAGAATGCGCAGGGACGGCGCTAACCTGTCCGATAGGGTGGCTGTGAGTCAGAATGGACTCTGAGGCATTGAGCTTGGGTTTTGTTTTTGTTTCTGCTCTACCAAGCCCTGTGTTCTTCTGGTCTCTCCTCATAACAAGCCCGAGGTACGTGCGCGGTAGTCCTGCCATCGCACCTAAACCCTTCCAGACAAGCCCAATGGCAGGACACAGCGAGTGGCGACAGGTGGGAAAAGCCAGGGCCTGGTGTCTGTTGCTCAACGTGACCTGCCTTGGCCAGGAAGCGCTGGGCGTTACCGCTCTAGGCGGTGTTGACAGTGGCAGTGGAAATAGTGACAACTGCTTCTTGTCATTTTTTATTGCTTTATGAAGGTGCTTACGGCCGAGTCGATTCTGACTCATGACCACCCCACACGTGTCAGAGGAGACCCGTGCTCCGGAGGGTTCTCAGTGGCTTGCTTTCAGAAGGAGGAAGCTCGGCCTTTCTTCGGAGGCACCTCTGGGCAGATGTGAACCTCTAACCTTTCTCTGAGCCGCCAAAAGAGGTGTCCACCCTGGGTCCCCTGCCCGTTTATTGCGTACCGAGTGCTTTAGGACACTGTGAAAGGCATTCATCCAGTGTTCTCATCCCGTGAGGGCACGGTCTTTGTTCTCCAGGGCTGCCCTCACAGAAATGCCCCAAGGAGAGAGCTTGAACAAACACGTGGCTTTCTCACCATTAGGAGGCGAGAGTCCACATTTGGGGTCCCCGCCCTCGGGCGGGTACTCCCTCTCTCCGTCTGGGCTGTGTCTCCGTCTATGGACCCGACATGCCTTGGAGGTCTCCGTGTGGCTGGTCTCAGTTTTCTCCTGGTTCTAGGACAGGGGTTCTCAAACCACAGCCCGCCGAGGATATTTATCCGCCCCCCCCCCCCCGTGTTTTTGCCCCGTTTTGTTTTTGACTTCAAAATAAGATACGTGCAGTGTGCATAGGAATTTGTTCATAGTTTTTTTTTAAAACTATAGTCCGGCCCTCCAACGGGTCTGAGGGACAGTGAACTGGGCCCCTGCTTAAAAAGTTTGAGGACTCCTGGTCTAGGAGGTTCTCAGGGTCCCTGGACCAAAGGGCCCACTCCCCTCCCAGCTCGTCTCTCTTGGTGGTGGGCGCTTCCTCTCCATGCACCTCTCTCTCTTAAGACAAAAGGTGGGACTTGAAGAAGGGCCTAAAGGTGAGTGAGGCGAGCCACGCCCTCTGAGAAGGCTGTGACTCAAGATGGATCCCCACCCCAGGCCTGTTTCGTTAACATCGCAAATCTCCGAGCACACTCACTGCCATCAAGTGGATGCTGGCGCATAGCGACCCTATAGAACAGGGAAGAACTGCCCTGTGGTGTTTCCAAGTTTATAACTCTTCTCCCCCGCTCCCCACCCCTTCTTCATTTTTAAAAATCTAGCTGTGTATTTTAAGTCCATAACACTTTACAGGGACAGAAAGCCTCATCTTTCTCCCGGGGAGCTTCTGGGTTAGCAGGGCCCTCGTTGCCAGCATTTCAATTAGAGGGTACTTACATCAGAACACTGCATGGAGGGCAGCCCCACAGGACTGGGAATCAGGGCCTCTCCAGGTTTCCAGGTTGGCACATTTGGGAGGCACAGCTTGATCCACTACTTCTCCTGGGAGACATCGATGCCGACCTGCCACCCAGTTGGGCACCATCCCAGAGGGGCCCAGACCTGCTGGCCATTTCGTGTGTGTGTGTGTGTGTGTGTGTGTTTGTACACAGAGACATATATCAGAGAAAAACAACACGCAAAGTAACTGAATGGTCCAGTGACCCAGCGTCAAGTGTTCAACAGTCACACGTACTTGTTACATACTGACCCCCCACTCCTAAGACCCCCAAGCTCCCATGCCCTCCAGTCAGTTCAATGCATAGGGGACCCCACTGGACAGGGGAAGGCTGCCTCACAGGGTCTGCAAGCCCGCACATCTGTTCAGAAGCACAGAGACTCAGATGACCGTGGGCTCAAAACACCCGCCTCTTGGCTACCAGCCCGATGCTCAGCCCTTGGTGCCACCAGCGCCCCTTGCAGGGAGAGCCCGGCGCCATCGAGTGGATACCGACGCGTGCCGACCCTAGGATGGAGCGGCACCGCCCCCTAGCGTTGCGGAGGCCACAGCGGCCCCACGGGGCTGCTTCGCTCCCGTCGCAAAACCCTGAGCTCCGGCCGCGGAGTGGATGCTGACGCACGGCGGCCCTGGGGCGGGGCGTCGGGAGCCGCCTCCGCCGCACCTTTCTCCCGCAAAGCGGCCGGCGGCTTCGAGCTGACCTTGTGCGCCGAAGAAAGCGCACAAACACACATGCCTGACCGCCGCCGCCCTCGCCACCACCGGCGGATGCGTGCACCGTGGAAATGCCGTGCACCGAGGGCGGCCCCGACGTGAGGTGACGTCCGTCCGTTCGGCGAGACGTCCCGGCGCCGAGCAGTCGCCCAGCCCACAGCGCCCCCTGCGGGCAGAGCGGAGCGAGGACCAGTGTGCGCGCAGCCCTCACCACGGTGCCGACCACGGGCTGGTGTTGTTAGGCGCCGGTGCAGAGGTTCGAACCCAGAGCCACCCCATCGGCACGGCAGACCACACCACTGTGGGGCCCTGCAGCGTCCTCGCGATTGCGACGGCGGAATCCGTTGTCGCAGCCACCTTGTCAACCCATCACCCGGCGCGTCTTCCCCCCTTCTCCTCCTCCCCCGTCCTTTTCCGGGACCAGTCTCTCCTGATAACATGTCCAGCGAGCAGGCGAGTCGAAGTGTCACCATCCTCACTCCTAAGGAGCAGAAAATCCTGCTGTCACTTCTCCCAAGACAAATGTGTTTGTTCTTCCAGCACCCCTCAGCCCTATTGGGGTGGGGGTGGGGGACGCAAAAACAAAACTGCTACCAAGTCGATTCTGGCTCGTAGCAGCCCCAGAGGACAGGGTAGACCGGCCCCTGGAGATTTCCAAGACTAGAGCTCCTTTTATGAAAGTAGAGAGCTTTACCCACCCTTTTCCTGAGGAACAGCTGCTGGTTTCGAACTGCTAACCTTGCCGTTGGCAGTGCAACTTCGCCTCCAGGGCCTCTGGCTCGGTACTATTCCTCAGCCTTAGAGAGACTGGTTTTAGATGTGTGCCCCAACGTGGGGACATGGTGAAGAAGCCGGGCTGAGTGAGATAAGCCGGTCACGTCAGGGTGCATTCTGTGTTTCTGTGTTCTTGCGCCCAGGAAGTAGCAAAGACATGCCAAGAGGAGATGCAGTAGAAACCAGACACATTCTCGGGGGCCAGGGGCCGGAGGGAGAGCGCAAAGGAATGTCCAATGGTGGTGGGATGACGGGGCAAGGGGTCGCCAGAAAGTTTGTCCAACCTGAAGAACGTGATCTCTAAGTCACGGAATTTTCTGTGTCGAAACTGGCATTGGCGACGGTGGTGATGTGTCTGCCTCTCAAAACCCAAAGGAACTGGCACCGAGAATTCTGGGTCTTCCCACGCGAACTCCGACTTCAGCCCCACACAGAGAAGCCCCCTTCTGAGCATCCACACACTCGCCTCCAGGTCTGCTGGGGGAACCCCCAGGAAGAGGAGGAGGAGGAAGGGGCAGCCGGCTGCTCTTGAGAAGCCACTGCGGAGGGCTGGCTGCCTGTGAACCTGCCCAGGCCTACGCTCCAGGCAGGGCGGAACCCCACCCCGCCTCCATCTTCCCAGCTGTTTCACACCTGGCGCTTTCTAGATCTTTCCCAGGAAGCCGACAGGAGGAGCCCTTGTGGCAGAGCGGGTTGTGAGTTGGGCTGCTGACTACAGGGCCTGCAGTTTGAAACCATGAGCTGCTCCTCAGGAGGAAGATGAGGCCAGCTGTTCCCCTACAGCTTTAGAGCCATGAGAACCCACAGGGGCAGTTCTACTCAGTCCTGTAGGTGCGCTATGAGTCAGAATCGACTCGGTGACCATGACTTATTTCTTTTAAAGATCATTTTATTTGGGGATCTTATAACAGTCCATACATTAATTATATCAGCATATTTGTACATATGTTGCCATCGTCATTTTCTAAACATTTACTTTTGTTTGAGCCTTTGGTATCAGCTCCTCTTCTCCCCCCTTCCCCCCTCCTCCCTCGTGACCCCCTTGATAAATTATAAATTATTACTATTTTCCTATCTTGCACCGAACGCTGTCTCCCTTCACCCACATTTCTGTCTGTCCCCTTGGGGGGCGGGTTATGGGCAGATCATTGTGACCGGTTTCCCCTTTATTCCCCACTTTCCCCCTATCCTCCTGGTATCACTTCTCCCATTTCTGTTCCTGAAGAGTTTATCTGACCTGGATTCCGTGTGTGGTGAGCTCTTATCTGTACCAGTGTACAGGCTCCGGTCTAAGGAGACTGAAAGGCAGGACTGGGGTCATGATAGTGGTGGTGGTGGTGAGGAATCTCAAAGAGCCAGAGGAATGTGTGTGTTTGGTGCTACACTACGCCGTGGTGTAGTGAGGGGATGACCTGTTTTGTTTTGGTTTCGTTTTTTAGGGAAATCGATCCACCTTTCCAGATCTGAACTATTTCAAGCCTCCAGAACGTGATAACAGAGAGGTTCCTCCCCTTTCTCGTTGCTTCAGATCTTGAAGGAAAAACCAAGCTGAGGAGAGGATAGTGGTTTGAGGATAGGCCTTTGAGGAGGGTAGTGGTTAAGGGCGGGAACCAGAGTTAGCTTGTCTGGGCTCCCATCCCAGCCTGGCCTCTCTACTACACCTGTGGGGATCTTGGGCTGCTTCCAGCCTCAGGCTCCCTGTTCACAAGGTCGTGAAAGGCCGTGACCCATCAGGCTTTGACCATGACGAAGCACCTTGACATGGGGTGGTAGCGGCGGTTGGTGCTGTTGGAGACCCCCATACACGACAGAACCAGTGCCCTGCCCCATGCCGGCCCCGCCGTTACTGTGAGGTTTGAGCCCACTGTTGCAGGCACTGTGCCCACCCCGGCGCGGGTCTTCCTGGTCAGCCGTGTGCACGGTACTTCATCCCCAGGAGGCCCCTCAAACTTAGTCACCACCGTCTGTCCCTGGAGGCCTGTGTGTTGCTGGGAGGCTGGCTAGGCAGCGGTTCTCCACCTGCATAGCGCCGCAACCCATTCACCCACTTCCTCGTGCTGTGGCGACCCCCCAAACATAAAGTTATTTTCGTTGCTACTTCATCACTGTCGTTTTCCTACTGTGGTGAATCATCGTGTCAATATCTGATAGGCAGGATGCATTTTCATTGTTACAAATGGAACATCATGAAAGCGTAATGATTCATCACAGAAACAATATGTCATTCTAGATTGTGAAATATTTATTTCGAATGACAAATCAATGACATTTTGCCTTGAAGCATGGTGTAGCATGGGTCACAGTCTTCCACGCCGGGTACTGGTATGTGGGTACTGCATGATCTGCTGCATTGATCCCGGGGTAGCTGCACCCACATCCCTAGCCGCCAGCCCCACCGCAGGTGGAGCCCTCCGCCGTTTGCTGCATCTCCTCCCAGCCAGGGGCGTCACCCTAAAATAAAATCTCATTAAAATAGGCCTTCCTCAGCCCTATTTTAATGAGATTGAAGAGCCTGTGCAAGAAGAGCCCATTCTGACCCTTGGCGATGCCACCTAGGCTCGCCACCTCTGCAGGAGCTGATGGCCACGTCTCTCTCCTGCAGAGCCGCCCGGCGTGAGGCTCAAACCACCAACCTTTCTGCCAGCACCTGAGCGCTGCTTGATCGCGACGCCCGCAGAGCCCCTCTAATGTGGTTCCAAATAGTTTAGTCTCGTATCTAGTAGCCTCCATCCAATCCAGCGATGCAGTGGCACCTCCAGGCCGCCTGGCGCTCACAGTGAGCGTGCAGTGGCAGAGTTGTTGTTTGTGGCCTAAACGTCTGCCTTCCCTTTCTGCACCAACCCTGAGAGAGCTGGTGGTGGTGCTAAGGGCTTACTGAGCACCGGGCTGCTGGCCATGGGTCAGAAATCCCAGCCCACCCGCTGCTGGCGGAGGAAGAGGCTGCCAACTTCCGCAGAGAGCGAGTCTCAGAGACCTGAAGCAGTTCTCTACTTGGTCTTCCAGGCTCGCATGAGTTGTGGGCTTAGGGGAGAGGGGGAGCTTATGTCAAACCCCACCCCCTGCCACCCCCCAGCACACTCACCCTGTCCCTCTCTCTCTCTTCACAGCTGGCCCCTGAGAGGACACTCCCCAAGTCCCCAGTTGGGGGCTCCGTGTAGACCTGGAGCGAACAACCCCTCCTTCCCTTCATGATTCGTGTGTAGCACAGGTAACCAGGAGGACCCCCGGCACACCCCCACCCCCCTTCCTGACAACTTAGGCAGGGGCCTGGGATACCTGAGCCGTCCTCTCCTCTCCCCTCCCCTCCCCAGATTCTGGGCAGACCTCCCTGTTTCTGCCCCCTGGTTGGACCTTGGTGACACACACACGTGCAGGGTGGGGAAGGGCGCTCATAGGCCAAGGACCTGGTGCCCGGGTCCTCCCATGGAGAGGGAGTGGGGCGGAGTGCTGGGATGTGGAACAGAGAGCGCATGCCCCATCCTAGAATGCCGAGGAGCCTCGAGACTCTGTGAGCACCCTCCCGTCTGAGTCTGAAAGGAGGTGTGACGAGTGCGTGTCAGGCTGTGTGTGTGTGTGTGTGTGTGTGTGTGTGAGAGAGAGAGAGAGAGAGAGAGAGAGATAGCCATGCATCTTGGGAAAAACTCGGCTTGACTGTTTTGCCC
>NW_022104553.1:24098744-24100565 GCF_000313985.2 Echinops telfairi | reverse complement strand
GGCACCCTGCAGGCATCTAACCTTCTCTCCCTCGCCCTCTTCCTGGCCCCACCCGTTCAGTGGCGATGGATGATGAGGATGGGAGATGCTTACTAGACGTGATTTGGTGAGTAACAGGCTTTCTTGTCCTTTGTCTCAAACCTCCCCCCTCCCTCCCCCCACCCCCCTTCTTCTTCCCACTCCTCACCGTCTCTTCCCCTTCTCTCTTCCAGTGACCCGCAGGCCCTCAATGATTTTTTACATGGATCCGAGAAGGTAAATGCTGGGGACAGGGAGAGACATTCCCTGGGGCAGGGGGGCCGGGCGGCACTGGTCAGATGGGGAGCAAGAGAGACCGAAGCGCCGCCCCTCAGCTCAGTAGCATCCACTCCACCACATTCTGTGAACCAGGCACTGCCTGGACCTGTGGCCAGAATGAAGCAGCTGGTGAATCCCTGCCATCACACCATGTACATTTCCTCGGTGACTTACCAAGGCAGCCAAGGGAAAGCACCCCTCGGGGTGAGATAAGACATCATCATGCACAGCAAAAGGAGTTTAAAAGGAAATGGATGAAGGGCAGGATCTCCTATGGGCTGTGTGGCCGGAAAAGGTCCCTCTAAGGAGGTGACATTGAGGACCAAAGGCAGGTGCCCGTGGTATGCCTGGCAAGCCCCTCAGTGAGTCGGACTGACGGGGCTGCGGCCGTGGTCTCAAACAGAACAGTGAGAATGGCGTGGGCCAGGGGGCTTCAGTCTGTCGGACGCGGGGTCACGAAGAGTCCGGCCGACATGAAGGCCCCTAACAACAGTCATCTTTATGGAGGGGCCTGGCGGTGCCGTGGTTAAGTGCTGGGCAGCTGCAGAAGGTTGCCTGTTCAAGCCCACCCACCGCTCCCCGAGAGAAAGAGGCGGCTGTCCAAGCCCCTGCAGATGGACAGCCCTGGGACCCTGCCCCAGAGGGGTCCCTGTGAGTCAGGGGCGGCTGGATTTCTGGTTCATCTTTACAGAAGCACATGGCTGGTCTCCTCGCCTGTGAAACCGACCCCACTCCCTACCCAGAAGGGCAGGTGGGCCAGCACGTTCTGCTCATGTTGCCAAAATACCATCCAATTCGACCTTCTCTCTGGATCTTTATTCTCACCGTGATCATGGTTCTGAGAGGACGGATGGACACACACACACACACCCAGTTTTCACCCTTTGTGTGTGATCACCACGTCTCAGTTAAGAGAAATAAAACCAAGCACGCTGCTGTCATGGAGTCCGTTCTGACTCCGAGCAGCCCTGCGGACAGAGGAGACGGTTGCTTGGTTTGCTTCTGTGCTCACTGCTGACCAGGGCTGAGCAGCCCCATGCGTGCCCGCCACACCACCGAGGTGTCTGAACAAACCCCATGCCCCTCCAGTCCCCAGCTCGACACCAGTCACCACTTAGTGGATCCCAGCTCGTGGCTCCCCCACGTGTTTTCCGAGTGGAACTGCGCCCCCTGGGATTTTCAGGAAGAAGTCAATCCCAGGGTCGTGCTTCCAAGACGCCTCTGGTTATAGGCTGTATTTGGGCGACAGAGTTCCTAGAAGTGGCATCAGGCAGGGTCTCCTCTCTGGTGTTGGACCTCTTTCCCTTTTACTTTTACTCTGTCGGAAGCTTCTGGGGCCTGACATGTTTCAAGATCATAATTAGAGCCCCCACCCTACGCCCACCTCCCCTTGCCCGTGGCAGGGAGACCACCCCACTCTCCGTGGCCAGACTCAAAAGTCGTCACATCACCTTTCACCAAGAGCACCAGGCCCGCTCCGGGCAAGCCCTGCTACCCAGAAGACCCCGGAACCCTTTTTCCCTC
>NW_022104553.1:24095267-24097876 GCF_000313985.2 Echinops telfairi | reverse complement strand
CTGAGGCCAGATTCAGCCAGCCCCGGGCTGCAAGGTGGGATTCGAACCCGGGCCTAGCCCCTTGCTAACCTCTGCTTTTTCCTTCCCCTGCTCACCTGGCTCCCAGCTCCATGTCCAAGAAGCCTCTGGCAACCACCTGACCCCCGAGCCCAGCCAGCCGGCACCCAGCGTGGACCTCGACTTCCTGGAAGATGACATCCTGGGCTCGCCTGCTGCGGGGGGCGGCGGTGGCGGGGCTGGCGGGGGCGCGGACCAGCCCTGCGACATCCTGCAGCAGAGCCTGCAGGAGGCCAACATCACTGAGCAGACCCTCGAGGCGGAGGCCGAGCTGGACCTGGGGCCCTTCCAGCTCCCCACCCTGCAGCCGGCGGACGGCGGGGCAGGCCCGGCGGGTGCCGGTGGGGCGGCCGTGGCTACGGGGCCCCAGGCCCTCTTCCCAGGTAGCGCTGACCTGCTGGGGCTGCAGGGGCCACCCACCGTGCTGACTCACCAGGCCCTGGTGCCGCCCCAGGACGTGGTCAACAAGGCCCTGAGCGTGCAGCCATTCCTGCAGCCTGTGGGCCTGGGCAACGTGACGCTGCAGCCGATCCCGGGCCTCCAGGGCCTGCCCAATGGCAGCCCCGGGGGCGCAACAGCTGCCACTCTCGGCCTAGCACCCATCCAGGTGGTGGGCCAGCCTGTCATGGCACTGAACCCGCCCACCTCGCAGCTCCTGGCCAAGCAGGTGCCCGTCAGCGGCTACCTAGCCTCGGCAGCTGGCCCCTCGGAGCCCGTAACCCTGGCGTCAGCTGGCGTCTCCCCGCAGGGGCCAGGCTTGGTGATCCAGAAGAACCTGTCGGCCGCTGTGGCCACCACACTCAACGGGAACTCGGTCTTCGGGGGCGCGGGGGCCGCCACGGCCGCGGCCGGTGGGGCACCCTCGGGGCAGCCGCTGGCGGTAGCCCCCGGCCTGGGCACGTCGCCACTGGTGCCCGCTCCCAACGTGATCCTGCACCGGACGCCCACGCCCATCCAGCCCAAGCCCGCCGGCGTGCTGCCCCCCAAGCTCTACCAGCTGACGCCCAAGCCCTTCGCGCCGGCGGGTGCCACGCTCACGATCCAGGGCGAGGCGGGGGGCCTCCCGCAGCAGCCCAAGACACCCCAGAACCTGACTTTCATGGCGGCAGGCAAGGCGGGTCAGAATGTGGTCCTGTCGGGCTTCCCAGCGCCCGCCCTGCAGGCAAACGTCTTCAAGCAGCCCCCCGCCACCACACCAGGCACGGCGCCGCCCCAGCCCCCCGGGGCACTGAGCAAGCCCATGAGCGTCCACCTGCTGAACCAGGGCAGCAGCATCGTCATCCCTGCCCAGCACGTGCTGCCCGGCCAGAACCAGTTCCTGCTCCCTGGCGCCTCCACCGTCCAGCTGCCCCAGCCGCTGTCTGCCCTGCCGGCCAACGTGGGCGGGCAGATCCTGGCGGCTGCAGCGCCCCATGCCGGCGGACAGCTCATCGCCAACCCCATCCTCACCAACCAGAACCTGGCCGGCCCGCTGAGCTTGGGGCCCGTTCTGGCCCCGCACTCGGGAGCCCACAGTGCAGCCCACATCCTCTCGGCCGCCCCCATCTTCCAGATGCCTGTGTCCCTGGCCGCCAGCAGCCTGCCCACCCAGAGCCAGCCGGCCGCCGCTGGCACTACCGTCCTCCAGGGTGTCACCCTGCCGCCCAGCGCCGTGGCCATGCTCAACACCCCTGAGGGCCTGGTGCCCCCAGCCACGCCCGCCCCCGCCCCTGCTGGGGAAGCCACCTCGGTCCTTGCCACGCAGGCCGTCCCCCAGGGGCCCCCCGCCGTCAGCACGCCGCTGCCTCTGGGCATCCAGCAGGCCCCGGCCCCGCAGGTGGCGGCCCCCCCTCGGGCCATCACCCCCCAGCCCAGCCCGGGCCTGGCATCCAGCCCCGAGAAGATGGTCTTGGGACAGCCGCCCCCCACCGCCCCCACTGCCATCCTCACTCAGGACTCCATGCAGATGTTCCTGCCCCAGGTAACTGGGAGGGGAGGGGACCTCATTGGTGGGGGTAGAGAAGGAATGTACTCCAGGGGCAGGCGTCCCTGAGAGAAGGGCCCAGGCACTGGGAGAAGCTGGGAGACTGTGGAGAACGACTGCCAGCTTGGCTAGGAGGGAGACTGACATGCGGACAGGCTGGGTGAGTGACAGATGGGCAGACAGACTGACGGACAGCAGAAAGCTTGATGGAGGGGAACTGGCTGGCCAACAGTTGGGAGGGACAGATGGACAGACGGAAGAAAGTGTTGAGTGGCAGGCACGAGACAGCTGAGGCGAGGGGCTGGCTGGACACATGGATGGGAGAGCTGACACACAGCCTGGTTGGCTGGCAGGCGACGGACAGGGGGATGGGCTGGTGGACAGACTGCTGGGCGGTTGGAGGGGGTGTCATGGGCATGGACAGACAGGTGGAGCAGGGGTGGTAGGGGGAGCTGGTCGAGAGTCCTGGCCACCCAGAATCCAGCCTGCGGACCACCCCACCCTGCAGCCCAGCACTATCGGTGCAAGCTGGGCTGGCTGAGAGCAAGGTATGGGCTGCCAGGCCTGGACGCTGTGTCCCATGGCGGCC
>NW_022104553.1:24091894-24094573 GCF_000313985.2 Echinops telfairi | reverse complement strand
AAGGCCGCAGGGCCGTCCTGGGCAGGAGCAGATGGCGAGAGTTTTCTTGCGGGGCCACGGGGTGGGTGCAAACCACTGGCCCTTCGGTCCGCTTCACCGCCGCACCACCAGGGCACCCCCTCTTCTCTGCAGGGGCAGACGGCAACATCAGGGAGCTCGCTGACTGAGGTTAGGTGCCTCTCGGGCTGGGTGGTTTTCCGAGGCTCTGAACCTTTTCCAGAGTAGAAAGCCCCATCTTTGTCTCACGGAGCCGCTGCTAGTTTCAAACTGCTGGCCTCGAGGTTTGCAGGCCAAGTAACTGCTACCGGGCTCCTTACTGTAACGCGCCTGATCCAGGATACCATGGGGATAGCTGCTTCTGTAGCCCCCTGGAGTGCTCCAGTGCTCGCTTGAGGAAGCACTGGTCTACCTAGCTGCACGTTCTCTCTCCTTTTCCAAAGCGCATCACCAATACGCCCCCAGGGGTCCTGGACGATCGCGGGTTTCTGGGCATCGTGCATCTCACTTCAGTGAGCGCGCAGCCCTGTTCTTTTGTGACTGACTTTGGTGCACCCGGACACCATTGCTCTCTCTGGCCCAGTGGCGTTCAGTCTCTCAGATGAGACGCCCGTCTATTGCTGCCCACCGTCTGGCCGTGGTGAGACATGCTGGCTTGAGCAGGATGGCCGGGCTCCCCATCCCTCTGTAGACCCTGGTCACAGCCCACTGGCCCCAGCCTGAGCCCTCGCAGGGTAGGGACACCCGCAGAGAGCCTGGAACCCGGCAGCTTTTCAGGTTCAAATCCCAGGCTGGACGCTGATGAGATGCCTCAGGCCACCTTACCTGGGAAAGGTTGGCCGTATCCACCCGTCGGAGGGCGGCTGGGTGGATTTTAAGGGCTGGTAAAACAGGCTCTGAGATGTTGAAAGTGCTTGGTGAGTGGAAAATAAGCCAGCAGCCAGCGAGCGTTTTTCTCTCAAGAACCAGATGGTGGATGTTTGAGATTTCAGAGCAGAAAGCAGCCCGAGCAGGCGTGTTCCAAGGATGCGTGTGTTGATGGCCCCGGGCCTCTGTGGGCGCCTCTCCCCAGTCACAGGAGGCCGTTCTCACGTTGACCCTTTCTCCAGCCACTTAAAACGAGAAAACAAAATCCACCTTAGAGGTGCCGGCTGATCTTTAAGGATAAAAGCAGATGACCGACCGCCTGGTGGGGGCACGGTGGCTCAGTGGTGGAACTCCCCCCGCCCTGTGGGGGAGACCAGGGTTCAGTTCCCACCTGGCGCACATCGCATGTGGCCACCCCGGACCTGTCAGTGGAGACCTAGTGCATTGTCAGGATACCCAGCGGCAATGGCACTAGGAAGCAAGGCTTGGCGTTCCGCGTCTGAAAACTCTGCTGGTGGCCAGCCTGTGTGAACAGGGGCTCAGGCAGGACCCCGCGCCCCTGGGCTTGGGGGTCACATGAGTTGTGGGCTGGCTTGGCGACAGCACAGGGCCCCAGCTGAAGTGGCCCCGCATCATTTGTGAACAAGTCATTCGATCCGGGTCAGACCCACTGCGTGGCACTGATTCCCGCTCACGGGGATGCCTCGGATGGCAGGGTGGAACCGGCCCTCCGGAGGGTTTTCTCTGCTGTGTGACATTACGGGGGTCAGTGGCCGGTTACCAGGCCTTTCTTCCGCGTCACTGCAAGATGCGTCTGACCCCAGCTCCCCTCCCGGCAGCAGGGAGACACTGTGTTCATGCACGCAGAGGCCGGAGCGCACCGTGGTGCCCTGCGTGCTCCTCAGAGTAGTCTAAGAGAGTCGGGCCAAGGAAGACAGCCTCTTTCCCTCCACCGGACACCTCTCCTGGCGCTTTCCCATCTAACCCGCATGAAGCTGAGCATCGCGGTTCCCAAACCTCCAGCCCTCGGAATCCACTCCAGCTCCTCGGGACCTGCAGCACAGAGGAGCACCGCCACCGTGGGTTTGCACCCCCAACCCCGTGGTTAGCAGCCCCATGTTTCACGCGCTGCACCCTGGGGCTCCTTGCACCACTCAGAGACCCAAACCAAACGCACTGCCATCAAGTTGGTTCCGACTCAGCCAACCTATGGGGCAGCGTAGAACTGCGCAAACCGTAAATCTTCCCAGGAGTAGCAAACCTTGTCTGTCTCCCAAGGGCGCTGCCGGTGGTTTTGAACTGCGGCCTTGCAGCTATGAGCCCAGCGCCAAACCACTGCACCATCAGGGTTCCCACCTTACACCCCTGCCCGCCCTGAGACCCCTGACGTCAGTCAGGTGAGGTGGTTCTCGACGTTCTATTCCGTTGCGGACGGTGATTCCTCCCCCCCCTCCATGACAAGTGTCCAGCCAACAGCCTAGCCTGTGGACACACACACACACACACAGCCACTGCCACCGAATCGATTCTGATTCTCAGCAGCCCTGTGGGGCAGAGTGGCACTGCCACCGTGGGCTTCCGGGGTCTGAGAGCCCAGCACGTCACCCACTGTGGCACCAGGGCTCCCGCCTGGCCCAAGCCATGGTATTTCACGCCGCTGTGTGCCAGCCAGAGCCAGGCCGCGACTCGGGGGCGGAGGCAAGGCGATGCCGTTGAATTGTGGGGCCGGTGAAGCCCAGGGGGCGTGCGCACACACGTCTGTCTGGGAACCTTCCCTGAGAGCCGTCAGACATGAGGACGGCGAGGCCCCATCAC
>NW_022104553.1:24089238-24091261 GCF_000313985.2 Echinops telfairi | reverse complement strand
TGTGTGTGTGTGTTTTGGGGCATGGTCACGGGGGCCACTCCAGAGGCTGCCTCCATACCAGGGGGACACATTTCACCAACTGCTACTTGTCCTGCACACAGCGGACCTCGCCCAGCCCCGGGCCACCTGCAGAGTCGTCATCCCGCCCCGGCTGCAATGTGGCGCCTCCTGAGGACTTTCTGCTCCAGGGCTTGGCCCTCGCCTTGGCTTCTACTCCCTCGCCGCCTTGGCCAGCGTCCTGCCGGTCCCACGGGCAGAAGTGGCTTGCCAGACCTTGCTTCCCAGTCTGTCTCAGTCTGGACGCTCCACTGACCCTTGTCTGCGCGTGGCGGCCCTGTGGCCATGTGGAACACCAGGGTTTTCCGTGTGACACAGGAGTCCTGGGGGCGTAACTTGTTACTCGTTGGCCCGCAGACTGCAAGGTCAGCAGTTCAAAGACACCAGCCGCTCCACGGGAGAAAGATGAGGCTTTCTACCCCCACAAAGCATTCCAGGCTCTGAAACCCACAGGGGCAGTTCTACCCTGTCCAGGGGGTCTCTGTGCCCAGGCATCGAGTCGATGGCAGGGCAGGTGGTTTCTTTGGGGTCAGTGTGATGGCAACAGCAACCCCCCGTCCTCAGCAGGGTTGTGCCAACAGGTAGCCGGGCTTCTTTGTAATCGCCGAACGTCATGTAACGTATTCCGGCCAGGTTTGAAAGACGTGCCTGGAGGGCCCAGGGGCTTGGAGCTGAAAATAGCTCTGCACGCGCCCCCCCACCAGGTGGCCTCCAGAATCTGGCGCCCCCCATTGGCTCTGAGAAGCAGCCGTGAGGAGATGGCCTGAGTGGCCCTGAGACAGGGAGGTGGCAGAACACCTCCACCCTTCTTCCGTGGAGATCTGGGGCCCGACCATTCCGGCTCGCTGGCTTCAGTTTCTCATCCACGAAATGGGCCCAGGCCCATCCCTGCCCCGCAGGGCCCCCCGGAGACCCAGTGAGCCAAGGCGAGCACTGTGGTGCAGACAGCGTGACACGCCGGCATCGTGGTGTGAAATGACAAGCCGCGGCAGGGCGGGCGGCTCCTTCTCATCCCGGTCGTCTCTATGTTCCGAATGCGCCACACTCGCGCACGTCCGATCTTCTTAACACAGCTTAGCCCCGGGCGCTACGTAAGGGGTGGGCACCCACGCAGCCCCAGGGGAGAAGCCCGCCTGCCCCCTTCCGTTCACTTCAGAGGCTTCCGTTTAGCTGGGCTGTTTCGTTTTGTTTTCATTAAGAACCTCGACTCGATCCCTTCATGTCGGGTTTCTGAGACTTTACACAGCCCAGAGCCTCGTCTTTCTCCTACAGAGCAGCGGTAGGCTTGAACCTCTGACCCTGCAGTGGTAGGCTTGAACCTCTGACCCTGCACATGCTGTCCAGGCGTCCAGGTGCGGCTGGCCGGGGCTGTCTTTCAGCGGCAGAGTGCTGCAAACCCAGTGGCTGGGACAGGCGGGGCCGGGTGGTGGCGACGAGTCTAGAGGCCGGGCAGGACTTGTTCTCTCAGTCCGTCTGTCCATCTGTGCGTCCACTCCAGGAGCGGTCCTATCCCAGGGTGTCTGCTGGCGTTCCTCAGACTGTGCTGAGTCTTCTGTGGCACCTCTCTCCCCGTTCGGTCCTGTCTCCCTTCTGTCCCCTCTAAGCACATGCCCTGTGTGCCTTGCCCTCTTTAGGGACGCGCGCACGCCCCTCAGATGGGCGTAGGACCCGCCCCACTGTAGTGTGCGCTCACCTTAGCCCACAGCCTCTTCGCCCAGAGACGCCGTCCCCTTAGGGCTTGGCACTCGCGGGGGCTTTGAGCAGGTTTGTGGGAGGACCCCCGTACCGCTCCATTCTGTACCAAAGCCCCTCCTGTCTTTCCCCAGGGCCCCGGCTCCTCCCACCACAGACACGATGCTTACAGGGTCACAAGTCCTGGCCACGTCCTTGGGGCGGGCTGCTTCTGGGACATGAGAACCCAGGGGCCAGGCTTCTGGGACATGAGAACCCAGGGGCCAGGCTCTGC
>NW_022104553.1:24085466-24086797 GCF_000313985.2 Echinops telfairi | reverse complement strand
AGGCCACTGGGTGTGGGTAAGGCAGGCCACACGAAGCAGGGTCTGCCCTCAGCCCCCTCCCCTCCCAGCCTGGACCCTGCCCGAGTGCACTCTGTGTGGGAATGAGTGAGACAGACGGGGGCCCCCGCTGCCCCACGTCTGCCCCAGCTGAAGGGAGAAGGGGGTGGTCAGGACACCCAGGGAAGGAAGGCTTCTTGGCCACAACCCGACTGTCTGTCTCCTCCCAGTACGAGAGCAAGTTGAGCAGCTTGAAGAAACCACTGTCGCTGCAGCCCAGCAAAGAAGCCTGGTGAGTGGGTCCCCACCGCAGGCCCCACCCCGGGCTCCCTCGCGCCAGGCCAGCACCTTCTCAGAGACCAGGAAGGCAGGCCCCTCTCAGAAATGGGCTGGTAATGCTGAACGTTCTGATCCAAGGTGCCTGATCAAAAGGGCAGGGGTGATGAGGAACAGAACCAATTTTTTTCACAGAATCCAGCATTTCTGGAGCCCTGGTGGCTAGATGAACCCCCAGGATTATCACCGTGGGTTTGTCTTTAAACTTTAACCCCTGAAGTCTATAAAGCAGTTACCTTGACTAGTAGGGAGTGGGTGCCCTAAGCCTTGGGCCGCGGGGTCACGATTGCGGGGACAGGAAGGGAAAGGCCAGGAAGAGGACGGGAGCACTGGTGGTGTCACTGCATCGCGCTCACCGGCGGCGTCGGTTTTGCCGGGTGTGTTTTCTGCAACGCATGTCGCAACGGTCCAGTGGTGGCGACATGGGCCTGTGGGGTATCCGCCCCTCTTGCTGAGAGAGGGCCTTTGGTCCCTGTCCTCCTCCCCCTTAGCATGTCAACCAGGCCAGCACACGGGGCCGCGTGTCACTGGACGGACAGGGGCAGGGAGGGACAGGTGAAATAGTAATTAAGCACAGACAGGCATCTGGAGTAGCAGGTACGGGTTTGGGGGACGGGATGGATGGAAAGGGGCATGTTTTTTGGTGTACAAGTGAGTAGGGTGGGGTGTGGGTGCCCTGTCAGGTCACTGGGTGGGTGGGTGAGTGGTTGGACAGATGGGTGTGGGGAGGATGATGGAATGGGTGTGTGGGTGAATGGGTAGGTGGAAGTTGGGGCAGGTAGAGGTCTGGGTGGGTGGAGGTTTGGCTTGATTGGATACATGGAGGGAGGGAGGGAGGGAGGGAGGAATGGCAGGCATCTGGGTGGGTGTGAGTTGGATGTATGTCTGGGTGGGCAGCGGGATGGACACTGCTTGGGTAGATGAATGGATGAGTGTTGGTAAGTGAATGGATAGATGGGGGCTGTTTGGTTATGGACGGAAGGGGTTTGGATGAATGG
>NW_022104553.1:24081925-24084877 GCF_000313985.2 Echinops telfairi | reverse complement strand
GAGGGTTGGACGGGCAGATGGGGGGAGGGTTGGTCGGGCAGGAGTGGATGTGCTGCCGCCCTGCCTTTTCCCACATGAGCATTGAGCACTCCCTTAGGACCTGTCTGGTTCAAGGTGCTGGAAACAGTAATAAATACATCAGGCCCTACCCTGCCCCGGGCCTGTGGGAGCTGCTGGCGGTGGGGATGAGCATGCAGCCTCCTGAGGGAAGGTCCGGGGACCAGCCAGCCCTCCTCGCCTGCCTTCTGCCTCCAGCCAGGGGCAGAGTGGGGACAGACTGACCCCCGGTGGCAGGAGCCAGTAGGACAGCCCAGACGAACTTTCACACTCCAGCCTCCGACTCCCTGCTCTGTCTCTTCCTTGAGTTCTCTCCCAGGGAGGGGGGTGGGGCTGCACTTCTCCAAGCCTTAGTTTCCTCATCTGTGAAATGGGGATCCGTGGTGGCACCTGATGCCGGGGACCCAGTGAGACCCAGCGGCAGGCGTGAGCACTTGCTCTGGAAGTGCTAGTCTCTCATGGGGTAGGGTGTGGCCCAGAACTCACCACCTCCCTTTTGTGTATGTGTGTCTGTCTGTCCTGCACCCCAGTTTCCTGGAGCATTTGCACAAACATCAGGGCTCCGTCCTGCACCCCGACTACAAGACAGCCTTCCCCTCCTTCGAGGATGCCCTCTATCGCCTCCTGCCCTACCACGTCTACCAGGGTGCCCTCCCCTCCCCCGGCGACTACCACAAAGGTGAGGCCTCCCCGGGACTGTGGCAGCAGCCAGTCCAAGTGGGCTTTTGGCAAAAGGTGGCGATACTCGACTGTGCGTGTGTGAGCTTGAATTCGGACGCAAACAGCACCGTGTATGGGCTCACTGTGAGTGCACACTGAGCCCTGCACTCAACTCTGTGCATACTGTGTGTAGCACGCAATCTGGTGTGCCCACTTGGCTGTGTCCACCCCCCCCCACCCCACCCCACCCCCGTGTGTGTGACTGTGTGCGCACTACTCACGTACGTGCACACTCACCCCTGTATCAGAGGGTTCCTCAACAAGCACTGCTACGAGGGTCCCCATTCCTGCAGACACAGGCTGGTTCCACACAAGGGGTTGGACCACACCTACTGTCTGTGGGCAGCTGCAGGCAAGTTCCTTAGCCGCCCACTTGTTGGCGTCTTATCTGAGCACCTCCAGGAAAACAGAAGGGACTTCTTGCGGGATCTCCTGGGCCAGTTCCCTTCAAAGCTCAGAAGATGATAGTGGGTGGGGGGTACAGGGGTTCACTGTTGGGGGGGCCGGTTTCCAAAGGAGTCATCTGGACAGATTTTTTCCCAAAGGACACAGGACACTGGGACACTTACCGGCCTTATTATAAAGAGATTGTAAGAAAATTGAAAACCTTCGTGAGTCAAAGGCCAGGGAGGGAGCCTCCTCCCAGCAATTAGCTGCTCCATTCTCAGGCATAACCAGGGCTGCCTTTGGAGAGTTTACCCGGAGGGCCCTGGCCCTGCCCCAGAACTCCAGGAGCATGTCAGAGGAAGGCGATGGGAGCCCCTTGGTGGATGCCAGAGCTGCCCTTTTAGAGCCCTGTAAATGGAGAGGGGCAGAGAGATGACGGCGCCCAGATGTTCTGTCAAGTGTCAGGACAGCGAGAAAGTTAGAGGTGCCGCTAGATGAGTCCTAGGTGGGTTGGCTGTAACCTTGGGCACAAGCACAGCAGCTGTGAGGCTGGCGCGGGACAGGCAGTGATGTCCCACCCCCGCCCAAATTAGAACAAAACAAAACAAAAAGCAAAAGACCGTGGGATTCTCATGTCTCATAGCAGTACTCGCTCAGCAGTGGGTATTACGGGCCGAGGTGGTTACAGTCCCGCCACGGTCTGAGCCCCTGCCCCCCTCTCTTCTCCCCCGCATAGTGGACGAAGAGTTCGAGACGGTCTCCACGCAGCTGCTGAAACGCACCCAGGCCATGCTGAACAAATACCGCCTCCTGTTGCTGGAGGAGTCCCGGGTAAGAGCCCTGACCGCGCCCGCCCCCCTGCGCCAGACAGGCCGCCCTGCTGCGACCTCCCTCCTCACCTCCAACCTTCCCTCTACCCACCCAGAGGGTGAGCCCCTCGGCTGAAATGGTGATGATCGACCGCATGTTCATTCAGGAGGAGAAAACCACTCTCGCCTTGGATAAACAGCTGGCCAAGGAGAAGCCAGGTAAGAGGGAGAGGGGAAAGGGTCCCCGGCCCCGCCGCCTTACCACGTTGCACCACGAGAGGGCGCCTGCTGCTCTCCGGAGCCGCGAACTGCTTGGAGGTCAGCAGTTCCAGCCCACCCTCCGCCACTCAGGAGAAAGATGAGGCAGACTGCTTCCGATTGAAACCCTATGGGGCTCTCTGCGCTGTCACATAGAGTCGCTGTAGGTCGAATGGCCTAGAACGGGAGAGAGGCCCGTTTGGAGATTTATCACATCCTTCACAGGCCATACTGGTCAGACATTATAATTGACTCACTCCCATGAGACGGCTGCAACTGTGGTGTTAGCTGGTATTGATTTTGCGGGCCTTTTGGACATTAAGTTCTCAACTGTGAACCAGAAGGTTGGCAGTTCAAACCTACCCTTCTCCTGGAGAAGAGCCCCAGTATCTCACAACCACCCCACCACCCTGTAGCATCGACAGCCTAGGCATCCCCATGAGACGTCCGTACTCGGACCGCGCCAGTGGCATCCAGCAGGAAGCACACATTTCCGCTGCGATTCTGACATCCAGCGAGCCACAAAACGTCTTCCATTTCCAGAGGCTGTTAGCACAAAGCCCCAGAGAACTTAGTGTCCCGGTGAACCGTCTACTCTGTGCATGGCCAAAGTCCCCAGCCCCGCCCACTGGGGCAAGCAGTCCATTTGGAATTTAAGCACCCCGTGGGAGTCGGTTCTGACTCCTGTGACCCCAGTGCTGGGCAGAGCAGAACTGACCCC
>NW_022104553.1:24067551-24080403 GCF_000313985.2 Echinops telfairi | reverse complement strand
CCTCAGCCCCCTGGGGACGCAAGCCGGGACCCCTGGCACGGTTTTCTTGCCTAAGTTATTAAGTCACAAAGGCCTCCCCCACCCCCCACCTCCTGCCTCAGCTGGGGTGGCGGCCAGGAGCAGCGGCGTGGGTTTAGGGGAGGGGGCCGTCATGTAAGACGTCACCCCACGAAAGGAGGGGGCGGTCCTGGTGTGTCCCCCCCGCTTCCTCTGCCTGGAGGGCACGTTTGGGTGTTGGCTGTCGGGGTGGGAGGGGGCAAGGACACTTGCCTGTGTCCTGGGAATTGGTCTCTGCGTGGTGTGGCTTCAGCAAGCCACCAGAGGGCGCTCGGGGCCAAGCCTGCGGTCTCCCGCGCCCCCCCTGCAGGCGGAGAGAGGAAGTGCAGGCGTGCCGGCTGGGCCCGCGGCCTCGGCACAGTTGTGCGTGAGTGCGTGCGCGTGCGCGTCCAACGTGGAGTCCCGGGTCTGCGCGCGCACTGGTGAGAAAGAGAAGGCGAGCCTCTGAGTGCTCAACTCACACCAGGAGCCAGGTCCCCCTCCTTTCCCCGACCCCCCGCTGCCAGTCTTCCCTCTGTTCTTCCGGCCTCCGGCCTCCCCCTGCCAGATTTTGAAATCTCTCGGAGACAAAACTAGTACTGTAAGATAAAGTTTTTTGTACTGTATTTATTGTGTATAACGATTTTTTAAAAAGGAGAATTCTGTACATTTAGAACTCTTGTAAATTAAAAACCAATCCTTTTTTTAAAACTGTACGCACGGCCCCTCTGCTCCATTGCTTTGGGGTCTGGGGGCTGCTCCAGGCCTGGGGGCCAGGGCTGATGTTGTGTGGGGAGGGTGCCACGCGGGCTCGTTCCACATACTGAGCACCTGAAGTGGTTTCCAGGGGCCACCATAGCAACATGCCACCACGGGGCGTGGGTGGTGGGGGGGTGGCTTCAAACAACCAAAATGCCTTGTCTCCGCTCTGTAGGGACGTGGGAGGCCAAGACCAGGGTCTGGGTAGTGCCCATTCCTCCCCGGGCTCTGAGGCAGAACCTTCCCGGCCTCTTCCTGGCCTCCAGTAGCCTCCAGTGGATCTTTCTGTCCCTTGGCTGATAGGAGCCCTGTCGTACATGTCCTTCCTCTCCCTCCCTGCCTCCTTTTTTATTAGGATACCGTTTCTACAAGATTCGCAGTCACCGTTTCCCACTAACACCTTGACAGGTTCTCAGGTCAGGGGGTTAAGACTTCGTCGTTGCTCTTTCAGGGGTGGGGGTGTCAGCGGAAACCAGCCTTCAACAAACAAGGGGTCTGTAGGCGCAATTGTATGGCAATAAGAAAGACAATAGTAAAATCAGAGGATAGGAAAGACAGGAGAGAGTAAAAGAAAGGAGTCAGACATGTTCTATGGAAGCATGCTCATCTTGGCTCCTCTTGATGGACCACGTGGAACTGGGAGAAATGAGAGCGAACCTTTCCTATCCTGGGACATTGATAGGTCGCCTTAAGACATGCATGTTCAGTAGTTATATGCACTACAAGATGGGTAGTAGCTACATTAAGGTCCCTGAGCTCACAGGTGCGGAAACCCAAGACCTGCATGGGGGGAAGGTATTGGTGGGGTGACACACGGCGGGAAGAGAGAAAAAGGATAATGCCTTATTTCTATCGGGAGATGTAGTCGTGTGCTCATAGCTGTAAGGGGAGATTCTGTGGGAATGATGTACTTGGACTTTGCCTCTAATTGACCAAAGTGGAGGCTTTCCTACCGTGGAATACCAGCTTTCCGGATTCCCTCTGTCATAAATGACGGAAAATGGTCCTCGCCCTGTTTCCGTCAGTGTTCGTTCCCCCCGGGCGTGTCACCGTTCAGTCTGTGCTGTGGTCGCTGTGGAAACACACACACCAGTGAAGAAGGCGGTCAGGGGTCCCTGACCGCACATGGAGGTGGGAGTGCGGACAGTGGACCAGGAAACGTGGGTGAGGTGAAGTGGTGACATGTCTCATGAGGATGAGCCAAGCGTGGGGGAGAAAGATGGGCAAGGCAGCTCCTGGGACACACCCCTTTCTCCGGAGGGTGGAGTTTGGAGGGCAGGGCGTGAACGGGGTCCTAGCCCCTCCCTGCCCTGTGCAGTGAACTACCTGCCCTACTGCACATCACCTGGCTGGATGGAGAAGAGGTCTCTGTAGAAGGAACGCTTAAGCACATGCACAGAGTGGAGGAGGTTGTCGTGCGTCGTCGCTGGATTCCTGCTCAACCACCACCCCATGTGACTGCAGAGCTGCCCCGCGGAGTTTCCTAGGCTGTAACCTGTCCAGGAAGGAACGAGTTGCCAGGGTTTTTAACCCCATGGAGTTGTGGAAGTACCCTCGAAGCGCCCACCTTTTGCGTGGCTGCAGAGTGCTTAACCGTTGCGCCTCCGGGGGCCCCCTGGAAATGAGGGAGCTGGGAAGTTACCTGGAGAAAGACCCTCCCCCGCAAAGGGCTTGTGCAAAGGTCCCGAGGCAGGAGAGGAAGCCTGGAGTTGTGAAGAACTCTGCGATTGGAGCTGAGGTCACCCAGGGGCCTGTGGGGCCATTTGAGTGCCGGTGGGGACTTGGTTTGGCCTCCGAGGACGTCGGGGAGCCACCGAAGGCCCTGAGCAGAGGATGCGAGCTAACTGGGGTGCTAAGCAGCGCATGCTCGTGGCCAAGGGCGAGCACACCGTGAGAACTGGGAGCGCAGACCAGACGTGAGCGGCCTTGGGGGGGGCACGGGTGCCCTCTGGCGACCCCGCGGGGGATAGACTGGAGGAAGCGGAGGCAGAAGCGCAAGAAACCCAGGAAGGATCGATTGTGATGAAAGTCTAAGGGGGGTGCCTCCGGGAGGGGGGCTGAGCCCATCCCTTGCACCTTCTTTCTCTGCTTCCTCGGGTCTCTGGAGGTGTTTGTGCATCAGAAGCTGCCCTGGGGGGTCGCAGAGGATGGGCCCCTCGCCCTTCTTCACTCTCGATCCTCGCCTGTGTGGGAAGAGAGGGTGCTGAAGGAAGATCACAGTGCCTTCCTTTCCTGAGATGAAGACTTGGAAGCCCCCCCCAGCGTAGCCCCAGGGTTTGCCTGGGACTCCCAGGGACTTGACCCTCGTTCTGGAAGGGCTGGCTGCAGCCCAAGAGACGCCCGACGTTTTATTGAGCCACTTGACCAGGTGCCCTGCCCCCAACCCTTCCCTGGATCCCTGCATTTGATGTCCACAGCAGGCCCTTTGTGGGGTTTTTCTGCCTGTTTTTCAGAAAGAAGAGGTATGATCAGTGGCAGTGCGTTCTTAGGTTTTGGTTTTGGAGGGTGAGTGGATACCAATGCCTCGTGGCACGGACTAGAAAGCAGGGAGAAGGGGTGGGTGGGGCCTGTTCACTGGACAGAAAATCAGGAAGGGCTGCACAGGTGTCCTTTGGGAGCAAGATCTTTAGGGACAGACAGACACTTTCATGCCGAATGAAACAAGCTGGGGAGAGTTAAGAGCCCCGGAGCACAGCTCACTGACTGACATTTGAGCATGATGATGATGATGATGATGATGATGATGATGATGATCATATTAAAAACGGAGACAGTCATCCTTTGCCACGAGACCAGAACTGGATGGTACCCAGAACCAGAACTGAGTGCAGGAGTCAAAGATCCTGTAGGAGCCACCTGATCCAAAGATGGAAGAAGATGCAGAACAGGATTTCGAATTTGCATGGCATCTAAAACTCTTGCCCTAAGGTAAACCTTAAACGTTACATTTGAAATACCCCCAAAGTCTTCTTTTATATCCAACAACAGTTTAGCTAAAGGGGTCAAGACTGTACCTGGAGCATCCTGCTCTCTTAAACAACAATTTCTATGGGATCAAGTTGGCAAGAGCTACTTGAAAGGTTAGATAGGAACCTTCGTTGATGTGATTGGGGGAGGGACAGCTCCAAAAAGGAGGGTGAGAATGGCCGCACGTTTATTATCAATCTCTCTGAACTGTACATGTGGAAACTGTTGAAATGGTATATGCGCTATGTGTATTTTCAACAACAAGAAAATAAATCATTCTTTTTTCCACTTCACCAGCATCTATCGGTTGGGCAAGTACATTGTTGTGCTGCAAAGAGAGGCACATAAACAGTAGATAGAGTATGTTCATGTCTCTATTTCAAGCACAATTGCGTACCTGTATATATAGACTCTCTCTATAGTACAGGGTGAGGAGTGCTGGCACCACAGGTCAGCAGTTCAAAACCACCAGCTGCTCCGAGGGAGACAGAAGAGGCTTTCTACTCCCATCAACAGCGAACATTCTTGGAAACCCACGAGGGCAGTACGACCCTGTCCGAGGGAGCTGCCACGTGTTGGACTAGAATCAGTGGCAGCGAGTTTGGTTTGGGTTTGATATCGTTTTGGGTTTTATATCGCAGAGCCAAGACTTCTCTAGAATCAGGCACCTGGAAGGAATGAACCACTGGGCTTAGGGGCGGAGGACCACAATCTCAGGGGACGTGTAGGTCAATGAACATTGCCCACAAAGACAGGGTTTGGCCTCCTACCGTGGTGAGTAGCGCTGGGGCTTTCAAAGCCAGTGAGTAACTATCTAACCCTCAACGCTTGCCTCTCTCCACCCAGAGTAAAGAAGAGAGAGAAACTGTAAAGGCTCACGTTTCCTGAACCAAACTGTAAACATAAACCTGAGTTTCTGTCACACATACACACACACACACACATACACACAAAGACAGGAGGAGAAGGAGGAGGAGGAGGAGAAAGAACACACACACACACACACACACACACACACAAACAGGAGGAGGAGGAGAAAGAACACACACACACACACACACACACACACACAAAGACAGGAGGAGGAGGAGAAAGAAAAGAAATGGAAACTCAAGGAAACAGTACAAACCACTAATGGACCACACCAACCATGCCCTCCGCTCTCCTGAGACCAGAACTACATGGTGCCCACAACCACTACTGACAGCTCTAACGGAAGACCACAGAAGGTGACAAAACAGGACAAAATTCAAACTCATAACAAAACACAACCGGACTTACGTTTCTATCTTGGGAGCGCTTGATGAAGCCCCAGAGACGGGGCCCTTGGACAACCTTCAAGCCAGGAACTGCACCCACACACACCCTTAACCCCCCCACCCCCAAAGAGCCACGTTCAGTCAACAAGCCCATAAAGTAAACAATAGCAGTGGTGAGGAAGAGCCGCCTCAGAACAATGAACCCTGCATGATCGGAAGGGCAACCTTTGCCCCAAAACAAAACTCAGAAGGCAAGTATGGGCAAAGGGCACAGGGAACACCCCCCCATGCCACCCCCAGAATGAAATGGGTAGAGGGCAGTTGCACTGTGGGAGGTGCAATTGTTAGGACACAAGAGGTGTATAAATGGTTGCTTTGAACGCCAGTTTCCTCTGGACACTCTCACTCAAACCACAATAAACATACATTATTATAATTATCTATGTATTTAAAGATCATTTTATGGGGGACTCTTACAGCTCTTATAATCATCCATACATCCATTGTCCAGAGTCTATTTGTACATATATTGCCATCGTTATTTTCTAAACACTTACTTTCTAGGGGAGCCCTTGGGATCAGCGCCTCTTTTTTCCCTCACCCCCTGACCCCTTGATAAATTATAAATTGTTATTATTTCCCTATCTTACACGGACTGCTGTCTCCCTTCACCCCCGTTTCTGTTGTTCATCCCCCTGAGGGAGGGGGGCTATGTGTCAATCATTGTGATCTGTTCCCCATCCTCTCCCCACCTTCCCTCTACCCTCCTGGTATGCTACCCCCATGTCTGTTCCTGGATTCCGTGTGTTGTGAGCCGTTGTCTGTACCTGTGCACATGCTCTGATCTAGCCCAATGAAAAATCATTTTATAGGGGGCTCGTACAACTCTTATCACAATCCATCTATCGTGTCAAGCACATTTGTACATTTGTTGCCATCATCATTCTCAAAACATTTGCTTTGGTATCAGCTCCTCATTGAAAAAATAATAATTTAAAAACTATCATGGGTTCGAGGGGGGGAGGGAGGAAAACACGAGGAGCTGATACCGAGGGCTCAAGTAGAAAGCAGAGGCGTTGAAAATGATGCTGGCAACATAGGTACCAAGCTGCTTGACCCATGGATGGATGGATGGATTGTGATGAGAGCTGTATGAGCCCGCAATGCAATGATTAAAATAATAATAATTTTAAAAATGATAATAATAAAGGAGAAGGGGGAAACCTGAGGTTGGTGGGGAGAGTTCGGGGCGTGGCGCAAAGCCCCCCAGCCTGGAGAACCAGAGGTGCGGACCTAAGGAATCCGAGCCTTCCCCAGGGTGCGCCACCCGCGCTGTCCACCAGGAGGCCCCGGAGGCCGCGCGCCCGGCTGCTGGGGGCGGGGGGCGGGAGGGGGGGTCCTTGTCCCGCCCCTAGAGCCCCTCCCTCCGACCCTCCCTCCCTCCCTCCGCTGGGCTGCCGGCCCCACCCGGCTCAGAAGGCTCCGGACGGGACCGTGAATACAGGCCGCGCCGCGCGGGCACTTGGCACGTCTGCGATTGCCGCGGGACCCCCGGTCCGCCGCCTGCACGCCCCGCCCAGCCTACGCCTGCGCACCCCTTGGTGAGTGTGCACGCTGCACGCGCGCACTGCCTGCGGGAGCCCCCGAGGCTGCCCGGGCTCCAGATCACCCCAAGCCCCTGGGGAGCCTCAGTCTGTAACGGTCTCTCCTAGCTTCTCCTGTCCCTCACCGAACCCTCCCAGGCTCCCCAACTCTCCCTAGCCCCTCCCAGCCCCAGGCACCCCAGTATCCTTTCCCTTCACTTTCTCCTCTCCCCTCCTGGTGGCCTCCCAGTCTTCTCCAATGTCTCCCAGTCTCCCCAGCTTCCCCAGTCTCTCTCAATCCCACCCACTTCTGACTCCACCACTCCTTCCTAGCACACACACACCCCACCTCCATCCTCAGCCAGGGACACCCCCCCTTCTCCTTAGACCTTGACCCTGCTTCATTCGGACCCTCCTAGGACCCAAGAGCTTCCTACCTCACCTGTGCCCTTCCAGCATCCTCTCGTAGATGTCCCCCAGAGACTCCCTACCTGGGGGCCACCCATGGTTCCCTCCACATGCCCACAATCTCAGGAGGCCACTCTTGCTTCTGCACACCACTCTTCCCCACGCTATGCGCCCCTCCCCCTTCATCATGATGATTTCATAGATTGTAGCATCTTCCATTTGCCAGTTGTTGATGCTCCAGTGAGCCCATCTGGGAGTGAGCCCGGTGGGAGCTCCTTCAAGTTGGCTCTGTGGCCTGGTGTCTTCCACCCAGCAATCTCTGAGCGCTTCCTCAGGATCAAATCCAAGCTCACCCATTCTTTCGGGACCCTAGCCCTGGAATCGGTCGATTCTCCAAGGATCCCTGGTTTCTTGTAGTGGGGAATGGTATGTAGAGACTGCAATCTGACCAAAAGCTGATTCTTTGTAAAAGATCAATACAACTGATTAGCATCCAGGTAGACTGACCAAGGAGAGCGGGTGGGAGGAGGGAGAGAGAGAAGAAGACAACTTGAAACTATCAGAAATGCAGAAAGGAGCATCACTACAGATCCTATAGATAATCAAAGGGCTTAAGGGCATGTCGAGAACACAGTTGCCTTGGTGCCAGGGGTGCCCACTGCTGCTAGGTTGCTAATTGTTACTCTCCCTAACCTTCACTTGATTATAGGACCTCCAGGTCTGGGGCCAGATTGCCCGGATTTGAATCCTACCTTGAGCACATTCTCGCTCCCTGAGCTTGCTCGAAGAGTTAATGTCTTCCTGAACCATTCTGATTTCCTTGACAGAAAAGAGAGAGAGAGAGAGAGAATAATATTAGACCTAACTTCTAGGGCCCTTATAAAGAGAAAGCGGGTTATTTCGTGCAAAGTGCTTGGATCTGTGTCTGGCATGCAGTAATCACAAATGGGGTGTTATTATTCTTGTTAACGCCCAAGCCTTCCCATGACCCGGGTGCATCCAGGCAACTGCCTCAGGCGCAACTCTCATTCTTCTTCTTTGGCCAGCATGCCAGGGCCTCTCACCCCGCCAGCACCCGGAGAGTCACCCCTCCTCCTGCCCCAGTGTTTCTGTTCCTGCCCACCCTTCACTGAGCAGCTCATTAGTCAGCCCAGCCTCAAGCTTTGGCTGACCCTGTGGCTAGTTTGTCATGCCCTGTGTGGGTTGCCCACCTAGTCACTGCTGGTCCCCTCCTAACTGGGGGCTCTGGGCGGGTGCGGGGCCGGTCTCGGGTTCGTTCCTGACTTTTGTCACACTTGACACAGAGTGACCTGGATACCCATTTGTCAGAGGATGGAACGGGGAGCGGGGTGGAGAAGGGCCGGAAGGAAGGCATTTCTTCCAGGCTGGTTCTGCCAGCTTTCCCTCGGGCTCCATGACGCCCCCTTTTCTTCCTCTGGTCACCTCTTCCGCTTCTGCAAGCTGGTTCACTCGAACCTCCTCTTTCAGCTTGTCACCATTTCCCCCGTCCATTCTACCACCAGCAAGCGCCCCCCCCCACTTCTTTGCCGCCCATCCTACCGGTCACCGCTTCCTCCTTCCACCTCACCTTTAATGCTCAGGGCGAAGCTTCCGCTCCATTCATTCCACCCTCCAGCATCCTTTCCAACCCTTCCTCCTCCAGCCGTGTTTTGCACCCATGCCTCCATCTTCCTCCATCCGCTCTCCCTTCAGTGACCACCCTCCTCCTCTGTCCCCTCCCCCCATCAATGTTCCCTTCTTCCTCCCCCATCCCACGCCTCCGTCAAACCCGTCACCTCTGCCCATTTACCCAGCATGCTCTACCTCCTCTTCATCCATCCGTCCCACCACTGACCTGGGTCACCCCCCCATCCTCCATTCACCCATGGTGGTCTCCCTTCTTGCTCCTCTTCCCGGCAGTCCACAGTGATGTCTGCCCTGCCACTGCTCCTCCGTCCACCCCACCGCCCTCGTCCCTCTCCCTCTTTCCCATCCACCCCCCTCTCCCATCAAAGCCCTCAGCCTTTCCCAAACATTCTACCTCATTCTCTTCTTCTTCCTCCTCCTCCAGGCAGCCCACCATTGCTGCTCTCTCCTCCTCCTCCATGCATTTCACCATCCACACTCCCATCCTTCTCTGGCCACCTCTCTCTCTCTCTCTCTCTCCCCCTCTCCTTTCCTCCTCTTCCTCCTCCTCCATCAGGCAGCCCACCGCCAATGCCAATGCCCTCCCCTCCTCCCACAGGCAGCAGCTCTCCACTCACCTGTCCCCCCCAGTCGGCGAGCCTAGCGGGCAGCGAGCGGCCACCATGTTCAGCTGGCTGAAGCGGGGCGGGGCCAGGGGCCAGCAGCCCGAGGCCATCCGCACGGTGACCTCGTCCCTCAAGGAGCTGTACCGCACCAAGCTGCTGCCCCTGGAGGAACACTACCGCTTCGGCTCCTTCCACTCGCCGGCGCTGGAGGACGCGGACTTCGACGGCAAGCCCATGGTGCTGGTGGCCGGCCAGTACAGCACGGGCAAGACCAGCTTCATCCAGTACCTCCTGGAGCAGGAGGTGCCCGGCTCCCGCGTTGGCCCCGAGCCCACCACCGACTGCTTCGTGGCCGTCATGCACGGCGAAGCCGAGGGCACCGTGCCGGGCAACGCCCTCGTGGTGGACCCAGAGAAGCCCTTCCGCAAACTCAACCCCTTCGGGAACACTTTCCTCAACAGGTGCACACACGGCCGTCCCAGCCAAGCTCGGCGGCTTGCTCTGCTTGTCCACCATAGCCCCCTCTTCTGACGGGACTTCCCTCCCTCCTGCTTCCCTGCTTGGTTTGCCTCGAACCCAGTCCCATGAAGCCCACTGCCATCCAGTCAATGCCAACTACTGCTAGCGGCCCCGCAGGACAGAGTAGAACTGCCCGGCAAGGTTCCCAAGGCTTTAAGTCTTTACCGGAGCCGCCTGCTGCATTATTCTGGTGGGGGTGAACTGCCCACCTTTTTGGTGAGCCACCTAGTGCTTTCACCACTGAGCCTCCAGGCTGGGTTCAACTCCTCGCTCTGCTGCTGGCCAGCTGGGTAGCCTTGGACCAATGATTTAACCTCTCTGTGCCTCTCTCTTATCCTCATCTGGAAGAGGGGGCGACCGTCTTCACCTCCTAGTGCTGGAGAACAGATATACCAAAAGGGGGTGGCTTTCAGAGACAGAAGTTTATTTTTTCACAGTTCAGGGATCTGGCCGCCTGAATTCAGCACGCTTGCTCTAGGGAGGCTATCTCTGTCTGCTCTGTCTCGGTTTCTCTAGCATTCTTCCCTATGGTTCTTGGATTCCAGCTCATAGCGACCCCACAGAGGGTTTTCCAAGGCTGTAAATCTTTTTTTTTTTTAACAGTTTTATTAGCACTTCATCCACACGTCATACAGTTCAGTCATATCAAGGAGAGTTGTGCAAGGATTACCACGTGCAATTCCAGAACATTCTTTTTCCATGTACTCATTGTTATTCATGTAGGTTTTGGTGGTATTTTTTTCTGATTGTGGCAAAAAAAATGAGGCTACACATCTTTTTTTTTTTAATTGAGGCTCGGTACAGTGTACTATATTGATGGTACATGACAAGGTGGGGTTCCCTAAGCCCCTCCCTCCCCTTCCTTCAAGGGGTCTGGATGGAATATTCTCAGTGTGTTGGGGGATTGAGTTGGGGACAAAGACTCCCTAGTAGCTGAGGGCCTCCATTCCTCTGAGGCTGTACATCTTTATAGGAGCGGACAGCCTCATCTTTCTCCCTCGGAGCTGCTGATGGTTTTGAACCGCCAATCTTGTGCTTAGCAGTCCATCCAGTGCTTACACAGCAGTGCCATCTGGGCTCCTGCTGCACAAAGGAAGGGCTCAACAAAACCTCGCTGTTATTATTATTCCTATTAATGTTCCATCTTTATTCTGTACTCTGATCTTCTTCCTTTCCTGTCATGGAGTCTCCTCTGTCAGCCTTGATGCCCCTTCTTGGGTTTCTCAGCCTCTTGCCCCACCCAGCGCTGACCCTGACCTTCCCTCGGCCCCCAGGTTTATGTGTGCCCAGCTTCCCAACCAGGTCCTGGAGAGTATTAGCATCATCGACACACCGGGCATCCTGTCTGGCGCCAAACAGAGAGTGAGCCGAGGTGAGTGAGGCCGGACTCTGGGTCTGGGGTAGGGGTGGGGTTGCGGGGGACAGTCAGGGCTCCTGGATCTGAAGGAGGAGGAGCAGGGTTTCCGGGACTCCCCAGACCTTAGGACCTTAAATAGGAGGGGGCCAGGGCCCAGGACACCTGGGTCTGAGGGAGGAGGCTGTGTGTGTGTGTACACTCCTGGGTCTGAGGGAAGTGGGTGTAGGTGTGTGTACACTCCTGCGTCTGAGGGAAGAGGGTGTGTGTGGGTGTGTATACTCCTGAGTCTGAGGGGGATGGGCCAGACTCCAGGATCTGAGGGAGGAGGCCTCCAAGGCCCAGAGCTCCCAGGCCTGAGGGTGGAGGGACTGGTTTTGGAGACTCCTGGATCTGAGGGCAGAAAGGGCCAGGACCTCAACTTCTGGGTCTGAAGGGGCAGGGATGGGTGGGGTGGGGGCAGACTCTCCACCTAAGGGAGGAGAGGGCTGGGGGCTGGGACTCTGGGTTCTGAGGGAGGAGTCACTGGGACTTGGGGCCCAGCTTCTGCTAGGACTTGGGCCTGTGTCCCCTGGGCCCAGGCCTGCTGGGCAGCAAAAAGGAGCACTGAGAGCTCCCTTTTGGAACAGAGGGGGAGGCCCGTGAGCGTGTCCGGGCCGGTGGAAGGATGGAGACGCAGAGAGACACAGAGATTCAGAGGGCGAAGCTGGGAGGCCACAGGGAGAGAAGAACCCCAGCCAGGCAGGGAGGCTCCCCAGGCGCCACGTCTGGGGCACAGATGGACCGGGAGGGGGGTCTGGGCCGGGGGCCAAGACTGGGCCTGGAATTTATAAACAGCTGCGCAGGGGGAGCGGCAGGAGGTGCATTCCAGCAGGGCCTCCACGGGGAGCCAGCCCCACCCTGCTAGGGTACACCCAGGCCCCCCCACCCCACTCCACTCACCCTCTGGCCCTGAGGCCAGGAACTGGGGCAAAGGAAGCCACAGAGTGGGGCAGAGGGGACCAAGGAGGCAATCATGGGGGCGGGAGCAAGAAGGGTGACATGTCCTTGGCTCCCGCCCAGCAGTTGGAGGCCGGGAGAGAGGGGAGGGGGGTGTCCCACGGGAGAAAAGCAGGAGGCAGCTGGCAAAGTGATTGGGAGGTTGGAAGGGCGACTGGCCAGCCCTCCGAAGGGGTTGAGGGGGGGGTGAAGGGCGGGCCAGCAGCTCCTGGGGTTCCCACCCAAGGGGCGGGGCCTGGGGATGCTGGAGAGGATGGGTTTCCAAGCCAAGGGAGAGGGCAGGGTTTCAAAAAGTTCTGGAAACATGGAATTAAAAGACATTGAAGTTTGCTCACAACCTTTTGAAATGCGTGAGTGCGTGTGTGTGTGTGTGTGTGTGTGTGTGTGTGTGTGTGTGTGTGTTAGCAGTGAATGCACATACACAGGTCTCTCCAAAGACACAAAACAAAACCCACAGCCAGGGACTAGATCCCGACTCGGCGTCCCTGTGGGAGAGAGTAGATCTGGTTCCCAAGGCTCATCTTTTTTTTTTTTTTTACCACTCAATGATATCCATTTTATTTTTTAAGTTTTATGCTATACATATGATTTCCAACCAACTTCAATGAACTTATTTGATTGTGTAATTCTTAACTTAATAAATCTTGAGGGTTTTTTCCTATGATATAAAATGTCCCCCAATATGGCAATTATTATATTTTTTTAAATTTTTTAAA
>NW_022104553.1:24060304-24067408 GCF_000313985.2 Echinops telfairi | reverse complement strand
GCCCCACTCCCCTCTCCCACATGAGCCCTTGATAGTTTATAAATGGGTATTTTGTCATATCTTGCCCAAGGCTCATCTTTGCCACCGCAAGTGAACGGCTTTCTCTCTTTCTCCTTGGCTGGGTTCGAACCACCGACCTGTCCTTGGCAGCCGACGCTAACTTTAACCCCTGCACCACCAACCAAATCTAGGCCTCTACCCCTTTTAAGCTGTGGGACCTTGGGCAAGCCACCTAACCTCTCTGAGCTGCAGTGAAACGGGGATTGTTTGAGGACCCGTCTCCCCAGGATCCCTGGTTGTTGGTGCAAACGCTCAAACACCGGGTTGTTAGCTGCAAAGTCAGCAGTCCCAGCCCCACCCAGGGGTCCCACGGGAGAAAGACCCGGCATTGTGCCCGGCTCCCGTACAGATGACAGCCGCAGGGGGAAGCAGGAGGGGGCAGCCCCACGCCATCCTGGACACCACACTCCCAGCCATGGAGGTGATGCGGACTCCTCGCGCCCCTGCAGGACCAAGGAGAGCTTCCCTGCCTCTTTTCCCCTAGGCTCAGCGGGTGGGTTCGTACTGCTGACCTTGCGTTCAAACATCTAACAAACAAACTCTGCCATTGAATTGATGCCCACTCACCCTGGCCCTCTAGGACAGGCTAGAACTGTCCCTGAGAGGGTCTGAGATGGTAACTCTTTTACCGTCTTTCTTCCTCCCTCCATGGGACCAGTGGTTTCAAACTGCTGACTCTGCGGCTGCCGATGGACCGCAAAGCCAGGAGGGCTCCTCCTAGCAGCCTCAGAGCTTGTTAGAAAACCAAACGACCCCCCTTGGCCTTGGAATACACCCTGATTGGTGTCAATCCCTTGTGTTCCGAGATTGAACGTGGTCAGTGGCTTGCCCAACGCCCCGCAGCTAAAAAAAAACCGTCACAGAACCTAGATGTGGTGGTGCAGGGGTTAAGCAAACCCCACACCTTTCTGCAAGGACCTTCGCTGAAGGATTAAATTCATGACCACGTGCAAAGAGCATTTAGAGCAGCGCCAGGGACGGCAGTCGGTGCTAAGTAACTTGAAGTTTGTTTTTCTTGTGGGACGTCACTTTTTTCACATCTTATTGTGGTCTAGATGAGGTTCACCACACATTAGCTCTCTGTTTAATCATTTATACACGTTTTTATTTCCTGACAAGAGGTGTAAGTCCCTCTGTGGACCGGCTTTGTTCTCACTTCCTCCCTAGAGCCCGGAGTTTCCATGGGCCCATCTCCCCTGCCCCTTGTTGCCTTTGACTGCGTTTTGGGGCCAGCGCTGCCCTTTCTGGTCTCTTAGAGCTGATTGCTCCCAGGAGCATGCTCTTCCGGCGTGTCGCTGTTCACTTGCTTGGCCTGTCCACTTTCACCTGAAAGGGGATTCCCTCTGGCGTGGGTCCAGTTCTAGCTTTGCAGGGCACCAAAGGGCCATCGGCTCAGGGGTTCCACCAGTCTCTGGAAGACCAGAAAGTCTGATCTTTTTTTTTTTTAAGGATTTGGGTCTTCATTTTTCTCTCCCTCTATCCGGAAACTTCTCTTGCAATCCTATTCAGAGCATTACGTCACGGAAGCTGGGCACCATCTAGTTCAGTGGTTCTCAACCTTGCTAATGGCGCAACCCTTTAAGACAGTGCCTCAGGTTTGACTCCGTAGGTGGGCGAATCTGCATGTGGGTGGGTGGAACCACCTGGAGATGGATAGAGGAGCGGTGTCTGGGTTCCTAAGACCATCGGAAATACGGTCTTCAGGGGACCCCTGTGAAAGGATCGTTTGACCACCCCCCCCAAAGGGGTCGTGACCCCCAGGTTGAGAACCACTGATCTACTCCTTCTGGTCTCCAGCTAGTGGAGGCTATAGTAGGTGTGGTGCACTAGTCCTTTGGACTCTTGTGTTTTTGCACTTGTTTTTCACTCTTTTTTGCTCAAGGTGGAAAGGGGCCAATTGGCGGGTCTCGGATAACCACTCCAAAGCTATTAGAAACCCCAGGATGTAGGACACTCTCTTTTATCAACCATGTTCTGCTGCTTGACCTAGCTGGGCCCCGAGGGGTCAAGTAACTTCGAAGGGCGATCAAAGTTGTTCTTGAGTGAGTTCAGGGCACCACGTACATCTGAATAGCTGTTGTGTGCAGGGGCTGGGGCTCTCTCTGCCAAGGCTCTTTCCCACGATGACTCAACCTGCCCCCTCTCCCCCCTCCCCTCTTCTGCCCCATGAGACACATTTTCCAAATCTGGGCCGGTGTGTGTGTGTTTGTGTAGGCAGTTGGAGCAGGAGGACCTCCCCAGCTGCTCTGGCGACCCGGCCCTTCCTCCCCCCAAACAATACCCTCCACCCCCAGCCTGTCCCTCCCCCAGGGGCCCTGGAATCAACTGCTTCCTTCTCCCCCCTCCTCCCCTTTCTCCTCCTCCTCCTCCATATCCTGAGGCCAGAGGACCAGCTCCCCTGTGAGACTCTGGAATCTGGAATTTGGATTCCAACTCCGGTTCTGGCATCTCCCTGTGTCCTAGGTTTTAACCTCTCTGTGCCTCAGTTTCCTCATCTGGAAAATGGATTTCTCCCCCCCCCCCCAGGGAGCAGCCCTGGTAATGCAGTGGTTAAAGTGCCCAAATGCCAATCAAAGTGGGCAGTTTAACCCACCAGCCACTTTGAGGGACAGAGATGCAGCGGCTGGCTTCTGGAAAGGCTTCGAGCCTCAGAAGCTCCATAGGACCATTCTGTTCTGAAACACACGGCTGTAGTGTCCCCGGGCGGGTGTTGGGACCGACTCCACAGCAGCAGGTTGGGGTTTGGAGAGTGATTGCAAAGATGGAACAAGTGACATCAGAGAGGCTCCTGAAGGAAGTGCACCCCGAATCAGTAGTGCCTTCTGTTTCCCAGTTTTCTCCTTCCCCAGGTCCTAACAAGGCATTGCCTCCTCCAGGACGCCTTCCTGGGTTGCCTCTCCACCCCCCACCCCACCTCATCCCCCACCCCAGCCCTCTCTGTCAGGCGCACAGGATCCCAGCCTGACCACCCTGGGATCAGGACTATATCTGTGAAGGCCGGGCTGGGGCTCTGGCTGCATTGTCCCCAGCCCAGACAGCTGGGGGCTGCGGACTGCCTTCTTTTTTGTTGATTTATTTATAACAATCTGATTGGCTTCTAATTCACATACCATACATTCAATAGTTCGATCCTAGCGGGGGATGGATGCTTTCTGGAAGCCCAGCTGACACCCGCCTCGCCTCGGTCCCTGCCCAAACCAGAACTCACCCTTCCTGGTCACTCTCTCTGCATGTCCAGCAGGAAATGTTGTTATTGATCGATTCATTTTTTTTTTTATGGGCATGTAATTCACACTGCATACAATTCAATGGTTCGATCCTATGAATTTCTGTACGTATCGAACCCGTTCTCCTGAGGCATCATTTATACCATTCCACCAAAACACAAACCAAATGTTCTACCACGGAGGCGATTCTGACTCACGGCCACTGCGGAGAACAGAGCAGAGCCGCCCCACGGGGTTCCCACGACTGGCATCTTCTGGGAGCGGACCACCACATCTGGCTCCCTCCCGCAGAGGCTGCTGGGTCGGAGCGCCAGCCTTGTGGGGACCAGCTGAGCACTTTGGCTAATGGGCCACCAGGACTCCTCCTCGTTCGATACCGCGCATGGCCTGTTGTCGGTGCTTCACGTATGCCCAGTCTTTGATGTTCTTCTCCTGGTCCCAGCTGCCTTGGGACGTCATTCCTACGTGTACCGATTCCGTTTTCACAGAAGAAGAAACAGAAGGTCAGGTCGGAGAGGTGAAGGGATTCGCCTAAGGGGACACCACAGATGAGGGCCAGGGCAAGGATTCAAACCCAGTGTCCCGTGGCTGCCAAGTCAGGGGTCTTGAGGGCTCCTCTCCACCTACCCTAGCTCCCCTTTCCACCCCCTTCCCCGCGCCCTGAAAAGCATTGAGGAATGAGAGCCCCCCCGATGGCTTGAATGAATGAGAGTGAGAACATGGAGAGGAATAAGTGAATGAATGAACACAGGGGCCCACCACCGTTTGGGTGCCCCATGGGAGCAGAGGTCTTGTCTGTGCCCTTTCAGCCGACCCCTCAACACCCAGGACAAGGCTGGCCCCAGAGGGGTCTCAGGAAATAATGTTAATTGGGAGATAATGTTCCAACCAGCAAGGGCATGCCCAGGGCTCGGCGTGAGCGCTTTCCTTGCTGGATTGAGATGGTGTGTGTGTGTGTGTGTTGCGATCTGCATGGTCGGCAGTTCAAAACCACCAGCAGCTCCACCGGAGAACGATTGCGCTTTCTACTCTTGTGAACAGTTCAGTGTCTCGGAAAACCCACGGGAGGTCACTATCAATCAGCATCACCTCCATGGCAAGGAGTTTTGCTTGTTCTTAGAAGAGCTTTGGTGGCGTAGTGGCGACACCCTGGGCTGTGATCTGGGTCAGAGCTGACTTGATGGCACCTAACAGCAGCATCAGGGACCTCTTGAGGAGCCAGGTGGGACCGTGGGCCACCAGAGAGGGACTGCTGTTGGACTGCTACCTGTGAAGTTAGCAGTTCAAACCCACCAGGAGCCCTGTGGAACAACACTGAGGCTATCTACTCCCATAAAGATGGATAGTTTCCAAAACCCTATGTAGGGTCACTGAACAGCCCTGTTGGCAGGGTGGTTATGGGCTGGGCTGCTGATGCAAGGGCAGCAGTTTGAAACCACTAGCAGCTCCCTGAGAGAAAGATGAAGCTTTTCTACTCCTACACTAGATCTTAGCCAAAAGGCCGAGAAGCGATAAGGCTTTTCTACTCCTGCCAAGAGTTACAGTCTGAGGAATCCACAGGGGCAGCTCTACCCTGTCCTATATGGTCGCATGAGTCAGAATTTACTCCATGTTTTGGTAAAAGATCATTTTATTGGGGGCTCTTACAGCGCATCACAATCCGTACATCAGTTGTATCAGGCCTATTTGTACATCTGTTGCCATCATTCTTTTTGAGACACGTTCTATTGGGCCCTTGGTATCAGCTCCTCTTTTCCCCTTCTCTCCTCCCCCCACCCCGTGACCCCTTGATAAATTATAAATTATTTTTATTTTCATATATTACCCTGACTGTTGTCTCCCTTCCCCCATGGTTTCTGTTGTTCGTCCCCCTGGAGGGTGTGTGTGTGTGTGTGTGGTTATGTGTCGATCATTGCGATCCGTTCTCCCCTCCTCTCCCCACCTTCACCCTACCCTTCTGGTATGGCTATTCCCATTCCTGTTCCTGGGTTCCATGTGTCGGGGGCTCCTAAATCTGTACCTGTGTCCATGCTCTGGTCTAGTCTGAAGTGAGAAGCAGCACTGGGGGGAAGAGGAAACCTCGAGGAATCAGAGGAATATTGTGTGTTTCATCGGTGCTTTACCGTGCCCTGGTTGACTCATCCCTTCCTTGTAACCCTCTGTGAGGGGATGTCCCACTGTCTACAGATGGGCTTTGGGTTTCTGCTCCAACCCCCCTTGTTCTCAACAATATGATTTTTGTTTGCTTGTTTGTTTTGGGTCTTCTGATGCCTGTTACCCAATCCCGTAGACACCTCATGCTCGCACAGGCAGGTGTGCTTCTTCCATGTGGGCTTGTTGCTTCTCTTCTAGATGGCCGCTTGTTTATCTTCAAGCCTTTAAGACCCCAGATGCTCTATCTTTTGATAGCCGGGCACCATCAGCTTTCTTCACCACATTTGCTTATGCATGCATTTTGTCTTCAGCGATTGTACCAGGAGGGTGAGCATCACAGAATGCCAGGTTGTTAGAACAAAATGTTCTTGCCTTGCGGGAGGGTCATGGGTCAAAATTTGACTCGAGGGCCGAGTTTGGTTTGGTAATTCAGGGTCGCTGTAAGCTGGAATTGACTCAATGCCAGTGGGTTTGTTTTGTATTCTTGCTCTGAGGGACCTCTTAGGAAACCCGGGTGGCCTGGTGGTTAAGTAATTAACTACTAACTGGTGGTTCGAACTGATAAGGCACTCTGGGAGAAAGTTAGGGCCGTCAGCTTCGGTAATGATGAGCGATCGCCTTGGCTCTTAGCAGGTGTGTGTGTGTGAATGTGCATAAACGGAAGGGGAACCATTCAAAGGAGGGTGAGGAGGGGCGCGCAATTGGAAGGTGGTCGATGTCCCTGGAGGTCACATATAGAAACTGCTGAAAGGGTGTATGTCTGGCTGGGCATAGTCTCAACAACAATATAGTTTAACACCAATATCATAAAACGCTATTAAAATGATCTATGTATGGATCAGAGATTAGGAGCCCTGGTGGTGTAGTGGTTACAAGTTAGGCTGTGATCTGCGTGGTCACAGTTCAAAACCACCAGTCACCCCTTGGGCGAAAACCAGGGCTTTTCACTCCCGTGAAGAGTTATAAGGTGGGCAGTTCTAGGCTCTCTCATAGGGTCATTAGGAGTCAGTTCCGAAGCCCAGCAACGGGTCTCCTTTGGTTTGTCTAGGGGCCACTGCCTACCATCCATCACACACCACTCCTATGTACTGAATAAGGATGAGCGGATGCAAAAGGGGAGGGCTGGGACCACCCCTACCATTGCCAAGATGGTTCCAAGAGCTGGGGGTGGGGGCATTCGGGAGGGTCTCTGCCAGGGCAGTGGGCTCCCTAACCACCTGTGTGCTCCCCACCCCGCCCCGCCCCGCAGGCTATGATTTCCCGGCCGTGCTGCGCTGGTTCGCCGAGCGCGTGGACCTCATCATCCTGCTGTTCGACGCCCACAAGCTGGAGATCTCCGACGAGTTCTCGGAGGCCATCGGCGCCCTGCGGGGCCACGAGGACAAGATCCGCGTGGTGCTCAACAAGGCCGACATGGTGGAGACGCAGCAGCTGATGCGCGTCTACGGGGCGCTCATGTGGGCGCTGGGCAAGGTGGTGGGCACGCCCGAGGTCCTACGCGTCTACATCGGCTCCTTCTGGTCCCAGCCGCTGCTCGTGCCGGACAACCGGCAACTCTTCGAGTTGGAGGAACAAGACCTATTCCGGGACATCCAGGGCCTGCCGCGCCATGCCGCCCTGCGCAAGCTCAACGACCTGGTGAAGCGCGCCCGGCTGGTGCGGG
>NW_022104553.1:24049777-24060085 GCF_000313985.2 Echinops telfairi | reverse complement strand
GGGGAGCGGGGCGGGGTGGGGCGGGGCCTGCGGGGTCTTCTCTCCGCCCGGTGCGTTGGAGGCCCGATGGATGGCCGTAGCCTGTGGCATAGCGGGGTGCGCGTTGCGTGCTGACCACAAAGCCAGGTGTTCAAAACCACCAGCTGCTTCTGGAGAGACAGATGAGGCTCTCTACCACCCTAAAGAGTTAGGGTCTTGGGAGCCCACAGCGGCAGTCTTACAGGGTCACAATGAGTCGGAACTGGCTTGATGGCAGTGAGTGGGTGGGTGGGCGGGTAGGTTGGAGGGGCACAATTTGCGCTCTGCTCTGGCAGGGCATCATGCAAAGGTGGTGGAAAGGGGGTCCCTTAAGGTGCCCAGGAAGAAAGGCCTGGCAGTCGCACCTACAAATCATCGATTGATTTCCTGGCAGTCTAGAACTGTGCTCCTTAGGGTTGTCAACGCTGTGACCAATCACAAAGCAGATCACCTGGGCAAAGCATCTGGGGTGGGGGTGGGGGTGGGGGTGTTCTGTAAGATCGGCTGCCTTGGAAACCGTTCAGGACAGCCCTAACTCTGCCCTTGAGGGGGGCTCCGAGTCAGAATGGGCACTATGGCAGCCCTTGCTCACGCAGGCCTGGGCGCTGTGCCCAGTCCAAAGCAAGTTCACTCCTGCCTCAGGACCTTTGCACGTGCCCTTCCCCCACTCCTGGAACCTTCCTAAGCTCCTGCCCCAGCTCTGGCTCATTCCTCATCTCCTTCAATCATTCATCCCTTAGATGTCAGTAGCCCGGGGATTTCTCTCTCCTCCACTGGCAGCTTTTATGACTATCACCCCCTCCCACCACCTGTCAGCCAGTCCATGCTGACTCCTGACCATCCTGCAGAAGGAGAGTTGTGCTGCTCACCACAAGGTCAGCAGTTCAAAACCACCAGTCAACTCCTTGGGAGAAAGATGAGGCTTTCTGCTCCCGTAAAGAGTTATAGTCTCAGAAACCCACAGGGTGTAGTTCTACCCTGTCCTGTCGGGTTGCTGTGAGGTGGCATCAACTGACTGGCCATGAGGGTTGGTTTGGACTGTCCTACAGGGCCGAGCAGGACCCTCTCATAGAGTTTTGGAGGCTCCGGACACAGTCACATCTTCCTAACAAACACCCTCACTGGGCCTAGCTGTCTTCCCGCCCCTCACCATTCCATTTTCTTCCTCATCTCCATCCCTGCTGTGTTAGTCTGGGTAGATTAAACAAATCCATGGACACACATATGTGTGTAAGGGAGAAGTTTATATACAAGAGGAATTGAACATTGAGGAAACTTCCCAACCCAGTCGAGTCCAAGGTTATAAGTCCGATATTAGCCCATATGTTTGACAGCAATCTATAAAGTCCTCTTCAGACTCATAAAACATG
This sequence comes from Echinops telfairi, assembly GCF_000313985.2. Lineage (NCBI taxonomy): Eukaryota > Metazoa > Chordata > Mammalia > Afrosoricida > Tenrecidae > Echinops > Echinops telfairi. The sequence goes on along the minus strand of NW_022104553.1, from coordinate 24,058,697 downwards.
CAATGACGCCTAGTGTAGATCACAGGCTAGTGGGTAGAAAGTCTTTGGTGGGAGAAGCATCTCAGTGCTGGCAGGGGTCTCCACGTGGCCATTCCAGCACCCAGGGCTGCATCAGGGTAGGTCCATGTGGCATCTCCTCAGGGATGCCTCACAGGAAGTCAGCCTTGGAGTGAGTCTCCAAGGGAATGAACTGAGAGAGATAGTGTCTCCTGCCTCCAAGAAGGAAGTACCAGATTTCCCAGAATTCTCAGGAGAAGGCCATGCCCACACAGAAGTCTCATTGGCTATCTCCAGATTGACAGTGTAGACTCCACCCCTACACTCTTAATCCTTAAATTGACACCATATTAGGTGACTACCACACCTTCTCTGTCCAACCCCCAGAGGGCCCTTTGTCTGCCTCCATCCTTACTGTTTCCTCTGCACCTGGAAGAGTGCCTGACACAGGAAAAAGCCAACAACGAAGCACACCACCTCACTGTCCTCCAGCCCAGCCCACTCATAGTGACCCTGTAGGACAGGGTCCAATTGCCCCTGTGGGTTTCCAAGACTAGCACTCTTTAGGGTAGTAGAAAGCCTCGTTCTTTCTCCTGAGGAGCGGCTGGCAGTTTCAAACTGTTGACCTTGCGGTTAGCAGCCCAACCCAGAACCAAGATGCCACCAGGGCTCCTGGGCACAGAGAAGGTGCTAGGTAACTATCGAATGGATGAATAGCATCCAGCCAGCACTGACATTCAACAAATCCTCCTCCCTACTTGGCCCTGTGCTGGGCGCTGCTGGAGTCACGGCAATGACTGAGACACCCTGTGGGGATCTCCAGTCCAGGGGAGGAAACCAGCCTGTCCCTGGACAGGGATGGCCCAGCCTGGTCAGGGAAGTCCAGGGGAGTCAGGGAGGGCTTCCTGGATGGGAAGGTGTCCGAAGGGCCAACTAGAGGATGAGGAGGATGAGGAAGGGGCCAGGCAGTGAGACCAGCCAATGTGTGGGTGAAAGGGAAGACCTCTGCCCATAGGCAGTCGAAGGGTGAAGTTTTGTTTTGTTATTGACTCCGACTTGGGTGGGAGTCAGAGTCACCCCAAACTGGTGAGCAGTACGTGAGGGTACTGGGGAGCCATGGAAGGGTTTAGAACAAGGGAGAGGCAGGGACAGGTTCTAGCCACTCTTTTGGAGGGTGGACAGGAGAGGGCAAGATTGGAGGCAGAGATTCAGGAGGCTGGGGTGGGAGGACAGCCAAGCAGGGAAGCTTCTGGTCCAGGACAGGGCCTGGGGATGCGGTGGGCGAGCTCAGGAGGGTGGCAGGGAGGAGGTGGGGCCGAGGGCTGGGCAGGCAAAGAGGCCCTGGAGGTGCTTGAGGGTGGAGGAGCCCGAGGTCTTGGTTTAAGGAGCAGCTGAGAGGGGTGAGTCAGTGGTCCCCCTCCACCCCCCCTTGGAATGTCCCTTGGGAAGGGAAAGCCAGTGAGACGGGCCAGTTGGAATTCACCCTGCTCTGGCGGTCCTTTCTCGCTGGCTCTCCTCGCGGGCGCTCGCCCTCTAAGTCCCTCTCCTTATCTCTGTCTCTCTCTCCTTCGTTCGCCCACCTCCTTTTCTCCGGGAGCTCAGGGCCTGGGAACAGAGAGGCGGGGTCACCCAGACACCTGGAGCCCCCGCCAGGCAGGAGGGTGGCTCCGGAAACCCGAACAAGCCCTGAGTCCGGGCCCCCAGCCCAACCCGCCCTGCCCTCTTATCGCTTCCTGACACCTTCCCCTGTTTCCTCCCTGGAAAAGTCATTACCTCTGCGCCCTCCGCCTCCGCTCTTCAGGGGTCCCCCCCAGGGACCGCCCACGGGCCCTGACTCCTCACCTCATTGGCTAACTTCCTCAGACTCCACCCACCCTCCGGGCCACGCCCCTTCCCTCCTGGACCTTGCCGACCTACAGGTCATTGCCTCTTCTGCTGCAGCCTATGCCTGCCCCCCGCCCCCCGCCTTCCTCCGTGCCCGGCACACGGGCTTTCTGGGCGTGGCAGCCAGGGTCCACTGCGACCTGGCCCCTTCTCCCACCCAACGCTTGCACTTACAACTCGGCCACACTCACACTTGATCCGGTCACCCCTCGGTGGCCCACGCACCGCCCTCTTATCTCCCTTCATGCTCTCCCCCAAACGGTAGGTATGAGGCCTTCCTGGGCGCCTGGTGCCTCAGTTTCCCCGTCTAACTGCCCATCGTCGACGCGAGAGCTGCCTAGAGGAGTGCTGCGAGACTGTCGTGTTGAGGGGTCCCTGGGCGGAGGAAGGTTCAGGGTTCAGGGTACCACCGAGCTGCTAGCTGAAAGAGAGCTGGTTTGAACCCAGCCGGGTGTGACTCGGAAGAAAGGCCTGGCACTATTGAAACCATCAGCCCGGAGCTCTGACACACCTGGTGTCCTCTTGGTGGCTCTCAGCCAGCTCGATGGCAGCTGGTTCTCAGGGCTTTGAGGCCAAGAAAGAATCCCAAACGGCTGAGCCTTCAGCCAAGGTCAGCTCCTTTAGTGACCAGGCAGGGGACACAGCCGGGCCACAAAGTCATCTTCTCATAGAATTGTATTCTAGTGGGAAATGGACATAACAACAAGCGCGGTGTTGATCGTGTGAGTTTCGTATGCCATCAGGAGACCCGGTGGCGTAAAGGTTGAGTGCTCTGCTGCTAACACAAAGGCTGGTGGCTGGAACCCACACAAGGAGGGAAAAAAAAAGGGATCCATCGATTTGTTTAAGCAAGGAAAGGCTTTCCTACCCAACGAGATAGACTTTGATGGTTCCCCGGGGAGGGGGAACAATGTCCCAGAGAGTCAAGACTCAAGCCCACTGCCACCCACCCATTCGGTTCTGACTCACAGCCACCCCCACGGGCAGGGTAGAACTGCCCCTGTGGTTTCCAAGACTGTCACTCTGAATGGGAGTCGAAAGATGACGCTTTCTCCTGGTGGGGGAGCTGGTGCTTTGGGATGGCTGACCTGGTGCTTTGTAACCCACTAGGTCACCCGGGCTCAGAGGATAAAAGGATAGCTAGGTGTCTCATTGGGTAACACACTGCCATCGAGTTGATGGTGACTCCTAGTGACCCTATAGGAGAGGGTAGAGCTGGCCTTGTGAATGTCCGAGCCAGGAACTCTTGGCAGGAATAGAAAGGCACATGTCTTTCTCCTGCAGAGCGGCGGATGCTTTGAAACTGCTAACTTTGCCGTTAGCAGCCCCACGAGTGACCGCTCTGTGCCATGCCCATGCCCCCGCCAAGGGGGGCTCCTTCAAGTTGGGTCAAAAGCAAGACAATACCCAAAATGTCAAAGGAAGAAAGACAGAGATGGAACAAGAGGGAGATGGGCAGTAGGGGGGGGAGGCAGGAGGGGAAGCAGGGCAAGCCACTGGGGAGGGTTGATCCCGTGTTTGGATTGCAAAAATGATGATCTGATATGTAAGCCTCCACCAAATTCACAGTGAAAAGTGAAAGAGCCAACCAGAGCCACCCACAGAGAGAAAGCCTCCCTGTTTCAGAGCCAGAGCTATGAATTCCAACTTCCAGCCTCCTGAACTTCGCAGAACACAGATTCCTAGTGGTTAATGCAAAAAGAATGAAAGGAAAGGATGAACGCTTAAGGAAAACCAAAAAAAAACCCCCAAAACCTAAACCTAGTTGTCCTCACTTCCATTTCCCCTCCTGGCCACCCTACAGGACAGAGCAGAATTGCCCCAGAGGGTGTCCAAGGCTGTCGGGGGTCACACCTTCCCCCAACCAACTGGCTGGTGGGTTTGAGCCCCACCCCCCCACTCCCATCAACCCACCAGTTTTTTTTTAAATCATTTTATTGGGGGCTTTTACAGTTCTTATCACAATCCATCCATCCATCCATTGTGTCAAGCATGTTTGTACATATGTTGCCATCATCAATCTCTGTCTACTTGAGCCCTTGATATCAGCTCCTCATTTTCCCTCCTCCCCCACCCGCCCTCCCTCCTGAACCCTTGATAAGTTATTTTAAAAATGTTTCTCCCCATGTCTTACACCAACCACTGTCTCCCTTCACCCACTTTTCTGTTGCCCCTCCTCTTAGAAAGGGGTTATATGTAGATCATTGTGATGGGTTCCCCTTCTCCCCCCACCTGCCAAATTTTTAACCCCTGTGCCGGACAATGGCAACGGTTGTATTATGTTTGGGTTCATGGCTGGAGGAGACTGAGGCGGAGATGAGAACCCCGCCCGCCCGCACGAGGAGTGACCTACATGTTTAACATTCTCAGCCCATGACTCTTGACAAGAAATTTTGTAACAAGATTCCTCCCACCCCCTTTTCAGGTACAGCATTCACGCAGAATGCAATGGTTCCCCTTATCCCTGGTCTGCCAGCCCCCCAAAAGATACTCTTTCTCCCTAGAGGCACCCACGAAGGAGTGTCTCTCACTTTCAAAACAAAACAAAACAAAAAAACGTGTATCTTTCCAAAGGTGGTCTATTTTTACACAAACCCATTATTGTTGCCATCGAGTTGATGGTGCCCGGATGTCTGAGAGTCCAGCGGGTTCCCCAAGGCTGGGACCCGCTGGAAACCAGGCCTTTCTTCCGAGGCACCTCCGAGTGGCCTCAGACCACCAACTGTCCCAACTTGTTATTGAATGCATAACCCTCTGGCCACACAAGGACTCATGCGTACACGCAGATGCATGAATCATGTGTGGTTTCCGGTCCCGGGTCAGTCTGGAAGTCGAATTTATAGGCAGTTGAAACAGCTAAGCATCGATGCTCACAGGACAGGGTCAGGGGGTCTCCACCGCACGCTTGAAAATGGTCGCGCATTCCTAAGTGCTCGTGTCTGGCTGGATTTAAAACTCACCATATTAGAAGCGAAGCTAGAGATAAGTCTTAGCCATGTATCGACCACGCCTCCGTTTCCCGTGCCCGGTGCCCATTGCCCCCCACCTCTCAGACTGAAACTGAGCTCCGCCCGGCTTTTCCACGGCCGGTTGTTTCTGTTGCCAGGCCTTTCTTCTGAGGGACCCCTCTAAGGACTCGTGCGGCTACCCTTTCAGTTAATAGCCCAGCATGTTGACTCCTGGTACCGTTCAGAAACCAAACCCAACCCGCCACCGTGGAGTGGATTCTGACTCACCACGACCCCACAGGACACAGACCTGCTCCCTAGGGTTTCTGAGGCTGTACAGCTTCAGGGAAGCCGTCGGTCTCGTCTTTCTCCCTTGGAGAGGATGGGGGGTTTGAACCACCGACTTTTGGGTCAGCAGACTTAACACTTTTTGACTCACTCCAATTTCCAATTTCCAACTCACACCTGGGTGTGTGTGTGTGTGTGTGTGTGTGTGTGTGTGTGTCTCAAACGTCTGGAGTGTCTGGCTCTTGCATAGTCAGTCGATTCGGATCGTGGCTCCCCGGTCTTCTTTGTTGTGCTTGTCATGTTTCTTCCTGCTGTACAATACCACTGCCTGCTCTGGTGGAAAGGGAGGGGAAAGAGGCAAATCATACCTGAGCCTGAGGAGCCCCCGGGGCTTCATGGTTACCTGCTGGATGGTTAATTGAAAGGTTAGCAGTACGAAACCACCAGCCCTCCTTGGGAAAAAAATGAGGCTCACCAGTCCCGTAAAGAGTTACAGTCTTGGACACCCACGGGGGTAGTTCTACCCTTTCCTATACAGTGACTACGAGCCAGACCAACTGGCTGACAGTGACTGTATATTGTTAAAAAGGAATCCTGCCCATGCCCAATAAAAGGATTTTTTTTTTAAGTAAGGAAAAGGGATGGATTGAGATTAAATAAAGATTGATATAGCAAGAAGGGAAAAAAAGTTTAACTAAAGCATCTTAATGCTCACAGTGTTAATACTTGGTACCTCTGAATTTACTTATTTTTGCCTCTAATATGTATCTCTTAAATATCTATTAAATAAGATCATTGCAATCAGGTGAAAGAAAAAAAAAAAGGAATCCTGGTGGCCTAGTAGTGAAGCACTTGGCTCCTTTGATTTGAGCCCCCCCAGCCCTTTGGCTGGAAAAATCCCTGCATTCTGCTTCTAGAAAGATTATAGCCGCAGCAAAACCCAGCGGTGTGTGTGTGTTCTACTCTGTACTAAATGAGGTGGCAACAGGTTGGAAATAGCTCCATGGAAACAGGTGTGTTTATTTCCTTTCTTTTGTTCCTTGATTATTGTGCTCAAGCCCAATCCCTGGGTAGTACAAACGGCTAAGAGTTGGCCAATTGAAAAGGTTAGCAGTGCACACCCACTGGGAGGCACCCGGGAAGAAAGGCCTGGCAGAGACGCCCACCAAGAACCCCCGCAGGGCAGCTCTTCCGGGGCAGACGCACCGGGTCGCCAGCAGGGGGCGCGTTTCCAGTTGGTTGATTTCGTCGTTCCGGAAGCAGGTCGCCTCGCTCCGCTTCCGGCCGGGGCACCGCCGGGTGGTTTCGAACCGCGCACTCTTAGGTTCGTGGCCGAGAGCAAGCTTTGGCTGAGGCCCAGGGACCCGCTCCGAAAGGGCACAGCCGCTGGGATGAATCTCTCAAGAGCGGAGCTCTGCTCCCGGCGCACGCGGAGGTTGCCAGGTGCTCCGACTGGGCGGTCACGGGTTCACTGTAACACCCAGCGGAGGGCAGGGCCCGAATTCCGGGTAGGGTGGCACACCCTGGAGGTGTCCAGGAATGCGGGCGATGTGTTCTGCTCCAGGGGCAGGCCTGGGCTGGTATGTCTGATTGGGAGTGGACGGCGGCGGCGCCGTGGGGGACGGTTTGAAGCCCGGAGTCCGGGGACCCCGGGCGGGAGGCGGCCTCCAAGTGCCCCCGCCCACCGCCCCCAGGAGCAGCTGCGACTATTAGCTGCTGTAATGATGGCTCCCCGACTCATGGGTCCCCCCACCCCGTCCCCTACCCAGGTTTGGCCCCGAGTAGAACTTGCTCCGCAGGAGGCTTTTCGGGGGGTGGGGGGTGGGGTGTTGTTATGAGAAGGAGCCCTGGTGGCGCACAGATGAAGCGCCGGGCAGCCAACCGCACCACCTGCCGTTCGAGCCCCCCAGCGCCTTTGCTGCGACATCACGTCGCAAGGAGCGTCCTTACAGATCCGGGACAAACCAACCCTGACGGAGCAGTTCCAGGACTGTAATTCCTTGCGAGACCCGAAAGCCCTTTCTCCCAAGGAGCGGGCTAGTGGTTTTGAACTGCTGACCTTGCGGTGAGCAGCCCAATGCATAACCGCTGCAAGCGGTGCCCTACCTAGCCACTCCTCCTGGTGACGAAACCCCACGGTTGGTGCAATCGACCAAGCTGGACGGGTGGGGCCTCTGGCCCTTCTTTGCCATTTGCCATTCGATGCCATTTGCTCGGTCAGGTGGACACACACTCGCGCTCGCTGTCTTCGCTTTGATTCCGACCCATAGCGCCCCTGGGGTGGGGTTGGGGGCAGGGGCAGTAGAACTGCGCCCGGGGGTTTCTGAGACCGTAACTCCTTATGGGAATACAAAGTCTCATCTTTCTCCCACCTACCTGCTGGTGGCTTCCAACCGCTGACCTTCCGCGTAGCCACTCAGCCACGAGCTGCTCCTGGCGATGGGAGTAGGGGTGGGGGGGAGGGGTAAAGATAGGGGTTACATGTGGATCTCAAAACAGGTTGTTTTATGGGCGTGTCGGGGAATCCATGCACTGTGGGGCATAACCCCCCTCCAGTGTTTCTGCAGCAGGCTCAAGCGAGACCCCTCCCCGCCTTCCTCCCCGTCCCAGGTTCACGCGTACATCATCAGCTACCTGAAGAAGGAGATGCCGTCCGTGTTTGGGAAGGAGAACAAGAAGAAGCAGCTCATCCTGAAGCTGCCCGTCATCTTCGCAAAGATTCAGCTTGAACATCACATCTCCCCGGGCGACTTCCCGGACTGCCAGAAGATGCAGGTGCGAGCGCGCTCAGCAGGGGGCGGGCGGGAGGACCGGACCCTGGGCCCTTCTGCGAGCTTCAGACTGGGGGGCTTGGGAAGCTGACTGCAGGGACAGGAGATGCTAGAAAGCCCCTCTTTGGGCCCTTGGGGTTGGGGTGGGGTTTTGTGAATTAGGAAAACAAACCGACATACCCCACTCCCCAAACCAATCCATTGCTGTTGACTTGATTCAACGACCCCTGGGAGCTGACTGCCACATGCTTTCTCTCGGGGGCAGCTGATGGCTTCTGACCATGGGCCTTTTTGGTTAAATGCAGAGTGCGTAACCACCATGCCACCAGGACTAAACCCCCAAAGAACCGGGTGGCACACACAGTTTTGCAGTTGAAGCATTGTCACCAAGGTCGCTGGTTTGAGTTTCTCTGGAGGACCCTCCGCTCAAAGGCCTGGCAATCCCACTGAAAACCCTTTGGGGGGGCACAGCGTGACTCCAACACGCTTGGCATCGCCAGGGTGTTGGGGTTGGGTGGGTGGCGACTGGCATCATGAAGAGGGAAGATTATTTCTCTCTCGCTCACCAAAGTTCCAGAAGGTACTGCAGGCCTGAGGTGGCTCTTTACAGAGGGACCCGGCTTCCATACGAGTATTTCTCCATCTCTGCCCTTTGGTCTTAGAAACACCTCACGGTGTGAAATGGCTGTGGAAATTCCAGCCCTGACCTTGGAATCCTAGCCAGCCACCAGAGTGAGGGGGAAGGGAGAAGAGGAAAGGGGGAGCCCTTCTCTTGAAGGGGCCTTTCTAGAACAGGGTTGTGCAATTGTACTTTTCCACAGTGATGGAAACCGTGTACGTTGCACTGACCAATAGGGTAAGCCTTGATGGCTCAGTGGGAGGATACTCAGTCGCCACGTGGGGGACCCCAACTCCGTGGCCAGCCAGGGCCCATCTGTCACTGGAGGCCTGTGTTGTTAGTGCAAAGCTCGAGCGGGTTTCACTGGGAGCTTCTAGACTAAGACAGACTAGGAAGAAAAGCCTGGCACTCTA
>NW_022104553.1:24047684-24049275 GCF_000313985.2 Echinops telfairi | reverse complement strand
GTGTCTTGAATGGCCCCATGGGTTTGTGCTTATAGCCTATTGACCAGAACTTGGCCACCTGACTATGGCTGGCTGCAAGGGGCACTGGGAAATGTAGTCTTTCTCAGGGAGCTAGGTGCCCCGGCAATGTTCAGGGATTTGTGTACAAAGGAAGAAGGTATCAATGGATATTTGGAGGGGGTGGGAGACATTGGAAGGCTCCCTGTGCGTCAAGGCCTAGAATTGCCAATGTTGGGGGGAGGCGTTAGATCTGGCCTCGTGTTGGGAACATCATCCGAACCAGAGACCCAGCTGGGTTTCAGGCACAGGGGCCAGGCTGAGATGCATTCATACATAAAATCTGTAACTTTTGCACCTGAGAAAGTTCCAGCCCATGACGCAGAGGAATCATGGGAGAGTGAATTCTGCCTCAGCCACTTCTAGCTCTGTGAGCACAAACAAGCAACTGGTCTCCTCCGAGCCTCCGTTTCTTCATCGGCAAAGCGGGTGTCACAATAGGATCTAGCTTTGGTATGGGTACTAAAGCGGCAAATACTCGTCTCCTCCTTCGGATGAACTGGTGGTGGGCACAGATGGTACGAGTGGTTTGCAATTGACTACCAACCTACACGCTCGAGGCTCAAGCCCACCCAGATGTACCACAGAAGAAAGACCAGGCAACCTGCTTCTGGGAACATCTTAGTCGAGAAACCCCCGTGGGGGGATGAGGGTTGAGTCTCCTCATCCACCTGCCACGGGGCAGGTCTACCGTGTAACTCGAGGTCACTATGAGTCAGAGCAGCTTGAAGACTAGGGGGTAGAACGTGCCCACCAACTGCCATCAAGTCCAACTCTAACTCATCTTGACCCTCTAGGGCAGAGAGCTGCTCCCAAGGGTTTCTGAGAGTGGCAATCTGCAGAACAGGCAGTCTTGTCTTTCTCCCCTGGAGTCTAACCCACGGCGCCACCAGGGTGAGGTCCTTTGCCTTTCGGTGGCCCACGGCTGTGGTGTTGATTCCAGCACATAGCCACCTCATTTAGGCTGATTCTCAAGTCAAGGCTGTAAGTCTGTGTGGGAGCAGAGGGCCTCCTCTTCCTCCCTGAAGCACCCGGTTGGTTCAGATTGCTGGCTTCAGAGCCCACCGTGTAACCCACTAACCCGCTATGCCCCTAGGGTTCCTAAGGGTTCCAACACCCCCCCTCCCCCGAAACCTCACTGAGATCAAGTCAATGTCAATTTTAAAAATTTTATTTTTAAGGAATGCCGATTCTTTGGGATCCTATAGAACAGGGTACAACTATCACTCATTATGGGAGTAGAAAGTCCCATCTTTCTCCTGCGAGGTGGCTGGCGGTTTTGAACTTCTGATGTTAGGGTTAGCAGCCCAACTCTTACCACTACACCCCCAGGGCTCCTTGGGGAAACCTGCCCCAAACCCTCATGCATGCCCTAGGCTTTTCCGAGTGCCTGCGTTACTTCTCAGGTGGTCCCATGCTTCTGCAGCTGTTGCTAAGGAGCGCCCCCTGGAGTTTACCCAGGTGTCCAGGCGCCATGGTGCTCCTGCCCCCTCCTGACTCTTTGATGCTCCCCCCTCCCAATGCCCCTGACTCT
>NW_022104553.1:24022170-24045264 GCF_000313985.2 Echinops telfairi | reverse complement strand
CTGAGCTTCCTTATTTGTAAATAGCGACGATAAGTTGATTCAAACATGAATTCCGGGCGGGGTGGTGGTTGGTCAGACAGGAACAATAGCTACCATTTCGATGTCAAGTACAGTCTTAAGCCCTTGACGTGTTAGGGGCCATGGGGCCCAGGTGACAAAGCAATACTGCCTCCTTTCTAGTCAGTCTCTAGATCTTTCTCCCAAGGCACTGCGGAGGATTAGAACTGCCCTCCGTTTGCAGCCAAGCTCTATTGTGTTCCCGATTTGAGGTAAATGTAACAGTATACTCCCACTTTGCAGAAAACGGCACTGGGGCGATATACCGTTTTCAAGATTAACGCTAGTCTATACTTCTGGGGTTCTCATAGCAAACATTCCTAATATCACTTGAATAGAAGGTTCTGTGTTGCCAACCTGAGCATTCCTAACATTCTTTGACTTCTAAGATTGGAACAAAGCCAAACGTTCCAAGATTGGAAGGGGTCTTGTGCTTCATCTGCCACCGGGGCTTCTGATTTTCCTCCGCGCCACCAGGGTTGCTTTTTAACGATATAGATTCACTGCCAGCCAGTTGATTCTGGCTGGCAGCAACCCTACAGGAAAGGGTAGAACTACCCGCGTGGGGGTCCAGGACTATAACTCTTTATGGGACTGGAAAGCCTCATTTTTCTCCCAAGGAGGGCTGATGGTTTCGAACCGCTAGTCTTTCAGTTAGCAGTCCAGCATGCAACCACTAACCCACTTAGGGCTCCTTTGATTCTGATTTTTCTAAAACAAAGAAAATTGTAGAGTGTAAAGCAGAACTGAAGAACAGGGAGGAAGACAGACATAACTGACAGGACAAGGGAGAGCAGAAATAGAAATACAGTAGCTTTATTAGGTGGGGAGAGCTCCCTGAAGAGGCCAACAGGTCAGGGAAGTCGTGCTCAGCAGCTGGGGGGGCGAGGGTTTTTAAAGGGGTGGTGAGGAATGTATGGCAATTAGCATATGGGGTCTGGAAACTCTGATAATTGTTTGTGCGGCTTTCTTTGAACCCAGAACATCTAGTTTCACTGGTTATCTTCTCTGGCGCCATCTGCTGCGGACCTTTGGGATGTGCAGGGAAGCACGTGCAGGGCCCGGACCTGCTTCAGCTTAGCCCAAACCGGGGCTGCCTAGTTCAGACCCGGCCCAAACATAGAGTAAAAAAAAAATCGTTTTAAAAGCCTTTTATTGTGATTGGGGTAAAAGTTTACCGAACAAATTGCCCTCCCATTCAACAGTTCATCCACATTTTTTGTTTCATGACATGGCTTGGGGTTCCCAGTATGTACGGGCACTCTTTCCACTTCCTCCCTGCTAGCCATTTCCATTTTTTAATAACAGTTGTCACTTCATGCACATGTCACACAATCCAATCATAGCAGTAAACGTTGTACATCCTTCGTTTCGATCCCTTTCCGCCTTCTGAGCTTTATCCCTGGGCACATGCTGCCCTTTCGATGTCATTGGTTAATTTATCTATGGAGTGCGGATCTCCCTAGCAGCAAGCCCACGTTAGTGTTCATCTTGTATTTAAAAAGCAACCCAGTCGCCGCGGCGTGGATCCCAAAGCGCAGAGAAGAATTGCTTCCCCAGGGCTTCCAAGGCTGGCCTCTACGGAAGCCGACCGACACATCTTTGTCCGGAAGAGGGCGGATCCGCACCACCAACCTCGATGTTTGGAGAACTTAACCATCGCGCCACCCAGCCTCCTTTGTTCACCTATCTGTTATCCTCACAGCCTAGGAGGATATCCTCACAGCGACTCTTGTTCGTCTGAAACTTGAGCGCAGAAGCGATTCAGTTCCAGACCTGAAGAGTGAAAATATATAGTGATCATAAAAAGGAATAAAGTCAACATTCTAAGAGCGAAGACAAAAGGCCGCCAGGAAAGGTGTTTTGCGGAGAGCGAGAGCGGAGACCTCCAACCTGGGGCTGCCAAGAATCTGCAGATCCCGTGGGACAAACAGGAGGGCGGGGTCATTCATCCGTCACCAAGAAGACCGCCCTCCCGCTCCCACGCTGCCTACGTCACTACCAACATGGCGCCCTCCGGAAGTGCGTCACGGAAGTGGGCGGGAGAGCTGCGCGCGCACCTCCCAAACCGGATGTCGGGGCGCCCGCGGCTGGGCTCGGCCTTTGCCAAGATGGCCGCGGGAAGTGGTGCTGCTGGTAGGCGCGCGCGCTCCAAGAGCGCGGCCGATTCCGGCTTCTTGGGGCTCAGGCCCACCTCGGTGGACCCGGGTCTGAGGCGGCGGCGACGAGGCCCGCGAAATAGGAAGCGGGGCTGGCGGCGGCTGGCGCAGGAGCCGCTGGGGCTGGAGGTGGATCAGTTCCTGGAGGACGTGCGGCTGCAGGAGCGCACCACCGGGTAGGTAGGGCGGGACTTCCTGGACCCCGGCCGCGGGCTTCGGGGCTTTTTATTTGGGGGGGGGGCGACACTAAAAGCCGGAACGCTAGTGGCACGGTTAGGCGTTGAGCTCCTAGCTACTGGGTTAGCGGTTCGAGACGGCTAGCTGCTCCACAGGAGGAAGAAGACGCTCCCAGTCCTGTGAAGGCTTGCAGTCCCGGAAACCACCCCCGCCCCGGGGGGGCAGTTCTACCTGCAGGGTCCCCCGACGGGGGCTGTGACTCGGCAGGACTCTGCTGGAGAGTCATTTGGGCGGCTCAGGGCCAGCAGCTGCTCAGCGGGCGAAAGAGGAGACTCCCACCCCCGGGCTGAATGAAGAGTCTCGGAAACGCGCAGGGCTCGTTACCGGCCGCCCTGTGGGTCTCCGTGGGTCAGAATCGACCCGGTGGCCGTGCGTTCGGTGGTTCAACCCACCCACCCGCCGCTCGAGAGGCAGAGGAGGGGGCTAAGGGTGCGGGTTCGCGGAACCCTGCACGGGCTCGGGGTGAGGGAGAAGGACTGGTTGGGCGGCAGTGGGCCTGGGGCGGGGGTCGCCCCTGAGGGGGGGGGCAGTAGGCTCGCGCTGCGGAGGCCTGGGGGCTCGGGGTGAAGTGGGGGCACTTCTGCCCGGTTTGGAAGGGTTGCCAGATGGAGCGAATAGAGGTACCACGTGCCCGGTGAGATCGGAGTTGCCCGTAAACGAGAGATACTTTTGGAAACAAGTAGCGCCTGACGTGTTTCTTGCCCATTTCCCTGTGTGGGTGAAGCATGTTCCCAACGGAAGCGAGTGAATGTTGTCTTAGGACGCAGTGCCTGCCCCCCCCCCCCCCACGTGACAGTAGAAGAGCCCCACCGGGCTTTCTAGAAAGAGACCCTGGTGGCACAGCAGGTCAAGCGCCGCGCTGCTCACCCCACAGTGGTTGGTTCAAACCCACCTGTGGCTCTGAGGGGGTGGGGTGGGGAAGAGGTCAGTGAACTCCCAGAAAGTCGCAGGGTCTCAGAGACCCTCAGGAGCCGATCTACGAATCAGAATTCACTTAGTGGCCGCGGGGGTGTAGGTCAGCAGTGAGACCCACCGGGTGGCGTCCAGCAAAGGTGACCGTACGACTGTAATATATACTGCTTATATATAATTACTGTAATGTAATCCCAGCAGTAAAAAACACGCCACGGAATGTAAAAATATGCTACGTTCATTATAGCTGGCTTGTCACCCTGAACACAGAAATCACGGGGTTTTTATCGTTCAGAGTAGAGGGCTGGCTGAAGGGGAGGAGGGATTTTCAAGGGGTTGCATCCTTCTCAGGCTGGCTGGGTATTGGGGGGAGGAGAGGTAGCTAGGGGGAACAACACAGCTGCAGGTGATCATTCAAAGTGTCACCTCACCGGATAGTTTCTTGCTAGTTAGGCAAGGGGAGTCCAAAGGCATTTCGAGAGTCAAGTGCAGGGGGCGGGGATGGGGGGCAACTTGCTAGTGGGACACTTTAAAACACAAAGGAGTTTCTCGCACCAAGCTGGGTTACAGCACTTACCAGGCAGTTCTCTGTCCTGTGAGTCCACAGCAGTGGGCGTTTGCTTTTAGAATCTTGGTGGATAGGTTAAAGCAGCGGTTCTCAACCTGGGGGTCGAAAGACCCTTTCACAGGGGTCGTCGGGTTCATCACAGTAGCAAAATGACAGTGATGAAGTAGCAACGAAAATAACTTTATGGTTGGGGGGTGGGGTCACCACCACATGAGGAACTGTATGGAAGGACATTAGGAAGGTTTAGAACCACTGGGTTAAAGGTTGGCAGGCCACAACCTGAAACTCCGGACTCGACTGCCATCCATTGGATGCCCTATAGCAGAACTGTCCCCATGTGTTTCTGAGGCCAACCTAGCAGGGGTAGAAAGCCCCATCATTCTTCCTCAGAGCTGCTGGTAGTTTCAAACTCCCAGCCCTGCAGATCAGAGCCCAACTGGTAACCACTGTGCCACCCGGGCTCCCGCAGTGACTGCTGAAGAGCGATCTTTATCGGAGGCTGGGGTTCGCTGTGTTGGACCTGACAGCCCTCCCTTCCTGTGACTTAGTGTAAAAGTCCTGCTAAACTGAGGGGGACGCACGCCCCTGGGTGGTGCAGCGTTCCCACGCCTGGCTCCTAACCCAAGGTGGGAAATCCGAGGGCACCCCAAGGCACCCTGGGAGCCAAGCGCCCGGTGGCCTGAAAGCACAGCCGTTGGAAACCCCACGGAGCCCGGTTCTTCCGTGACCCCTAGGGGACCCCAGCCCAGCCGGCCAAACCGAGCTGGGACCTTTGTGGCTGCTCGTTTAGTTTGATGTTGCCGAGATCACTCACAGAAAAACTTAAACCAATTCCGTTCTCGAACAATCCGCCGGCACTGATACCGCGGTGCGGCCATTCCGACCTCCTGCGCTCCTCCCCTAAAGGCACAGCCCGCTCAGGCCCCATCTAGATCTTTCCAGTGGCTCTCCTCCTTTGAGCCCACAGTCATTCTTCAGCCCAGCTGGGTCGCTGCTTGGGCAGCCCACCGCAGGGTCAGTGGTGGGAACCCCGAGAGCGGTGCCGCTGCGCTCGCCCAAACACTGGCTGGCGAGGTTGCTGTGGGTTGGAATGGGGTTCGCCACGGTGGGTTAGGAGTCTCTGTAGTTCTTAAAAGGGCTCCAGGCTCAAGGCGGGCAATTTATTTTTTTTTTTTTTGCTTGTCTGTTTTTTGTTTTGTTTTGTTTTTTTAAACATTTTATTAGGGGCTCATTCAACTGTTATCCCAATCCATACACACATCAATTGTGTAGGCAATTTACATTTTTAATGACTTCCCTGGAAACAAGGCAGGGGCTACTTTTGATGTAAGGTGTAAAGCTCATTTATTTCCGTTGTGGGGGTGGGTTGCCATCCAGTCTCCATGGACCCAGTGAGGTTGGAGACAGGTGCAGGAGATGAAGCTTAGTCCAGAATAAGAGGTTAAGAAAGATTTTATTGAGGCAGGGAAAGAACTTCTGGGAGGGAAGAGGAGAGCAGAGCAAAGGGACGGGCATGAGCCTCTCTGGGAGTGAGGTCAGGGAGTTATACAGGGTCAGAGCTAAGGAAGTCTATGTTAACATAGACTTTATTGCTTGCAGCTGCAGGACCTTAATTCAGGATGCGATCCCATGGGAGGTTATCTAGTTGTTTGAGGACCTGCTCTTTGAAGTGCTGGGGGAATGGGCTATGCAGATCTACCCGGGGAAGGTAAATAGCTTCCTGGGGTGCTGGGGCAGGAATTGCATAGTTCAGGAGGTCCTGAGGAGCCAGAGAGGGGTTGGGGGCTGCCCGGTCTGGACCGGCCCAAACACCCAGAAAGCCTCGTTTTGGCGGAGTCTGAAATTGAGGGGCGAGGTCTCAGTGCAGGTGGGCCCTGTGGTGGGAGGAGCTGTGTTGGGAGAGGCTTGAGGCTGACTCTGCATTTTGTCTCCCAGGGGCTTGGTGGCAGAGGCGCCCGATGAGAAACTCTTCTTTGTGGACACCGGCCCCAAGGAGAAAGGTGAGGAGCGCGGCCGAGTGTGGGGGAACCCCTTGACGCCTGCTAACGTGTAGTACGTTTGACCTGTGGCACACGCCCCTGGTAACAACTTGCTATGCATGTGCCACGCAGGCAGGATTGTGTACTCTCATAGTGGCTCTTTTCTTCACCAGTGTTATTTTTGAAAAATACAAACAAAAGAAGTAATGAAATGGTATAGACAGAAGCCGGTCCTGAGTAGAACTTACAGGTATCAGCTTCCTGCTGTTCCTTTGAATAAGAGCAAGTCAGGGCCCGTTTTAAGGAAAGAAACAGACTGCTAGCCAATGAGACCTTTCATTTACTAAGAACAGAAGGATCTACTTTACAACTCGTGGGCAAGAAACTGGTTACCACATGCCTGCTTTAGTTTGCCCCAAAACTAAAGCCGGGACCTGTTGTAACAAGGAGACAAGAGGCAGGTTTAGGGATCATTTGAGGACGTGTGAGAACAAAGTTGGTAACAAGGAGGAATCCCAGGTGGGACACACCTTCGCCGGCTGAAGTCCAAGGGTAACCGGCATGCTGTGTTTTCTGTGGCAGCCCTTAGTGTGCTGTGTGGTAAAGTCCTGGCACATTGAGGAGCGACCCCATGGTGATGCAGTGCCCATATGCTCAGCTGCTAACCCGAGGCTGGAGGTTTGAGCCCACCTAGACACAACTCGGAAGAAAGGTCAGGTGGTCTATTAAAGTTTTTTTCCTGAAAACTCAGCCATTGAGGGGCCCTGGTGGCATAGTGGGTCACGCCCGGCTCCGAGGGAGAGTGTCAACTCCCATAAAGAACCACAGTCTCGGCCCTACAGGAGCAGGTCTTCCCAGTCCTAGGGGCTGAATGGGCTCAATGGCAGTCGGTGGCTTTTGTTGTTGCAGGGTGGGGTGACGGAGAGCTTGCGTCACTGTTGTTCCTTGGTGGCACTCAATTATCATTTCTCCCCAACAGTTTTATTGGCACATAGTTTACATGTCATGTAACTCAATAGTTTAACCGTTCAGTCATATAAAGGAGAATTGCACAATCATTACCACATCCATTTTAGAGCATGCCTATTATTTTTAATTGCATTTTTTAAGGAACATTTACACGTTCTGTACACACTCTTCAGTGACATTAGTTATATTTCAAACATTCTCTGAAAAGTCCACTCTGGTGGTTCCGTTTCCAGCCCTCTAGCTTCCCTGTCCCCTTCTCTTTGCTTTAGGGAAGTGGTGGCCCCTTGGCCCCATGGGGATGATGTGTTAGTAGGGTACCATATTCTTTAGTTCATGAGCCAGTTCATCATTTTGCAAAAAGGTGGGGATGTGTCCGTTCAGGCGGAAAGAGTATCTTTGGGCCATGGTCTCTAGGAGCCCTTAAGGCTCCACAGGGTCCAGTAAGCCTGGACAGTTTAGGGATGTGAGTCCTATTCCCTGGTCTCTCACCCTCATCAGCTCTGCCTGTTGTCCTTCCCTGTGAGCGTGGTGGGCAGTGGGCACCGTCTAGTTCTAGTCTCCGGGTCACTCCTGTGAACTAGTAAAACCCCAGTATCCTAAGTGAGCAAAATGGCCGAGCAGGCATGAGATCAGCAAGAGCCCAGCACTGCCCCCTGGCACTTAGTCTGGGTGGCAGTCTTGGGCCCTGGATCTTCCTTCTCCCACCACAGGCCTGAAGAAGAGGGCGAAAGGTGGGAAGAAGTCGTTGCGTCTCAAGAAGCCCCTCCGGATCGACCGCACCCTTGAGAATACATCCTCGATCCCCGTCCCCAAAGAGTGAGTATCGGGGCTGCCCCACCCGCCCCGTTTGCCTGCCAGGCTGTGGGGCCCCTTGTGCCTTACACCCCCCCACCGCTTCTTGATCCTATGGGGGGTAGGGATGGTACTGGTTGGAGGGGGCCTGAGGAGCGTGGAGGCAGGGCAGCATCAGGAGGATCCCTGGGTGGGAGAGATGGGTTTGGGGTGGTCCCCCGGGGGGCAGTGGTTCAGAAGTCTGTGCTGGCAAGTCCACCCAGGGCCCACGTGATCTGAAGCTGAGGGTCCAATGGAGGAGGAGGAGTGGTGGCGTCTGGGTGTGGCTGGTGGTACCTAACCCCCTGCCTCTCCCCCACCCAGTGTCCTCGCCCACCAGGTCCCCAACGCCAAAAAACTCAGGCGGAAGCAGCAGCTATGGGAGAGGCTGGCCAAGCAAGGCGAGCTGCCCCGAGAAGTGCGGAGGACCCAGGCCCGGCTCTGCCAGCCCCCAACTGACAAGGCCAAGCCTGGGCTCCCGGACACCGCCGAGCGGCCCTTCTATGACCTCTGGGCCCCTGACAGTGAGTACCAGCTCTCCCTTTAGGGCTGGGGCCCAGGGGAGGGAGGGGAGCTGCAGGTGGCTGTGCAGGCCGAGCACTGACGACCTGACAGCGCAGCCCTGTGCCCGACGGGGACCTCTTCACCCTGCCCTCAGCCGTCCGCCCCTCACTCCGCGATGCTTAATGGAGGGACCCCTGGGACAGTCCTTTCCTTCTCTGGACAGCCTCCACCATCCCTCCCTGTCCCCACAGACCCTCTGGACCGGCCGCTGGTTGGCCAGGATACCTTCTTCCTAGAGCAGACCAAGAAGAAAGGCATCAAGGTGCGAGACCACCCTGCCCGGGGGGTGCTGGGAGGTGTGTTGGTTCAGTGACTAGTCAAGGCCATGGTGGGGGCACGCAGGGACATGGACACGCTTCAGGCCAGGGAGACCTTGTGTGGGAGAAAAGCCACCACTGCCCCCGAGTGCTGCCGCAGTCCCACTGGGTTGGCAGTGGCTGTCTTCTCAGGCCTTTCTTCCAAGGTGCCTCTAAGTGAGCGCACGCTGCCAGCCTTTTGCCACCACCTAGGGACTCCTACACCTCCGGTGGCGGGTCACAGTCGGGCTGTGTTGCCAGCTCCATGGGGCTTGAACCTCTAGCCCTTCCTACTGCAGCCGAGCACCAGCCAGGGACTCTACCCTCTGAAAAGAACACAGTGCTACCTGGGTTAGAGGCCTGGGGGGAGGGGAAGCCCACCAGGTCGTATCCTGGGTACTGGACATCCCTCCATCAGAGGACACTACTGAGCTCCAGGCAGCTCTGGGGAAGGGCCATGGGGTCAGTCTGTGGCCCCAACCTTGGCCCCTCCCAGCGTGGTGTCCTAGCTCAACCGGCGAGAGGACTCGGAGCCAGTGGCCCTCACCCTGCTCGGGCCTTGTCTTCTTCCAGCGACCTGCGCGACTCCTCACCAAGCCCTCCCAACTGCCTGCCCTGGAGGTGACGCCGGCTGGAGCCTCCTACAACCCGACCTTTGAGGACCACCAGGTATGTTGAGGCAGGGAACAGGGCAGGCAGAAGGGCAGGGCCCTGGACCAAGCCTCTCACTGGCCTTGTCCTCTCACCCCCACCCCATGGCAGGCTCTGCTCCAGGCAGCCCATGAAGTGGAGCTGCAGCGGCAGAAGGGAGAAGAGAAGCTGGAGAGGCAGTTGGCTCTGCCCACTGCTGACCAGGCTGCCACCCAGGTGAGCCCTGACTGTCCCCGTGGCCCTGGCTCTCCCCATCTCCTGGAGTCCCTTGCTTGCTGACTCCCCATCCATAGGGGTTTCCCCACCTCCAGGAGCCCTCATCCCGTTGACTCTCTCCATCCCCCCAGGAGTCCACATTCCGAGAGATGTGTGAGGGACTGCTGGAGGAGTCAGATGCGGATGGGGAGCCAGGGGAGAGCCAGGGGCCCGAGACCACAGGAGACCAGGCCTGGCCCAGGCCCACCCGCCTGGCCCCGAACCAGAAGAAGACAGAGCAGCAACGACGTCGGGAGAAGGCTGCTCGGAGCCTGGTGAGTGTCCCTTTCCAGGGCCTGTAGGCTGTACTCTGGGATTCGTGGAACTTCGTCAACGGGGTGATTTCCCAGCATCCTTCGGGTGGCCACTAGGTGCAGCCTTGGGCTCAAGGGATCCTGAAGAGACCCACTAGAGGAGGCCCCTGCTGGGGAGGTGGGGCTTCCAGACCCCAACCTGAATACCTGCTGTGCAGAAAGAAGCTAGTGTGGCAGAAAAGGCCTCCTGACCATGGAGGGGCTTGCTGACAGCAGACCCTCCCCACAGCGGGCAAAGCGGGCTGCGCTGCGGGCCGCTCAGCTCAGGCACCAGGAGCTCTTCCGGCTGCGGGGGATCAAGGTCCAGGTGGCCCAGCGGCTGACAGAGTTGGCCCGGCGGCGGGACAGGCGGCAGGCCCAGAGACTGGCTGATGCAGACAAGCCCCGCAGGCTGGGGCGACTCAAGTGAGGCCTGGGGTTGGGGGAGGGTATGGCGTGGGGTGCGGTGGAGTTCTCTAAGGGAGGTCAGGAAGCCACTCAAAGGGGCTCCACTGTCTGATTCGGGCCCCAGGGCCATCTGCCTTTTCCAGGCTCTGTGCCCCCCACTTAGAGCACCTGACCCTGCTGGGTAGAGGCCACACTGGCACAGTGGACTCTGCCCAGCGCCAGCCCTGAACCCCACTGTGCTTCCCAGGTACCAGGACCCGGACATTGATGTGCAACTGACCTCAGAGCTGGCAGACTCCCTCCGGACCCTGAAGGTGCCTGCTGGGTGGGGGCAGGGGTGGGGGTGCTGGAGCTGTGGAGACCCTGTACCCGCTGATGATCCCATCCTTGCTCCCCAGGCCCTCCCGGGCAGTGGGCGACACTGTGGCTCCCCTGGGCTGGCCAGTTGGGCTGATGCCTGGGGGCTGAGGGCAGTGGCTCCAGAGGGGGTGCTCAGACCTGGACTCTTGGGATCCCACCCCTTTCCCCGCTCCAAGTCCCCTCCCCCCCTCCAGGTGTCACCTTTTACATACTCACAATCATCCCGATAGAATTGTCAGTGGGAAGTGTCCAGGTGCCCCAGCGCCTGCCCCCGTAGTGCCTCATCTTTAGCTTGAGAGCGGCTCTTGCATCACAAACATGGCTTTTTAGTAGCGCACACTTTCCCAGAGCACCCCCAGTCCCTGTGCCCCTCTGCCAGGTTGCAGAAAGGTGGCTGAGGGATCGTTTTGGTTCGGGGTTCAAAGCGAATCTCAGGGTCATCTGTGTCAGGAGGCTGTCTCTGCTGGCCCAATTAATCCAGTCCTTTTTAAGAATGTGCGTTTGGTTCTATATTTCCTCCCTCTCTGTCTAAGACCATTGTTGAGAATGGTTGGTGGTGGGAGTCGGGCACCATCTCACTCTTCTGGTCTCACTGGATGACACACGCCTAAGGCAGGTCTGCCAGCCCCCTCCAGTGCTGAGTCCTGAGTTTCCTTCTCAGCCTTTTGCTCCTGACAAGAAGTAACCTGACAGAGTTTCTCCCAAGCATTTAAGAACTGTATGGTGCCACACTCGCCACCCTTGAGTCATGCCAACTCTATAGCACGCTCCTGCAGGAAGTTTCCGAGACTCTGCAGGAGTGGAAATCCCCTGTGTGTCCTCGGGAATCTTCTAGAAGCACAGACTCGCCCCTTTCAGCCCAGAGCCTCCACTGGCTCCCGGGAGGACCCTGTGTCTTACTCCCTGGTCTCTTCATGGGACTGCGCCCCCTGCCCTCTGTGCACCAGCATCATGGGTCGGCCCTGCCTGCCTACCACCACCACCCCTCTCCCGTCCCCCACCCAGGACTGAGCCCCTGAGTGTTGGGCCAACAGGCCTAGGGACGTGGCCAAGCAGGCTCTGATCACTGACACCCCCACCCCACCCCCGTCCCGCAGCCCGAGGGTAACATCCTCCGGGACCGATTCAAGAGCTTCCAGAAAAGGAACATGATTGAGCCGAGGGAGAGAGCCAAGTAAGGACAGGCCCCAGGGGCTGGAGGGTTGGGGTGGGGGGTTGTACTTGCTGCCTACTGACCACCTACCTATCTCCTCAGATTCAAGCGCAAGTACAAAGTCAAGTTGGTGGAGAAGCGTGCATTCCGAGAGATCCAGTGAGTGCCTTTCCCTCGCTGGGCCGAAAGCACAGCTCGAATTCACTGAAACCAGAGAGAAAGGGGCTGCTCTGCCATCCCCTGAACACAGCAACTGTGGACAAACCCAGGGAGGGAGGAGGTGGGGGGGGGTAGAGGAGAGTGGGCAGGAATGAGGGGTGCTCTCTCTTCTGGCCTGGCCTCAGTCCCCTCCTCTCTGTCCCCAGGTTATGAAGGCTCCTGGATACCTGCGTCCCCAGCCGTCAATAAAGCCTGCCTGAGGTCGTCCTGGGCTCTGTGGCTGGTGTCTTCCCTCCGTGTCACCCTGCGTCCTTCCAGGGCTTGAGGACGGTTGCAGGCCACACACCCTAAAAGCAAAACAAACCCCACTGCCCCAAGGTGATGCCTACTCGGCAACCCTATAAAGCAGGGCTCCTCGGGGCCAGTTCACTGTCCCTCTGACCGTTGGAGGGCTGGACTAGTTTAAAATTAAAACTAGGAACAATTTCCTAACGCACACTGGACGAGTTGGCTGCTAAGCAGGACAGGCAGCAGTGGCAAAAAACGCACGGCAGGCCGGATAAATGTCCACGGCGGGCCCAGTGTGGCCCCTGGGCTGCAGTTTGAGGACCTCCTGCTGTAAGTCAATGCAGAACTGACTGTCTCCATGGGTCTGAGACTTGACAGAGAGCCCGTTTTCCTCCAGAAGAGCCGACTGATGACTTTGAGCTGTTGACCTTAAAGGTCACAGCCCAACACAGGGCTCCTACTTCTCAGCTAGGTTCCAGAATTTGTTCTTAGTGACCCAGGGTAACAGAATACTTGCCTCTTAGAATCTTCTCGACTTCAATCTGAAGAGCAGATCACCAGGTCTTCCCCCGTGGAGCTCTGACATTTGGCTTTCAATTTCCCAACCTTTCAGCAAGTGGCAGAGTGCTCTGCTGCCCCGACCTCCACTCCACCCCTGCTCCTTGAGGACATTGAATTGTATCCCACCTGCTGCCATGGAGTTGATCAGGACCTTCAGCAACCCTGTAGGACAGAACGGCTCTTTAGAATTTCTGAGGTGATGGTTATAGCAGCCACTAGGGGGCCTTAGGAGTCCCTAATTATTAGATTGAATTTTAACATGCTAACAACAAATTTCTTCAATCTGTCCCACAACTTGCCCACCATCTGGGGAGAGGACAACATCATTGTTAGGACTAAGCTGAAGCAGGTCCAGGCCCTGCGCATGCTTCCCTGCACATCCCAAAAGTCAGCAGCAGCCCGAGCCAGAGAAGATAACCAGTGAAACCAGATGCTCTGAGTTCAAAAGGAGTTGGAGTGTCCAGACCCCATATACTAATAGCCATACATTCCTCACCACCCCTTTAAAAACCCCCAGCTGCTGAGCACGACTTCCCTGACCTGTTGGTAGAGGTCACAGAACCTCATCCAGGAGCTCCCCCTGATAAAGCTATTCTGTCAACGCTCCCTTGCCCTGTCAGTTATGTCTGCCGGTCTCCCTGTGCCTCAGTCTCATCTTCACATTTGGTGGCTGAAGCCTGGGAGAGGTAGGGACACAGGCTCTCAGCCTCTGGAGCCTGTCTGAGCAAGGACTTCTGGTCAGTATCTCTCTCTGTATGTTCGTTCCGTCCTGTTTGTCCCTCTGGACACCAAGGACCAGCAAACTCATACGGGAACATAGGGTCCACGGGAGGCTAACTAGCTGGAAGCCCTGAAAAGCAAATACAGTAAGAAGCTCAACGCGGTATTTTGCAACCCTCGTACCAAGAGGAGCTGGAAATAACTGCCTTTGCCTGAAAGGGGTGTGACATAAGGCCGGTTTCTCATGTCCATCTTTTCTCTGTGTCTGCCATCTCATGTGGCCTCTAGCCCTTGTCTCTGTGTTTACCTCCTGGGATTCCTGCTAACAGGACTCCTAGTAGTCACTGCACCTTCTGCCTGGACTGGAACGCAGAGGGTGTGTCTGAGCCTCTTTACCTGTTTGTGTGCTTTGTGTTGGCGGCCCTGCAGCACTTTCTCTAAAATGTTCTGCTTCCCCTTCCTCTCACCCTGAACAAAGGCCTGACCAACCTCCATTTTTATCAGCCATAAAGCCAGCTGCCCCCCCCCCTCCCCACAGCTTCCATTGTGTCTCTTGGGGTGCCTACTGCCAACCTTACTGAATTGGGCTTAGCTCGTGGTCTCCGCCCTAAGCACCTGGTCTTTTTCTGTAGCCAAATTTGGCCTCAATACCACTTGGACAATGAGTCGGCTAGCCAGAAAATGGCACTTTCGATTTTATCCTCTGCGACCTCAACAATTTTTGTCAACAAACATAATCAGAAGTCCCATATGTTCCGGTATTTTTCTTTCTTCACTCCCATCCCTCTCTACTACCTGTCACCCTGTTCAAGTTCTCTTAGCCAAACACTTCCCCTCCCTGTAGCCAGTCTCTCACCCCCTTCCTTCCCGGCTCCCTCCCTGCTCAGCCTCCTGAGCCAACACCTGCATCCTGACAGTCCTCTCAGATAGGGAAGCAGTACACAAATCCATAGGCTAGTAACAAAGCGTAGCTCTCTTCCTACCTGTCCTAGTAAACTTTAGTTTTGCCTCCTCCCTGGCAGCGGCAGAGATTTCTAGTAGAGCATTAGGGCACAGCATGCTCCAAACACAAAACTTTAACAAACACCTCCAGCTAGTCATGGACTCCACCTCAGAGTCTCTCACCTCCTTACAGCGACAGCTTACACCCCTGGCACAGGTGACCCTCAGAATCGTGCATTGGATCTGTTAACAGCTGACAAGGAAGGTACATGCATGTTTCTAAGAAAAAAGTGTTACTATATTAATGAGTCGGGAGTGGTTGAGCAAAATGCTAAAGTGTTAAAAACTATGACCAAGGAAATCAAAAGTCACCACTGGGGCAACGCAGCAACCACCTCCTGGTTCCAAAACCCTGGTAGGACCCCTGGTAATAATTTGTTTGCTGTTACTTTTAACCCCTTGTCCTTAAGTTCCTTCAAGAACGAATGAAAGACATCCAATCTAACTGCTAACCAACTCTTGTTACATCCTTACATACCCCTACCTGCCAATACTGGTCCAGACCATTCCAGCCCATAGCCCTGCCCCCGTCACCCTGTATCAGCAGGAAGTAGATCATATACCAAGGCTGGAATGTTTGGACTAAGCTGAAGCAGGTCAGAGCCCTGCACATGCTTCCCTGCACATCCCAAAGGTCAGCAGCAGATGGCACCAGATAAGATAACCAGTGAGACCAGATGCTCTTGGGTTCAAAGAAAGCCATAAGGAGTCGACCAGCAGTTCTCAGAGTTTCTGGACCCTATATGCTAATTACCATACATTCCTCACCATCCCTTTAAAAACCCAAGCCTCCAGCTGCTGAGCACGACTTCCCTGACCTGTTGGCTGGATCACGGAACCTCGTCTGGGAGCTCCCCCTGATAAAGCTATTTCTGCTTCTGCTCTCCCTTGCCCTGTGGTTATGCCGGTCTGTCTCCCTGTAGCTCAGTTTCACTTTTACAATCAGCCCCAACAGTTCCTTGCTGCTGTCCACTTGATTCAGCTCAGGGATCCAAACCCATGGGCTGGTAGAGCTGCCCCACAAGGCTTCCAAAGCTGTAAAGCTCTGTACGAGATTGCTGCATCTCCCTCACAGCAGCTGGGGAAATTCAAACCTTCCAGTTAGCAGCGGAGCGCTTCACCACTGTGCCACCAAAGGTCCTCCACTGGGCAGTTACATGATTGTATGTCAACTTGAGGAGGTAGGAAAATATAGGGGTGGAATCCAATCGGTCAATCAGGTCACAGCCTGATGATGCCTCCTTGGGGATGCGGCCACATTGGGGTGGGGCTGGAAACCTCCTCCCCTGCCCCTTCATCTTCCTGCTACTGGGATTCTGCTGCCCACCCTGAGAGCTGGAAGTACCCCGCCATGTTCCCGGACGCTAGACCCACTCGACTGCACCCACAAGCCTGTGACCCACCCTTAAGCTTCGTGGTTCACCGTGTGCGTCATGGCATATGGCTATGTGAGTCTGAAGAGGGGCTCAGGGCCTAGCAACAGCCTAATGGAGTTGACTTGGACTGCACTGGGGCGCCTTCTTGTAAAGTTACTTCTTAATATAAAGCTCTTTATTACACACAGATGAGTGTCCCTGGATCTGTCTGCACCATAGATATGGACATGGACATTTTAATGTCGAAGGTTTGTGGCACCCTGGGTTAAGCAAGTCCCCCAACACCAATTTTCCAAGCGCCTGTGCTCGCCTCATGCCTGTCACATCTCAACCACTCCCAACACAATGTCAAACATTTGTCATTGTGCTGTGGCAAACCTCACAGACAACGGTGTAAGGTCATCATCACTTTCGTAGGCATGGGTTCAACATAAGCAGCCTCCGTCACTTAAAACATGTTTCTTCTCCTGGGTCACTGTGGCACATACATCGAGAACACACCTTTGGCCAGTTGGATGTACAAGCAGGTCAGTTAATCATGTGGAGGCAAAGAATGGAGACCTGAAGGGTCTTTGGCCCACTACATGCAATCCAACAAAAACACAGTATACATTCTCCAACACACATGGAACATTCTCAAGAACAGACCACATAATAGGCCACAAATCATGCTTCAACAAACCAAAAAAATTAAATCCTACCATCTTCTTGGACCACAATGCTATAAAACTAGAAATTAATAAAACGAGCAGAAACGAAGACAAACACATGGACACTGAACAACATAATGCTCAAAAATGACTGGGTAATAAAGCAAATACAGGAATACAGTTAAAAATTCATTGAGACAAATGAGAATGGCATCAAACACCATATCAAAAGCTCTGGGGCATAGTGAAAGCAGTTATCAAAGACCAATTTATAGCTATAAACACACATGAAAAAAGATCTAAAATCAACACCCTCACACAACACCTCCAAACGCTGGAACAAGGACAACACAATCCCCTCAATAAAGGAAGGAAAGAGAAGGATCATAGCAGAAATGTGAAAAAAAAATGGGGGTAAAAAAATCAATGGTTCTTTGAAAAGATTAACAAAATAGGTAAGACCCTGGCAAACTTAACAAAGGAACAAAAGGTGACAATACCCAGAATGAGAGGTGAAAATGGTGACATTGCAACAGATCTGAATGCAATAAAAATACACTACTATGAAAAACTTAAAATTCTACAAACTAGAAGAAACGGACAGATACCTAGAAGCACATCTGTGTTAGGGTTCTCTAGGGAAACAAAACCAGGACACTTATGATTAAATAGACAGATGCAGCACAAAAGAACACAACAGCTAATTAGTCCTCACAGCAGTGCAGAGGGCTCAGTTAAGCTTACTTACGTGGAACAGCTACTATACTGGAAGTACTTCAACTCACGAGGGCTGCTGGGTCCAAGGTCAAAGAAGCAGACAGCTGAGTCTTCTGTAAGATAATGCACAGTCTGACCACAGGCAGCAAACGGCAGGGTAGGTCACCAACAGCAAGACGATAGGATCCAACAGTCCCAAACTCAAGTGCTGTATAAGAAGGAACCTCAAGCTCTAGCAACACGTTCCACAGGTTGGCAGTCCCACAGGTAGTGTAGCTCATAAACTGAGGCAGAGAACTAGCTAAAGCAGCCACACACTGGTCTGATCACCAGAGAGCAAGAGAAAGGTGGGGTTTGCAGAGCCATTTATCTCTTTGCCCTCCAAACTTTGACCTTACTAATCTTACATGTTCCTATTGGCCAGGTTGGCACAATAAACCTACCTATCACAACATCACCCACTCAAATTAATGCAGGCAGACCTGTAACAGAAGAAATAGAGCAGATCATTAAGAAACTACCAACCAAGAAAACCTCAGGACCAGGTTTTATAGAGGAAATCTATCAAATATTCAAAGGATATCTGACACCAATACTATGCAAACTCTTCCAGAACATAGAAAAAGACAACAAAGTCCCAAACTCATTCCTTGAAGCCAGTATAACACGGATACCCAAACCAGGCAAAGACCCCACAAGGACTGAAAATTATAGACCAATATTCTTCATGATACAGATGCTAAAACCCTCAAAATCCTAGCCAATGGAACACAGCAGCATATCAAAAAATAGTGCATCATGACAAAGTGAGGTTCATTCCAGGTATACAGGGATGGTTCGATATTAGAAAGAAACTATCAATGTAATCCATCACACAAGGCAAGAAATAAAAGCCACATGATCTTATCTAGATGCAGAAAAGGCAGTTGACAATATTCAACATATTTCAATTCAAAACACTCAATAAAAGAGTGATAGGAAGAGAATTCCTCGACATAAGAAAAGCCATAAATGGGAAACCAACACCCAACATCGTGCTCAATGGGGAAAAGTTAGAAACCAGGCAAGGATGTCCTCCCTCCATCACCACGCTCATTCAACATCCTGCTGGAAGTCAGCTAGAGCCACCAGACAACAACAAATGAAAAATCAAGGGGATAAAAAACAGATAAAGAAGAAGTGAAACTCTCACTATTTGCAGATAATATGATCCTATATATAGAAAACCCAAAAGTGTCCACAAAAAGCGGGCTGGAAACAATCGAGGAATTCAGTAAGGTAGCAGGATACAAAGTTAACCAGAAATCAGATTGCTGTATGCCAGTTAAGAAAACGATGAAAAAGGCATTGAAAAATCAATACTATTTTTGTCAGAGGAAACCGGTTTCCCACAGCCGAAGGGCCGGAAGGCGTAAATGTATGGTGATCAAATATGAAGACTATAGTAAAGTCATAGAAGATAGTAGGAGAGTAAAATACAGGTGTCAGACTCATTTCATGGTAGCATGCTCACATCAGCTCCTGAGAGAGAACCTTTACTCTCCTGGCACATTTATAGGTCGTCATAAGACATGCATATTCAGTAGTTACATGCGTCACAAGGTGGGTGGTATATCCGTTAAGGTCCCTGAGCTCACAGGTGAGGAAACCCAATACCTGCATTGGGGGAAGGTAGGAGGGGGGTTGAGTGTCACGGCAGGAAGAGTGCGCAAAAATATAATGTCTGCTTCTGTAGGGAGATATAACCAACCATGTGCTCGCTTTAAGGCAGCATAGCTGTAAGGGGAGAATCTGTGGGAATGATATTTAAAGCAGGATCATGTACTTGGACTTTAACTTAACCAAAGTGGAGGCTTTCCTACCGTGGAATCCCAGCCTTCCAGATTCCCTTTGTCACAAGTTAGGGAACATAAACAAATAGCCCTTCCCTTTGGACTGTTAGCAACCTGAAAACAGAAACACGGTTAAGATTGGGGTGGTTTGTTCATTTCTTCCTTGTCCCTCATCTTTCTCCACCTGTGGTTGCACCCTTCTACGGGGAGTCGATCAGCTTTCTTCTGCAAAAAGAAATGCACAGCCCCTCCTACAGGTGATTAGTGGACCAGGATCCCACATGCAATTTCCATCTTCCTGGGACTTCTTAGGATCAGCTTTTTTTCTGTAGAGGTGAAAATGGGTTTATCTGCCCTAATTTTGTTAGAAGTTTTCAGTAAGGAGAAAAAAATTTTTGTTAAAAAGACTAAAGGTAGGTCTGTCTGGATAGGACAGGCTGGATGAACAATCTGGAGGAGAAAACAACGGGACTGACGGTTCCGGGGGGACATAGGATAGGGGGAGGTGGGGGGAAGGGAAGAGGTGTTAACAAACCCAGGGACAAGGGAACAACAAGCGATCCAAATTGGTGGGGAGGTGGGTGTGGGAGACCTGGTAGGGCACGATCAAGGGGAATGTAACAAAGAGGAAGTGCTGAAATCCTGGTGGGGACTGAGCATGATGGTGGGACAGGAGGAAAATCTATAAATCCTTTTTTTATTTATGTCTTAACACCACCGACTGCTGTCTCATTTCTACACTATAGGGGAGCAGATGCTTTTACTATGATGTCCCTTCTGATTCAGTCTGCCTATTATAAGTTAGGGAATACAGTCCTCATCATATTTCCCTCAGTGTTACTTTCCCACACCATTTACAATAACCACACCAAAAAATGAAAATACTTAGGAATAAACTTAACTAAAGACACAAAAGGATTTATAGAGAAAACTACAGAACATTACTACAAGAAACTAAAAAGGCCCTACACAAATGGAAGAATATCCCATGCTCATGCATCGGCAGACTTAATATCATGAAAATGACAATACTAACTAAAACAATCTATAGATACAATACAATACCAATTCAAATCCCAAATAAACTCTTTAAAGAAATGAGAAAACTAATGATCTATTTCAAATGGGCAGGTAAAAGACCCAGGATAAGGTGGATGAAATGAGACAGCAGTCAGTGGTGTTAGGACATTTAAAAAAAAAAAAAAAGGATTTATAGATTATCAGGGGGACATGGGAGGAGGAGGGTGGGGGGGAAATGAGGAGCTGATGCCAAGGGCTGAAGGAGAAAGAAAATGTTTTGAAAAGGATGATGACAACATATGAACAGATGTGTTTGGCAGAATGGATTGTGATGAGAGCCCCCAATTAAAAAAAAAGAAAGAAAAAGAACCAAGTAGGAAGCCTGACCTAAAAACACAGCCACAACAGTCAAAAAAGCCTGGTACTACTGACACAATGAAAGATACACAGACTGAACGACGACAGCAGGAAACTCAGACGTAAATGCATCAGCCCACAGCCATCTAAGCGTTTACAAAGGACCTCGAACTATCCAATGGGACAGACTGCCTCTGCGAAAAACGGTGTTAGGCAAACGGGATTTCCATACGCAGCAGAATGAAACACCCATCTTTCCCCACGCACAAAACCAAACTCGGGATGGATTACAGACCTAAATGTAACCCCCAAAGGCTTCAGGATCAAGAAGGTTGGAACAAATGTAAAGGCTCTAGAGCAGGGCCTGCAGAGACTGCCAAGTACACTGGAGGAGCACACGTGGCAGACGACGAGACAGACGACTGGGACATGCTGAAAGTACATCACTCATGCACATCAAATAATACTCATCTTTATGTTTTTCATTTGGTTTG
Organism: Echinops telfairi; assembly: GCF_000313985.2. NCBI lineage: Eukaryota > Metazoa > Chordata > Mammalia > Afrosoricida > Tenrecidae > Echinops > Echinops telfairi. The sequence goes on along the minus strand of NW_022104553.1, from coordinate 24,024,396 downwards.
AGGACTACCAACATTCTGAGGTTTAGGCTTTGTACATTCCAACTTCCAATTATTAATGCTTGCAGCTGCTTCTTCTCATATTGAGTGTGCCCCATGCACAGGCCAGCATAGAAGGTTTTCCTTAGGGAACCGATTACATGGGACTGTGTGTGACCTCCTCCCTGGGGGACAGACAACCGATAAGTGGGTGAAGGGAGACGTCGGACAGGGCAAGATATGACTAAGTACCCATTTATAAACTATCAAGGGCTCATGCGGGAGGGGGGAGCGGGGAGGGAGGGGAAAAATGAGGACCTAATGTCGGGGGTTTGGGTGGAGAGAAATTGTTTTGAGAAACGATGTACAAATGCGCTTTACACAATTGATGTGTGTATGGATTGGGATAACAGTTGTATGAGCCCCTAATAAAATGTTAAAAAAAAAAAAAAAAAAGGCTTTCCTCATCCACGGCACTTGGAGTTACTCTACTTGGAGAAGGCAGCTCTTGCTCCAGGATGCTTTGACTCTTCCACCCTGAGGGGCTTCTCACCTGTCACTATCTTCTGCTGCTGTTCATGAAGTATACGGTATCGGACAATGGACCACTGCTACTGATAAAGTTGTCTGTGGCGAATTCCTCAAAAGTGGACGGTCCATTCCTCCTTTATAATATGTAGTCTGGAATCTCTGCTGAAACCTGCTCCCTGGTAGGGCCCTGCTGGGATTTGATATGCCATGACACAGCTTTCAACAGCCCAGGAGCATGCAAGTCACCAAGGTCCGCCACATTCAGACAAGTGGTAGGTGGTCAGAATAGACCTTCTTACTCGGGTCACATCCTTGATACAACTGAGGGAGCTTTTCTTCAGTATGAGCTAGTCTTAGTGTAAACGGACAACGCGTGGAAGCTACGTGAATTCACCTGCTGGATTGGAAATCCTGCCTTGGTTTAACTGACCTTAGTAGATCGCCAGCTGATCCCAGAAGCCATTAGAAACGTGTGACTTTGGATTCATTCGGCGGATCTCACATTCATTCAACTCAGAATCCAGCAAGCAACCTGTGGTCTCACTGCTTCATCTTCCTGCTTCCTCTCCACGCGGTCTGAAGCTGCAGGAGTCAGAGGAGGCCTTCCTTTTCCTCCGGACCCACAGACTCAAACAAGTCTGGATGGACCCACTTCTTCAACTGGGTGAGCCGTTTCTTTCTACGTGCATACATACATACGCCACTGGCTTTGTTCTCTAGTGGGTCCAGCCTAACACAACACATACACAAGAGGAATAAGCCATTAAAACACAAAGCAAGCAGTGTTTGTGTTGCAAAGGGGAAGGATAGTTTGAGCCCTGGTTACTGTATATACTTGAGTAAAAGCCCATTTCGGATCAGCTTATGCTCGCGTACATAGGTACTTATTTTTAACGGATAAGTCCCTCTTTATTAATTACAATGGATGTAAATGCAGTAAATGCTCCAATGGAAACAGTATTTGAATGGGCTTGAATCCATCATCTGACTATAAACAATTCCCCTGAGACATTCCATAGACCCAAGCAAATAGGTTGATGGGACAGGATGGATCAAATACTCATGTGTCATCACCAAAAGACAGTTCTAAGACAAGTCTCAGTGTCAGACAAAGTAGGCTTTAATTCAAAATCTGTTAGGAGAGATACACACATATTACACAGTGATAAAAAGGCCAATTTATCAAGAAAATTGAGCGACAATATGCATATGCCTTCAACAGCACAATACGTACTTAGAAAGCAAATACTGATCAACTGAAGGCAGAAATTGATTACACTATAATAACAGTTGAAGTTATCGATACACTTCTTTCAGCAGAACATCAAGAGAGGAGGCCAACAAGGACACCGGGCAAAAATCTAGCTCACATTAAGAGCAATGCTTGCCCTGTTCCACATGCTTTCCTGCGGGCAGCTTGGTGTTTCTGGAAGTTGCTTGTTAGTCTATTGTGGGCTATGAGCATGATGGGATTCATTGAAATTCCCATCAACCAACTGAAGCATGATCGAGTTTGCAGAAGTGTTTTTACATTTACCATTGAATGGTTCAACTGTTTCTCAAGGGTTCAAACAAGAGTATGAAATATTAATTCCTATGACAAAATAATGATTTAGAAATTATCAAGGGCTCCTGAGGGAGGGGGGAGCGGGGAGGGAGGGGAAAAATGAGGACCTAATGCCGGGGGCTTAAGTGGAGAGGAAATGTTTTGAGAATGAT
>NW_022104553.1:24019268-24021324 GCF_000313985.2 Echinops telfairi | reverse complement strand
AATTTGTCATTCTAGATTGTGAAATATTTATTTCTAATGACAAATCAATGAAATTTTGTCTTGAAGCATGGTGTAGCATGGGCAACAGTCTTCATGGGAAATATGTTTCCCTATGGTCTTAGGTGACCCCTGTGAAAGGGTCGTTCGACCCCCAAAGTGGTCACAACCCACAGGTTGAGATCCACTGCCCTAGACTATATAAGCCTCTGTTGGAAATATATTCTTTCTCTGCGCCGACCTGGCTCCTGAAGTCATGCATGCTTTATCTTGTCTGATGTTTCTTTATTTGCCCCTCAATTACACAACTGCCCCTTGGGCCCATTCAATTGTGGGGGCTGGTACCCCACACCTACTGGGTGGTTTTGAACTGAAGACCATGCAGTTCACAGGCCAACACAGGACAACTACACCTCCAGGCCTCTTAGGCAATGGAAAACGTCAGTTAAATAAAAATTCTTAAACCTAGACGAGAGAGATTGAGTAAATGGTTGCAACACTGCAATCAAATTTAACAAGTGAGAGGATGGTGCAAGACTGGGCAGTCTCTTCCTCTGTGTGTCCCTGAGGGGGGTTGTAGACAACTCCGGGGGAAGTAACCTCAACAAGAGAGAGAGTTCCAACTCACCAGGATTTGGGGCTTCTCCATTTCCTCCTGGGGGTATCAGACTGAGAAAACAAACCTGAAAAACAAGATGCAGCAAAGGAGGACACCAGCCACCGTGCCCCCAGAGCAGCTTCTCTAACTTGAGTCAGAAAAATGCAGCCAATTGACTCACATGTGCCCACTGAGTTAGTTTATTGTGCCAACCTGGCCGATAAACACGTGGGGCTAATTGAAGGGCAGAGGGATAAATGGCTCAGTAAACCTCACTTTTCTAGTTCTCGGGTCTCTTGCTCTCTGATGGTCAGACCAGGGTGCAGCTACCTCAGCCAGTTCCCTGCTTCAGCTGGCAAGACTCACTTCCTACAAGACATCCCTGAGGAGAAGCCACGTGGATCTACCTTGATGCAGCCCTGGGTGGTGGAGCAGCCATGTGGAGACCCCTGCCAGTGCTGAGATGCTTACACATTCACTGATCCGGCTTTCCTCCTGCAGTCGGCATCATAGTGTGTGTTTTGTGAGATGGTGGAGGACTTTGTGGATTGGTGTCGGACATATAGGTTAGTGGGTTAATGATGGACTTGGGCAGCACTGGGTTGGGATGTTTTCTTGATGTGCACTTATCCTTTATATAAAACTCTTTCTTATACATATGAGTTTCTGAGGATTTGTTTCTTTAAAGTACCCAGACTAACACACCCACCAATACATTCAACCTGAACCAGGAGCTTTGGCCCCCGCCCCACCATCCCCTTCTGCAGACCCTCAACCACTCTCACCTGTTCCCTTATATCTCTGAGTCCGTTGTTCCATGGTTTCCACGCTTTCTCTGTGCTTTGAGGAGAAAATCTTTGCTCTTCCTGGACAGAATGGAACAGCAATGCAATACTCTACATCCAGTCCAGTGACTGCCTTAAAACCCTGCCTCTTGGATCGAATTTTATATCCAGCAGCATCTCTGTTGCCTGGAGTAGCTACTTCACACCTCACCGATCACACTTCCTCGTTTTCCATCCCTCTAAGACACCAGGAATGGAAATGAAAGTGAGGCTGTTGGATCCTCTGTGTGTGCTCTACACTCAGGCCTCTTCAGCAGCAACCCCGTCCCCTCACACGCTCCTCAGCCGTCATGCAGAGGCTGAGGACAGACAGGGGCTCTGGAGTTTCCACCGTGATTCCTTTCTAATCTAGAAGCCTTCCGATCTGGTTCCCTGACACGGACTTTTTACCTGCCAAACTTGACTGCATCTGTAGGTCCCCACATCTCAGGTTCCCTTTCCAAGTGCCAGATCCCGTTCTGCCACCTGAGCTGCAGAGAACACAGAACACAGCTCAATGCCTTTGGAGAAAGACTCTCTCAAGCGCCCAAGAGAGGAGGCAAGCAGTGAGGAAACAAGCCTCTCTCTCTCTCTTTTTTTAAATCAATTTATTGGGGCTCATACAATTCATCACAAT
>NW_022104553.1:24016163-24018117 GCF_000313985.2 Echinops telfairi | reverse complement strand
GTCTCTGACAGCGGAGACACGGGCGCCAACTTCTCTTAACGCAGGGTACCTGGAGCAGAACAGCGTGCTGGGCTTCGGTGGAACAGAGTGATTAATGGGACGCTTTGAACGTCTCTACGTGAGGCAGGGCGACTGCCTGTCCTGATGCACAGGGCGGTCTGACCTTCTAAGATAAAGTGTACACGCCCCCTCCTGCTCCCAGGAAGGCTGCTGAAACACAGAACTCTGATGCTCCCTGGTCCTTTCTCCTCCCTGCTGGTTCATGGACACACTGGCTCATAGGTTAATGTTTCTTCGTAGGCCCTTAGGTAATTGTCACCGTTCCCTTTGTGTGGGAGCTTGTCACCAGATGCAGGCTACGCGACAGGCGTGGATATAAACCTGCCTTGAGGAAAGCTCTGGCTTTGGAGGGTCTTGCCTCTCTGTGGTCCCTCCCCCCGGACTTTGCATCCTTGCCTTTGATCTCTTAACCTCTCTTTCTCGATTGCAGACTGCGCCCCTCTGCAACCCTGTCCGTTGGAAAGAGCTGGTCTTGTTAATCTCACAACTATGCCTTCTACCAAGATAACCTACTAGTGTGTGCTTGTGTAAGTCACACGATCCTGTCACCGTCCTCCACTCATTCGGTACAGGAAGTGGTTCTAGAAGGCAAGGCCACCTTCAGAATGATCGCAGATGTACTACCCAGAACATCATTTCAGCCACCTCATTGGTGGTCTGAACTCCCTGGCGTCAATTCTAACCTAAGATCTGAGCACAGAAGCGCTCTGAAAGTTCTCAACTCTGTGATCTCTCAGTACCTGAAGGCCAAGCTTACCTTCCAAGCCTCCTCTGTGTGGATTGGAATGACCCACCTTTCAAAAAGCAGTCGTTAAGAGTCCAATTGTGTGCACTGCCTGGTAGTCTACATTTCTGCCTAATTAAGATACCCAGTCACTGGACTCAAGTTAATTCTGACTCATAGGGCTGAACACAACTGGCCTTTTGAACTTGTGGCTATAAACCATTATCAGCACACAGCATTATCTCCCTACTACAGAGCCGAGGATTGGCATGAGCTGTGCACCCTGTGGTTAGCAGCCCAATGCTTACAGAATGTGCCACCAGGGCATCCTGGGAGACCATTGTTCAAGGGGGTGAAGAGGGTATGGATTGAGAATTGGCCCGCCACTAAAATTTCTAGGAATATTAAAATCATCTTAATCCCTGTAGCCTGAATTAAACCAAGGGGATTAATAATTCTTGGGCTTAACTTGAATCAATGATGTGCCTGAAATCATCCCCACGAAGTATACATGGGAGTTCAGATTCATGGGCTTCTCCCACACTAAATGAGAGTGCTAGAATACATTCCACTATCATCACAACAAACCTCAGGTGTAGAAGCGAAAAAGATTCAACTGGCTACCTACCTACCTTTGCTACCTTTCTTTTCTCCCACTTATTTCTAGATACGTCGTAAGATTACCGAGAACCACGCAGAACCTATTCCTTTTGCTAACAACTGAAATCACACAACACCACTAAACATGCACAAAGCAAACCAGAAGGCCCTATTTGTCCCAATCTTCAGGAACAATCAGAAGTAAGAGACCGATCTCTAGGCAATCATTTCTTCAGTATAAATTAGAACAAAGCACACTATCCCTCTCCCTGATCTCAGAAAGGCGCAGGAATTCTCTGTACACTACCTGGATATGCATTTTTATGTAGCATCGCAGAATATTTAGGGAAGAGCAACAACGACAAGCTCATTGTTTGGGACGGACCTTAATTATGTGGAAGGAACATGGATGTTGAATGCTTATTAGATCGGGAGGTTCTTGTAAATCTCCCCACAGTGAAAGTCTCCACTGTAATAATTTGAAGAATTCAAAAAGAAAAAGAGAGAAATGGACCACCAGGAGTACCTAAGGGTGAGCTATTTAAAAGAAAGGCCTGGCCTAGGATGCTC
>NW_022104553.1:24010998-24015375 GCF_000313985.2 Echinops telfairi | reverse complement strand
AATCCACTGATGTGACCTACCCCTACAATGAACCTCCTCCTATTCCCGACCCACAGCTGAAATTGAGACTTAGAGCAACCCGCTAGGGCAGAGTGATACTGTCCCATACAGGTACCAAGGTCACACATTTTACACAAGCTGACTGGCATACCTTTCTGAGGAGCTGTTAGGTAGTCAGAACAGGGAACAGGGTGTCCACTGAACATGCTCCAAAATTTGGGTTCCAGGCCAGGAAGGGGTGGTGCACCGGGGTGGGCGGGAGGTACACCTGGTTGGGCCCCAATTTGGACCAGGTGAGCTTAATTCAGCCAATGGGATCAACCAGTACTGTTGACCATGCCTCCCAGCGGAGGGCCTGAAATAGGCAGAATCCAGGGCCGAGGAGGCCCCTCCTTTCTCTAGCTGCTCCTCTGTGGCGGGCCAGGCAGCTGTCTCCTCTGGCCTCAGGTGTCCACTCGTGGGTGTGAAGTGCCCTGAGGGGGCCTGGGTAAACCCCGAAACTCCTTCTATCCTTTATAAAATATCACTTGGATCACAAACCGGGCTTCAGAGTGAATGCTTTCTCACACGAAGCCAAGGACCGAGGTATTTCTCACCCGAGAAACTTACCAGAGCCACTGTGGGGTCAAAGGCCAACATTTTGGTTACCCAGTCAGGCAATTTACACACTCAGCCTGAAAGACTCCTCCACAAAATCGAAACTGGATAAAATCCCTCCAGTGCCCAGGGATCTCAAATCAGCATCATGCTCACTTCCAACGCAGGCAACAAACCAAAGCACAGAAGATACAGAGACATCAAGACACACACACACACACACACACACACCGCCCATCTTGTTCCAGCTCCAGGATCACCTGGGGTGGATCCTGAACCCACACACTGCCTCTGGGGGTCCATTCAGACTCCCAGCAACGCGGTTGGAAAAAATACCAAGGGCCAGTAAGACTTCCAAAGCTATACATTATTAAGGAAGCTCACCACATCTCTATCCTTTGGAGGGGCAGGGAGTTTGAAACCACTAACTTAATGGGACTAGCTGAGAATTTAACCAAGGAGCTATAGGGTCTCCTTGAAGTCACCTACTAAACAAACCAGACAGCTTAATATGCAAAGCCCTGAATTCCCTCCTGTGTTTGACAGGGTGCTCTAGAGAAACAAAACCAGAATGCTAATTACTAGATAGATAGATAGACAGACAGACACAGATAGATATAGATATATAACATAAGAAATAAACAGTTCATTAAGTTATAAAGCAGTACAAACTCCCGTGAGACAGTTGTGAGACACTGGCATTGCTTCAAGTCAGGTAGTACTCTGTAGAGCAATTCAGGCTATCCGGGCACAGCCAGCCAACAGCAAGGCAGGTCACCAACAGTCAGCTAGATGACAGGGTCCGACAGGCCCCAGCTCAAGAGATGTAAATTCCAATGGTGTGGCGAAGCAGGTCTTGAAGGAACCTCAAATTACAGCGACACAGTCCACGGGTTCCACAGGTAGTGTAGTTTGCAAATTGCGGCACAGAACAACCAAGGCAGCCGCACACTGTTCCGATGATCAAAGAGCAAGAGGCAAGAGAGGCGAGGCTCGCCAAGCCATTTATCTTTCCGCCCTTCAATTAATCCCACATGTGTTTATCGGCCGGGTTAGCACAATAAACTAACTACCTCATCTCCAGAGCCTAGAAATGCAACAAAGCATTCCCCATCCAGAACTCTGGGATTTTATATCCTTAGCCACACCCCCACCAACAGGGCTACATTAGGCTCTGCTCCTGGCTAAACACAGCCATGTGGCATACAGTACACTAAGAAAGTAATGGCTGTAAAGATTAACACCACTCAGGAAGCACACTATATGGAGAAATCATGCCTCCAGGGCATGATGTGACATCAGCACTATAAAGTCTGAGCCTCAGTGGTTTTCCACATCACAAACTCCCCCATCTTTAAAGAACAGGTACGATTAATTTAAGATATGGCACAGGCTATTCATGACCACTGCAGCGTCTGAAAAAGACTAAGCTTTCTACTCCAGTAAAGAGCTGCTGTCTTGGAAACCTACAGAGCAGTTCTAATAGATCCTACAGTGAGAAAGAGTTGAAATGCACACCAAGCACAGGGAATACATCTAAACGTGTTGCCAGCACCAACCAGCGCTTCGAACTGAGAATAAAGGAATTGGGCATATGCTAACTATACCAGACACTCTACTTACAGACTTCATTTTGATTTTCTTTTCTCTCTAAAATCATTTTACTGGGGGCTTGTACAACTTTTATCACAATCCATCCATCCATCCATCGTGTCAAGCACAATTGTACATATGTTGCCATCATTCTCAAAACATTTTCTTTCTACTTGAGCCCTTGGGATCAACTCAAATTGATTTTCAAACTCCAATTTGGATTCATCATCAAAATGACTCACTGAAAAATTCATGGAGCAGAAACGAGCTGAAAAACGGTTCAGGGTTGAATAAGTTGCCGTCATGTATACGGTTCAGGGTGCCTTTTTTTGTTTTTTTTTACTGTTCAGCCAAAATGACTGTTTCAGTCAAAGACACACACCTGTTGGATTCTCCAAATTCTCATTTGTTTCTTCAAGCGCTTTAGAGAAGCAGCAGCAGCAGGGTCTACGAATTCCCACATTGCTGCAAAAACTCCATGAAAAGCAAGCAAGTTTTATACTCTGTGTACCAGGCCCCAGGCGATGTTCAATACTGCTAATAAACAGTCTTCTTTAGGAACCAAACAAGGCTCGGTTCGCAGGGACTGGAGGACATCCGGGGTTTACTAGCCCTACCCTCTCAGGATTCATTGTGATTCAAAACGCCCTCCCATCCTTAATATTAATAGATTGATTTTGTTTGCCCAAATTTACTAAGTTTCAAAGGAATTTTACCGCAGAGGGGCTGTTATAGTTCAATTTGTAGGGCGCTGGAGCCCAATCACGCATTGGAGGAACAGCTGGCTAACTCTCGCTCCCTCCATCAAAAGAGGCGCCGTGGGATTCGGCCCGCCTCACCTGCGGGCCTTTCTCATTTTATAAATGCCTGAAGGCTGACTCGCGAGTCTCTGTGCCGCACAGCCTCACCTGCCTCCCTGCGAGCACGCGCCCCCCGAGCGTCCGCCCAACTCGGGAATGTCCGCCCCCAAGCACACCGCTCCCTCCGGGAAATCTGCCAACTTCCAAGTCCCTCGGGCCGCCGTTCCGAACCAGGGGTGGCCGGTCAGAGTCGCACCCAGGCTCTTAAGGCGCCTCGAATCTTAACCCCATCTCAGTGTCCCCGTGCCCGCCCTGAGTCCGCGACCTTAACGCGACCCCAACAGCTGACCAGATTTAAAGGGGACACCATTGACCGGGGGTGAGGTGGGGTGGTTCTTGATTAAAATTTTGGTCTACAATGGGCCAAATAGACCGTTCCCTAGCTTGTCGTGCATTCTTTCCCAAAAAATCGGGACTTTAAAAAAATGCCAAAAAGCGGGGTGTCTGGTCACCTCCAACACGCACACCTTTCCGGAGGCTTCCTCCTTCCCGACCTTCCTTCGCCCAAACGCCACCAGGCCTGGGCGCGCGTCCGCGCTCACAACGTGGACTTCTGGAGCCCGCCCTTACCGCGTCAGGACCATCGCCACACCTGAGGAAAAGGTCAGTCCCGAGCGCCCGCCTCCGAAGGGACGCCCGGAGCAAAGCCTTTTAAAGCCTGTCCGAGGAGCGCTTGCGATCCGGGTCCTCCCACGGGAAGGCAGGGTCCCGGGCACTTCCGGTTGCCGTACCTGAAGGGCTGAGCCAGGTGGATGCCGCGAGTGGCTTGTCGGCGCTGCTGCGACTGCATTGAGCTGATTTCCTGGGTTACACTGAAGGGGAAATTAGAAATTCCGGGGTTCGCCGCTCTTGCTTAGAGACCCCGCAGGCGCCCACCCTCCCCTCCGCCAAAGGTGCCAGGTCGGCCCTCCGCTCAAAACTCCCGCGGAGGAATTCTACACCGGCGCACAGATAGCCCCGCCTTCTGCTTCCGTAACCCCGCCTTCTGTTTTGGTAACCACGCCCCCTGCTAGCATAACCCCGCCTTCTGCTTCCGTAATCACGCCTTCTACTTTGGTGACCACGCCCCCTGCTTCTGCAACCCCCGCCTTCTGCTTCCGTAACCCCGCCTTCTGCTTTGGTAACCACGCCCTCTGGTAACATAACCCCGCCTTCTGCTTCCGTAATCACGCCTTCTACTTTGGTAACCACGCCCTCTGCTTGTGTAATCACGCCTTCTGCTTCCGTAACCACACCCCCTGTTTCGGGAACCAAGCTTTCTGCTTTGGTAACCACGCTTTCTGCTTTGGTAACCACGCCCTCTGCTTCGGTAACCACGCTGGCTCAG
>NW_022104553.1:24008122-24009612 GCF_000313985.2 Echinops telfairi | reverse complement strand
TACAAGGATCTACATATAAGCTCCTCCCTGAGGGACAGACAACAGAAAAGTGGATGGAGACGTTGGACAGTGTAAGATATGACAAAATAATAATTTGTAATTTATCAAGGGTTCATGAGGGAGGGGGGGAAATGAGCTGATACCAAGGGCTGAAGTAGAAAGCAAATGTTTTGAGAATGATGATGGCAACATGTACAAATGTGCTTGACACAATGGATGTATGTATGGATTGTAATGAGTTGTATGAGCCTCCAATAAAATGATTAAAGAAAAAAAAAGAAATATTCCAAATAAAAGAAATTGACAGACAGTTGTATCTTCATGGTTGGAGTCATCCAGTGAGGAAACATGTCATTTCTCTACTCTCATCATTGATGGTGGGGCCAGACAGCAGGAAACTGCACACCCACCTGTTCAGGTGCTGAGGAAGGCAGTACAGCACCATGAGCTGCCCACAGCTCCTTAGTTTTCCCATTGGTGAAGGCTGAGATGTTCTTATAAGCCTAATGGCAAATCTCTGACCCACTGGTGTTCAGCATGGCAAGGCTGTATGTGATGTGTGCATCTGTGTGGGTTACTGCAGGATGACAAGTTATTGCTGGATCACTAAGGAGTCTGAGGAGATTGGCTCCATTTCCTTTGGTATCACAATCACCAAAAGTGCTCGGGCTGTGGTTGAACTTACTTATCCACAGTTACCATTGTACACAGACAATTTAAGCAGTAGAAATAACACCAAGCCATTGAACCATGGCTGTCTAGTCTATTCGGACTCATAGGGTTGCCCCGAGACAGAGGAGACTCCAAGGCTGCCAGTTTCTGAAGTAGACATCCTCCTCTTTCACTTGCACAGCTGATGGCTAGTTCAAAGGGCAACAGGATGGGCCATGTAAAGGGTCAGTTACATAATTTTTTTAAAAAACCTGACACAAGACAGGCCGACTAAATGTTTGTAACATTGGGATCAAACGTAACAATTGACAGCATGGGGCAAGGCTGGGCAGTATTTACAGCTGTTGTCCATGGGGTCTCAATGGGTTGGAGCTGACTCAAGGGCAGCTACTCACAACAGTAGAGATGGTCCCCACTCACCATGATTTTAGACTTCTTCTCTGACAGCCAATCAGTACACTTCGAAGAAAAACCTGTTATTAAAAACCCCCAGAAGCTGTGAGATTGGACACCACCCACAATGCTCCCACAGGAGCGTCTCTAGCTTGGGCTATAAAGAAACCGTCGATTTACTCAGCTGTGGCCACCAGTACATTCAGCCTGAATCTGTAGCTTTGGCCCTCCTATTCCCTTATTTTATTTATTTTTTGACATTTTTGCTTTTCTTTTTAAAAAATAATTTTATTGGGGGCTTATACAGATCTTATCACAACCCATCCATCCATCTATTGTGTCAAGCACATTTGTACATTTGTTGCCATCATTTTCAAAACATTGTCTTTCTACTTGGGCCCTTGGGATTGGCTCATTTCCCCCCC
>NW_022104553.1:23994801-24007160 GCF_000313985.2 Echinops telfairi | reverse complement strand
TTTACTTTCCTCTTGTCCCATTGTCATGTTCAGCCTTCATTTGGGTTTCAGTAATTCCTCTCGGTTACATTGCCCTTGATCAAGCCCTACCAGGCATCCTACGCCCTCCTCGCCATTGGTTTTAGATCACTTGTTGTTCCCTTCTATTCCCTTCTGCAGACCCTCAACAACTTTCACCTTTTCCCTTATATCTCTGAGTCTGGATCCTCATGGTTTTTATACTTCCTCTGTCCTTGGAAGATAAAAGCTTCTCAAAAGTCTGGTCTTTCTGGACAGAATGGACCAAGTAATGTAATGCTCAAGACTACCTTCAAATTATGTGACAGGACTGCTTGGAATTTATTTCATTACCATATGGATTTCTGTACCTAGTGTGACTTCAAAGCACTTGAGTTATAAAAGCCCTTAGTTTTCCATGCAACCAAGACCTAAGGAGAGAATAAGGGTGGGCTCTTGGATTCTTGTGTGTGCTCTCAGCTCTGAAAAGACACTCAGGTCTCTTCAGCAACAATCCTGTCCTCTCTCATATCATCCTCAGCCATCATTCATAGAGGCTGAAGTCAGGCAGCAACTCTGAAGTTCCAAATGAATTAATTTCTAATCTAGAAACCTTCAGATCTCTTCCCTGACATGCTCCTTTTTACTTGCCAAACTTTACTGTGACTGTAGGTCCCTACATCTTAATTCCCAGATCAGCTTCTAATATCTGAGCCAAAGAGAAGACATAATACAGCTCAATTCCTCAATGTCCCCAAAAGACAGTCAGGTCATGAAGAAAGAAGCCTCTGTGTCCCTCTGTTTAAAGTTCTACTTGAGTTCAACTCCCCAGATCCCTGTACCCGGAGACATTTGGAGGTTTGAAGTGATCCGCTCCTAATCACTTTGACATCTACAAAGATAACCTACTGATGCCTGTGTATGTCCCATGATCCTGTCACTGTCCTCCACTCATTTGGAAAAGGAGGGTCGTTTTAGAGGGCAATGCCACCTGCAGAATTATCTCAGATGTACTTGTCAAAGCATCATCTCACTCTGCCTTCTGGCTGGTGTTGGCTCCCCTGGGGTCAATTCTAATCTGAGGACACAGGCGCTCCGAAAGCTTTCAAATCTGTGATCTCTCAGTTCCTGGAATTCCAAGCTGACTGGTTTCAAGGCACCTCTGTGTGGTTTTGAACTACAAACCTTTCAGCAAATAGTTGAGTGTAATTGTGTGCACTGCCTGGGTGGTTCACATTTCTGCCTAATGAAGACATTCAGTCGCTAGATTCAAGTAAATTCTGACTCACAGATACCCCTTACGACTGAACACAACTCGTCTTCAGAGCTTCTGTCACTGTAAACCATTACCAGAGTATACAGCTTCACCTCTGTCCTGCAGAACAGAGGATTGGCATGAACCGTGCCACCAGCGTATCCAGGAAAAAACATTGTTCCGGGGGTTGAAGAGCATCTCTTCTGAGAATTGGACCATCACAAAAATCCCTAAAACTTCCTAGGATCATTAAAATCATCTTAATTCCAACAGCTCTGTATCCAACCAACTTGATTAATAATTCTGATCATGCTACATCACCACCACTTGATTAACGTGGGTTAAAAGTCTTTCTTAGGTCTCCAAAAAAAAGAAAAATGCACGGTTCATGGGAAACCAGAGGACATCCTGGGGTCTTTCACTCCCTAACATCTCAGGATTATTGTGATTCAAAATGCCCCCTCATCCCTAGATGGATTTGTTTGCCCAAACTTTCTAAGTTCCAAAGGAATTTTACTGCATGAGAGGGGCTGTTACATTTCAATTTTTAGGAAGCTAGAGCCCAATCATGCTACATCTCTTAGAGGAAAGATATACCTCAGTCCTTGGCTTCTCAGAGAAAGAATTCACGCTGCAGCCTGGATTGTGATCCAAGTGAGTTCTATGAAAGTCAGAAGTTTCAGGTTCACACAGGAACCCCCAGGGCACCTCACCCCTGTGGTTGACAACCCTGCTGGACCCCATTGGCTGAATTGTGTTCACCTGGCTCAGAAGGGCCAATCCAGGTGTGACGCCCACCTAGGTGTAGCACCCCTCCCTGGCCGGAAGCTGGAACCTCTGAGCATGCGTAATGGACGCCCCAGGCCCCATGCTAAGCTACCAAACACATCTTCACCTTTGGATGGACAGTGGGCTAACTCTTGCTCCCTCCATCAAAACCATACACTGCACTAAATGCCCTCACCAGAAAAACAAACCGAATCTTGACTGAGGTAGGGTCCTAGCCCTTCAAAAGCCTTTTCCGGAGCCTCTCCGGTGGAGATGAAGGGGGCAGGGTGGTGTCCGTTTGCCCGCCCCCACCCCCACCCCACCCTTAAAGCTCGCTCCCTCACCTGCCTCCCTGCGAGCACGCGCGCCCCCAGCGGCCGCCCCCAGACTCACCGCTCCCTCCGAAAAGCCCAACGTCCAAGTCGCGCGGGCAACAGTTCCCAACCCGGGGTGGCAGGTCGTGCCAAGGACCTCAGAGCTTGAAGACTGTCCAGCCCTGGGTCGCTCCCTCTCTCTCCTAAACGCGACCCCAACACCCTAGCCTTTCAGGGTGCTTCCGCCTGGGGTCAATGTCAGCCCTGACAAAACCGATTCCTGGAGCCCACTCGGACCACCGCCAGGAAAATTTCAGTTGGGAGCGCCCAGCTCCGAAGTCACACCGGAAGAAACCGAGGAAAGCTTCTTCAAGGACGGCTTCCTATTCCGGCCATTCCACAAAAAGGACAGTGCCCCAGGCACTTCCGTTTGCCGCGCCTTAAGGAGAGCACCTTGGCTACGGAAGTGGCATTCCACGTCTGGTTGGGCTGAGTTGAGCTGGTTTGGGGCGCTTGCAGTGAAAAGGAAAAACTAGAAGCACCTGTGTTAGCCACTCGCCCTGATCCCTCCGGCCCCTACGCCGACCTCGGCCTGGTCACTCCCGGGCCAGAAAATTGTTAGAACCACACAGGCGCTGGTATTCGATGAGGGCAGAAAACAAGAGGAAGGCTCTGGAAGGGACAAATCCAGTACCTGCGACACTGGGCTCAAACCACCGTGGTGAGGATGGCGCAGCGTGGAGCGGTGTCCCAACAGACGCAGAGTCATCGAACACCCCCTCACAGACACCCACTCTCTGTCAGCCTCTCCTGGTGCGGGAAGATGAGGACTCCCAGGGTTCCTAAGCTCCAGACAGAAAGATCTGCGGCATTTCCAGAGTTTCTTGTGTAAACGAGTCTGTCTCTAAGAGGTGCCGAGGCATTGATTTGGGACAGGTATGTTTTCTAGAGCTGCTGGTCAATTAGATGAATCCACTCTCACGGAGGAAGGGGTTCAATTATCTGACAAGGCTACAGACTTAATTGCTGGTTGTCCAGAATTATGTTTTTGCAACTAATGAGTTAAAAAAAAACAAACAAAAAACATGCCCGCATGTTGAAAGCGTCTCTAAAATATACGAGGGGTATCCCTACCCCAAAGGTTTCTTTATTCAAAGCTATGCATTTATTTTATTTTATTTTTTTACAAAACAACCTTATGAAAGTACTCTCCACTGCCCTTAATACATTTGTCAACTCTGCGATTCCATTCTTGGAAACATTTAAAATAAATCATTTCATTGGGGGCTCATACAACTCATCACAATCCATACATACATCAATTGTGGCAAGCATATTTGTACATTCGTTGCCTTCATCATTCTCAAAGGAAACATTTTTTAAACATCTTTATGGACAGCTGGCAGCACCTCCCTTGTTTATTTCTTCACCTCTTGTATGTTGTCAAATCGCTGTCCTTTCATGTCCCTCTTCATTCTTGGAAACCAAAAGTCCCACCGAAGGAGGTCAAGTGAGTCAGGTGTGTGGGGCAAGAGAGGCATGCTGTCTTTTTTTGCCAAAAACTGGCACGCTGAGATGGCTGCGTATGAGCAGGTGCATTGTCTTGGTGGCAAAACCAGTCCCTCATCTGCCATAGATCAGGTCTTTTTGTTGCACATGCTTATGCAATCTTTTCAGAACCTCTAAATAGAAAGCTTGATCAACAATCTGAACTGGTGGAATGAACTCCAGATGCACATCAAAAAACCAAATGAGCATTGTCTTGATCTTTGATTTCACTGGATGAGCTTTTTGGGGGGGTGCCTTGATTGATGTTTGCTTTCGGGGTCCTAAGAATCGTACCCTGTCTCATGACCAGTAATGACCTTGGGGGTAAAATGTCTGGGTCGCTTCAGAGCTGTTCTTTCAAAACAAGGCATGCTTTCACTCGACACCTTTTCCTGGTCAGTCAGAACCCGAGGCACAAATTTCGCATCCACCTTTCTCATTCTCAAATCCTCATTTAAAAATCATGGAACCAGTCTTCAAGATAGACCAGATAACTCCCCCAGCTTTTCAGTGGTCTGTCATTGGTCTTCGAGGCCAAGTGCACATGTTTTGTCACATTTTCATCCATTCAGGACGTTGATGGACATCCAGAATGAGGTTTGCCATCAATTAACATTTCACCTTTATTGCAATGAGAAAACCACTCGTATACTTGAGTTTTTCCCATAGCGCTTGTTTCAGTGCGGGTTGACTAGAGAAACAAATTCATAGACCCTCATATATGTGTAAGAAAGAGCTATATTTAAAAGAACAATTGTATATTGAGAAAACATCCCAGCCCAGTCCAGACAAGTCCATAAGTCTGATATTAGCTAGTATGTCTGATACCAGTCTATATGTTCCTTTTCAGATTCATGCAACACATGCAATGATGCCGAATGCAGGAAGATCACAGGATAATGGGTATAGTCTTGTGAATCCAGTGGCGGTGGAAGCATCTCAGCACTGGTGTGGGTCTCCACATGGCTCCTCCAGCTCCAGGGTACTGGCTCCGTCAGCAAGCTCCATATGACTTGTCAACAGGCATGTCATGAAGGGAGTGTCTGTGTCCTGTCTCCAGCGAGCCATTTATGTCCTCTGCACCTCTAAAGGAAGTCATCAAGCTGCGACCTGATTAACAGGCTAGAGTCTACCCCTTCATAAGTTGACAGGAGATTATGTAACTGCCACAGTGCTGTCCTGGTAAACTGTGTTCAACATCACAACGGTTTCAGTGGCACTTTTCCCAAGCAGGAAACAAAATTTCACAGCCTCACGCTGTTCTCTTAAATTGGCTTTCCCTAGAACGCGGTTGGAGCCAAACTGCTTTTATGACAAAATTCACTGTGACCAGAAAAAACCTTCCCAGGTGACACTACTGGGTGCACTAACTCAGAGGGAGTTGCTCACCTAGTGGGAAAAAATGTGTACTATGACAGTTCTGCCCAGCAGAGCTTTTTCCCCACTTTTTGGGGGGTGGGGGCAGGGGGCACCCCTTGTAGACTTTAGAACAGAGCACAGCTGCCCCTTTGGGTTTCTAAAAGTGTCCATCTTGACAGAAACAGAAACCCTCATGTTTCTCCAAGATGCAGCAGGTAGGTTCCAACTTCTGACCCTGGGACCGGCCTCCCAATGCTATCCCACTGCAGCACCGGGGCTGCTTATAGGGCCCGCGATTCCAGACTGCTGCAATGCAAGGCATTGTCATAGAGTTCTTTTTGTTGTTGGTGTTTTTCTTTATTTTTAATGAATTCTTCTACTTCATGCCATCCTCCTGATTAGTTGACCAGTTGTCCAACCCACGAGGCTTCAACGGAGTCATCTCAGGAACAGGAAGGTTGGCTATCAGGCCCGCCAAGAAGAAGAGTTAGGAGTGGACCATGGCAATGGGCCCATGACCACTGTCTTGAGAAGCTTCTTGACTTAGGAGACCAGGACCTAGAACACTTTGCCGAGACAGGGAGAAACGGTGGAGGGATGACAACGAGGGGTGGCAGAGAAACAGCAGCACTTGAAAGGGCAGAGGTTCTGGTGACCCCACAGACTGGGAACGCTGAGTGTCTTTGGGCACATTACTTGCTGGAGGTGTGAGGGCCTCTGGAGACAGGTTTGCCCATCGATGGAGCTGGAGTTGAGCACCTTTAGGCCAAAGTGGACTGAAGTGGAGTTCCTCTAGGGAATTTCAAGCCCAGCTAAAAGGCATTTGTAACATTTAGTCAGGAAGGTCACTTGCCAAATTGCTTTGTGAGGTACCTTTGGCACTGCTGACAATGAGTTCTCTCTATTTGATTGCACACATTTATTTCACAACAGTTTTACACAATACTATGAGCACCTTTCTTCATAGTTTACATCTCTAGAAACAATAAGGACTTTGATTCAATAGCTGAAACAGAGGTATCACTCAACATGCTTTATTGGGAAGTGAAATCGGGTGGTTACTCCGAAAAATGGGGAGGTGGAGACTGGTTACTAGGGGTGAAGCCTGGTAACTAAGGGTGGGAGAGCACCAGGTAGCCTCCTGATTGGCAAGTTTGGATGAGGCAGGGATAACATGGCCTTTGACTCATGGAGAAAGTCTGTTACCAAGAAGCCTGGGAGGGAGACACTTGAATTGGCTAGGCGTCATTTACCTTCAGCCGGATCTATTCTTCCTGCTTTTTGATAATAGGGAATAGGGCGAAAGGCCTCATCTTCTGTAACTGCTTCCTGCTGGACAGGGGTGGAGAAAAACTTATAGCTGTCCTTTTTCAGTAGGTCTGGCAAGCAATTTAGGGTTTGGAACCCAGCCATATACAGCTCCGTGTAGGTTTGCTTGGTGACGGCACACGTATGTTCCTGCAAACAGTTTTGAAAACAGCAGAGCAGACAAAGCCTGAAGCAGAGTTAGACATATTAAACGGAGAGGGCCCAGGAGTGACAGGAGTTAGAGGGCCCAATGTTTCCAAGAGCCAAATGTATCTTCCCATGGTGAGTCCTGCATCTCCTAATGCCTTAAATCGGCGTTGGATACGTTCCTTCAGTTGTTTTACCTTGTGTGTGACTCTGCCTGACTAAGGAACAGCATTGCTTTCCTAGAAAGAATAGGTTCCCCATTTTTCTGCAGTGAGCAAATCTAGGGTTTGCCTGTTTTGCAGTGCCACACCCACTGGGCAACTAATTTGCGTTTGTAGCGTTAGAAGCGTGTCACCTATGTTTTCCAAATCGTGCTAAAGCCTCTTGATCGTTTGCGGTGAAAATGAGGATCGGTTTCAGTTCTTACCTTTGCGGTTCACAGAGCTGCTGCAAGTGCGCTTTTGTGTCTAGGGAAATTGGGGGGAGGCGATTCATGGTTGTGTATAGTATTTCTCACAGCTTGTTCTTCTGGGAAAGAGTTGTTTGGAGTGAGAAAGATTGGGATGCAGCATCCTGTCCAGTTCACCTGTAGATATGTGTACACAAATGTGTCACATAGGAAAACTATTCCAGTGGAGGCACATTGAACCTCGGTATTCGGCTAAAGGAGAGTCTGACTGTAAATTAGTAGAGACATTGTCCTTTAGGGAGCAGGAGGCAAGACTGAAACATGTATCTCTCTGCTCCTATGAGGTTGGGGCCGGTGTATGGTTGCCTGTGCCCTGAGAGTCTCCTAAGAAAGGTGATGAAGAAGGAATGTTTCCTAAAAGGAAGGGTCTGCTGTACATTAACTCAAAAGGGCCGAGAAGGTGAGGTTTGTGAGGTGTGGCTCTTATAATGGCAGAACTTAGGAGCCGAGTTCAGGACAGATGGAGTTTGAGAGATAACTTGGGTAAGTGAGATTTGCCTCTTCTACCTTTCCTGATGACTGAGGGCGGTAAGGTATGTACAGGTTCCATTGTATGTTGAGAGCCTGAGCGGTAAACCGAGTTACTTGTGAAATGAAGGTGGAACCATTGCCTGACTGTATAGGGAGGCTGCTAAGCCACAACAGGGGATGGTTTCACTTAGGAGTACTTGGGTAACCTGTTTTTCCCCTTCTGAGGTTGAAGGAAATGCTTCCACTTATCCTGAAAAAGTGTCAGCCATCGTGAGAAGGTATTTGACCTTTTTATGAGGGAGCATGAGTAAACTTAGGGGGAATGAACATGTAGTACATGTGTGATTTGTTGGAGCATTGTGGGTAGGGTGAGAAAAGATGGGTTTAATGAGTTGCAAACGAGGGTGGTACCCCACATGAAAAGTGTTTATGGATATCAGTTAGAATGGAGATTGCCTGTGTGTCTGAAAGGTAAGACATCTTGGCCTTCTGTCATGATCCATCCATTTTTGAATTGGGCTCCTTTAGAAGGAAGTGCTTGTTTTTCTGTAGGGGTGTGGTCAGCGTGGATAGGAGGGATGGCTGCTAGTTGTAGATCAGGTGTGGTTTGTATGGTGGTCTTTTTGGCTTCAGTGTCCACCCTGTTGTTTCCCACTGTAATGGGATCAGAGGAGTGTGCATGTCCCTTGCAGTGCAGGACTGTTGGGGGAGCACAGCAGCCCATGAAAGCTGTTGGATTAGGCTACCATTTGTACTTGGCGAACGCTAAGGCTGGCATCATACAATGAACTCTGCCTTTTGAGAGGTTGTGTTACTGAGGAGAGGGGGTGCCTCAACTGTTGACTCTAGCAGAGCCAGCCTGATACACACCCTTGGAGGTGAGAGTTGAGCTGCGACCCATGAACCAGGTGCAGTCTGGGTAGAGTGGCGTTAAAGCAGAGATGCAAGGTATGGGATTGGTGAAGAGATCAAGGGTTTCAGTAGAGGAGTGTTGGAGTGGAGATGCAGGAATAGGAATTAGAGTAGGTGGATTTAGTGATGAGCAGGGCTGGAGTGTAAAACTTGAGTTTTCAATAAAGGGGAGATGAAATCACTCTAGATGAGAGAGTGTAAGAGTTGACATAGCATGGTGGGTGACTAGGTTGCGTAAATGATGAGGGGATCTAATGTAGGTGTCTTGGCCAAAAGTAATTTTGAGCTTTCTTGGGCCAGAAGAGCAGCTGCTGCCAGGGCCCATAAGCATGGGGACTATCTCTTGACAGTTGGATCTAGCTGTTTAGATAGATAGGGCACAGGAGGGAAGGACGGTCCTATTTCTTGGCCTAGACCTTCCACAGCTATACCATGAATTTCAATTGGGGAGAGAAAGAGCTGGAGCGGAGAGTAAGACAGATTTAAGTGTTTTGCACACCTTTTCAATAGATTTCGCTGGGTTAGAGGTTCAATAAGATCCCCCTTTGAAGCTTCATAGAGGGGTTTATTAAAATTAGGAATCCACAGTCTGAGATAGCCCATGAAGCCTAGAAAGGAGAGCGTTTCTGCTTTTGTTGAGGGAGTTAGAAGTTGAGCAAAAAGCTATTTTCTGTTTACTGAGATCTCTCTGGATTGTCTTGTGAGACGGACCCCTAGGGAGATGATGACAGAGGGGAGGGAAAGTTGGACCTTGGTGGGGTATAGTCAGTACCCTCTATCTGCTAGCAAGTTTGAAAGCACATTGGTGTGTTGTAGGGAGAGTGGGTGGGCCTTAAGAGGCCTACCTTGAGGAGTTTTGAGATAATGGTTTTAAGGCCTTTCAGGTACCAGAGGGTTATAGGGTATTGAGGAACCTTGGGACATTTCGAGGGGTACTGTAATCTGATGTTAACATGTTGGTGGTGCATAGCAAGAGGGGTTGGTGACGTCCCAAATGCATGGGTTGACTAGGGCAGGTGATAAAGGAGGTGAATTTGTAGGGGGTGTCAAGACATGAGTTAGTTTTGGGGGGTAAATGGAGGCAAGAAGTGTGTCTGGTGCAGCTTGGAAGAGAAGCAACAAGTTTGGAGCCCGGGAGGCTGCTGTAAATAAAAATTTATTACTGTTTTGAATTTAGTAAGAACATGTCTATATATATATATATATAGAGAGAGACATATATATATATCTGCCTAGTACAGGGACAGGGCATTGTAGGATGACTAGAAACTAGTGCGAGAATTGTACATTATAAAGGCTACATAAGAGTGGCCGTGTAATGAGGGGTTGTGAGACTACACCTGAGACTCCTACAACAGTGGTGGGGGCTAGGGAAGTCTGTCCTGAATACTCAGGTAGTGTTGAATAAGTGTGTCTCTATCCCGTGTCCAAAAGGAAAGAAATGGGCTTACCAGAGATGATCATTACCCTGGGCTTGTGATGGGTGATCTCCATGGGGGCCATTGACCCTGAGCACAGTCAATCCTCTATGGCCAAGCCTCGAAGCCCTGACAAGGAGGTGGCTTGAACTGGTTTCTCTGGGGGTGTTGTGAAAGAGACTGTCCTTCTTGCCCTCTGGTGGAAAGGGCCATCAACTAACCAGTGTCCTCCTTGCTTGCATGTGGGCACAGCTTGTGCAGGGGATGAGAATTAGGGCATTCCCGTGCCCAATGTCCCATTTGGGAAATTTGAAGCAGTGTCCGGGTGGCTCATTGTTTATTAGTTTGGATCCACCCACATTGCCCTAAAGGGTGTTAATCAGCATCTGATATTTAGCTTTATCCTTTTCTAGTTTAACTAATTTTTCTTGTTCCTCCCTATTATTGAAAGCAGTAAAGGCCACACTAAGAAGGCCTTATGGAGTTTGAGAACCTTCCTCAAGTTTTTAAGCTTTATCTTAATGTCAGGAGCTGATTGCAAGATAAAGTGTAAGTGAAGTAAAGTGGTATTGAGGGATCAACCCTGGTGAACTTATGGAAAGCCTCCGAGAGGATTTTTTTTAGAGTCTTGAAGAATTTCTCTAATCTTGTCATAATTGACTGCTTCATTTACTATCTTTTTCAAGCCTTCCATTAGGTGCAGAAGCATGTAATCTCAGAGCGTGTGGTCCCCTTGACCAATTTGATCCTTCCAGGTAGGGCTGGATCAGGGAACTGCCTCTGAGCCCACCAGTTTATTCCGGTCCTGAGCGTGAACTTCATCACCTCTCTACTGGGCCACTAACCACACTCTCCCTGTCTTTGGGGGCTAGAATAGTTGTAAGAATAATATAAATGTCACGCCAGGTAAGATTGTAAGACTGAGTGAGATATTTGCCCTCTTTAATATAAGGGTCCAGGTCAGAGGAAAAGGGTCCCAGACTTTTTAAAGAACTGACAGGTCAGAAAAAGAAAAAAGGGGTATGTAAATTTGGGCCTGGTCCAGACCAGGCAGCCCCTTGCACCAACCTCTCAAGAAGACAAATGACCTGCTGAACCCCAAAGCACCTGCCTCCAGCATTTCAGAAAGCGAACCTCCCCGGGCAGAACACAGCCTCCTCTCTCTAGCATTCCAGGAAGCAAGTTTGCTTAGAACAAGATGATTTACTGACAGGTCACATCCTGACCCAAAACTTGCAACCACAGCACAAAAGACCTCCCTTCCCCTTACTGGCCCATATGCCTTTAAGGTCATATCACATATATATATATGCTGCCCATATGCCTTTAAGGTCATATATATATATACTGCCACCCTAGTGCCAGGCGCGACTTCTCTGACCTAACTCGTTGGGTTGCAGAACCTACCCGGGAGCTCAAGATGTTCCAGTCCCTTTCTCTGCTCTCCCTTCCCTCCCGGGAGCTCTTTCCCTGCCTTAATAAAATCTTTCTTAACTTCACATTCCTGACTAAATAATACCCCTGTTCTACGCCTCCTTTCCGCCTCTCCATGTCCTCTAAAGAGTCCCTCACCTCCTGCTACCTCACGGAGAGTGAGAAGGGAGGCCGGGACTGAAGGTAGAATTTTCAGATAGATAGAAGAGGCTTTTAAGCAGGGAAGGGTTGAACTCAAATGAGTGTGGGGCAAAGACAAAAGTGGCAGGGGAAAGGGAGTTAGCGTAGAAGATAGCAGCAGTGTGAGGAAAGAGGGTGACAGTTGACGAAGAGGAGGGGGTGACAATGGAGAAGATAGTGTGTGGGAAACAAAGATTTCTCCCAAGTTGTCTCCCCCAAATATATGCCAAACTTAGCTGCTTGCTACACGTGGCAAATGACTATGCACTTGGAGGTCAACAAAAGTAGGTCAGAGGTTATTCTCCCTAAGGGTTATCAGCCATCTAGAGCAAGCAGACACCACTGCTTATCCCACAGTAAGTAGGGCCCACTCACTTCTGATAAGGATAGTAGTAAACTGTTTCCCTGAAGGAGAGCCCAGGGACGTCAAGCCCACTCAAGGGTGACCAAGATTAGGCCACCATGAATCTAGGGTCTGCTCATCTTGTCACATGTATACCCCTAGTCCCTCCCCTTCCTATCATGTGTACACCCCTAGCTCATCCCCTTCTGGTTATGCTTCTGCTCATTGTATACCCCCCTCCTATTGTATTGCCTATTGTACAACCCCTTCCTGTGACTTTTTTACCTGTAATTAAGAGGCATGCACACCCCAAAAGATTATAAGCCTTGCTTAGCAATAAATCACTCTCTCCTGCCCTGTACCACCAAGAGGAGCTGAGGTGAGCATGCTACCATGAATGTGTCTAACTTCATTTTACTCTCTCTCCTATCTCCCT
>NW_022104553.1:23991693-23993864 GCF_000313985.2 Echinops telfairi | reverse complement strand
AAAAAAAGTATGGCACATAAGGAACTTCTAGGTACTTAACCTTATGTTGACCAAAAATATCAAGGTCCCGGAGGACATTAAAATCAAGAGAGCTGTTTTCTGGCCATTTTGAATCATTATCTAGTTGGTATTGAGGTCAAATCGGATTGCAAAAAAAGATTAGGTGTTTAGGCCTAATGACTGGGTAAAACCCAGAGGTTCAAGATTAGTGAGTAGGCACCCCAGAGGTGAATCCTTGGGACGGCTCAGATTGGGTACTTCCCATGGTGGGGAGTGAGTGTATTTGAATTCCGGAGGAGAAAGACGGCCACAAGGGGAGTCCCCGTTGAGTCCGTCAGGCTTCAGATCCTGTGTAGGGAGTAGAGAAGGAAGCAGGTCAGGAGGCTGTCCCTACACTGAGTTCAACCTGTGCTCAGAGGAAAAGAGTCCACTGATCCAGTACCATGACTGGGGTATGGGGGCCTTTCTGAAAGGCCACAGAGAGATGGTGGAAGACTCAAGGAAGGGAACCCAAATAAGCACTCACCCAGAATCAGCCAATGTGTGGATGCAGAGTTTGTAAATGGCAAGCGGAGAAGGTCCCTGGAAGTCACCTGCTTCAGCAGGTCCAGAAGGGGGAGCCGGGAGGCCAATCTACCCAAAAGAGGGATGTTGCAATCCAGATACTGCACCCTCTCAGGTTTCAGCACCAAAGGGTAGGGGAAAAGTGGACAGAAATATGGGTATCAAGTAACAGACTTTATTGGGAAACAAAATCTGTCGGGCTACTCCAGAAAATGGCTAGAGTAATGCCTATACCAAGGAGGCATGGTTAAATAAACCTTCTAGGTGGGGACTGGTAACTAGGGGTGGAGACTAGGAACTAGAGGTGGGAGAGCACCATGTAACCTCCGAATTGGCAAGTTTGAATGAGGTGGGGGTGATGTGGATTTTGATGTGTGCAGGTGACAATTGACACCCAGAGGAAGGTGTGGGGGGTGGAGAAAGTCTGTAAGAAGCATGGGAGGAAGATACTTTAATGGCCAGGTGCACCATATTACATTCAGCCAGACATCTGTTTTATTAGTCATTTCAGAACTCAGTATTAGTCATCTCAGAACACAGCCAAATCTACCCTAAATAGATGTGTTACAATTTGTTCCGAGTTTAAAGGCTTAGTGGCAATAATCAATGGAGGCAGAGACTTCAGTTTACTTTACACAACTGACTGGAAAATACATTTAAAACACAGCAAATAAACTTTAATATGGCCTCATACATACAGAAAGAGGGGGACACTTATTGCTATGTCAAGATAATCCCCTCTTTGAAACTTTTGTGACTGCAGGGGCATGGAATCTCTGGTCCCTTTCCTGCCCAAAATGATACTGCCAATTTCCTTTACTCGATAGCCAGATCTTTTCAGATCTGTAAAAACAATCACAAAATTGAAGTGTGTGCCCTTCTTTCTAGCTTCTGGATAAGCTTCCTCTACTAAATTTGTCAGTTCTTTCAAGGTTGCATCCATCCAAGTGTAGATCGGCAGCTTGCTAGAGGGCACATTTCTGTGGGAGAACTCATCCATT
Source organism: Echinops telfairi (assembly GCF_000313985.2). NCBI lineage: Eukaryota > Metazoa > Chordata > Mammalia > Afrosoricida > Tenrecidae > Echinops > Echinops telfairi. The sequence goes on along the minus strand of NW_022104553.1, from coordinate 23,992,299 downwards.
CCATGGTGGCAGCCTTGATTGGTGGTAAAGACCTGCAGCAGCAGCAGCAGCTAATCGGCTTCTCTGGTTCCTTCTTAATTTCTTCTTGGGTGATGTGCAACTCCACTACCATTTTCCTCCTCCAGCCTGAAAGATGCTCACTCTGAACTCCGACCTCCTCCATTGCGAGCATGAGGACCATGTCTAGAGATTAGGTTCTCGATTGAAGTATTATTTCTGATCCTGAATAGTGATCTAGTACTTCCTGATGAATCCAAGTACCTTGAATAAGATCTGATTTCTGGGTAACCATACCAAGAAATGTCTCAGAGAAAATAAATATAGCCTGCCATGACAAGGATGGTCAGGGTCCACATTGGTAAAATTATTGCCAATGCGTGTCTTTCATCTTAAGGAAGTCATATGGGTGGTTGATGTGTATTCCCATTCTATCCCCCGAGCTTGTTGCTGTCCGGTCTAAGCAGCTCAAGTAAAATGGTTTCCTTCCTTTACCACCACACCCCATACCTGCACCAAGAAAAAGAACCCACATTTGTGGGGGGAGGTCAAATGCGCAGGCATTCCCTCCCCTGAAGGCAATCAGTTGCCAGACTGCTGTCTCATCCC
>NW_022104553.1:23954417-23990977 GCF_000313985.2 Echinops telfairi | reverse complement strand
AACATTTTATTAGGGGCTCATACAACTGTTATCCCAATCCATACATGAAACTCCCTTCTGATAATCTCCCTGTGCATCCCGCTGCTTCACTCTTCTGTAGCTTCAAACCAATCAGAGATACCTGTCAGTCTAATGCTCTTCAGATACTTGAAGAGATCAACACAGAGGTTGCTATGTGCTATGAAGCAGACTGGTATAATCCTACATCTATAGTCATAAAATTGTTTAGGGTCCGTGGACTATGATAATAACAAGACAAACTTCCATCAGAGAAGAATAGCCTGTCCCTCACGTGGACACTATCCAATACAATCTAAGACTGGCTGGAGAACGCACCATCTCAAGTGGAGTCAGTTCCCAAAATTAGTATTCCACCTTTCACCCCGAACATCCCACAGGTCAAGCCTCTGAAATTGACAGGACAGACCTCCTTGGATATTAAATTTCCTTAGTCTAAAATCACTTCCTGTCAACAGTCAGGACTCCTGCCTGAGGCAGTTGTGTGCTAGGCAGGTGGGATCTTGAGTGGTGTTTGTACACGTAGTCAGAAACCTGCCAGGGGACTGGATGAGAGGACCTCCTAGAGGGACTCCACAGAAATCAGCACAGGAGAACGACCGAGAGGGAAACGCCCTTCATCCAGGCCACAGGAGGAGCATCATAAAGATAAGTAGACACAGATCCATTAGGTTTTGAAGAACTGTGGGCTTTTGGCTTACCACTGCAGAGGCTGGATGGGGCATAGCCTTAGCCACACTACAGCTGGTACCAGGCTTCTTTGGCCAGCCCAAGGGCTTTACATAAACACAATCACAGCTTGCTGCTGCTTTTGGAGGGGTTTAAGCCCCTCCAGCCATATGGTCAGGCATTTTGGGCTCAGCTATTTCTTTATACCTTTTCCCTCTCTTCTCTCTTTCCTGCCACAGTCTCAGTGGGCTAAGTCCACCTCCCCCCACCTGTATTTCCCCCCTTCTCTTTCCTTTCACATGCCACTACTAGTCTACAAGCCATGCCCTTCCTCCTAGGGCAACTCTGCTCACCCTCCACCCAGCTGGGGGAGCTCCCACCTGCACATCCTCTGTGATCTTACACGTAGCTGGGGAAATCCTGCCCGCCTTCCACTACACCCAAAACGGCTGGGGCTATCCCCTTCACATGGCTAGAGTAGCCCCTGTCTATCCTCCAAAGCCTTTTAAGTGGCTTGGGAAACTCTTGCCCACCCTTTTTGGTGCTCCACTCAGCTGGGTGAACCTCTCCCCACCTTCCACAGCACTCTACATGGCTGGGGAGTCCCCTGTCCATCCTCTGTGGCTGTACATGTGGCTAAGGGAATTTCCTCCTGTGTGCTGCACTGCTACACACTGCCTAAGGCAGGTCTGCCAGCCCCCTCCAGTGCTCCACAATGCCATGGGAATCTCTACCTGACCTATGCAGTGATCTTGCTGACTAGGGAAATTCCACCCGCCATCAGCAGTGCTCTACACCAAAGTGGGAAAATCCACCCACCCTCCATGGCCACTCCCATTGCAGCAGACACCCCCACACACCCTCTGTGGTGCTCCAAGCTTCCATGGGCCACACCACCACAGCTACCTTTGATATCATCCAGTAAAGCACCATCATTACAGGCCCATAACCACCCAGCCAGTGACCCCTGAGGGGACTATCCAATTTGCCCTCCAAATAATAGAATACTAGTTGGTTATGGAGAGAGTGAAACCATAATAGGTTAAAGTTGTAGCCCAACCTTCCAGTGCAGTTAGCTGCAGGCAGTACAAAGAAGCATTCCTACGAGTCTCCAAAAGAGAATCCAGTGCTCTTCGAATCCCTGGAAAATGGTGCTGGGCTCCTCTAAAACAACACACAAGTAGCAACCTGCCCCCAAAACCTTAACAGAAAAACAGGAAGAAAAAAAAAAGTCAGATGAAGTCCTGAACCTAATGACATATATAGAAGAAGCAGACATTGATCTGCGAGAGAAACAAATCTTAAGAATGCTGCTCAGAGTCATATAGGATATGAGGGTAGCAATACGGAAAAGGGTGAAATGGTAGAAGAGATAAAGGCCACCACGCACCAAAGGAAACAGCCTAAGGGAGGAGATAACAAAAGCCAGTAGCAAATTCACAGACATTGCCAACACACTTGAGGAGGCAGAGAATGGCATGACCCAGAGGATAACCAGGCAGACTTCAAAAAACAGAAAAGGCAGTCAATTAATATAATCAGAGAAGCCAAAGAAAACCCGAGAGCCTTGTCTGATGATATGAAGAGGAACAACCTTAGAATAATTGGATTACTGAAACAAGACACACCGAAGACGTCAATGGAAAAATAACAATGGACTTCTTTGAGGTTATCTTCCTCAGCTTCATCAAAAGAACACAAGTTAGCCTGAACCCCAAGAAGAAGTCTGCAAGGCATATATAGTTAAAGTATCTGTATTAGTCTGGGTACTTTAGAGAAACAAATCCACAGAAACTCATGTATAAGAGAGAGTTTTGTATAAAGGGTAAGTGCACATCAAGAAAACATCCCAACCCAGTGCTGTCCAAGCCTACAAGTCCAACATTAACCCAGATGTCCAACACCAATCCACAAAGTCCTCCTCCATCTCACCAAGCAGACGCAATGATGATGACTGCTGGAGGAAAGCCAAGTCAGTGAATGTGAAAAGAACTCAGCACTGGCAGGGGTCTCCACACGGGTGCTCCAGCACCCAGGGCTGCATCAGGGTAGGTCTATGTGGCTTCTCCTCAGGGATGTCTTGCGGGAAGTGACCCTTGCCAGCTGAAGCAGGGAACTGGCTAAGTCAGCTGCACCCTGGTCTGACCATCAGAAAGCAAGAGATCTGAGAACTAGAAAGGTGAGGCTCCCTGAGCCATTTATCCCTCTGCCCTTCAATTAACCCCACATGTGTTTACTGGCCAGGTTGGCACAATAAACTAACTACCTCAGTATACAACTTTGAGGAAAAGGAGAAAATCATAAGAGCAGCTAGGGAAAAACAAGCAGTCACCTATAAAGGCAACCAACTAAGAATATGTGCAGGCCTATCAGTGGACACTATGAAGAAGAGGAGAGATCCGAGTAACATATTCCAAAAGTTGAAGGAAAATAACGTAAACCCAAGAATACTCTATCCAGCTAAATTATATATCAAGGTAAATGGATGAGTCTTCCCTAGCAAGGCAAAACTCAAAGAAGACATTAAAAGAAACCCAATCCTACAAAAGATCCTTGCCAACCCAATACGGGCAGAAGAACAACACTCACTGAGCACAAAAAAGAGACCACCACATAGAACAACTCCACCCAGAGGGCAACAATGAGAAAACAGCCCCCAGCATTGGCTCAATGTGTAAAGAAGGCAAGAATGAAAGACACACACACGCACACTGATTAAAAACAGGTAGGAAAACACCCAACATAAATGGTAAAGATGACATCACAGAGTCCGGAGATGGATGTAATAACCCTGAATATCAAAAAAAGAGGCAAAAAAAAAAAAAAGAATTGTGCGAGCTCCCGATAAAATAATTAAAAAACAAACAAAACCCTGAATATCAATGGACGGAATTCGGCGTAAGGCTTGTGATAAGAGCTTAGAAAACACAACCTGTCAATCTGCTGCCTATAGGAGACATAGCTCAAGATTACAGACAAGAATAGTCTGAGAATCAAAGGCTGGAGAAAAACATACCAAGCAAATGTCAATTAAAAAAAAAAAAAAAAGCAGGGGTGTGGTGCGAGTGGCGATACCGGGTGGGTGGAGCAAAGGTGGGATACAAAGGGGGAACTGATGGCAAAGGTCTACATAAAACCTCCTCTCTGGGGGATGGACAACAGAAAGCTGGGTGAAGGGACACGTTGGACTGTGGGGTAATGGCTGTGGAGTTAGACTGCGTAAAGGAGGAGCAGCGTAGAAAGCACAGAATGCTGCTCAGCCTTCTTGAGCGGGCCTGAGAAACGGCAGACCATTTCTCTCTAAAACGGCTCCCAGCAAACCCGTGAGAAAAAATGGCTCTGAGAACCAGCATGCTCTGTAAACTTAGGCATTCTTCTGCATGCGCTAGTCCCTGGCCAAAGCCTGCTGCCTCTCCCTCATCAGTGCAATTTCATAACCTTACAAGGATACATTTTAGAACAAGGAAGTAAGCGAGGTAACATTTGATTGGCTTATGCACCCCATATAAACTACTGAAAGACATCAATAAAATAGAACTGCGCCATCAGAGCCTGGTGTCTGTGTGCACGCGTTGGTTGGTAATTCCGTTTCTCTCACTCCCCTGCGGGCCAGACCTATTCCCACATTTTGGTTCCCAAACAGGGACATCGCAGGACGTTCAAGGCTGGGTGAGTGGACCTCTCTAGTGATGGGTAATGCTCCCTCTCATACTCAGCACACTCAGCTCAATATACTGAAAGGGATCCTAGCGATCAGGCAGGTGAAGGTTTCCGAGAAACACGTTAAGGCATTCCATGAACAAGTTTTGGAATTTTGTCCCTGGCTCTTGGCAGGGCAGGTGTGGGATGAACACACCTGGGAAAGAATTATTGAAGTGGCTCAACTTAAAGTCAGGGGCTGGTATTGCCCATAACTCTTTTTCCAATTGCTACTGCCGTTTTGGGATGTCTTAGCAGTTCAGCCATCCCGGCTCAGGTTCTCGCTGGCGAGCCCCGGCCTCAGGCCGAGGCCCCTCCAGACCCGGCCGAGTTGGCAGATTTAATAACCTCGCCTTTGTCCCGACGCCCAATCCTGTCTTCCTCAGCCTTTAGTTCCTCTGCCGACACCAGTTCACAGGGTGCTCTGTCTAAGACAAAGCCTTTGTATCCACCATTACCAACAGAGGCCCAGCCTCCATTAGATGCCTCCATGTCTCATCCTCCGGCTTACCGGCCTCTGCCCGCTAATCCTTGGGTTGCGGCAGCCCATCCCCCAGCAGACTATGAGAACCCCTGGGGAAAGGAGTCTCCGGACTCCCCCATGCTCTCATCATACTATCACCATCCCTGGAGCGATCCAGTGGGAACTTCCCACCCAGCACAGCTGTTCCCTGTTACTCTTACCCCTCAGGTGGGTCAGCATCCCCTAAGGAATGGGACTCCACCTCGTTTAGAAGCTTTGAATAAAACGAGAAAAGCTGTGATAGAAAATGGCCTCCATTCTCCATTCGTAACTCAAATGTTTGAGTCCCTTGCCACCACACGAAATACCCCAACAGACTGGAAAAGCATCATGCGTGCTGTGTTAACGGGTGGCCAATTTCTGCAGTGGGCATCTGCCTTTTATGATGAGGGAGAAGTGATCGGACAGGGCAACGTAGCTGGGGGAAATAATATCCCTCCAGAATCCCTCCAAGGAGAGGACAATTACGCTTCTCCAGTAGCCCAGATGCAGGGCCCCCCACAATATTTTGATCAAGTTCGCCCTTCTGCTATGTGCAGTTTTCCGAAAGTGACGTAGGGAGCTGAGGTCCGCATTTCTAGACTCCGGCAGAAGCCGCAGGAGAGTTTTGCTGATTTTGTATGGTGGACTCAGGAGACAGGTAGACGCAGTGTTCAGCACACAGAGCGGCGGATGCGCTAGTAAGCCAACTGGTTTGGGAAGGCACTACAGCTGAGACACGGCAAGCTCTTGCCCTGGTCCGTGCTGGTGGTTTGGAAGAGTGGATCAGCGCACTTGCGACTTGAGCACTATTTCTCATAATGCGGAGGTGCTTGCCATTGCTCTTGCTCTCCACCTGAATGTTAAAGGAATTGAGTGACGGTAAAAGGTGTTGGGAATGTGGAGGACAGTGACACATGGCTCGACAGTGTCCGTCCAGAAAGGGAAAAGCAAGTCAAGGGAGGAACCCCCCGGTCTTCTCCAAATGTAAAAAAGATTTTCACTGGGCCAAGGATTGCAGATCGAAGACTGATAACAAAGGCCAGTCTTTAAACTCCGAGCAGGGCAACCCCCAACCCCACAAACAAGTGGCTTTTCACAAATCCTTTGGACCATTCCAGTAGGCCTTCCTCAGGCACATGACTCTTGACATAGACGGGAAGCCTTATAAAGGAATAGTTGATACCGGAGCGCAAGTTACTTGCATCCTGAAAGAAGCTTCCCGCTCATGGAATCTCTCCACAGGATCACCCGTTAGAGGAGTGGGCGGCCGGATAACTTCTTGGCAAGTCACCCATCCCCTCGGTTGGAGAGACGAGGAAGGCCATACGGGGCATTTCATGCCCCTAGTTCTGGAAAATCTCCCTAACAATTTGTGGGGTCATAATGTACTGCACCACATGGGTGTAAAACTAAAAACAGATCACCACCCCCAATTCTAATGGCTACTGCCCTAAAGGAGCTCTCGTTTCCTATAAAGCTTGCATGGAGTTCTGAAAATCCCATTTGGGTGGATCAGTGGCCAATGGCTCATGAAAAGCGAGCAATATTACATCAATTGGTCCAGGAGCAGTAAGACAAAGGCCATATAGAGCCATCAGTTAGCCCCTAGAATTGTTTTTGTTATCAAAAAGAAATCTAGCAAGCTTTGTTTTTTGCACGATTTACGTGCCATTAATGCAATTATAAATCCTATGGGTACCACCCAGCCTGGTCTTCCTGCCTTATCTGCATTGCCTATGAATTTATATGTAATTACAATTGATATACAAGTCTGTTTTTTCTCTATACCCTTACATGACCTGGATAAGGAAAAATTTGCATTCTCTAATCCTTCTATTAATTGCGTTACACCCATGAGCAGATTTCAGTGGGAATTTTTGCCCCAGGGTATGAAAAATAGCCCGACCCAATGTCAGCTATATGTTTGGCAGGCACTGTAAAAATTTTCCTCTCAATGTCACCTCATCCACTCTATGGATGACATTTTATAGGGCATGAAAATCCTGTTGTCTTACAGTCCATACTAGAAAATATTACAATGAAATTAAATTCTTGAGGACTTTGTATTGCAGTGGAAAAAACTAAAAAACAAGAGCCTTATTTATTTCTTGGACATGACATAACCGCTAAGCTGTTAAGGCCGCAAAAGCTCCATTTGTCTTTTCCTTCTACCTCTATTTTGGTATCTATACAACAGTTCTTGGGCAACATAGCATGGATTCGCCCGTCTTTACGTGTTACCACTCAACTTGCACCTTTATTTTCTCTGCTTAAAGGCCCTCAACGACTAAAGTTATTAACATTTCCCCAGAAGCCAGAGAGGCCCTGCAAATAGTTAATCAGGCCTTGAATGAGTCAGTGCTCTTTCGTTACCGACTTGAGGCACATTTAGTAGCCTTGGTGCTGCCACCTAAAGGATTCCCAACGGGAGCCCTTTTCCAGGAAAAAAACAGGAGTGGTGTATTGTGCCCATATGGCCTACTCCACATCCCACTGTAGCCCCCTTTTTGGACAATGTTTTTATTATGGCAAGAAAGGTATTGAATGCAACAAAGTGTCTCCTTGACAAGGAGGCTGATGCGCTGGTGCTCCCACTATCCAAAGATTTGGTTACTTGGGCATTTGAGGAGTGCCCTTTGGCACAATTAGTGTTGTCAACTTATTAGGGTGAATTGACAATCATTACCCCAAGCCCCCAAATTTTATCCACCCTTCCTTCTCAATTGAACACAAACGTATTTTGGCAACTAAGCCTATCCCACACGCAACATTGGTGGTTAATGATTTTTCCAAATCTCACTATGCTTACACAATAAAAGCTCAAGAAAATCCTGATGTTATTTATACATCTGAGTTTGGTGGCTCTGTGCAGCATGGAGAATTATTGGCCCTTTTGTGTGATTTTCCTAATCCCATCAGTTTTTTCTGATAGCCAGTATGCTGTCAATGTTCTTAAGCTTCCATTCACTGTCATTAAGCCTATCCCAGATGCTCTCCAGGCCACAATGACCTCCACGCAATTATTGTTGGAACAGAGAAATCACCCTGTGTGCAGTATATTCACTCCCAGCAAATGTTGATGCCCTTGTCCGCGGGCAATCAGCACATTGATGAACTAGTGGGTGTGGACTCCTTAGAATTAGCTCACCGTATGCACACTCAGTTCCACAATTCGGCTGAGTCCTTGTATCATTTATTCCCAGTTATATAAGGCAACATGGTTCGTACTTGTTCTGCTTGTGGACCATTATTCCCGTTGGGCCCCCTCCAACCCATGGGTGTATGTCCCCGTGGCCTCTACCCTAATGCCCTTTAGCAAATGGGTGTAACACATATTCCCCAACTTGGCTGCTTAAAATTTGTACATATTATACATTTTCTTCATATATTTTTGCTACGGCCTTGTCTAAAGAAAATGCAGCAGCAGTGATTTCTGCAGTAAAAACTGCCATGCTTGTGATGGGCATTCCCTATACTATAAAAACTGACAATGGACCAGCTTATGCTAGCTCCTCTTTTGTGCTTCTTGGAACATTTCTCATATTACAGGTATTCCGTATAATCCACAAGGACAAGGTACTGTTGAGCATGCTCATGCAGCTCTTACAAAACAATAGAAAAGGGGGGACCACATAGGGGAGAAAATACTACAGAAGTTAACGGAGGCATTATTTACCTGGAATTTTCAAAAAATGTAACAAACAAGGCTTTCCCCAGCTTACTAGCATTGGGGTTCAATGTTGCGACAAACAATTCCATTACCTTTGGTCAAATGGATCAGGTGACCAATCAATGGAAGGGCCCTGACCCCATGCTAACCCAAGGGAGAGGTTTTGCTTGTGTCTTTCCAGAAGGAGCAGAAAAGCCCATTTGGGTACCTGGCCGGTTGGTGCAACACAGATGGATCCTCTGCACACGGCAATGGAGAACCTGTCGCTGAGTGAGGAAGAGGGCCACTGCCAACAGACCCCCAAACACGAGGACCGCAGCGTTCATCCAGACGTCATCGCGGAGGCCCTAACCAACAACCGCCAGTAATATGGGGGTGGTGGTGGGACTAAAGACCCTAGTGACTCAAGCTCAAGCAATGGATCCTGAGGGACAGCAAATGGGACCATGTACCTTATTGTTAATATGTGCCATTATTACTGCCAATTCACAAGTTCACACCTCGCCCCTCCGATGGGCATTACGAAATACCCTAGTTCTTGTTTGTTACCTGGGGGGTCTAGGATACCAGTGACCTTTTCTACCAATGGCACGATGGGAGAGAATATGTTTGCCCTAACAACAGTTATTGGGCATCCTTTGCAGGCATGTTTCCTTTATCTAATGACTTAGTTGGTTTTTGTTTATGGGGTTCCAGCTTAAATGTGTCTGATTGACATGAACAATTTGTTGTGCACGGTGATGTACAGGCGATTTTGCCCCTCATTAAAAAGATTGGTGCAACCCAGTGAATAGAACTATGTCAGGTATCAACGAAACTTTCCCCCGATTTCCCAAGGACTGGTTTAACAGAACTATCATCAAAGAATAGCAAAACCAGGAATTGTGTACTTTTGTGAAAGCTGGGGTTTTCATGACTGTCCATAGTTATCAGGGATGTTTGACTACATCTTCTCCCCACAAGGTGGGTGATACATCCATTTTTGGGGCACTTATTTGGTTTTAATCATACCCCACCCCCCAAATATGCCTCCTCCTTTTAGCAGCCACAATCCAGCCAAGATGCTGGTTGGGAGCCCTTTACAGTTTGCGGACTACCATTCTTGTGTGGTTCCTTTTCTTGCTTAGATTATAGGCCTTTTGTTACTATTCAGGGTAGTGTCTGCTATGGCCCTAGTTATTCTGCCATCCATTGCCATACACAGTGTAATACAGGCACAGCACTGGGTGCAACGCAAGCACCCTCTACAACCCCTGCTGGGTACAAGTGTTATGAAAAAGAAAATTATTTTGAAAAAACGGTTCAGGTTCAAAATACCACTGAAGATTTTTGGCCCAATGTCTCATACTTTGGATATCCTTGTGTAAAACCTCCATTTTTTAAACTTAGCTGGTTCCCACATACTCTCAGCACGACCAGAACTTCCTTCTTCAATGAACTGTTCATTGCTTAATTGTAAAATTGACTCTTGTTGGAATCTGTTATGGCTCAGTAGCCTCCCTAGTTAGTTTTCCATCTCTATTATGGTTCCCTGTGAATGCTACTGAAGGATGGCAGAGATTTAAAGTTAAAAAAAAAATGTATTCTTTAATACATGAGAAAAGAGATCTCGGAATTTCAGTAGTAATTGCGCCATAACTTTGGCTGCAATAGTAGCCACGGCCACAACCACTGTGGTTGTGGCTTTCCAACAGTCTATACAAACTGCACATACTTTAAACAATTTTATCGAGTAGTACAGCTCAAGCTTTGTCCATTCAGTATCATGTAAGTATCCTGTTACAAGCAGGATTAACCTCACTACAGCATCAAATTGGGCTTATTTCTAAAGATGTGGATAATTTGTGGCAGTTAATACATGTAACCTGTGACCCGCGATATTCAGCTATGTTTAATCCAATACCAAACTTACTTAAATCCAGCACGTCTTAATTGTTCAACAGTATTTGCATCTAACTGGAATCAAACTTTTATTGGTCTTTTGCAACAAACGTCTGAATTGTTCGTGTAAATCAAACAAGAGTGGACATTTCAAATATAGAAAATACCTTGAATTCCCTTTTTTCTGATGTGCGCAATAAGTTGTTGTCATGGGTTTTTCCCAGTAGTCTTATTATATATTTGGGCTTTGCAATTTAATTTTCTGTATATGACTGTGGAAATGTTTCCTGCGCTTATGAGCAACAGCAGCTATGACTAAAGCATTAGTAGTGGATTTATTAAGCCTTGAATTAAAAGGAAAAGGAGAAACCTGTGGGGGCAATGGCTGTGGAGTTAGACTGCGTAAAGGAGGAACAGCATAAAAAGGACAGAATGTTGCTCAGCCCTCTCAAGAGGGCCTGAGAAATGGCAAACTGTTTCTCTCTAAAATGGCTCCCAGCAATCTCGTGAGAAAAAATGGCTCCAAGAACTAGCACGCTCTATAAACTTCGGCATTCCTCTGCATGCGCTAGCCCCTGGCCAAAGCCTGCTGCCTCTTTATTGGTGCAATTTCATAACCTTATAAGGATACATTTTAGAACAAGGAAATAAGCGCGGTAACATTTGATTGGCTTATGCACCCTACATAAACTGCTGAAAGACAATCAAATAGATCTGCACCACCAGAGCCTGGTCTCCGGAGTCTGTGTGAACGTGTCAGTTGGTTGACTCCATCTCCCTTATTCCCCTGTGGGCTGGACCTGTTCCTACAGTTGGACAGTATAAGATATGACAAAATAATAATTTATAAATTATCAAGTGTTCATGAAGGAGGGGGAGCAGGGAGGGAGGGGGAAAATGAGGACCTGATACCAAAGGCTCAAGTAGAAAGCAAATATTTTTAGGATGATGGCAACAAATGGACAAATATGCTTGACACAATGGACATATGTATGGATTGTGATAAGCGTTGTTCAAGCCCCCAGTAAAATTATTAAAAAACAACAACAGGGGTTGCAATCCTAATCTCAAACAAAATTGATCTCAAGATGCGAGCCATAACAAGGGATAAGAAGGGGCAATAGATAATGCTCACGGGCCTATATCAAGAACCAGTGAGCATAATAAATATATACACATCCAATGAGACCAGCAAAATCCACCAATCAAATGCTCCAAAACATGAAAAAAGAAATCACAGGCTCAACAATCATGGTAGGTGACTTTAATATACCACTCTGAGATAGACAGATCACAGGGAAAGAAGCTTAACAAGGTTGCTACAGGTTTAAACATTACAACTCGATGACTTGACCTGATATTTTCAGAGCTCTTAGCCCAAATGGAAAAAAATTCACATTCTTCTCAAGCCCACATGGCATGTACTCGAAGATAGACCATATGCTGGGACACAAATCAAATCTATGTAAATTGAAGAATAGAGGGCATACAGACTACTATCCCATAAGGCTGGAAATTAAAAATAGGACAATTAAGAAAACTAGGGCAAACAATTGGACGATGAACAATTCTCTATTGCACTAGGGGTAGGTACTGGCCCAGAGATGAAATTAGGAAGTTGCTAGAAACCAACAAGAATGAGAATACAACATACCAAACCTTTGGGACACAGCAAAGGCAGTTATCAGTGGAAGTTCAATAGCAATATATGCACACATGAAACAGGAAGAGAGACTTATGATATGCTGACACAAAACTTACAGCAATTAGAGCACAGTAAACAGGACAATCCTAATAATCCTACTAATAAGCAAAGAAATAATAAAAATTATGAGGGAAAATGAAAACTATGAAACAAATAAATACAGCTACAAGTTGGTTCTTTGAAAGGATTAACAGAATCAACAGACCGCTGGCAAACCTAACCAAAGAAAGGAAGGAGCAAATTTCAATAGAAAGGATGAGGTGATGAAACAGGAGACATTACAACGGACCCTAATGAAATCAAAAGGATAATTACACAGTATTCCAAAGGCCTGTGCTCCATTGATTTCAACAATTTGGAAGACATGGACAAATACGTAGAAAAACAATCCCTCCCTAGACTATCCCAGATGGGCGTCAAGAGTCTTCAGAGTAATAGAAGAAGAAATAGACAAGATTACCAACAAAAAATCTCCCAGGCCAGATGACTTCACAGGAAAATTCTACCAAGCATTCAGGGAAGAACTGATACCAATCCTACAGAAACTCTTCCAGAATACAGAAAAAGATGGCAAACTGCTGAACTCTTTCTATGAACGTAGTATAACTCTGATACCTAGAGTGGGCAAGGATCCCAAAAGATTCAAGAATTACAGAACAGTATCCCTAATGAACATCAATGTAAAAAATCCTGGCTAATAAATACAAAAGTATATGAAACAAACAATTCACACCATTACCAAGTGGGATTCATACCAGGGATGTAGGGATGGTTCAACATATAAAAGACCATTACTATTATTCACACATTGACATGGAAAAAAAAAAAAAGAAAAATTATAAGAACCACATAATATTGATAGATGTGGAAAAAGTATTCTTTAACAACCAACACCCATCCATTCCTCAATATAATACCAGCTATATATGAAAAACCAACATCAAAAGTGGCAGTCAATGGAGAAAAGATGAAAACAATGCATCATGTCTCTACGTACTGGAGGTCCTAGCTAACAACACAAGGCAAAGGAAAGACATCAAAGTTATTCTGCTGGTGAAGGAAATTATTATTTGCAGATGACATTATTTATGGAAGATCCCAAAAGCTCCACAAGAGGCGGGCTGGAAGCAATAGAGAAATATGGCAAAATGCAGGATACAAGATCAACAAACAAGTCTATTAGACTGCTATACATATCGGACAAGACCACGGAAGACGGGATCAAATAATTAGTACCTTTCACAATAGCCAAGCACAAATTGAAATACCTAGGGATCGTTTCTCGGCCTTTTGGCTAAGATCAAGTGTGAAATATCTAGGATATACCTGACTAAAAAAACCAAAAAAATTGTACGAGGAAAACTACAGAACACTATTACAAGAAACCAAGAGTGACCTCAACAAATGGAAGCATATCCTATACTCATGGATCAGAAACCTCAATATAGTAAAGATGTCAGTTCTGCTCAAGGCACTATATAATTTCTATGCTATCTCGATAAAAATATCATCTTTCTTTAAAGAATTGGATAAACTGATTACCAACTTCATATGGAGAGGGAAGATGCCCATAATTAGAAGAGAACACCCAAAGGATGACAGAATGGGAGGGCTTGCTTTACCTGACTTTAGCACCTATGATACAGTCACAGTGGTCAAAACAACAAGGTATTGATACAATGACAGACAGACCAATGGAAAAGAACTGAACCCACAATAAAATAATCAGCATACAAATAAATGATCTTCGATAAGGGCCCAAAAAATATCAAATAGGAAGCCGATGCCCTCTTCAACAAGTGGTGCTGGAAAAAATGTTATCTACCTACAGAAAAATGAAACAAGATCCTTACCTCACTCCATGAACAATAAACTGAAGGTTTTACCTCACAGACCTTGAGGTAAAACCACAAACAGCTAGGACAATCAATGAGGGAATTGGGGCAAACCTGAGAACTTTGTGCAAGGAATACATAAAGATTATTGAAAATAGGGACACAGAGTAGACACAAAGAGAGGCAAGTCAGTCAGGGTACAGTACAGCACTGACAAAATATACAACTTTCCTAATGTCCCCCCCCCATCATGACCCTAATTCTACTTTACGAATCCAGCTAGACAAGAGCATGTACACTGGTACAGATAAGAGCTCGCAACACAGGGAGTCTATGACAGATAAACCCCTCAGGACCAATAATGAGAGTAGACACTAGGAGGGTAAGGGGAAGGTGGGGGAACGATCACAATGATCTATCTATAATCCCCTCCCAGGGGAACAGACAACAGAAAAGAGGGTGAAGGGAGACATTGGTCAGTGTTAAGACATAAAAAAAA
Source organism: Echinops telfairi (assembly GCF_000313985.2). Classification (NCBI taxonomy): domain Eukaryota; kingdom Metazoa; phylum Chordata; class Mammalia; order Afrosoricida; family Tenrecidae; genus Echinops; species Echinops telfairi. The sequence continues at coordinate 23,976,496 of NW_022104553.1, read as the reverse complement.
TTAATTTATAAATTATCAAGGGTTCATGAAGGAGGGAGGGTAAAAACAAGAGTTGATACTAAAGGCTCAAGTAGAAAACGTTTTGAAAATGACCGCAATATATATGTACAAATGTTTGACAAATGGGTGTATGTATGGATTGTGATAAGAGCTAGACAAGCCCCCAATAAAATGATTAAAAGTAAAAGAAAAACCTTTATTGGATCCAGTTGAACATCACTTGTTTCACTGATCCAAGGACTTACTTACCAGATTGATTGATGCAAATTGCTATGAAAAGGCGTAAGACTAGAGGTTTATAGAAGGTAAAAGACACCAGGTTACTCAACGCAATGATCAAAACAATGATTCTGAAAAAAAGGGACATTGGATAGACAAATGCAATGACTTAAGGGTAGAGATGTTCTTTTGGCAGTCTATGGTAATTTGACTAGTCTTCACAGGCACAATAAATCAAATGCATCCTTTCTTCATTCAGCGTCCTGACTTAATATGCAACTTGCACATGCGTATGATGGCGATTGGAAATGCAATTTTGGAGTCAGATTCAACATAGCCCTCAATGTGACACCCTTGATTTCCAACACCTTATAGAGGTTGGCCAAATGCAGTAGTTGGATTTCCTGACTGCTGCATCCATCTGAATAGATGTGGTTCCAAGCAAGAGGAAATCCCTTGATAGCATGTGACTTATTGGTCCAGGAACCCTGTTTCCGCTACATTGAGTTGTCATCCATACCAAAGGCTGCAACTGCTCTTCATCAGCAAGTACTCCAATCCTGCACACTTTCAGCAGGCAGAGCTGCGATCACGGCTTTTTACTAAGTCTTTCTCCAATTCTTAAAAATAAAAATCTTTTATTCATTTTATTGGCAGCGGGTGTCTTACAAATCTTAAGAATTCATCATTCAATTGTATTAAAGCACACTTGTACATATGTTGCCATCAACATTTCCAAAACACTTTCCACTTGAGCCCTCCTTTTTCCAACTCTGATGCCATTTTTCCTATCTATAATCCAGATTCTCAGCTTTTTCCTCCAATATACAGATTAAATACAGTGAGAAGAAACAATCCAGGTGGCACACCTTATCTGATTCCCCTGTTCAGTTCCTACAATTGCCTCTTGACCTATGTTCACATTCCCCATTTTCACAAATGTGTTCTAGTATTGCTTTTCTTCTCAAGGCCATCCATAATTTGGTATGGTTCACAGTCAAATGACTTTGCATAGTAAATAAATCACAAGGAGACATCTGACACAGCTCATAGGACATCAACATTTCATATTTTAAGTTCTCTTCTGGACGCGGCCTGAAGGTCTAGCAAAACTTTATTGTTCTCTGGCTATGCTATTTGCAGAAGGGTTGTTAGCAAAATGTTACTTGCATGTACTATCAGTGGTACTGCTCCACTCTTTATGCATTCTTCCCATAAGTATGGATCTCTTCCAGTCACTTGACCAGTCTCCAAATTTCTTTGGGTACCCAAGAGTACGTCCAGAGCTACATCAGCTTGTTTTAACTTTAAATGGCATTACAGAAATCCCTGGAGCCTTTGTTTCATGTTTTCAGCACACCGTGGACTTCTACCTTCAATATCATTGGTTCTTGGTCATGTGCTACCTCTTGCAATGTTTGGATGTCAATTACTTTTGTTTACACTGTTTTTAAAAAAATTCTCTTTTGATGCTTCCTACATGGTTCAATATTTTGTCCATAGAATCTTTCAATATTGCAATGCAAGGTTTTTGAAATATTTGTTTCAATTTGAGATATGCTGAGCATGTTCTTCCTTTTAATTTTCTAACTCTAGGCCATTCAAAATTTCATTGTAATATTTTCCTTTGTCTTTTCCAGTTGTCCATAGAAATTTTCTATTTGTGGGGGACCAGCCTCCACAGCTTAATGGATCCTAAGGGGTGGTTGTGTAATTGAAGTGTAAATTAAATCAACAGCAGAAAAGACATGCAAGGACTTACCTCTTTCTTGGGTGCTGGAACCAGAGGGGGTTGTGTGTGAGTGTATTCTCCAACAGGCTTATATAATCACTGGGCATGCAAGCTAAGCAATACATGTAGGTTAACAGGAGGGCATGTACTCAGGTCATATACCTAATAAAAAAGGGAGGTACTAGGGCATACATGTAACAGGAAGGCATAACTAAAAGGATGGTCAGGTCCTAGAGTTAAGATGGCGGCTTATTAACCTTGGTCATCCCTGAGCTGACTTGAGTTTAGGGGTCCCTGAGCTCTTCTTCAGGTGAACAATCTGTGCTCCTTATCATAAGGGAGTCGGCTAAACAAAGGGTCAGGCGGACAATACTATCTGATTGCTCTCAATGGCAGAAAACCGTCAGGCAGATCACTTTCAAGTAGATAACCTTTAAGTGTATAGTAAGCAACCATAAGCTTGTAATAAACATTTTAAGATTGGCAGTATTAAGGGGGGACATTGTGGGAAATAACTTTAGTTAGAATAACTGGGATTAATTTCCAACTCACAAGTGCAAAGATCTTCCTCCACCAGAGCCTCAAGTGTTTACCCATAATTAAGTGGGAGCCAAGAACCCATCTGCTTGTCCGCGGGATATGCATGCCTCAGCTTTACTGTGGCATTTGTACTGACAAATTCAACCCCCCCTATGACCAACTACTCCAACAACAGCAACCAACCAACTAGCAGACAACAAAAACAAGCAAAATATAGGCAGGAAAAAAAACCCTATAGACATACGAAAGTAAATCCTTATCAACCCTCTGTATATAAGGTAATTTGCATTATAACACCCATCTTTCCAATGACACCTCACTCTGGACTCTGTACGTATGAGTCTATGCAAATACAGTTCCACGGTGCAACCCGAGTTGTTGCTCCACACAGTTCAATCTCCCATTCGATTGTGCTGTTTTACCCTAGGCATGGGGGTAGGTGCCAGTGGGAAATTTCCTGGATTAGTTCTTCCAAGTTCAAATCTCTACCCAATAGCTCAAAACCAGCCATGTTCCTGCAAGGGGGAGAAAGGATGTCCTAAATATATGGTGATTCTGGGTCCTTTTCCATTGGACAACCACCCAAACCAGGGGTTCCCTTGAGGTCCGATGACTGCCACTTCCACTGGTCTGCGGTAGTCACTTTTCTTCTTCTCTCATTCGAATGCCCAGTCCTCAGTCCCAGGCAGTGTTGAGGGAGGGCACTGTTCATTCTGCAAATTCCTCTATGTCAAATCCTTCTGGTGTAGCCCTTGAGTTGTGCCATGTTGCCCTCAAGGTCAGGATCCAAGGGCGTTATTGTGCTTAGTCCATGGTGTATTTCACTGAGGATTAGTTAGAAACATATTCATAGTGTCTATCCAGGAACATAAACTCTGGACGATTACCTCCCTACAATCCTTATTTAACATCCCTTCCTGATGTACAGCTACTCTTTCCCCAATAACCCAATGTACTCACCAACAGAATGATCAATGTCTACTACAAGATGTAGATGCATCTCTCCCCTGGTCCTGGTTTGATTTTCTGGCAAGGTTCTCCTTCCATTCTTGGGTCCACTGTTTTGCCCCAGCCTTGTCTTGATGTTGTATAGATTCTCAACCTTCCTAATGCCATGGCCCTTTAATACAGTTCCTTATATTGTGGTGACCCCCCCAACCATAAAATTATTTTTGTTGCTACTTCCATAAGATTGGTGGTCTCTTTTTAAGGAGTGACCCCAGACAATGTGAGGTCTCCCCCTTCAGTATGTGTGAGCCATTTCTTGTCATAACTTCTCTCTACATACATCTATACAGGTCTCAGAGCTTTCTTCTCTACAGGGTTCCGACTGACACAGCATGTACACAAAAGGAATAAGTCATCAAAACACAAAAGCAGCAGTAATAGAAGAGGAAAAAGACTGAGCCACTTTTTTTGACATAAATAAGCCACTCCTTATCAATAATTGCAATGAACATAAATGAACTAAATGTCCCAAAGGAAATAGTATTAGAATGGGCTCAAAAGAATTATCTGACTATATGCAATTTCCCTGAGGCATTCCGTAGACCCAAGCCAACAAATAGGTGGACTGACATGGGATGGATAAAATACTATCAACCAAGACAGCAGAGGTACAAATCTCAGTATCAGACAAAGTAGGTGTAAATATAAAACCTGCTAGGAGATAAACACACATATCACATAGTTATAAAAGGGCCAATTTACAAACAAAACATAATCATAAATACATATGCCTCAACAACAGCACAAACTTAGAAAGGAATACTGATCAAATGAAAGAAAATGAGTACGCAATAATAATTGAAGTTACCAATACACCTTTCAGCATTAGAACACCTAGAGAGGTCAACAAGAACACGGAACCAAAATCTAGCTCATATCACCAGTAATGTTTACCCTGTTCTACATTCTGCAGAATCCAGCTTGGTTTTCTGAAAGTTGCTTGTTAATGTATTATGAGCAAGATGGCATTCATTGAAATCTCCATCAACCATATTAAAGCATTATTGACTTTGCAGTTTTTCCTTTTATCACTGTATGCTTCAACAGTTCCCTAAGGGTTCAAAGTGCAAAATACTAATTCCTACATGAATCCTACTTGGAGTTGCATTGACCCCTCTACCTTTCATGTTTTATGTAGGAATGGTAAGAAATCATATGAAAAGGAGATCTTCAGGGAATGGATTATATAACTCGTTATGTAATTTTATGGGCTTTTGTGTGGCCTATTTTATTTAAAGGACTATGGGACAGAATATCCATCACAGGTTTCCCGGAATATATCTTCTAAGTACAGCCACAATCCTCAATGGGGGCAAAGATGCCAGGTTTCACCTCATGCACTTTGGACATGTTATCAGGAAACACCAGTCTGTGAAGGATATCATGTGTGGTATGAAACAGGGACACCTAAATAAAGCTGAACCAATGACACACAGTGGCGGCAACCTTGGCTTCAAACACAGAACAACTGTGAGGATTTGGGGAGTCTGGGTGGTGTTTCTTTCTGTTGCCCATCAAGTTATGAGTTAAAACCAACTCCAAGGTACTTAAAACATGCATTTTAAGATACTGCTCACACGCATGTACTTTGTGCTCAAGAACGTTAGAGAAACCCAAGTACGTTGGGAAACACTGCCACTAGCCTTCTTGAACTTTCAGGAAATTTTCGTTGTGCATTCCTAAAGGTAGATACTGCATGGCTTTCTAGGATTCTTGGAGCCAGTCTTTGTGATTTCTACCAAATGAGTGGCTAGAATGATACAAATATGAGGTATGTGTCGCCCACAAGAGGCAGCTTGCTAATAATGTAAATTAGGCCATTTGGCTACACACGTGGTTTTACCCAAGAGTGGATCCTCTGGTAGTCACAAAGATTGGACTTCTGCCTCAATGCTCACCCACACTCCTTTCATACATGACTTTCCCCAAGTCTTTCCTGATGTGAGGGCCTGTAACTTTCAAATAAAGTTTGCCCACACTACATGCACACAGATGGCTTTTCCCCAGTGTGTGTTTTCTGGTGTTTACGGAGACCTGATTTCCACTTGAAGGTACACCCACACTCCTTGCACATATATGGGTTTTCCCCAGAGTGTCTCCTCTGGTGTTCAAGGAGCGATGACTTCCATTTGTAAGCTTGCCCACACTCCTTGCACACATAGGGTTTTTCCGCTGTGTGTGGGGTCTGGTGGGTGATAAGATGTGACTCCAAAAGAAAGGGTTGTCCACATTCCTCCCACACATGTGGCGTTTCCCCAGTGTGTCTTTTCTGGTGGTGAATGAGATTTGACTTCCAAAAAAAGGCTCGCCCACACACCTGGCACACATGTGTTTTCTCCCCAGAATGTCTTTTCTGATGCATGTTAAGATCTGACTTAAAAAGAAAGGCTCGCCCACACTCCTGACACACGTGTGTTCTTTCCCCAGTGTGTCTCTTCTGGTGCGTGGTAAGCTGCGACTTCAAAACAAAGGCTCGCCCACACTCCTGACACACGTGCGGCTTTTGCCCAGTGTGTGTTTTCTGATGGTGAATGAGATTTGACTGCCAAAAAAAGGCTCGCCCACACTCCTTGCAGACATGGGATTTTTCCCCAGAGTGTCTTTTCTGGTGCATGATAAGCTCTGACTTAAAAAGAAAGGCTCGCCCACACTCACTGCACACATGTGGCTTTTCCCCATTGTGCTTTTTCTGGTGGTGAATGAATTGTGACTTCCATTTATAAGCTCGTCCACACTGATTGCACACGTGGGGTTTTTCCCCGGTGTGTGTTTTCTGGTGTTTAATGAGTTCTGAGTTCCATTTATAGGCTCGCCCGCACTCGTTGCACACATGTGGCTTCTCCCCAGAGTGTGTCCTCTGGTGGAGGAGGAGATCCGACTCCTTGCTATAGGGTCGCCCACATTCGTGGCACACATATGGCTTGTCGCTAGAGTGTATTTTTTGGTGTCTGGTGAGATCTGCATTCTCTTTAAAAGCTCGTCCACACTCCTGACATACATGTGGCTTTTCCCCAGTGTGTGTTTTCTGGTGGTGAAGTAGTTTTGACTTCCATTTATAGGCTCGTCCACACACCGTGCACACATGGGGCTTTTCCTCGGCGTGTACCCTTTGGTGTTGGGTGAGATATACCTTGTAAATAAATGTTCGCCCACACTCCTGGCACACATGGGGCTTCTCGTGAAGCATGGATGTTTGCATTGTGTTGATTTTGTCGTTGTAGTCACAGTCTGGTCCGTGCTCTCTATGGTTGACTGCTCCAAACCTGGAGGTTTCCAATTCCTTCAAGACTCTCTCTGTTTGCAAAGGTGAAACCCTTGGGCATGAGTTGGGCTCCACACCTAGCCCGGTGTGGCCCTCTCTAGGACTGGCTGACTCTTCCTCAGTTGGGCAGGAGGTCTCTCTGCTTGCTGGACTCACATACAAGCCTTCAGGGGTGACATAGCTCTCCTGACTTTCCGGGTTTTCACTCCAGCAGCTCTGACCAGAATCCTGCTGCTCTGGTCGCTTCTGAGGCCCTAAACTGAAACCCTTGGGATGGAAGTGATGTTCGCCACACAAGCCTTGGGCCACCTGAAGCAGATGTTGGCTGAGGACTTGCTGACAAGGGATATGTAAAAGGCAGGCGGAATAGGAGCACATTTCTTGATTTGTTTCTGCTGCGGAGAGAAAGTTTTTCATTAGAACAGCCATGAGTTGGCCTTGCCTGGACTGTCAGCCTTCCCTCATGACACACAGCCTCTGACTGCAGGAGTCCCTGGGTAAGACAAATAGATAATGGGAAACATAACTAGCTGTAAGGCTACTGGTTTTGAAGACAGGCCTGGGCATCTGATATCAATAGGCCACTGCTTAGACAACTTTATGGAGAGATCTATGTGGTCAACATGGGCCAGACTTCACTTGACAGCCCACAACAATGATCATATGCCACACTGCAATTATCTAATAGAAAGACAACTTGTTTCTCAACAATACTTTTATTCTCCAATCTGCTTAACTCTACTTTCTATTGAAATCCCTAAGCGCAGTCAGTGTGTGTTGGGTTCTCAAGGTACTTCCTCTGTTTTCTCTATGAGGGCCAAAGAATGTCAACATCTGCTTTAGGGAAAGGTAGGGAGAGCTTTAGCAGAAGACTGCCTGATGCTTCACTGGAGAATACGTCTCCACCCAGACAATGCTCCTGCTGAGCTTAGTAAATAAAACTTCCTTTGATGGAGTATCAGTGGTACAGGACTGTGTAGGGTTTATTTCTGTTCTACAGAGGGTTTCTGAGAGTCGGAAATGACCCCAGTTGACAACTACAATATCCAAGGTAAATTATTAGGCGAGACTGAAGCTCCCTTACTTTGAGACACACTGCAGAATGGTATGTGCATCGAACATTTACTAATAGGCCTGGAAGACTTTGCAGCACATCCTAACAAAACAGCTACAGCTTGAACATTATTAACTTGCATGGTGATCTGATAAGCTTTTTTTTAGAAATCCTTTGATCATAAACTTAAAAGAAACAAACTAGATCGTGCCCCACAGAAGCCCTATAAGACCTTGTAGAATGGCCCATAGAGATTCTGTGGCTGTAAATCTTTAGGGAAGAACATTCCCAGAATGCCTTCCCATACAGCAGCTTGGGGTTTCAAACATCAACCTTTCGGAGCTATAAGGGCACACGGATGATCAATAAGTATCTACGGAACTAAAGGAGGGAATGAAGAGAGGCACATCCTTACCCAATGAGAGCAGATTCCCATAAGTCTCCAGCATCACCACCTTGTACAGATGCTTCTGCTCAGAGCTCAGTCCCGCCCACTCTGCCTCTGTGAAGACAATGGTGACGTCCTCCAACGTCACAGGTTCCTAACATGAATCAGTGAACACGGGATCCACATCAGCTTTCTCAGTACAATGAGTTTAAGACATGGGTCTTGAGAGTCAGGATCTAAAGGCCATCTAAGCCTTTCAGAGAACACAGTTCTCCACAGCGATTCTGTTGAACATGGCTGGATCCACAGCCTTGGGGCAACATCTATGGGGAGAATCCATGATGCGCAAACCTCATCCTGGGTCTGGAATGTGTGTGAGGTCACAGGGAACTGATTTTCCAATGGCTCTTACAACATTAAAAAATTAAAACACCCAATTTGTAGACGGCTATGAAGGACAGTGGGAGCCCAAAACCCACCTGCAGCGTACCTAGCCTGATTAAGCTTCTGGCATAACCTCATGAGATTCTTCTAGGTGGGAGCTTTTTTTTTGGTTATTCCGTGAAAAAAAAAAAAATTCTTCCCTGGGGGGGGAGGGGGGATTTCTTCCTGGTCTTTTCTTTCTCACCCACTATTTATGTATTTTTTCTTGAGACTATTATTATTTTATCCTTACCACTCATTTTTTTCTGGTTTGGGCTGGGTTTCTCAATAGGCTAAGCACAGAAGGAATAGAGGCATAAAGGTAAGAACTGATGTAAAGGTTTATAGGGGAGGTAGAGGTGGGGAATTTCCAAGACTGTAAATCCTTATTAGACGTTTTAGAAATCCTCGTATTTCTCCTACACATTCACTGGTGAATTCGAACTGCTGCACCGGTGCTTAACAACTCAAAGTACAACCTTGGACAAGGCTTTTTTTCCTAACAACATTAGGCAGGGTAAGGGGTTTCAGAGAGCAAACAATTTAAGTGGGGGGAGGGCGGAGTCTCTAGAACTGATTATGATTATACAACTCATTTTACAACTAGGGGTGGGGGGGAGAATATGCTCTAAAATCAATTATGGTGACGATTGTACAACTATTGTTGTTATGACTGAACTATTGCATTGTGTGATAAGCGGATTAAATGCCAATAAAAGTGCTTAAAAAAAAAACAACAACAACCAATAAACAATTGCCATCGAATCAACTGGGACTCACAGCAACCCAATAGGGCAGCGTATAACAGCCCCGGTGGGTTTCCGAGACTGTAAATCCTTATTGGACTAGGAAGCTTCATTTTTCTCCCACATAGCCATTGGTGAATTTGAACTGCTGACCTTGTGCTTGAAATCCCCAAATAATAATCCTGGGCCAGCACCCAGGCTTTTCTTCCTAGTAACATTAGGCAGTATAGTAAAATAAGTGCATTTCAGGGTTCATAATGGAGGGATTCCAGCATGGGGGCATATAGGTTGGGCTCCAACGAAGGGAAGGCATCCTGGAAGTGGGACCTGTGCCAGGTATTAGGAAATGGTGAGGATTTCAAGGAGAAGATGGAAGGAAACTTCCACTATAAAGGTGGGAAGGAACAGAGGGGCATGTTTAGACTTTAGCTAAAGAGTTCAGGAGATTCCATGGGATCTGGATATTCAGTATCTTTCTGAATTTTAATCTTTCCAAATAAAATCCTCAATACTTCAACCCATGCAGAGCAGCAGCCCATAAAATATAAACCACATTACAGAGGGCAAAAACAAACAAACAAACAAACACAAATGCAGGACATTCACAGACAGTTGTAGCACTGTGGGTGGGCTGCGTGTGGGATGTGTTTATCTGTGTGGGGCAGGGGTTACTGCTGGATGACGAGTTATTGCTGGAGCACAGCCTGAGATCGGCTCCGTTTCCTTTTGGTATCACTCCCTCCGAAAGGGCTCGCCCCATGGCTGCACTCATTTATCCACGGTTACCATTGTACACAGACAACTCAGTCTGTGGAAATCACAACAAGCTACCGAACCACGGCTGTGTGGTCCGTCTGGACTCATAGTGTTGCCACGATGCAGAGGGCATTCAGAGGCCATCGAGCTTTCGGAAGCACTCTCCACCTTCTGCCTGCACAGCTCACGGTGAGTTCGAACGGCTGTTTCAAAGGCATCAGGATTGGCAATGTCAAAGGTCACTGAGATAAGTTTTTTAAAACGCTAGACAAGACAGGCGGACTAAATGGTTGCAACATTAGGATCACACTCAACACTCGAGAGGATGGGCTAAGGGCTGGGCAGTATTTCCATCTGCTGTCTATGGGGACACAATGGGTTGGAGAGGACTCCAGGGCACGAACCTCAACAAATGAGGTCGTTCTAAAACTCACCATGCTTCCCCTTCTCCTCTGGGAGCCAGTCAGTAGATGAAGAAGTCAAACCTATTAAAAAAGAAACAGACTGTAAGGGCGGACACCACCCACGATGCTCCTTGTCTAGCTTGGGCTACAAGGAAGCAATCAATTGACTCAGTGGTGGCCTCCTGTACACGAATCCTCAACTTGAAGTTCTACAGACCCACAGCAAACTCTCAACTTTGCCCTTCCATCTCTGAGTCCTTGCTTCATGGTTCTCACACTGTCTCTTGTCTTTAAAGGTAAAATCTTCTCAAAGGTCTGCTCTTCTTGGACAGAAAGGGCAAGGCAATGTGACGGTCTAAATGAAGTCAAATGACTACTGCAAAGGGCTTGACGGGAACACTTGGAATTGATTTCCTTTCCAGATGGAACTCTGTTACCTGCGGTGACTTCTTAAAACCCTAGTTATAAAAGCCCCTTGTTTTCCAAGCATCCAAGACCTAGGAGGAGAAAAGACGGCTACAGTTGTGGATCCTTTGTGTGGGCACTATACTCAGGCCTCTTCTCGTCCTCTCTCACCCTCCTCAGCTGTCAGTCACAGAGCTGAGGTCAGGCTGAGGTGGCTCTGGGATTTCCACCTTGATTCAAATCTGTTCCCTGGAACGCTCCTTTTTACCTGCCAAACTTGATTGTGCCGGTAGGTTTCTACCTCTCAGGTTCCATTTCCAGGTCCCAAATCAGCTTCTGCTACCTGAGCCAGAGAACACAGAGTACAGCTCAATGCCTTTGGAGAAAAAGACTCGGAAACGCCCAACAGACCAATCAGGTCATCAAGAAATAAGCCTGTCGTCTCACTAGGCTGAAAGTTCCACTTGTGTTCAACTCCCCAAGTCCTAGTACTTGGAGACATTTGGGGGTTTGAAATGAGCCAATCCTAGTCACTGGGACTTCTACAGATAACTTACTCGTGTGTATTTGTGTATGTCACCTGATCCTGTCACAGTCCTCCACTCATTTGGTGTAAGAGGCAGTTTTAGAAGGCCATGCCACCCTCAGAATGATCTCAGATATACTACCCAGAAATCATTTCAGTCCACCTGGTTGCTGGTGTGAACTCCCGGGGAGTCAATTCTAATTTAAGATCTGAGCAAGAAGTTCTCAAGTGCCTGATGTCTCAGTACCTGAAGGCCAGGCTTACCTTCCAAGCCGCCTCTGTGTGTGGATTTGAACTACCTTACTTTTCAACAAGAGGTAGCTGAGTCTAATTGTGTGTGCACTACCTGGGTAGGTCACATTTCTGCCTAAGACACCCAGTCACTGGACTCAAGTCAATGGAAATTCACAGCAACCCCATCAGACTGAGCACATGTGGTCTTTGGAGCTTCTGTCACTATAAACCAGATTCAGAGCTCAAGGCCTCATCTCTTGACTACAGAACAGAGGATTGGTATAAACTGTGAACCTTGTGGTAAGGAAAGCAATGCTTATTGAATGTGACATCAGGGCATCGTGGAAAATCACTGTTCAAAGGGGTGAAAAGGGCATCTTTTGAGAGTTGGCCCACCACAAAAATCACTAAAATTTCTAGGATACTGTCCCATACAGACTGCGAGGACATACATTTTACAGAAGCTGACTGGCACACCTTTCCCCTGAGGAGCCACTTGTGGGGCAAAGGCCAACATATTGGTTACTAAATACTTTACATACTCACCCCGAAAGACTCCTCCAGCAAATCCACATCCGATCAAATCCCTCCAGTCCCCCAGGGATCTCAAATCAGCAACATACTCACTTCCAACCCAACCCATCCAACAGACCAAAGCACAGAAGATCCCCAGACATCAAGCCTGCCCATCTTGTTCCTGCGCCACGACCACCTGGGGTGGCTCCTGAACTTACTCACTGCCTGAGTCTATTCACTCACTCACAGCAATGCTGCTGGAAACACTACAAAGGGCCTACAGGGTTTCCAATGCCATATATTATCATGGCAGCCCTCCCCGTTTCTGTCCTTTGGAGTGACAGGGCTTTTGAAACCACTGACTAGCTGAGACTAGCCGAGAATGTAACCAAGGAGCCACAAGGTCTCCTTTTGGGTATATTCAGCTACTAAACAAATCAAACATACCTTGATATGCAAGACCTGGATTCCCTTCAGGACCCAGAAATGCAACAAATCATTCCCCACCCAGAACTCTGGGATTTTAGATATTCGTGTATAAGCTGAGTTTTTCAGCACACCTTTAATGCAGTTTCTGTGGTAGAATTAGGTCCCTCGGCTGATATCCGGGTTGGTTGGCTTATACTCAAGTATATACGGCACTTATCCACACCCCCACCAACAGAACTACATCAGTAGTGCTCCTGGCTAAACATATCCATGCTACATATTGTATACTAAGGAAGGGCTGGTGGTTAAGATTAATGCCACTCAGGAAGCACACAGTATATGGGAAATCAGTATCTCCAGGGGAGATAACAGACACTCACAGGATCAGGACAACGTGACATTCTATAGTCTAAGCCTCCGTTGTTGTTTTTCCACATAAAAAACTTCCCTATCTTTGAAGACCAGATATGATTAATTTAAGATAGGTGCACAGGGCTATTCATGACTACTGCAGCATCTAACAAACACTAAGCTTTCTACTGCGATAAAGAATTGCAGTCTTGGAAAAACACAGAGTAGTAGCTCCAACATATCCCGCAGTTTCAGTATGAGCTGATATCCATTCCAAGAAGAGGGAATATATCTAAAATGACCTTTCCAGCACTAACCAGGGATTCGAACTGAGAATAAAGGAACTGTGCCTCTGTCAACTACACCAGACACTAGTGACAGATTTCATTTTGATTTTCAAACTCCAACTTGGCTGCACCATGAACATGACCTACTGAAAAACTGTGCCGGGAGGGTGGGGAGGGAAGAGTTGCAGGCATATAAGGTCCAAGATGCTCATCACTGTTTCAGCCAGAGACCTGTTGGAGTCCCCAAATTCTCAGTTTACTTCTCCAAGCCCTTTACAGAGGAAAACAGCAGAGTCTACAAGGTGCAAAAATTCAATGACAACAAGGATCCTTTATCGTCTAAACTATGTGCCAGGCTCCAGGTAATGTTCCACACGTTGGTGTTAATACACGGTCTCCATTAGGAGACAAAGAAGGCACGGTTCACAGCGAACAGGAGGGCAGAGATCGCTCCCTAATGTCTCAGGATTCATTGCGATGAATCGCCCTTCTCTCCCTAGATGGATTTGTCTGCTGAAACTTACCAAGTTGCAAAGGAATTCTACCGCAAAGGAAGAGCTGTGACATTTCCATATATTTTTTAGGAAGCTACAGTCCAATCCTGCTCATCTCCACCATTGGATGAACAGCTAGCTGGTTAACTCTCAATCTCTCCATCAAAACCATCGGGCTGCACACTGTACCCAAGAAACGCATACCGACTAAGGGTGGGGTGGAAAGGGGGAGCCGATTACCAGGATCTACATATAACCTCCTCCCTGGGGGACGGACAACAGAAAAGTGGGTGAAGGGGGATGTCGGACAGAGTAAGATATGACAAAATAATAATTTATAAATTATTAAGGGCTCATGAGGGAGGGGGAGCGGGGAGGGAGGGGAAAAATGAGGGCCTGATGATGGGGGGGGGGCTTAAGTGGAGAGGAAATGTTTTGAGAATGATGAGGGCAATGAATGTACAAATATGCTTTACACAATTAATATATGTATGCATTGTGATAAGAGTTGTATGAGCTCCTAATAAAATGATTTAAAAAAAAGAAGAAACACTGGGCGAACAGCCTTTCCAAGGCCTTAGACGAATAAGCTTCCAGAGTCTCTATGGAGCGTCTCCGTTGGAGACCGCTGCATCCCGCCTCACCTGCAGGCAGGCGCTGCACGTTTAATAAATGCCTTTTAGCCATTTCGGTCGTCTTTTTGCCCAGCCCCCACCCCACCTAAAACTCGCTCACTCACCCACGTCCCGTCCGGTAGCGATAAGCCGGGGCTGTGTCCACCCAATGACCAAGCTCCCCCCCTCCCGCCCCGAGGCCCTTCTCCCCCAAATCGCGACCCCAACCCCCCAAACCTTTCAGGGTGCTTCCGCCTGCCGGATCTTCCTGCGCTCGAAATTACCCGCCCGGTGTGGCGCACGTCCGCGCTCACAACATGGATTTGTGCCGCAGCGAGACGTTCACTGAGCGGACCACGGCCGTGACCGAGGAGCGCGTCCCTCGGGGGCGTCCGCGGCCGCGAGCCCACGCCGAGAAGGCCGTTCCCAGGAGGGCTGCCGACTCGGGTCCTTCCACGAGAAAGGCCCGTCCCGGGCGCTTCCGGTTGCCGGGCCTGAAGGACAAAGCCGGCCGGCTACCGGAAGTGGCATTGCCGGTCGGCGTGGCGTGGATTTCTCGGGGCTTCAGCGAAGAGGAAAAACCCGGAAAGTGCTGTGTTCGCCGCTAGCGCTGAGCGAGCCCGCGCGCCCCACTCCTCCCCTCAGGCCGGGGCGCCCGCCGACGTGCACAGCCCTCCGCTCAAAATTCCGGTTGGCGCCGGATGAATGGCCCCGCCCCTACGTAGATGGCCCCGCCCCTACGTAGATGGCCCCGCCCCTACGTAGACGGCCAAGCCTCTACGTAAACGATCCCGCCTCTACGTAGATGGACCCGCCCCTACGTAGACGGCCCCGCCTCTACGTAAACGACCCCGCCCCTACGTAGATGGCCCCGCCTCCTGCTGCTTTAACCCTTTTCAATCCGGGGACCAGAACATGCGTCGCGGTGCTAGCTGCTGACTCGGCGTCCAGAAGGTTACGAGGTGAGTTCCTCTGGGTCTCCGGCGAACTAAATCCTCTTCCAATCCCAGATTGCCCCCTGGACATGCCCTCGCTGGAAAACTGCGGTCACAACACGTGTACGTGGGCAACGAGGGCAGACTCTGGAAGGGACGGATGAATCCAGTACCTGGAACAGGGATGCAAACCACCATGGTGAGGATGGCGCAGCAGGGAGCAGTGTCCCAACGGACTCAAAGTCATCAAACACCCCCTCACAGACACCCACTCTCTGGGAGGACGTGTCAGCTTCTCCCGGTGCAGGAAGATGAGGACCCTCGGTTTCCTAACCCTGTGCTGCAGGAAGTCTAGGGTTTCTTGGTTGAATTAGCCTGTGGACCTGAGCTGCAGAGGCATTGTTTTATGACAGGCAGGCATGTCTTCTAGAGCTGCTGGCCAATTCTAGGAATTCACCCTCCTGAAGGAAGGGCCCTATTGTCCATGGCTATAGACACTCTTACTGGCTGTCCAGATGTATGTGTTTGCAACCAGTGAGTTAAAAAAAACAAAAGAAAACAAAAGATGCCATCATGTCTTATCCGACTGTGTAATATAGACTCTAGGACAGACCACAGCTCCCCCTTTAGGTTTCTAAAAATGTCAATCTTGACAGAAACAGCCTCATGTTTCTCCAAGAGGCTGCAGGTGGGTCCCAACTTCTGACCCTGGGACCGGCCTCCCTACACTATCCCACTGCAGCACCGGGGCTGCTTACAGAGCCCAAGATCCCAGACTGATGCAGTGCATTATTAGGTCATAGGGTCCTTCTATTGAATGCCATCCTCCTGATTGGTTGGCCAGGTTTCCAACCCACTAGGCTCATACTGAGTCATCTCACCCACAGGAAGGTTGGATATCAGGCCTGCCAAGAAGAGTAGGGAGTGGAGCATGTCATTGGCCACTCAGGATCGACCCATGATCAAGGTGTTGAGAAGCTTCCTGACTTAGAGGACAAGGACCTAGAACACTGCTGAGACAGCAACAGTGGAGGGATGACAACAAGTGGTGGCAGAGAAACAGCAGCATTTGAAAGGGCAGAGGTTCTGGTGAGCCACTGACTGGGAACACTGAATGTCTTTGGGCATGTTACTTGCTGGAGGTGTGAGGGCTTCTGGAGACTGGTTAGCCCATGGATGGGGCTGGAGTTGAGCACCTTTGGGCTTACGTGAAGTGAAGTGGAGAGCCTCTAGGGACTTAGGACCACAGCTAAAAGATATTGGTAACATTTAGTCGTGAAGGTCACTTGTCAAATTGCCCTGAGAGGCATCTTGGGCACTGCTGAGTATCGGTTTTCATGATTGAATAGTTATTTCTGATCAATAGTAGCCTAGTACTTCCTGATGAATCCCAGTGTTGTGAATACTGTAATATCTGGCTTCTCTGTAGCCATCCCAAGGACAGTCCCAAATAGGGAAAATATTAACAGACTGCCATGGTAGGGATGGTTAAGTGTCCACCATGTTGGTAAAAATATTGCATGCAGAAGGCATGTGTGACTCATCTCATTGAAGTCATATGGGCTGTTGATGTGGATTCCGACTCTACCCCCATAGCTTGTTGCTGTCAACTGCAAGCAGCTCAAGTAAAATTGTTTGCTTCCTTCCCCACCACACCCACTACCTGCACCAAGAAAAAGGCCCCACCTTTCTGCTCTTCAATCAAGGCAGTCCCCCCGAGGGTTCATTTGGGATATGCCAGCATCCCTCCAACTGGACACTTACCAGGAAGGCTGCAGCACATTATTCCAGAAAGACCCCTGCCGTGAACTCACTTCTGATCATCGATATTCTATCCATCGCCCAGTGCCTCCCATTGCTTTGACCTACTGTAAATGGGAGAGCAATCCCTGAGGGTCCATGCGTGTCAGCCACTCTTCAGATACGTGCAGAGATCAACACAGAGGTTGCTGTGTGCCATGAAGCAGACGGTTTTGGATAACCCTACATCCATAGTTATAAAACTTGTTGAGGGAGTCTGTGGGCTCTGATCGCAACAAGACAAACTTCCTTCCAACAGAGAATGTTAGCACCTCCCTCGCCGGGACACTGCCCACGACAGTCTGGTAAGAGTGGCTGAAGAATGCACCATCTCAAGTGGAATCAGTTCCCACTGTGAGCTCACGTTACACCTGCCACCCTCAACATCCCACAGGTCAAGCCTCTGACACTGACAGCACAGACCTCCTGGGGTGTCAAATTTGCTTAGTCTCCATTACCGCTGGTCACCAGTCAGGACTCCTGACAGAGGCTTTGGTGTGCTAGGAAGGTGGTGTCTGGAGTGGAGGTTTACTCACAGCCAGAAACCCGCCAGAGTAGTAAGGAAAACGTGTACTGGATTCAGGAGACCATGACATCCGTTGTTTCTCTCCTCCAAGGACTTAATTGTCATATTGGTTGGTGCAAACTGCTAAGGAAGGTGAGAATTAAATGTCTTTCGATTTGAGATGTGGTGAGCATCTTCTTTTTACTTCTACGTCTAGGTCTTTGCAAATTTCATTGTAATATTTTCCTTGGTCTTTTCCAGTTTACCATTAAAAAATTTACTCAACTCTTGGACTTCATCATTTCTCCATTCATCTTAACTTTCTACAGTTTAGAGCAGGTTGGAGTACCTCCTGACATCCCCCTTGACCTGTTCTTATTTTCCCCTTTCTGTAATGATGTTTTTGTTTTATTCATGTATGATGTCATTAAACAGCTCATCAGGTCTTCTGTCATTAGTGTTCAATGCATCCAGTCTGCTCTTAACATATTCTCATAATTGAGGTGGGATACATTCAATTCACATTTTGGCTTGTTTAAATATTCTTCAGCGTCAACTTGAATTTAAATAAGACCAATTGGTGATCTGTTCCACAGTGTACCCCTGGCTTGTCGGAAGCTGATGACATGGAGCTCCATCCTCTCAAAACATAGTCCATTTGATTTCAGGGTACTCCATCGGGAGAAGTTCATGTGTATAGTTACTTCTTGTTGACAGAAGCTGTTTGTGATGTCATTGGTCTCTAAAAATTCTACCACGTCATCTCCACCTTCATTTTTATCACCATGTCATATTTTTCTATCAACCTGTGGTAGTTCCATAATTTCATGTCAACTTAACGATATACAAATGTAGGGGTTGGATTCAACAGATTAATCACATCACAGCCTGATGGTGGCTCTTTGTGGGAGTAGTTTACTCTTGAGGTCACGGGGTAACTCCTCTCTGCCTGAATCTTTCCTGACCTCAAAAGCTGAAGGCATCCTGGGATGTTTCCACCAACCTTGAAGCTAGGTAACTTTGTACCAACCAGCTTAGGATCTTCCTCCATCATTGCAATTGACTGTGTGAATCTGTGGAAATCACAGATTAGTATCAGAATGATGGACTTGAGTTGGCCTTGGCTGAGTTGTTTTCTTGATAGAGAATCACTTCAGGATGCAAAGCTCTACTGCAACAGGAGTGTCACTGGATTTGTTTCTTGTGTTAGTCTGAGTGCAGAAAGATTACAGGCCAGTAGGTGGAAAGTCTTGTGGATCTAGTGGCGGTGGAGGCATCTTAGCGCGGGTGTAGGTCTCCACATGGCTCCTCTAGCTCCAAAGCTGGCTGCCAACATCATAGCTCCCTGTGGCTTGTCAACAGGAATGTCTCACAGGGAGTGAGTGTGTGTCCGGCCTCCAGCAAGCTATTTATCTCTTATCACCTCTAACTGAGGCCATCAAGCTGCAACCTGATTGACAAGTTAAACTTCATCCCTTCACTCAATAGTCTCAAGTTGACAACAGTTTATGAAACTACCACATTTCTCTAGACAACCATGCTAAACCATTTCCTCTTTCTTTGCAACCATTGCAATCTAATTGCCAATAATTATCCATGTATCCTGATTTCACATTTCATCAATTTCAGACTGAAGACATCAAATTATTTAGTGTCTTCACCAAGAGTTTTAGTGGTTGGTGCATCATTTTGAGTAGTTGTAAGGTAGGATGTCTTTGGCTATGGATCTATCTTTTGACAGAGAGCATTGTACTTTTAAGTTACATCTTCCGGTGTCTTTTTTTTTGACTCTGAATGTGACACCATTATTCTTGAGTGTACCCTCCCTGTCATAGGAAATCTTTCACTGGCTGATTCCAAATGACCAGTACGATTCAGTTTCACCACACTATCTTCAAAGCTATCGATCTTTATGCTTGCTTTCCATTTCATGGTTGATGGCTTTTAACGTTCTCAGATTTAGACTTTGTACATGCTGGTTATCAATTATTAACACTTGCAGCTGTTTTCTATCATTTTGAGTTATGCTCCATACAAATGCAAGTCCAGAAGGCTTTCCCCCGTGCGTCTTTGGGCTCACTGTACTTGGGGTGGCACCTCTTGCCCACGGATCTTTTAAGACCCTTCAAACCTGAGGGGCTTATCATCTGGCACTATCTCTGACAATCTTCTGCTGTTCATGCAGTATGCTGTCTCTGACAATGGCCTGCTGCTACTCATAAAGTTTTCTGTGCCTAATTAATCAAAAGTGGACAGGGTCTTCCTTCTCCATCATATGCTTTGTTAGTCCAGAAGCTCTGCTGGAATTTGTTCACTTGGGGTGACCTGTTGGGGTTTGATATATAGTGGCCTAAGTTCCAGCCTCCCGGAAGCACACAAGCCACCAAGGTACACCACCTTCAGATGAGGGGTGGGTGGTCAGAGTAGGTCTCCTTGATCTCGGCACAGCCTTGATAAAATGGAGGGAACTTCTCTTCAGGGTATGACCTAGTGTAAACTGACAGTGCATGGAAACTGCTGATTGGGATCCTGCCTCTGATTATATCCCTACTTGATCCCCGAAGCCATCAGGAAACTACTGACTTTGCATTCATTCGGCTGATCTCACATTCATTCACCTCCGCATCCACCAGCCTGTGGTCTCACTGCTTCACCCTTTTGCTTCCTCTCCATTAGTCCCATTGCTACAGGAGTCAGGGAAGGCCTTCAGCTTCCTCCTGACCCGCGGATGATCCCACTTCTTCAACTGGGTGCGCCGTTTTTAATCAGAATCTCTTTCTATATATATCCAAATCTCACTGCCTCTGTGCTCTGTTGGGTCCAGCGTAACAGAGCACACTCAAAGAGAAGAAGCCATCAACACCCAAAATGTCCCTGGAGAGGCTCTGGTAAGACCTGTGACACTGTGGCTAGAGTTGCAGGCCAAGTCTGCTGGGACTTCCTGTTGTTGATCACACAGAGGGTACGGAACGTTGGGGTCTGTTTTGGGGGTGAATAATGGAATGCCAAATAGTGAGGCAGGGCGGTCACGACTTTTGTTGGGGGGAAAAGGTTAGCAAGGGAACCGCGGCCAGTAAAGGGCGTTGGAGGGAGGCACAAAGGAAGCAGGATGTTATTAGCCATCAGGGCTGACATGCACCTGGGGCAGGAGAGTGGCAGGGTTTAGAGAGGGAGGTTGGCCCAGGCATAAATCAAGATTCTCAAAAAGAAGGAGGGAGCAGAGAGAGGGAGCGATGCTACAAAAGATCCTGAAGTCTATGTGAAGGAAGTGTTTGTGGGTCACGGGGAGGAGACGAACCAGTCAGGGTGCAGTGTAGCGAGGATGAAACATACAACTTTCCTCTAGTTCCTAAATGCTTCCTCCCTGACCCCCACCATCATGATCCCAATTCTACCTTACAAATCTGAATAATATAAAAGAAGCTTGGTCATGAAAGAGGTAGCTGCAGTCTGGAGAGAAGTTCCTTTTGGACATTCCACTACAGTCTGGGCTAGCCTGATACAAAGACTTCAATAACGCTAATTGGACTTGTGGTGGTCTTTTATCATCTGAACCTGCCACACCTTCAAATACTAAACTTGTTTATACCCCTTCTCTGTTCCACTTAACAGTGGTATTCCTTAGCTCCGACTCCAGGCACAAACCCAATATATAGGGAGATGCTGATGCTAGCATTTTAAAATGATCTTCAGGAAATTTTCTGTGCATTCGTTACAGTATTTTCTGGGTACTGAATGACTTCATAGGACTCTTTGAAGTCAGTCTTTGTGATTTGTAACAAATGACTGGTTAGACTACACAACTGTGACCAATTTGTGGCCCACTAACAGCTGGCTAAGAATGTAAATGAGGTCACTTGGGATCACGCATGCCATTTGTCTCTTGTATAAGGTGACTAGACGTCCCACTTTTGGTGGGACAGCCCTGATTTTTAACAATTTTTCCCGCGTCCTGTGGCATTTAAAAAAAGTCCCAATTTTTGGGAAGAATGCACGACAAGCTAGGATATATGGTTTTCGGCTGGCATGTGGCTATTTCGCCAGGATAGGAGTTTTATCAATGGTGTCCCGCTTTGCCAATGTTAAAGTCTGGTCACCTTACCCTTGCAGATCCTCTGGTTGATGAACTGTAACTTCCCAACAAAGGTCCCATCACACTTCTTGCACACGTGGAGTTTCAGTGTCTCCTATGGTGGCCACACAAGTTTGACCTTTGCCTAAATACTCGCCCGTACTGGCCACCAACAGTTGAATGGGTCCTTAGGAATGCCGTTGCGAGCATGGAAAATACAAGTAGACAGTGGGGCACAGGAGCTTCTTGTTCCCAAGAAGGAGAATGTATTTTCCAATGGGGATGTATCATCCTGGGCCTTACAGAGCTTTTAAAAGGCATACATGTACTATGTGAACACCTAACACATTCGATGGGTAATATCATATGGGGGGTAACA
>NW_022104553.1:23949992-23953444 GCF_000313985.2 Echinops telfairi | reverse complement strand
GGCTTTTCCCCAGTGTGTGTTTTGTGATGTTGAATGAGATCTGAATGATACTTATAGGCTCGCCCACACTCCTTGCACACATGTGGCTTTTCCCCGCTGTGTGTTCTCAGATGTCTGAGTAGCTCTGACTTAAATATAAAGCCTCGCCCACACTCCTTGCACACACGTGGCTGCTCCTCAGAGTGTCTCCTCTGGTGGACACCAAGCTTGGACTTCTGGCTAAATGCTCGCCCGCACTGCTGGCAGACATATGGCTTTCCCCCCGAGTGGGCCCTCTGGTGTGAGATGAGCTGCAACAGCCAAACAAAGGCTCACCCACACTCCTTGCACACATGTAGATTTTCACCAGTGTGAGTCCTCTGATGGGTCTGGAGATCTGACTTGCAGAGAAAGCCTCACCCACACTCTTGGCACATATATGGCCTGTCAGCAGAGTGTACTCTTTGGTGTTTGATTAGATCTGCATTATCACTAAAGGCTCGCCCACACGCCTGGCACACATGTGGCTTTTCTCTAATGTGGGTTTTCTCATGTTTAAGAAGATCCGACTTCTTAACAAAAGCTTGCCCACATGCCTTGCACACATGTGGCTTTTTTCCAGTGTGGGTTTTCTGGTGTCTAATGAGAACTGACTGCCATTTAAAGGCTCGCCCACACGCCTTGCACACATGTGGCTTTTCTCCAGTGTGTGTTCTGTGGTGTAAGTTGAGCTGGGACCTCAAAAGAAAAGCTCACCCACACTCCTGGCACACATGTGGCTTTTCTGCAGTGTGGGTTTTCTGATGTCTCCTGAGAGCTGACTTCCATGTGAAGGCTCGCCCACATTCCTGGCACACATGATTTTCACCAGTGTGTGTCCTCTGGTGACTACAAAGCTTTGCCTCCTGGCTACATGCTGGACCACACTCTTGGCACCCATGTGGTCTTTGCCCAGAGTGTATCCGTTCATGCTTGATGAGATGTGCCTTCCAAATAAAAGATTGCCCACACTTCTGGCACTCATGTGGCCTTTCCCTAGTGTGTGTCCTCTGGTATTGCATGAGATGGGACTTCTTAATAAATGCTCGCCCACACTCCTGGCACACATGTGGCTTTCCCACAGAGTGTACCATTTGGTGTTGGAATAGATGTGACTTACAAATGAAAGCTCGTCCACACTCCTGGCACACATGGGGCCTCTCCCCAGAGTGTGTCCTCTGGTGTTGGAGGAGATGGGACTTCCAAATAAAAGCTCGTCCACACTCCTGGCACAAGTGTGGCTTTCCCACAGAGTGTACCATTTGGTGTTGGATGAGATGTAAATTCTGCACAAAGGCTTGTCCACACTTGTTGCACACAAATGGCTTCTCAAGAAAGTGGGTCCTCTGATGTCTGGTGAGATATGACTTGGAGCTCAACCCTCGCCCATACTCACTGCACCCATGGGGCTGCTCCGGGAGGAAGGATCTTTGGTGTGTGCTGACATTTGACTCATGGGCACAGTCCGGTGTCTCTCTATGGTTGGCTGCTCCAAACCCTGAGAATTCCAATTCCTTCGAGATTCTCTCTGTTCGCATAGACGAAACTCTTGGGGATGAGGTGAGCTCCAGACCCACCCCTGGGTGGTCCTCTCTAGGACTCGCTGACTGTCTCTGGGTTGGGCTTGAAGATTTCCTTGAAGTCTCTCTGCCCGCTGTCCTCACACACGAAGCTTTACAGGTGATGTCTCTCTCCTGACTCGCAGTGTTCTCGTTTGAGTAGCTCTGACCCAAATCCTGCTGCTCTGGTTGCTTCTGAGGCCCTGGGCTGGAACTCTCGAGATGGAAGTGATGTTCCGCACACAAGCCCTGTGACACCTGAAGCAGATGTTGGCTGAGGGCTTGCTGACAAGGGATATGGAACAGGCAGGAGGAACAGGACGTGTTTTCTTGCTGTGTTTCTGCTGCGGAGAGAAAGGTTTTCATGAGAACAGCCACGAGTAGGCCCTCCTGGTCTGTCCACCTTCCCTTATCAAACATAACCTCTGACCGAGGGAGTCCCTGGGTAAGACAAATAGACAATGGGAAAATGACTAGCTGTAAGGTTACTGGTTCTGAAAAGAGGCCTAGTCCTCTGATGTCAACAGGACACCGCTTAGGACACTCCATGGAGCGGGCCTTGGCTGTGTATGTGTGCTCATCCTGGGTCAGAATTCACCTGACAGCAAGTAGCAATGATCCTAGGCCACCCTGGAAATTAACCTACAGACCGACAACTTGTTTCTCAACAATGCTTTGATTCTCCAATCTCATCAAGTATACTTTCTCTTGAAATCTCCAAGCGCCTGGTGACACGTGTGTTGGCTCAGTCGTGGGTTGGCTCACTCAACGACTGGCACTTGAAAGCCACCAGGTGCACCAAGGTAGAAAGGTGTGGTGGTCTGCATTAGCAAAGAATGAGAGCCTGGAGACTATGGGGGGTAACAATAAAACAGGCAAATGACATGACTCAGTGTCTTGACCTAGTGCTAGTTGACCTTGGATACCCCCCCCCCCCAAATCAAGGTGCAATCTATTATTCAGGGGTTTCAGAAGAGGGTTTGCCACGTTTTAAGGAGGGTTGGGCTATCGAATCGGTTGCTCTTATTTATGGATAACTTTCAGGCACAGTGAGCAGCCAGAGGCAGGAATAATTCATCTTTTATGGTAACGCCTTTATGAGACTGTGTTTATTCATGAGAATGTGTATTAAGCCTTATTTGCAGTTCATAATCTTGAAGACTTCCCCCACTGGACTCGGCATGTCAGAACTGTAATTATGAGCATGAAGGATGTATCTGCACTACATTCTCATCCAGCCCCTCAGTGTACCACAACCAGAGCATCTCCTATGGGGGTCACTTCACCTCAGTGCTCGCTCACACTTTCACACATTAATGACTTTTCCCCAGTGTCTTCTCTGATGTCCGATAGGTACCTTCCAAATGAAGTCTGGCCCACACGACTTTCCCCAAGTCTCTTCTGATGACTGATGAGGTTACATCTAAGGAAGGCTTGCCCACACAACTTGTCCACATCTGGCTTTTCCCTAGTGTGTTTTCTAGTGTATAAGCCGTGACATCAAAAGCAAGGCGTGTCCACATACCTGGCACACATGTGGCTTCTCTCCAGAGTGTCTCCTCCGGTGTACCTGAAGGTTTATATTTCGGCTAAATGCTAGCCCACGCCGTTTGCATACATAAGACTTCCCACCTGTGTGTGTGTCTTCTGGTGTAAAAGGAGTGCTGACTTCCAGCGAAAGGTTCGCCCACACTCTTGGCAAATATATGGCTTTTCACTAGAGTGTATTCTCTGGTGTACAATTAGATTTGTGTTCCGGGTAAAGGCTCGCCCACATTCTTTGCACACATGTGGCTTTTCCCCAGTGTGTGTTTTGTGATGTTGAATGAGATCTGAATGATACTTATAGGCTCGCCCACACTCCTTGCACACATG
>NW_022104553.1:23946771-23949892 GCF_000313985.2 Echinops telfairi | reverse complement strand
TCTCTTTAGAAAAAGGTACAGAAAGCTTCAGCAGGAAATGCCCTAAGATGCTTCCCCAGGGAGTACTTCTCCACCAAGACAATGCTCCGGCTGATTTCTCTCAGGAAATAAGCCATATTTTGATGGTATTAATGGTGCAAGACTGAACATCTCCATGTGTGATCTTTTTTTAAATGGCTCATGCAGTGCAACACCCCCCCCTCCCCGCCTCCCAGAGACACTCTACTTAAAATACCAGTCGGAGGCTGGGAGATGGAGGCACTGGCCAAAGCTGGGAGGACAGGACCCGACGTCCGATAGGGCTCTCACTCCCGGCCACCGAGTCCACACCGACCCCTAGTGACCCTGTAGGGCAGGCTCGAACTGCCCCTGTGGGTTTCCAACACTTTAACTCGTGACGGGAGCAGAGAGCCTTGTCTTTCTCCAGAGGAGTGGCTGGTGGTTTCGAACTGCTGACCTTTCAGGTGCAGCCCAACCTGTAACCACCACCACCACCAGGACTGCTCCCACAAGGGAGCCTGATCATAAGCAGTAGGCTGGAGGGTTTTTTTTTTGAGGGGGGTCGTTACTGTTTTAAACCACCCCCTAAGAAAACAGGTGCCTCAATACCCATGGCTGTTTGGAAACTACAGAACCTTCTGGATGTAGGGGTGCACTCCCGGAACCAAGGGCTCATGAGAAAATGCACTAGGCCAGGCTGGCTTTGCTCAGAACCCCAGTAAGTTGTCAGGGATAAAGATATCTTAAGTATAGAATTCTGCGCCCCACCCCTGGGTTGAGTGAGTGAGTGAGTGAGTGTGTGTGTGTGTGTGTGTGTGTGTGTGTGTCTTATAAGCCCCGTGAGCATTGTGTATGGGACACCTTGTCCCTTTGAGCTGTTGTAAAGTTTGTGTATTGCTGGGGGGCTGGGGACGTTGTGGTCTCTGCTGGTCGCTGAGTGCAGAGTCCGTAGGTCTATCCAGTGCCCACAGGCACTGGGAGGTATGTGCTGTGCACACTGTAATATGGAATCAAGGGAGGAGGGGGCACAATTATGTATTTTTAAATAACCAATGTGATCGGATATAAATGTTGTAAATAACTGCCAAAGGCATATTAAAGGAATATTAAAACAGAAAAAAAGAGAAATAGAATCGAGTCCATGGAAGGCTCAATTCACTCAGGGATGACACATCTCGATGAATTAGCTAGAAAACTTGAGAATGATGTACAAATGCGCTTTACACAATTGATGTGTGTATGGATTGCGATAACAATATCGGACTATAGTTTTAAAAAAAAACTATGAACAAATTCCTATGCACACTGCACATATCTTATTTTGAAGTAAAAAAACAAACGGGGCAAAAACACCCAGCAGGCCAGATAAATGTCCTCGGAGGCCGCGGGCTGGCTGTAGTTTGAGAACGCCTGGTCTAGAGCCTAATTGTCCCGAGACCCAGAGGGCTGAAAGTGGGAGCTTTCTATCAGGGAGAGGACAAGGGTTACGGGGGTGGGGTGGGGAGGGCAGCGTCCCTTAAAATCCCAGAGCGAACAGCTTCATCTCTCTCCTACAGAACAGAGGATTGGTATGAACTGGGCACCTTTAGGTTAACAGCCCGATGCTTACTGAACGTGCCACCAGCATGTCCTGGAAAAACATTGTTCCAGGGGGTGAAGAGGGTCTCTTCTGAGAGCTGGTCTGCTACAAAAATCACAGAAATCTCCAGGATCACTAAAATCATCTCAATCCCAAGAGCCCTTTATAAAACAAACTTGATCAATGATTCTTGGGAGCCCAGTCATGCTACCTCACCCCCATTTGATTAACTTGCCAGGCAAGTGATTTAAAGGTTTCTACAGCTGATTAACAGTCTTCCTTAGGAGACAAAGCAAGGAACCACAGGGAACGGGAGGACATCCTGAATCACATCTCAGGATTTATTCTGATTCAAAATTGCCCTCCTGTTGTGCTGGGAGGAGATCAATTACCCCACAGGCTACTTTAATTAACAGTTAGTAAACCTTTATTAGCAGGCGGTCTTGGAGCAGCTAGAGCCTAATTCTCCCAAGAAGCACAGTGCTTAAAGCCCTGGATAGCAACCAGGCAGGGTATAGAAAGGCAAAATCCCTATCATGTTTTTCAAGCTGCAAAGTACAAGACTCCAGCTGCATCCTGTTTCCCCCCTCTGATTAGCCTAGCTGATTACAGAAGCTAAAAGAAGCATGAGTCTACAATCACACCCTGGAACAGGGTGGGTGGAGGTAGAAAGTTCTCCCAAGGCTACAAACTTAGGCTGAAAAATTACCAGGACAGTTTGACATAGCAAGCTACCAACAGGGCAGTGGGCTCTAAGGGACATGGCCTTAAAGCAAGATGGCATCCCCTACACTTCCCTGGGGGGCCGGCCAGAATATTGGGGGTAGGCTGCAGGAGGGTTACACTGACTTGGAGAAAGGGTAACTTGGATACAGAGGCACAGTGCTCAGGTGGTGATTCAGTGAGTGGGAAAAGGGGAACTTGAAGGGGGGCGGGGGGTTAGGCACCTATCAGCAATTTAAAAAACACCGTTCAACAGTTACAGAACACAGCAGTTTCCAGAGGAATTACAGAATTTGCAAATTGGCCATCCTTGGGTGAGTACAAATGGCTATCCTCAAGCTAATTAATACATTATGGAAAAACAACATTATGGTTACATTGTGAAAATGGCAACTACTGTACTACATCATGATTACACTGGCGTTGTGGTGGGTTACTCCACTCCCACCCCTAGATGGAGATGTCTGCCTAAACTTACTAAGTTTCAAAGGAATCTTACTGCCAGGGAGGGGCTGTTTGTTACATTTAAATTTGTAAGAAGCTACAGCCCAATCAGGCTGTATCTCCACCGTTTGACGAACGGCTCCCTCCTCCAAAACCAGACAAAATGCCTTCACCAGAAACCTGGCCGAAGAAAGACTGACCTTCGAAAGCCTTTTCCTCGTGATCTTCCAGAATCCCTGCGGACCACGGAGCGTCTCCGTTTGAGATCACACCGGAGGCCCGGTGGTCTCCGGCCGGCCTCACCTGCAGGCGTGTCTCGCTTAAGACATACCTGGGTGTCCCTTGGAGTCGCCGGTCTCTCTGCCCACCCACCCC
>NW_022104553.1:23941866-23946029 GCF_000313985.2 Echinops telfairi | reverse complement strand
CGGTCACCCCGCCTACCCGCACCGGTGACCCCGCCCACACGCGCCGGTGACTCCGCCCCACACGCACCGGTGACTCCGCCTTCCGCTTCTCGAACCCTCAAAGTTGTTCCCTGCTTGCTGGGTGGGGTCCAGAAAGTTACCGTGCGAGTACCTCTGGGTCTAGGGCTTTTTATTGGCAGGTTTAAATTGTTGGCAAAAGTAAATACATTTCAGGCAGAACGGAACATTTCTGTTTTATGGATTTAAAACTTTTGTGTATTGTTTTTTAAAGAACTTTGAGTGGTTTCACCCAGAGGTTTGGGAACCAGAATGTGTTTTTTTGAATGGATAACCCATCTTTGCTTCCTAGAAACACTTTGATTGCCATTAAATGTTGGTTGTGCTTTTCACATCAAAAGAGCACAGCTGTATTCTCCAGGAGGCCCAAAAGGCTGTGTTGGGCCCCCACAGGGTGGTGGTAGTGGGAAGGACATAGAAAGAAATTTTAAAAATGATTTCCCTTGGTCAGGCCAGATTGGGACCTAAACACTTCAGGAGGGCTCCACAGCTTACTGAACTATCAATGGTATTTACTAATGGGATTAGGGGTGCCGTCCATCAGCCCACAAATTTATCAACGATGACAAGAGTCACCCAATAAAGTGAGTCCCCCACTGCCTTTAAAAAAAAGAGACTGCTAGTTGCCCAACGGACCTATACTCCCCTAGATCCAGGGCCCCCGTGAACTTCAGAGCGGTCCATTTGGCTTTTGTACCTCAATTTGCTCCAGTCATAAAAAGGAAATTGCAAGTTAGAAAGGTGTGAAGAAAAATTCATTAGAATTAATAGAAATTGCTCAAAAGGTTTATAATAATACAAAGTTGCCTGGAAAAAAAACAAGTGAAAAGGCTGTAGTCCAAGCTATAGTAGCAGTCTTAAAGAAAACAGGTCAAACCCTTCAGAAGCCTATGAAACCAAAGACAGGGCTCAGATTCAGAACACGTGACCCTTTAAAAGACACCAAAGCGCATAGTGTAAAGACGGGCATTGAAGAAAAAAAAAAGAGTGCCCTCTACAAAAATCAGGAAAAAGACAGCCCTCCCCACCACCGATTCTTAGTCTAGATGGCAAAAAAAAAAGGGTGGCCCAGGCTCACTCCTCATCAGCCCTGACAAGCCCTGGGTCACTGTTAAAATAGGGGCAAGCCAATTAGTTTTTAGTAGACACAGGACCAACTCATGCTATCCTAACCTCACCTCTGGGATGAATGTCCTTGGCCTCCAAGGTGGTCCAGGGAGCCACAGGAAAAACTTCTCAGTGTCACTGGACCACACAGAGATCTGTCCACCTGGGAGAACCACACTGTAACTCGCTCTTGCATTTTAATGCCCTAACCACTGTTGGGCCTCAAAAGCTTTGTGGTACTATCACCTTCAAGAATGGACGGGCAGGGATGGGTGAGGGGAGGCGTCGGATGGTGTAATGTTGGGAGCCGGTGGCCATTAAGGCCTTAGCCTCAGCCACGGAGCCGAACTTGGCTGCTTCCTGGTTATTAAGTGTTGTCTTTCATTTGCTAAACCTGTGGGGGACTGGCCCCGCCTCAATTCCTGCCCAACCCTACCTCCACGTTCCTAGCTACGTGCTCTGTAGCACGGGCGGTTGTAAGAGTTGACCTTTTCACCCATTGGTTAATAATGCCGAGCGCTCATTGGACTAAGATGGACCTTGCATTAAGCCTGATGAACCTTAGTCTGCATGCAGGACGTCTTTGAGAACTAGCGCGCGCCTTTTTACCTGCAGCTGATTGGTTAACGTTCTTATGCTTCATTAATGTACATGTTGGATTGGATGTTATGTAGCACACCTTATTAAAATATGCACCTCCCAGTTCCCCTTTATATGCCCCAGCTTTGCCCAAATAAATGGAGTTTGATCAGTTTTGTCTTGCTCCACGTCTCCGTGTCTTTTCTCCCATCCAGGTTCGTCTTTCCCTGCAGGGCCCTGCTTGTGTGTCCCGCAGGCCCTGTCCCGTCTGAAGAGTATTTATTACAGACCAAGGAGCACCCACAGACCACGATGGACGAGTACCTGGGATTGCTCAAGCAGACCTTCGCCAGGGTACAGGCAGAGAACAATCCACTCGGACTGCCCAGACACCAGCCTCTGGTAGTTTTGCAACTTCGGGCTGACGCCTCACCAATCCAGGTGAAACAATAACCCATGACTGGGGATGCTAAGGCAAGAATCAGCCCGCACATCAAATGGCTCTTAACAGCGGGAATCTTAACCAGGTGCCAGTCCCTGTGGAACATCCCTCTCTTGCCAGTACCCAAGGCAGGAACCCATCACTACCATACCCACAGCTACCACAAGTGCCAAGTACGAATTCATGGGAATGGTTGGCTTGCAGACTGTGAATTTGAGGCTTTGCAAAAATAGCCTTCCTTCTTTTGTGCATGAGTGATCTGGAGTGGCCCATGGAATCCTCACTCAGAAATTGAGGTCCTGGGACCGCCCAGTGTCTACTTATCTAAAAGACCAGGCCCTGTGGCATCTGAATGGCCCCCATGCAACAGGGCAATGATCACTACACCCTTTTTGACTAAAAGGGCTGACTGGTGGATCACCAATAATCAATCACCAGTGTCAGGCCCTTCTACTGAATCAACCTCCTATAAGGTTTCTTAAAGCCTCTCTCTTAAATCCAGCCACCCTCTTGCCAGAAGTGGAAGTGTACCCTAACTGCACAGAGGTGCTTGAAGAGGTCCACATGGCAAGACCTAACCTCACAGACATCCTTCTTCAGGGTGCAGAGGTTGAGCTGTTCATGGATGGAAGCAGCTTAATTGAGAACAGCACCAGGGACTCAGGGGCTGCCGCTGTTGCTCTGACGTGTCTGGTCAGCACCTTTACCGGCCAACACCCCGGTCCCAAGGATTGAACTAGTGGCTCTGATTAAGGCAATCTACTGGGCAGAGGGAAAGCGGGCGCAAATACGCACTTCCCACAGCCCATGTGCATAGTGCCATCTACTGAGAGAGAGGGCTTCTAACTTCAGAAAGAAAGAAAAAAAACAACACTGAAATATTGGCTTGGCTGAAAGTCGTGTGGCTACAAACCAAACTGGCAATTATACAATCGCCCAGGACACCAGGAGGGCAACTCCAAGGAAGCCAAGAGAAATCAGAAAGCAGATGAATGGAGAGGCCAAATGGGTGGCCATGTGGGAACCTCTCAAACATAAATTAACTTTGATCTCCCTACCAGAGCCTCTCCTAACTAAAGTGCCTAATTACACCAAAGAAGAAATTATTTGTGCCAGAAACAACCTAGCTGTGGAGGAAGCCACTGTTTGGCAGACCCTCCCAGACAGTAGGACTGTGTGAGAGGTTGGAGATGGAGGCACAGAACAGAGGTATTGGGTAGGTCAATAATACAGCAAATGCACCAGGCTATTCATTTAGGCAAAACTAAATTAGGGAAATTAACCAGAAAACAGTTTTATACCCCAAATTTAAATAGTATCCTTGCAAGTATAATAATTATGTGCACTATGTGTGCTCAGGTAGAGGCTTACACTTCAGTGTGGGATACAGAAAGATTTCTCCCAAGTTGTCTCCCCCAAATATATGCCAAACCCAAGACACTGCTTGCTACACATGGTAAATGACTGTACACTAGGAGGTCAACGAAAGTAGGTCAAAAGTGATTCTCCCTAAGGGTTATCAACCAATTACAGCAACCAGACTGTATATTATGGCCTACCCTAAGTAGGCCCAACTCCCTTCTGATAAGGATAGTGATTGTCCCTTGAAGGAGAGCCCGTAGGCAAGGTTGGGACCACTCAAGGATGACTAAGGTTAGGCTACTATATTGAGTCTAAGGTCCACACATCTTACCAAATATGTACCCCTATGCCCTCCCTTTATACTATTGTGCGTACACCCCTAGGTCATCCTCCTCCTATTGCTTGTGTTGCCTATTTTACAATCCCTTCCTATGACGTAGGTCATTATCTGCAATCAGGGAGCTTGCATGCCCCCAAAGATATATAAGCTTTGGTTAGAAATAAAACCTCAAATAAAAAAGAAAGGAAACCTCAAGCTCTCTCCTGCCCTCTCCTCCCACCTCCACATGTACCACCAAGAGAGGCTGAGGTGAGCATGCTACTATAAAATGTGGCT
>NW_022104553.1:23930700-23941292 GCF_000313985.2 Echinops telfairi | reverse complement strand
TGTCTTATTTTCGGGGAAACAGGGTAGTCAACACTTTCAGTTGTGTTGAAGTTTTCCCTCCCCGAGAAACTGCCATGATGGACACAAAAAAAGTTTTGTTTTGTTTTTTAAAGTAATCAAAGGTATGGCTTACCTCAGTCAACTGGGTCTGAGAAGGGCCCAACCTTTAGTTGTACCCTAACACAACAACTTTTAAAAACCTTAGGGGTTAAATGAAAATTACACTGTGTTTATACACTCAAAGTTCAGGACAGGTTAAAAGAATGAACAGAACCTTAAAGAAAACTTTGTCTACATTTGTATTAGAAACAGGGGCGACTGGCCATCTCTACTTCCCTTTGCTTTATTAAGAAGCAGGGTGCACACTGTGGGATATTGACTTTCCCCCAGCTTTGACGTCCCCAAAGAAAGGCCAAACATTAGAGCCTGTTTGCCAGCACTTGGTGGGAGGTCAGATGCTTAGAGATGCTCCCTGAAGACATCTGGTCCACGTAGGGGGTGTTCACACCCTACTGATAAGTATAGTAATTGTTTTCATGGAAGTCAAACCTGCTCAGTGACATCCAAAGTTAGGCTGCCATTCTGAATCTAGGATCCACCCATCTTGTCACATGTGTACCCCAATCTCTCCCCTTCCTATTGTGTGTATACCCCTAGAGGGTTCCCCTCTCATTACTGTATTACCTGTAGTACAACCCCTTCCTGTGACATATGTCTTTACCTGTAATTAGGGGACTTGCATGCCCCCCAAAGATATATAAGCCTTGGTTAGCAATTAAAGGCTCTCTCCTCAATCCCCTCTCCTTCGGTCCCTTGTCCACTCCCCTCTCCCCTGCTCTCTCTCCTGCCCCACCAAGAGGAGCTGAGGTGAGCATGCTACCATGAAATGTGTCTGACTCCATTGTTTCAATCTCTCTTATTCTCTTTGACTTTCTATAATCTTGACTATAATCGCTGTACAATTGTGCCTACCAGACCCATAATGATTTGTTAGGGCTGGCTGCCCTGACAGTGCACACCATATAAAAAAGGTTTTACCCCTTATAAAATTACTGAAGTTTTTACAGACACCCCAGGGGGCACAGCGCCAGGTGGTCCAGACTGTAAAAGATGCCGTCCTCTACCCTGCATACTCAGCTGAGCCTCATCAGTTCCAGCCCGGAGACTTGGTATTGGTCAAGGGGCACACTGCAACTGGACTCACCCTAAAGTGGAAGGAACTGGTTTCCTCACTACACCTGCAGCTGTCAAAGCAGACAGTCATTTCATGGGTCCACCACTCACACCTAACACCTGCACCAGCGGAGGCAGATTGGTGAGGTTCCAAGGGTCCATACCAGCCCCTCCAGCTAAGGCTGTCCAATTCTCCCAATCATGCTTTTCATATTGGGCTGTAGCCAGCTGTTAGGAAATGTGCTTCCCTAAATTGATCAGGTGGACTATTATTTAAAAAACCAAACTACTGAGCAAAGAACTCTTAATTTAACTCGAAATCAACAACCTAATCCGCTTAGTTTTCAGGCCGATCTTTATGCCTTCTAGATACTGTAATCAAACTGTTAACATGAATTATAATGGGTCACAAGTGTATTTTTTTATTCTATTTTGGGGGAAACTTTGTATATAATTTTTTTTGGTATATAATTTTTTAATGCATGTTATTCCAATTGCCATTTAGCTAATTAACTCTTCAAATTTCATTTGCATAATTGGTACCAATTTTGACAAGAGGTATTTATCGTGCTGTGATAAAAGCATCATTGGACTCACCAATAGAGGGATGACTATTTAGTCTGAAATCAGCATGGACATAGCACTGAATGTCCAGAGAGAAACACTGGCTTGCCATCCAGAGTTATTAAAGTCCTAGCTTTAAAACAAATTTTTTAATCGCAATCCATACACACATCAATTGTGTAAAGCGCATTTGTACATCATTCTCAAAACATTTTCTCTCCACTTAAACCCCCGACATTAGGTCCTCATTTTTCCCCTCCCTCCCTGCTCCCCTCTCTCTCATGAGCCCTTGAACAAGTGTATTTTAATGCCCTTCCAGCAACGTGATTCTCTTGATCTTATAGCTGTTTGTCTACTTTTAAAACCTCAAAAAAACCCAAAGCTTTGTACAGTACTTTAGTTTATTTGTTGCCCTATATTGATATATATGAGGGGGAAAGGCTTAACCCTGATAACCATGCCCAAATATCCTATACACAAATGAGTCCCTACATTAATCCCCTTTTTAATAGGATTAGGTATTGCAGGTTCTATGGCTGTAGGTATTTTTGCACTCACCACCCAGGGCCATGACCTAAATGGCCTCTCTAACCTTGTTAGTGCAGACATGAGCAGCTTGGAAGCCACCATTTCACAATGGTCAGAACAAGTCCTTAGCCGAATTAGTTTTGTAGGATACATGAGCTCTTAATGTATTTTAAAAGAATGTTGATTTGGGGGTGCTGCGGCCAACTCTTGTCTTAGTCTACAAGAGTGTAGAGAAAATGGAGTCAACAGGCAGCTGATATCAAAAAGTGTTTCATTGGTCTCCCTTGGTCATGACCTTAATTACTGACCTTGCCAGTTCCGGGTTATGATGAATACTGGGACTTTTAATTAGAGCAGGCATTATTCATGTATTAATAAAGTTCATCCAAAACCTTAAGCTTATAGTGTTAAAAACCCAATATACAGTCCTAAATCCAAAACACGTTGCTGATGAACCAACGATTAGATTCCCAAATAAGAAGAGTAGGGAATGAGGCCAAAGGTCGAGCCCACTCAAGGATGACCGAGGTTAGGCTGCCATGTTGAATCGAGGGTCCGCCCATCTTGTCACATGTGTACCTTAGTGCTGCCCCTTCCAATTGCGTGCACACCCCTAGCTCGTCCCCTTCCTGTTATGGATGTGGTTACTTGTAACCAGGGGGGCTTGCCCACCCCTAAGGATACATAGGCCTTGGTCAGAAATAGGCTCTCTCCTCCCTCTCTTTGCACAGACCTGGCTGCAGAGATCATGGCCATCCGGAGGTGAGCATGCTACCAGAAAATGCATCCGACTCCTTGATTTTCTCTCCTACCTTTTATCTTCTATGACTTTACTATGACCTTGATATATTATCGCCCTACAATTGTGCCTGCAGACCCTATGATCTTGTTAGGGTCTGGTTACTCTAACATCCTTTAATTTTGTTCCTTTTTGAAGTTGTAATAGGATGTTATGATTAATCTTACTATTCTTACTTTGTTATATTATAATCAATCCTGTTATTGTGGCTTATCAGAGGTACCCTGCAACGCTCGCTTGCTCTAAAGAATGTTAACATTAATTTTGATTTTTGCTTCTGTCACCCCTGCTCATTTCATAGAAAAGTCCCTGACAAATGAGCCAAATGATCTTTGGGGGTTGGGCTTTTGTAAGCTGGCCAGTAATTACTCTTGGGGCTGCAGTTTAGGGAGACATTTTTAATCTCCTAGCAGCCAGGTAGCTGAAGAAAATATTCTTTTAAATTTTCAAGACATTATATTGGCTGTCACTTATTTGAACCTACAACAGGGTATACTGGCAGATTTTTCCAATATGTAACCATTTCGGCTCACACTAAGTATAAAAACCTAATGGGCCCTCTGTTTGAGGTCAGGTTTTGGGGTGTTAACCCACTGAGCCTTCTGGCTGTGACATTTGGTTCTCTGACTGGGAAGCCAACAGGGTGGGCCCTTTGCGCAGCTGCACAGGCTTTTTGGGAGCCCCCCAGAGTGAAGAACTGGAATGAAAAGAGGGGGTGCCAGTCAATGTTTTCTGAACCTCTTTTCCCTTGGGAGAGCCCCAGAGCCATGCAGACTCTGGTGAATGGCTCTACCAACCTGTGAGTTAACTGAGATCAAGGTGACACGATAAGGTCCCTGAACCCTGACCCCAGCCAGACCCATCTATGGATGGAGGAGGAGCCTGGTCACTTCCTCAGATCTCCTTC
Organism: Echinops telfairi; assembly: GCF_000313985.2. Lineage (NCBI taxonomy): Eukaryota > Metazoa > Chordata > Mammalia > Afrosoricida > Tenrecidae > Echinops > Echinops telfairi. Next base: position 23,937,321 of record NW_022104553.1, on the reverse strand, counting down.
TCAGCTTAAGGCCCCAGTTTAAGGAAGTCCCTGGGAGGTAATGTCTCAAAGTGTGACTGCCTATGCCAATGCGTTTGTCTCTACGAGAATCAAGCTCAGTGGGTCCTCACCTGCAGTTCTGTAGTGAGGTCATAAGGCTGAATGGTGGCTCACTCCTGAAAGGGACCAGCCCCGGGGAATACACAGGTGCACCCAGCCAAGATCCACCTGAACGCCTCTGGAAGCGCACAGCCAGGAGGTCACTGAGTGAATCCACCCTTGTTCCTTGTGTGACACCCATACATCGGTGGAGCCACGGGGAGGGGGACGGGGCAGAATCAAAGCCCATCACCCTCGAGTGTACAATCAAGAATTTCAGAAAGGTATTCTCAGATGAATAGAGAACCAACATGACCCCAAGTAGATACCACTTTCTGCCACTTTGACTGGCCCGCATTTGGCATAGGTTGGCCACCAGAGGGCACTCTACACCTAGGGAAGATGTATGCATGCTGGAAAGCTGTTACAGGTGAGCCAGGACACCTTATATTGAGCCCTAGGTTCAGTTCTGCACAGGCAAGAGAGGAAAAAGGAGGGATCAATCTCACCTATGTTGGAAGACTCTGAAACCAATCCTTCCCAAGGCCCCCTGAGGAAGATCCTCCCTCTCTACACTCTTATAGCTGACCTGAAAATCAGACACAGTGTCTCTCCATCCCAATGCCCCAGATACCTCACCACAGTAGGTAGTCTCACCTCCTGTGGCCCCTCAAGTCACCTCCATGGCCCCTCAACCCCAAACCAGCTTGCAGATTGCTCCACTCATCCCAGGCTCGTTTCCAGTTAAAAGCCACTGGGAGAGGCCCGAGAGCCCCAGGGGTTGAATGTGGGCATACTGTTGACCAGCATAGCCTATACGTTATTATGAGTCTTTTACCACAATGGATCATCTTAATTGGAAGCTTCATACACCCCTCCTTCTTCGGAAAAGCCTCAGGCTCTGATAGACCTCCTCTAGACCATCTGTGCCACACACCAACCTACCTGGGGAAAATGTGGCCCACTTCTGAGTGCCCTCTTCAACACGTTAACAGCATAGACAGATCCTCACTAAGGCCAGAAGTTCATTTGAGAATCAAGTGCAAAGTGGTGCCTTACACACTGAGGGATGGGCCAGAGAAGCAGTGTCTTGCACTCAACCAAATTGGGACTTTACTACGGAAGGTCAGGCCGCCCTTGGCAGGTGGTGAGGTTTTCCTGTAGGTGGTCAGGGCTGGAGCACAGCAAATCAGAATGACGACAGTGAGCGGCAGCATCCAACGCACCGGAGACTCCTGCAGACTTCTACTAGCTACTGTCAGGGGCCTTGCGGATCTACACCCTTTGAACCCTGAGGCAGTAGAAAACCAGACCCTAGGGAATGCTGCCTTGGTGTCTGTCCCACCCAGCTACTCGCCAAAATACTCCCAAAGCTCAAAGGATTCGCTGAAATGAATGCCACCCAATCAATTGAGGTAGCCACCTACGTCTTCACAAATGGAGACCGAGAAGTGAAAAAAGAGACCTAGAAGAGAATGAACAGAATGTTACCTGTTGGCAGCTGCACTGGGAAGCCCTCCACCCACCAGAGGTGATGAGTGCCCACTTCCATCCCCTCTAAAGAGGCATAAGCTACTTGGTCCCAATCAGTGTGCCCAAGGCAAAGAAAACAGATCTTGAAAAAAAAGGAGTGTCTCAATCAGCAAACAGGGGAAGCCTTGGAGAGACCCGAGCTCCTATGGCAAGTGAAGATGCTCCAGAACCTGCGACCGCACGCTTCATTGCCTTAGCAGACCATGATGAAATAGACCAGACCGGGTTCCCTTGAGTTAGGCCCCTGGGAGCCCATGGTCACAATGAAATAGAGGGCGAACCTGTCAGGATCGTGGTAGACAGGGGAGCCGAACAATCAGTAGTCACTGTAAAAGAAACTCCTCTCTGATAGAAACTTTACCATCGTTGGAGCCAAAGGAACATTCATTGAAAAGGCTTTATGGGGCTGGGACCTGTCATCTCTGGGGTTATCAAATTACCCATGACTTCTTCTATGTACCAGAGTGCCCCCTATCCCTATTGTAAAGAGAATGGCTTACTGTATTAGATACTCAAATTTCCTTCAACCTGTGGGTTCCGCCAGACTTTCCCTCAGGGCGCTTTGCGGTCTCTTCCAATGCCCGTTACTGTTCCAGAATGGATGAATGGAGAATTCAAGTCACTGACACATCTTCCCTAAGAGAAAGTTACAAAGACCTACTCACCAAGTACCTGCTTGTATGGGCCGAATACAATCCTCCTGGACTTGCCCTGACCCAACCACCCATCCTCATCAGGCTAAACCAGGTGCCTCCCGTCAGTATCAAACAGTATCCCATCTCCAGAGAGGCCAGATTGGGGATTCAACTTCACATCCAGAGATGTGAAAGAATGAATCCTGAGTGAATGTCAATCACCATGGAAATCTCCACTGCGCCCAGATCAGAAGTCTGAAGAGAAAGGCTACCTACCGCTCAGTCCAAGATCTCTGAGCAGTGAATCGTGCAACTGTTACCCTGCACCCAGTGGTACTAAACCCTTACATGCTGTTGGGTCTCCTCGCACCCGGAGTGAGATGGTTCGCCTGCCTAGACCTCAATGATGCCTTCTTCTGCTGTCAGTGAGCCTATCTTTGCTTTTGAATGGGATGAGCCCCACACAGAAAGGAAAAGTCAGATAACCTGGATCTGGCTCCCATGAGAGTTCAAAATTTCTCCCACTTGGAGAAGCCCTAGCAGCTGATTTGGTATCTTTGCTGGAAGAAGAACTAGAGTGCACCCTCCTCCAGTATGTAGCTGATCTGCTAATAGCCAGTGCTCCCCATGAGCACTGCTTGCAAGCAATACGAACACCATGAAAGCTGCTAACAGCACATGGCTACAAAGCATCCTGGGAAAAGGCCCAGATTTGTTCAACCCAGGCCAAATATCTGGGGTTTCTCATAGAGGGGAACCAATCTCTGGGACTAGAGATGAAACAAGTCCTTTGCTCCTTCCCACCCCCGACTGAAAAAAGAGAATTCTGAGAATTCCTAAGAACAGTTAGGTGTGTTAGGAAAGGTTCTCTAGAGAAACAAAATCAGGACACTTAAGATTATAGGTATCTGCTTATACAGTGAGAAGGAATACAAGGGCTAATTAGTCCCTACCTCAGTACAGAGGGCTCAGTCCAACGCACTTTCATGGGACAATCAATAAACAGAGGGTCCTTCCAACTCATGCCAACCACTGGTCCAAGGCCAAAAAAGCACGGTGATGTGGCTGGCAGAAGGTGCAGAGTCTGCCCTCAGGCAAGATGAGCACAGTTGGCCCACTGGCAGCAGACATGGTGAGGTAGGGGCCAACAGCAGAACGATGAAAACCTCATCCTGGACGTCTGTTAACTTCCCGAATGGACGACAATGTCAACAAAATTCATACGCTTGTGCGTGAAGACCGAGGACGGGTCATTGAAGAGATGGGGCAGTTATCTGGACTCTCTTGGAGCTCCATTTAGAACATTTTAATGTAGATTTGGGAATGAGAAAGGTCATTGCGAAATTTGTCTCTCGAGTTTTGGCTGACCAGGAAAAAGAGCGTGGCGTGGAAACATGCTGCGCTTTGAAAGAACAGCTCCAAAGTGACCCAGACCCTTTTTCCAAGGCGATGAGACATGGTGCTATCCGTACAACTCTGAGAGCAAACATCAAGCAAGCCAGTGGAGGGTGGCATAGTCACCTCACCCCCAAAAAGCTCGTCAACATCCGGACAATGCTCATTTGTATTTTTGAAGTGAGGGGAGAGAGCATTTGGAATTTGTTCCACCAGGTCAGACTGTTAATCAAGCGTTCTATTCAGAGGTTCTGAAAAGATTGCCTAACGGTGTGGAACAAAAAGGCCTGATATGTGGCAACAGGGGGACTAGTTTTGCCACCAAGTCACCTGCTCACAGTCATCCTAATGCACCAGTTTTGGGCAAAAACTCGGTTGCTTCTTTTGCCCATGCACCTTACTCACCTGACCTTGCACTGTGAGACTTCTTTTGGTTTCTGGGAACGCAGAGGGACATGAAAGGACAGAGATCTGATGACGTAGAAGAGGTAAAGGAAAAATGAGGGAGGCGCTATCAGCTAGCTACACAGTGAGTTTGAAAAATGTTTCCAAGAATGGAATCGCATATTTGACAAATATATTAAGTGTAATGGAGAGTACCCTGAAGGTGATTGAGTTAGTTAATTGTGCCAACCTGGATGATAATCACATGTGGGGCTAATTGAAAGGCGGAGGGATAAATGGGTGGTGAGCCTCACCTTTCTAGTTCTGGGGTCTCTTGCTTTGTGATGGTCACACCAGGGTGCAGCTGCCTTAGCAGTTCCCTGCTTCAGCTTGCAAGATTGACTTCCTACAAGACATCCCCAAGGAGAAGCTACATGGACCTATCCCGATGCAGCCCTGGGTGCTGGAGCAGCCGTGTGGAGACCCCTGCTGGTGCTGAGATGCTTATTCGTTCACTGACTCAACTTTCTTCCTGCAGTCGGCATCACTGCCTCTGTTTTGTGAGGTGGAGGACTTTGTGGACTGGTGTTGGGTTAATGGGTTAATGTTGGACTTGTGGGCTTGGGCAGCATTGGGTTGGGATGTTTTCGTGATGCACATTCTTTACATAAACCTCTCTTACACATGAGTTGCTGTGGATTTGTTTCTCTAAAGTACCTAGACTAATAGTGATAAAGTTAGTTACAAAAAACAAATTTTCAAAAAAAAAATTCCAGGAAAAATGAATAAATAAATAAATTCCAGGATTTTTTTCTTTTTGGTACCCCCTTGTATACTAAAATCTGTGAAGTATGGCTCGAGAATGCACTATCTCAAGTGAAGTCAGTTCCCATAATTAGCATTACACCTTCCACCCTCAACATAGGTCAAGCCTCTGAAATGGACAAGACAGGCCTCCTTGGGTGTCCACAGTCAGGATTTCTGGCTGAGGCTTCTGTGTGCTGGAAGGTGGGGTCTTGAGTGAAGGTTGAACTCTCAGCCAGAAATCTGCCAGGGGACTGGAGGACAAGAGCTTGTAGAGCAGTGGTTCTCAACCCCTTTCACAGGGAGTGCCCAGTTCATAAGAGCAGCAAAATTACACTTATGAAGTAGCAATGAAAATACTTGTATGGTTGGGGGTCACCACAACATGAGGAATTGTATCAAAGGGTCGCAGCATTAGGAAGGGTTGAGAACCACTGTTGAAGAGCAAGAAGGAAGACCTTCACTGGATCTGGCTCAGCATGACATCACTTGCCTCACTTATCCAAGGCCTTAAGTTATCAGATTGGTTGGTCCACATTGTTATGGAAGCTGAGAATACATATGCAGCAGAACTGTTCCATGAAAAAGAACAATAACAGTAGAGCTTACAGAAAGCAAGACACTAGACAGTTTTTTCAATGCCATGATCAAAAAATTACTCTGAAAAGGAAATTGGGTAGACCAATGTAAAGAACTAAGGATTGGCAGGTTGTTCCTGTGACAGTCTGTGTAATTTGGCTAGTCTTCACTGGCAGAATAAATCAAATTCATCAATTCTTCAGACATGCATATGTATGGTGATTGGAAAAGCAATGTTGGGGCCAGTTGTCACATAGCCTTCAAAATGACATCTTTGCTCTGCGACACTTTATAGAGTTCTTGTACAGGCTTGCCACATGCAATGCTTGGTTTGATTTCCTGACTGCTGCTTCTCTAAGAATAGACTGTGGTTCCAAGCAAGAGGAAATGCCTTGGTTACCTCAATCTTTTCTGTTTATCACCAGCTTACCTATTGGTCCAGTTTTCAGAACTTTGTTTCCTCTACATTGAGTTGTAATCCCTACCGAAGGCTACAACCCTTGTTCTTCATCAGCAAGTACTCAAAGTCCTCCACACTTTCAGCAAGCAAGGTTGTGTTCTCTGCATATCACAGCATGCTAATAAGCCACTCTTCAATTCTGATGCCATATCCTTTTTCATTTAATCCAGATTCTCTGCTTATTTCCTCAGCATACATATTGTGTTAGTCTGGGTTGACTAGAGAAACAAATTCATAGACACTCATATAAGAAAGAGCTTTATGTACAAAAGCAATTGAATATTGAGAAAACATCCCAGCCCAGTCCAGATCAAGTCCATAAGTCCGATATTAGCCCATATATTGATACTAGTCCATAAATTCTTCTTCAGACTCATGAGACACATGCAATGATGCCGAATGCAGGAAGATCACAGGCCAGTGGGTGGAAGTCTTGTGGATCCAGTGGCGTTATAAGCATCTCAGTGCTGGCAGGGATCTCCACATGACTTCTCTGGCTCCAGATGTCTGGCTCCATCAGCCTCTCTCCATGTCATCTCCACCGGGATGTCTCGCAGGGAGTAAACTGAGAGACAGAGTGTCTCCCGCCTCCAAGGAGGAATAGAGGAATACCAGAATTCTTAGGAGAAGGCCATGCCTACACAGAGTCCTCATTGGCTATGAACTGATTGACAGCCTAGACTCCACCCCTTCACTTGTAATCCTCTCAAAATGACACTAGATTATGTAACTACCACACACATTAAGTATGGT
>NW_022104553.1:23927345-23929968 GCF_000313985.2 Echinops telfairi | reverse complement strand
ATGACTTTAATATAATACTTATATATCTCAACCATACAATTGTGCATTACTGAACCCAGAAGTAGTATTACTGAACCAGTGAGTTCAAGCAGCGGATGGGGCTGGCACCCCACTCCCCTTCCTCCCCCCAGCGCCAATTTTTTTAATTTAATACTACAGTCAAATGCCTTTGCATAGTAAATAAAACACAAGAAAACATATTTATGGTCTGCTGTCATGGTTCATAGGACATCAACATTCACACTCTATGCTCTTTTCTGAACCCAGACTGAATTTCTGGCAAATGTTTACCACTGCACAGAGTATAGAAGGCTTTCCTCCATCCATGTCTTTTGGGGTTACTACTTTGTAAAGGCAGCTCTTGCTAGGGATCTTTTGCAAAACCCTTCCAACCTGAGAGGGCTCAGCATATGGCACTAGCTATGATAACTTCTTCTGTCAGCGCGGTATGCTGTATCTGATGATGGCCTGCTACAATTCATAGTTTTCTGTGGGTAATTTCTCCAAAGCAGACAGCCGGTTCCTTTTTCATAATATGTTCTGAGTTTGAAAGCTCTGCTGAAATCTGTTCACTTGGGGTGACCCTGCTTGGACTTCATCTACCGGTGACATAGCATTCAGCAGCCCAGAAGTGCACAAGTCACCAAAATCAGACAAGTGGTAAGTGGTCATCATCGATTTCCTTAACCTGGTCACCGCCTTGATACAATTGAAGGGACACTTCATCAGAGTATGACATGAACTTGGTGTGAAATGACAGTGCGTGGAAACGAGCTGATTTCTACTGCTGGAGGGGAATCTTGCCTCTAGTTCAACTGACCTCTTCTGATAGCACAGCTGATTCCAGAAGACATCAGGGAACTGCTGAGCATCCACCAGCCTGGGGTCTCACAGGTTTATCTTCCTGTTTCCTCTCTATTAGGCCCTGCAGCGACAGGAATCAGGGAGGCCTTCAGCTTACTCCTGACCCACAGACTCGATCCAACCCAGTGCTTCAACTGTGAGTCATTTCTTTGCAGGTTTATGTTTCTTGAGATTTTTCAAAATAGTTTTATTGGCACTGAATAAGTACATCATACAATTCAATAGTTCAATCACATCAAGAATTGTACAGTCACCACCACAATCAATTTCAGAAGTTTCTTTTCTCCCCCATGATTAAATCACCTTTAAAATGATTTGTGTAATTATATTTAGTTCTGGTGCTCAGTGCCCCTCCCACCTTCATTGTTTACTTCCAAAATCCCTTCCTCCACCCCACTCCCCCATCCCCTACAATACTTGCATCAGTTATGATCTCTATGTATCCCGTCCTTCTGTGCGTCACAAACAGGTAAACCCAACAGAAACAATAAAGAACAAAAGTGAAGTGGTTAGGATAAAATAGTAATCTAAAGATTAAAAATATAAACAATGAGCAAGAAAAAAGAACCATCATCGATATTTAAAAAGCCAGAGAAAAGCTTTTTGTCATGGAATAAGCAAGGGATCCTTGTACCTAGAACAAATTCAGGTTGGGTCTAGAGGAAGGTCACTTGACCAAGTATCAGCCTTAACGCAGCATCATCAGGATTACAATGATTTCTGTTTGATAGTAAGGTTATTCCAGACCATTGCCTGTGGCTAGAGAGGATCTGCCAGGGGCTTAATTTGATTAGACATTCTGCAGATGGGGTTTGGGCACCCCATCCTCCACGGCCTTCCACAAATTGGGTGTTCACAATTTTAGCTATGACACTTTTTTCACCATATATGCATTTTATTATTGTCATCTTTGGATCACACAAGCTGGTGTGCTACTTCCATGTGGGCTTAGCTGACTCCCTGCTTAGATGGCTGCTTGTTTGAATACAAGCCTCTAAGACCCCCAGAAACTATTCAGATTGGTAGCCAAGCACCATCTGCTTTCTTCACCACACTTTGCTGTAGCACTCTTATCTTCAGTGCTCATTTCATGCAGATGAGTCTCCAGCAGGGCCCTGTTAGCAGAACTAACTGTTGTTGGATTGGAGCTAGAGTTCAGTGGGGACCCAGAATCCATCTGCTTGTCTCTGGGCTCTGCATGACTCTGGTTTACTGTAGCATTGCTATTATGACAAATTCAAAACCCCACAAGACCAGATACCCCAACAACTGCAACAAACCAACTAGCAGACAACAAAAACTACAGGCAGAAAAACTAAAGCCCACAGGATCATTAAAAGCTTGTCAGTCATCCCCCTGGGGTGTAAGCAATTGCACTAGAAACATCGTTTTCCAATGACACATCACTCTAGACACTGTAGGTATGAGGAGTCTATGCAAATACAGTTCCACTGTGAGCCACAACCCCTGCATTGTTGCTCCAGTTTGATCTCCCATTCAATCGCACTGTTTACCCTAGGCATGGGGGGTTGGTGCCAGGGAGAAACTTTCTGGATCAGTTCTTCCAAGTTCAAAACTCTATCAACAGTTCAAACCTGTCATGTTGCTGCAAGGGGGGCAACTAGGTATTAAATATATGGTGAGCCCTTCCAGACACAACTGCTGAAGACAAAGCAGGTGAATAAGCAAATGTGCTGAAGAAAGCTGATGGTGGCAGCTATCAAAAGGTATAGCGTCTGGGGTCTTAGAGGCTTGAAGG
>NW_022104553.1:23918391-23926430 GCF_000313985.2 Echinops telfairi | reverse complement strand
ATGATGAGGGCAATGAGTGTACAAATGTGCTTTACACAATTGATGTATGTATGGATTGTGATGAGTTGTATGAGCCCCTAATAAAATGATTAAAACATATATATGATGAGCCTGTGTCCCTTTCCATTGGACACCCACTCAAACTGGGGTTCTCTGCAAAGTCCAATAAATGCCACTTCCACAGGTCTGCACTCTGCTTCTTCCCTTCAAGCGCCCTATTCCTCAGTCCCAGGGTGGAGGCAACTTCGAGGCAAGCTGCCAGGGCTCTATGGTAAGTCCTTCTGGTGCAGCCCCTGGGTTATGCCATGCTGCCCTCAAGGTCATCGCCCAAGTTCGTCATGGTACTTATTCCATGGAGTGCCACTGAGGACTGGGTAGAAAGATATTTGTAGTGTCTACCTAGGAACATAAAATCGGGACCACTGCCCCCGTAGGCACCCTAAAACCCTTGTTTAGCATCCCTGATAGGCAGCTACTTCTCCCCCAATGACCCCTGTACTCAACAACAGAACTACCAGTGTCTCCTCCACGATGTAGATGCTCCTCTCCCCTGGTCTTGGCTTGATTTGACCGCAAGATTCTCTTTCCAGTCCTGTGGGTGGTCCATTGTTTTGACCCAGCCTTGTCTTGAGGTTGTATTGCCTGAAGTGGATGGTCTCCTCCCCTCTTGAAGGTCTGACCCCAGACAATGTCAGGTATCCTCCGCGATGATGTGTGAGCCATTTCTTGTTATAACCTCTCTCTACCCAAATACATATACAAGTGTCTCTGGCTTTCTTCTCTCCAGGGTCTAGCTTAACAGCATGTACAAAAAGGTACAAACCATCAGAACAGAAAAGGAAGAAGCAGATTAATGGAAAAGGACAAAGACTGTTTGAGCCACTTTTTTTTTTTTTTTAGTGAATGAGTGAGAGAGTGAGTCAGTGAATGAGAGTGAGTGAATGTGAGTGAGTGAGAGAATGAGTGAGTGAGTGAATGAGAGTGAGTCCGAGCCACTTTTTTTTTAATGGCATAAATGAGTCACTCCTCATCAATAATTGCAATGGATGTAAATGAACCAAAGGAAATAGAGTATTAGAATGGGCTTAAAAACATCATCCAACTATACAGTTTCCCTGAGACATTCTGTAGACCCAAGCAAACAAATAGGTTGAAGGGGAGCGGATGGATAAAATACTAGCATATATATCAGCCAAAAGACAGCAGAAGTACAATCCTCAACATCAAGTAGGCGTTAATACAAAACCCGCTAGGACATAAGCATATATATCAGTTAAACAAGGATCAGTTTACCAACAAAACATTATGACCATAAATATGTATGCTTTCAATAACACAGCACAAACATAGCAAGGAAATACCGATTAATTGAAAGGAGAAATTGAGTACAAAATAATAATTGAAGTTAGGGAGGGAAAAGAAGCAGCTATCAAGGGCTCAAGCAGAAAATGTTTTGAAAATGATGCCAACATATGTACCCATGTGCTTGATACAATTGATGTATGGACTGTAAGAGCATTGAAGGGGGAATCAATCACAAGGATCAATATATAACTCCCTCCCAGAGGGATGAACAATGGAAAAGTGGGTCAGGGGCGACTGAGGATGATGTAAGATATGAAAATAATAATCTATAACTTATCAAAGGTTTGTGAGGGAGGGCGAGCAGGGGAGGGAGGGGGAAGAAATGGAGAGCTGATATCAGGGGCTCAAGTGGGAAGAAAATGCTTTGAAAATGATAATGGTGGCCTATGTGCAAATGTGCTTGACACATTGGATGAATGTACAGATTGTAAGAGATGTAAGAGCCCCCAATAAAAGTATTTTTTTAAAAGAAACTGGGGTTTGGTGAACCTTTGAAACAAGTGGGTATCCTTCCCTTATTGAATATTTTTTCCCCTAAATACATTTTCTTGGGTGTTAATACAGATACCCTATCATTCCATATGATAAACCTGACTTGAATGGTTAAAACATTGTCAGTTGGTTCCCTCTCGGATGCACATTGTGCCAGCTCTGGTTTTCAACATTTTCTGTGTTTTTGTTGTTTTCCTGCGTTTACCTCGGGTGTATTTTGCCGTTGGGGGTAGCCCTCCTGAATTTTTGTTATTAAATACTTTTATACAGTCTTTAAAAAGAAAAGAGCCTCCTATAAAATACTTTATTAAAAAAATTGCAGTTCTCAATAATACAACTCTTTCGGCATTAGAACACCTAGAGAAAGTCAACAAGGACACTGGACCAAAATCTAGTGAACGTCACTGTGTTTGTTCTGAGTCCAGCTCGGTTTTCTGGAAGTTGCTCATTAATATATTGATGTGGCGTATGGACAAGATGGCATTGATGGAAATTTCCATCAACCACATGGAAATATCGATATTGTAGTCGTTTTTCCATTTATCGCTGTATGCTTCACTTGTTTCCCAAGGGCTCAATGAAGTGTGACGTACTAATTCCTACATGATTCCTATTTAGATTTGCATTGACCACTTTAGCTTTCATGCTTAACCTGGTGGTGATAAGGGGAAATCCTATGAAAAGGTTCTCTTCAAAGAACCGATTATATAACTCTTGCTATGTATTCTGGGGTTTTTTGGTGGCCTATTTAATTGAAAGGACTATGGGACAGAAGGTCTGTTCCCAGGTTTGCCAGACTGTCTTAGAAGTACAGCCAGGATCCTCAACAGAGGCAAGAGATGCAGATTTCATCTCATGCACTTAGGACATGCTGTCAGGGAATACCAGAGTGTGGAGGGCAGCATGTATGCTATACAGCAGGGACACCACCCAGTGGCTGCAGCAATAGGTTCATATATAGAACTGTGAGGATTTGGGAAGACTGGGCGGTGTTTCTTTCTATTGCCCATATGGTGGTTATCATTTAAAAGCAACTCCAAGGTCCTTAAACATGTGATTTTAAGACGTATTGCTCACGTGCACATACTCTGTGCTTAAGAATGTTAGACTAACTCAATATATTAGGAAACACTGCTACTAGCATTTTTGAATTATCTTCAGGAAGTTTTTTCTTTGTGCATTCTAAATGGTACATGTGCTATCTGGTAGATACTGAATGACTTTCTAGAATTCTTTGAGCCAGTCTTTGTGATTTTTTAACAAACGACTGGCTAGAACTATACAAACAGGAGGTATCTGTGGCCCACAAGAGGTAGCTTGCGAATAATGTAAATGACATCATTTGGCTTCACACACGTGGTGTGTCCCCAGAGTGGATCCTCTGGTGGTCACAAAGGTTTGACTTCTGCCTAAATGTTCGCCCTCTCCCCTTTCACACAGAATGACTTAACGCAAGCCTTCTCTGATGTGTGAGGAGCTGTAACTTCCAAATAAAATTTGTTCACACTACTTGCACACAGGTGGCTTTTCCCCAGTGTGTGTTTTCTGGTGTTTACGGAGACATGATTTCCACGTGAAGACACACCCACAGTCCTTGCACACATGTGGGTTTTCCCCAGAGTGTCTCCTCTGGTGTTCAAGGAGCGATGACTTCCACTTATAGGTGAGCCCGCACTCCTTGCACACATGTGGATTTTTCCCCGTGTGTGTTTTCTGGTGAGTACGGAGACCTGATTTCCACTTAAAGGCTCGCCCACACTCATTGCACACGTGTGGGTTTTCCCCAGTGTGCGCTTTTTGGTGTTTCCACAGACTTGACTTCCACTTAAAAGCCTGCCCACACTCTTTGCACAAATGTGGCTTCTCCCCAGTGTGTGTGCTCCGGTGTTCAAGGAGTGAGGACTTCCATTTGTAAGCTTGCCCACACTCTTGGCACACATGTGGTTTTTCACCAGAGTGCTTTCTCTTGTGTATGTTAAGTTGTGATTTCCACAGGAAGGCACACCCACACTCCTGGCACACATGTGGTCTTTGCAGAGTGTGTGTGGTCTGGTGGGTGATAAGATGTGACTTCAAAAGGAAGCCTCGGCCACACTCCTCGCACACATATGGCTTTTCCCCAGTGTGCCTTTTCTGGTGTAGGGTAAGCTGCCACTTTAACATAAAGGCACGCCCACACTCCTGGCACACATGTGATTTTTCCCCAGAGTGTCTTTTCCTGTGTATGTTAAGCTGCAACTTCCAAAGAAAGGCCCGCCCGCACTCCTTGCACACGTGTGGCTTTTCCCCAGTGTGTGTTTTCTGGTGCCTGGTAAGCTGCGACTTGAAAAGAAATTCCCGCCCACACTGCTGGCACACATGTGGTTTCTCCCCAGTGTGTGTTTTCTGGTGCATGAGCAGCTCTGAATTAAAGTGGAAGGCCTTCCCACACTCCCTGCACACATAGGCCTTTTCCCCTGTGTGTCTTTTGAGGTGGTGCGTGAGATTTGACTTCCAAAAAAAGGCCCGCCCACACTGCTGACACACGTGTGTTTTTTCCCCAGAGTGCCTTTTCTGGTGCATGGTAAGCTGCGACTTCAGAAGGAAGGCCCGCCCACACTCCTTGCACACGTGTGGCTTTTCCCCAGTGTGTCTTTTCTGGTGGTGAGTGAGATTTGACTTCCAAAAAAAGGCTTGCCCACACTCCATGCATACGTATGTTTTTTCGCCAGAGTGTCTCCTCTGGTGCATGGTGAGCTGCCACTTCAAAAGGAAGGCTCGCCCACACTCCTGGCACACGTGTGGCTTCTCCCCAGAGTGTCTTTTCTGGTGTGTGATAAGCTGCCACTTCAAAAGGAAGGCTCGTCCACACTCCTTGCACACGTGTGGCTTTTCCCCAGTGTGTATTTTCTGGTGCTGAATGAGGTTTGACTTCCAGAGAAAGGCTCGCCCACACTCATTGCACACATGTGACTTCTCCCCAGTGGGTGCTTTCTGGTGCGTGATAACCTCTGATTTAAAAAGAAACGCTTGCCCACACTCTTTGAACACGTGTGCCTTTTCCCCGGTGTGTGTTTTCTGGTGTCTAATGAGTTTTGACTTCCAAAGAAAGGCTCGCCCACACTCCTCACACACGTGTGGCTTTTCCCCGGTGTGTGTTTTCTGGTGTCTAATGAGTTCTGACTTCCATTTATAGGCTCGCCCGCACTCCTCGCACACGTGTGGCTTCTCCCCAGAGTGTGTCCTCTGGTGGAGGAGGAGATCCGACTCCCTGCTAAAAGCTCGCCCACACTCCTGGCACACATATGGCTTTTCACTTGAGTGTACTTTTTGGTGTCTGGTGAGATCCGCATTCTCTCTAAAGGCCCGCCCACACTCCTGACACACATGTGGCTTTTCTCCCGTGTGTCTCTTTTGGTGTCTAAGGAAACTTGACTTCCAGAGAAAGGCTCGCCCACACTCTCTGCACACGTGAGGCTTTTCCTCAGAGTGTATCCTCTGGTGTTGGATGAGATATGCCTTGTAAATAAATGCTCGTCCACACTCCTGGCACACGTGCGGCTCCTCATGAAGACCGGAGCTCTGTCTTGTGTTTCCACTGGTCCTGTGGGCACAGTCTGGTCCATTCTCGCTACGGTTGACCGCTCCAAACATTGAGGTTTCCAATTCCTTTAAGACTCCATCTGTTCGCATAGATGACAATCTTAGGAATGAGCCCGGCTCCAGACCTGCCCCTGGGTGTCCGTCTCTAGGACTTATGTCCTGGGTAGGACTGAAGGATTCCATTGAAGTCCCTCTGTCCACTGTCCTCACACGCAAGCCTTTAGGGGTGATGGCTCTCTCCTGACTCTCAGTGGTTTCGCTCCAGAAACTCACATGTTGATCACAAGAGCCTTGGGACACCTGAAGCAGATGTTGGCTGAGGACTTGCTGACAAGGGATATGTAAGAGGCGGGAGGAATAGGAGGAGTTTTCTTGCTGTGTTTCTGCTGAGGAGAGAAAGTTTTTCATTAGAACAGCCGTGAGTCGGCGTGCCTGGACACGAGCCTTCCCTCATGACAGTCTCTGACTGCAGGAGTCCCTGGGTAGGACAAAAAGATAATGGGAAACATAACTAGCTGTAAGGCTACTGGTTCTGCAAACAGGCTAAGCCATCTCATTTCAACAGGACACAGCTTAGAGCACTCCATGGAGTGGGCCTCTGCTATGTGAGTATGGTCATCCTGGGTCAGAACTCACTTGGCAGCAGGTAACAATGGTCATATGCTACCCTGGAACATAGCCTATAGATAGACATGTTTCTCAACAAGGCTTTTATTCTCCAATCTGATTACCTATACTTTCTATTGAAATCCCTAAGCGCAGTGTGTGGTGGATTTTTAAGGCATTTTCTCAGTTTTCTCCATGAGGGCCAAAGAATGTCAACATGTGTTTTAGGGCAGTGGTTCTCAACCTTTCTAATGCTGTGACCCTTTAATACACTTCCTCATGTTGTGGTGAGCCCCCTCCCCCTCAAGCATAGAATTATCTTTGTGGCTACTTCATCACTGTCATCTTGCTACTGTTATGAATTGTTCAACTCCCCAGAGGGGTCGTGACCCACAGGTTGAGAACCACTGCTTTAGGGAAAGATTTCGCAGAAAATTGCCTACAATGCTTCACCAGAGAATACTTCTCACGCAAGACAATGCTCCCGTGGATTTCTCTCAGTAAATTAAGCCTTATTTGGATGGAGCATCAATGATGCAAGACTGGGTAGAGTATCCTTCTATCCCACACAGGGCTGCGGTGAGTTGAGTCAGACAGGGCTCAGCCCCACTGAGCAGCTGCAACCGTGAAGGGAAATCATTAGCCTTAAACGTCACAGTTCTCACGTATCGCTTTCAAACAGAATTTGCTGTGAAAGTCATAAGAAACTTTCCCCCATCAATTAACGTTGATTAAAAAAAGAGAAAGGGCATTGACAAACTTACCTGTCCACGAGTCTCAGTTTAGGGAGGACTCCCCTGAGGTAAGCTAAAAAAAAATGCAAAAGGGGCACAGGGAAAAAGCTACATACAAACATTCCTGGGTGAGGTCCAGGTAGTATGGCACGGGCCACACCAAATCCAGGGGTACATATGGTAGCCAACTAAAAAGGAGGGGGTGGGTAAGAAAAAAAGATAGAAATCTGTAGCGGGGGAACAGGGCACGAACCCACCCAAAGGTGGCGGGGTGGGGGTATTGTTTATATCTCCACAGAGAAAGAGGGATCAGGCTTCAAGCCGGTACTCTGGAATGTGAATGCAGCATGCGGCATGCAGTGGGGAGCCAGTGGAAGGGTCTGATGGCCGACACAGACAGCCGCCTCTCTCCGCAGAAGAATTTAATTTAGAGGATAGCACACAAGCTGCAGCTCAGGGAGAGGGACATATCTGATCAGAGCACACTGGAGCAAAGGAAGGGAGAGGAAGAGAGAGTGGAGCACATCCTGCCCCACCAAGCCCTGAGGACAATATCCCTGCTCAGAACAGTCAATGCACAGAGTGAACCAGAAGGCTGGCCCCACTATAAGACATGATGTCCCCCTACAGGGTTCAACACTGGAGACACAGTGTCGGGATTGACCCACTCCTGCCCACCACACTGAGGCAAAACAGAGCAGGGAGGTCTGAAAGGAGTGCCAAGGAGACACTTTGGGGCCAAGGTGTGGCACCCCATCGGACTTGACTGGAGGACACTCAGATGAAAACAAATAGACTTTGAACTATTTACAGGTTTTTCTTTAAAAATTTTAAAATTTATTCTTAACTAATTAACTTTTTATTGTTGGTTTTTTTGTTGTTGTTGTTTTTTCTTTTGTCACTTTGTTTTGCTATGTCTTGTATTTTTGTGCATATTATTATCTCTGCAGGTCTATCTAGATAAAATAGGCTGGACGAACAGTTTGGAGGAGAAAAGAACAGGACCGATGTTTCCAGGTGGACATGGGAGAGGAGGTGGTGTTGACCAACCCAGGTACAAGAGAACAACAAGTTATCCAAAATCAGTGGCAAGGAGAGTGTAAGAAGCCTGGTAGGGCTTGATCAAGGTCAATGTAACCAAGAGGAATTACTGAAACAGAAATGAAGGTTGATCATGATAGTGGGACAAGAGAGGAAGGAAATAGAAGAAAGAACTAGGAGGCAAAGGGCGTTTGTAGAGGTCTAAATACAGGCATGTAC
>NW_022104553.1:23914319-23917565 GCF_000313985.2 Echinops telfairi | reverse complement strand
AAGATATGACAAAATAATAATAATTTATAAATTATCAAGGGTTCATGAGAGGGGGGGAGCAGGGAGGGAGGGGAAAAATGAGCTGCTATCAAGGGCTCAAGTAGAAAGCAAATGTCTTGAGAATGATTAAGGCAACAAATGTACAAATGTGCTTGACAAACAAAGGATGGATGGATGGATTGTGGTAAGAGTTGTATGAGCCCCCAACAAAATGATTTCTATAAAATAAATAGATGATGAAGACGATGCCAGAAATAGATCACACCATGAAAGGATATAATAATAGGATTAAGTCAATGGAAAGGCGAAAGTATTTAATATTGACAAATATTGATTCGTTAGCTAGAAAACAAGCGAAAAAAGAAAAAGAAACACAAACAATATTTAGACAGCAGGGAAAAAGAAAACCTGAAGAAAGCTGAAGAACTCCATGGGAGATCATCAAGAGGAATAACTTACATGTCAGCAGAGATCCAGACTAGGAAGAGGTTTTCGTAATTAAAAATACAACAACAAAACTGTACATAGTAAGGTACGCCACCAAGAAGGTGAACAGAACCCTGAGCAGGATAGACTCCTGCAGGAGAGCCAACTATTAACATGGCTCTTCTGCCATCATCCTTGTCCCTCTCTTTAAAGGGCCCCTCCTGGAGAGTCTAAATAAGAGAAGGTGGGGGAGACACTGAGAGGATTCAGTGGGGAGGGCTGGCTAACAGGATCCACTGTGATGGCCATCCTGCTGCACATAAGATGAGCTCTCAGAGGCTGCATGCGGGATCTTACTACCAGCAAGAGCCAGGAGCAGAACTTGTCCTGGGACGTGCACCTCCTTGACCCAGAAGACAGCTGTGACCGCAGAGGGGACGAAGAGCAGCATCGACAGCAACACCACCAGGAGTCTCAACATGGGAGACAGTGGTGGACTTCTCAGCCCACAGAACAATAAAGCAAGGGATTTGGGGCATGAGGCTGGACCCTGGGAGGGAAGCTGGATTTCTTGAGCCAGGTAGGGAGAGTGGAACTCCGTCAGGATGAGACATCCACAGAATGGTATGCGCTTTGGGCATTTATTAACAGCCCTGAAAGAACGTTGCAATATATCCTAACTGAACAGCTATAGCTTGAGCCTTATTAACTTGCATTGTGACCTATTTTTTCCAGAAACCCTGTGATCATAAACTCAACACTAACAAAAATAGATTGTGCCCCACAGAAGTCCTATCATTGTAGAATGGCCCATGGGGATTCTGTGGTTGTAAATCTTTAGGGAAAAACATTCCCACAATTTCTTCCCAGGGAGCAACTTGGCGTTTTAAACCTTCAACCTTTCAACTAACTCATGAGAACTGCAGTGGCACAGAGTAGGTGATCAATAGATATCTACGAATTAAAGAAGGGAATGGAGAGGCACGTCCTCACCCAGTGAGAGCAGATTCCCGTAAATCTCCAGCATCACCTCCTTGTACAGATCCCTCTGCTCAGAGCTCAGTCCCGTCCACTCTGCCTCTGTGAAGATGATCGTGACGTCCTCCAACGTCACAGGTTCCTAAAATGAATCAGTGAACACGGAACCCACATCACCTTTCCTGGTGAAAGGACTTTAATCAAGGACTTGGGGAGGCATCCGGATCTAAAGACAGTCATCCAAGCCTTTCAGAATGGAATTTCAGAACAGAGTTCTCCATAGCAATTCTGTGGAATATGGCTGGACCCATGGTCTTGGGACAAAGTCTATGGGGAGCAGCAGCGATGCACAAATCATACCCTGTGCCTGGATTGTGTGTGAGGCCCAACATTTAATATTCCAATGAATTTTACAACACTCAAAATTTAAAACACACGTGTATTCAATTCAAGAAAGAAAGAAAAACAGCAACACTTTAAATCAAGAAAAAAAAATTTTTAACTCAACACCCAATTTGTAGAAGGCTATGGAGGACAGAGGGTGCCCAAAACGTGAAAAAAAAAAAAATTAAACTCTAGACAAGACAGGTAGTCTAAATGGTTAGAACATTGGGATCAACCTTAACAACTGAAGGATGGTGCAGGCTGGGCACTATTTCCCTCTGTTGTCCATGGGGTTTCAATGGGTGGGAGCTGACTCAAGGGCACCTACCCACGACATCAGGGGTAGCTCCAACTCACCATGATGTGGGGCTTCTCCTCCTCTGGGGGCCAGTCAGTAGACGTAGACGAGAAATCTATATTAAAAAAAAAAAAAAAGAAACAAGCTGTGAGATTGGACGCCACCCACAATGCCCCCACTTGTCGAGTCTGGGCTACAAAGAAGCAGTCATTTTACTCAGTTGTGGCCACCAATCCACTCAACCGGAATCTATAGCACCGGTCCCTCTATTCCCTTCTGCAGACCCTCAACGACTCCCACCTTCGCCCTTATTTTTCTGAGGCCGTTTCTTCTTGGTTTCCATACTCTCTCTGTCCTTTGAAGAAAAAATCTTCCCAGAGGTCTGTTCTTCCTGGACAGAATGGACCAAGCAATGTGGTAGCCTAGATGAAGTCGAGGGATTACCTTCAAATCCCATGACAGGACCACTTGGAATCAATTTCCTTTCCAGATGGATTTCTGTCGACTGGGTGGCTTTTTAACACCTTACTTATAAGGCCCCTCTCCTCTTCTAAGCATCCACGACCTTGGGGATCAAGATGAAGGGTGCGGTTGTTGGGTTCCTTGTGTGCGCGCTACACTCAGGTCTCTCCTGCAGCACTCCTGTCATCTCACACCCCCGTCAGCCTTCATTCACAGAAGCCGAGGTCAGGCAGGAGCTCTGCAGTTTCCACCGTGAGTCACTTCTAATGTAGAAGTCTTGAAATCTGTCCCCTGGCACGATTTTTGTACCTGCCAAACTTTACTGTGCCTGTAAGTCTCTAGGGCTCAGGTTCCATTTTCATGTCCAAGATCAGTTTCTGCTGGCTGAGCCAAAGAGGACACGGAATACAGCTCAATGCCTTTGGGGAAAGAGACTCTCAAACATCCAACAGACCATCAGGTCATGAAGAAAGAAGCTTTTGTCTTGCTATGCTCAAAGTTCCACTTGTGTTCAACTCCCCAAGTCCCAGTTCTTGAAGACATTTGGAGGTTTGAAGTGAGCCAATCCCAGCCACTAGGATTTCTACATAGATAACCTACTAGTGTGTGTTTGTGTATGTCACATGATCCTGTCACCGTCCTCCACTCATTCGGTACAGGAGGTGGTTCTAGAAGGCAAGGCCACCTTCAGAATGATC
>NW_022104553.1:23911985-23914063 GCF_000313985.2 Echinops telfairi | reverse complement strand
CCACATTTTTTCCTAATTAAGACACCCAGTCACTGGATCAAGTCAATTCTGACTCACAGCAGCCCCACAGGACTGAGCACAACTTGTCTTTACAGCGTCTGTCACTATAAACCCATATCAGAGCACAGTGTCATCTCTCGACTACATAACAGAAGATTGGCATGAACTGCACCCTGTGGTAAGGACAGCACTGCCTATTGGATGTGCCACCAGAACACCCTGTGAAACCATTGTGCAAGGGTGTGAGGAGGGCATGCTCTAAGAACTGGCCCGCCACTAAAACCACTAAAATTTCTAGGAACCATAAAATCATCCTAATCTGCACAGCCTGTATTAAACCAAGCTGATTACTAATTCCTGGGCTTAACTTGAATCAATGATGTGCCTGTAACTGTCCCCACAATGTGTACATGGGAATTCAGATCCACGGGCTTCTTCCCACACTAAATGAGAGTTGTGCACCCAATGCCAGAATGAAGAGTACTATCATCCTTACAAGCCTCTAAAAAGATTCAACCGGTTATGTACCGTATACACTAGAGTATACGCTGGCCCGAATATAAGCCAAGACACCTAATTTTACCACAAAAAACTGGGAAAACTTATTGACCCGAGTATAAGCCTATGGTGGGAAATGCAGCAACTACTGGTAAATTTCAAAATAAAAATAAATATCAATAAAATTTCATTAATTGATTAGATGTTTTTGAATATTTCAAAGAAAAACCATAATGTAGCTCTGTAAGTGGAAAAGAGGGTCAACACAAACAATATGGCATCAACAATAACTTTAAAAGTACAAAAACCGTAGCTCAATCAGCAACCAAGCTAACACACAAGCGTTAACATCCTTCAAAACCGGATTCCTGCTCATCATCTGTCTGTCCAAACCGAGCTTCAGCTTGAGCTGGTGTGAGGTTATCAGAACAGACACTGTCATCATCGCCAAGTTCACAGTCATCACCATCACTGCTGCCGTTCTCACACACAGCGCTGTCTCCACTGCCATCCACAGCATTACTGATGCACACTTCTTGAAGGCGCGCTGCACCCTGTCCTCTGGAATCTTCCCAGGCATCACGAACCCCCTTTGCTATCAGTTCTATGTCGGCCTTCATCAGATTTCCAACTCTTGTCAGTCGGGCTTGACCAGATGACATCCCTTCATGCCACATCTTTTGCACACGGTCTTTGAAAGGTTTAGTTAAATACACAACTAGGGGATGCAATACAGATGTAAGCCCATCTGGAATAATTTTTCCAATTTCTTTCTCATCAGATGTGTGGGCTCTGAACATATTCCAAACTAGCAATGATGTTTTTTTCTTTAAGGCTGCTCCTGGTCGTCCGTTCCAAATTTCTTCCAACCGTTTTTTGGTTCCATTTTCATCCATCCATCCATCCTTTAATATGTGCACGCACTGTAATTCATGGTGGGAATTTGACCTTTTTAGGCCAGGTCTTTCTTCTAAAAATAAGACAGGTCGCAGCTTAGTTCCATTAGCCAAACATGACAGAATGACTGTTTTTCCATTTCCTGTGGTTCTGAGTAAAATGGTTTTGTCTCCCAAACTTGCCACAGTACTGTGGCTTGGAAGATCAGAGGTCATGGGTGTTTCATCCATCTTCCCAATATCTCCCGGGTCCTAGTTATGGATCCTTCTTTGTTTTATGATGAACGAATGGAATGACACCACGTTTTCATCAAGTCTTTTGGCAACTTCTGTGAAATCTTTGTTTTTTGCTGCAAACAGGACAAACTTATTCATGAAGTGGGTACACCACCCTGCTGACGCAACAAAATTTTCAATGCCCGGTGCTTTTAATTTGTCTTTAGCCATTTGAAGGGCACGTAAGCAAATTCCCATGTGTGTTACACAGTAACCATTTTGACGACACTCCATAACCCATTTATGAAATTCAGTCTCTAGAGTCCCATATGAAGTTGTTAAACCACCTCGAACTTGTTTTGCCTTTGGAATCTATCCAAGTCAGCTTTCCTTTTCTGCCATCCCTCACTTGGGTTTTGTTTTTTTTCCTCGTCAACACAAAATTCCCTACTTGTAATACTGTTATTG
>NW_022104553.1:23909733-23911280 GCF_000313985.2 Echinops telfairi | reverse complement strand
CATACGCAGTGTTACCGCATATGTACGGAAATGCTAACACAACACATGCAGTAACAGAGTGCGTACACAACGGAGCGTGTATATTATGAACCCTAACACAGGCTGCTCTATGCAAGCATAGTCAACACTGGGTCCAGATAGGGGTTAATAATAAATAATAAAAATATAGCAGACTAAGTACTGTAAATAAACACGTACCGTACATCCAAGACCAGAGATATACCGGTACTTGTATTCAGCAATGCTTGGGCAGAGCAGGGGGGACATGACCAAGCACGGGTAAGACTGTAAAGGCTACGTCATTGGTCACAGTCCCAGAGAGGAGTGGCCGCATCCGACATTCATGCGACAAGAATGCAGTGCGCCCCCGGTACCAGCACATGGAAGCGGGCAGGTTCTTGTCCAGTAGGGCACGGACAACACAGAGCCTGCCAGCGTGCAGAAAAGAAGAGTGGTGATATCAGCAGTCCTCGGACCACCCACAGTGGCTGCAGGCACCCGCAGATAAGCGGGAGAGAACGGAGAACACCTGCACTGCACTGGAGAATAGGTAAATGGGACCCCCCCCAACTCGAGTATAAACGGTATTTACTCTTACTAACCAGAAGGCCCTATTTGCCTCAATATTTAAGTACAATAAGAAGTAAAAAACTGATCTCCATGCAATCATTTCTTCACTGGAAATTACATTGAGAGCGCAAAGAACATGATCCTGCTTCCTGATCACGGAAATGAGCAGGAACTCTCTGTACACTATCTGGATATGCATCTTAATGCAGCATCTCAGAATATATAAGGAAAAGTAACAACAGCAAACTCATGACTTGGGAAGGACCTTGTTTACATGGAAGGAACATGGGAGACTAATGCTCATGAGATCATACAAGGGGGTCCTGTCAATCATCCCACTTAGAACGAAAGTCTCCACTGTAAGAATTCGGAGTATTCAAACGTAAAAAGACATGAGAGTACCTTTGGTACATAAGTGTGAACTGTTCAAAAGAAGGGCATGGCCTAGGTTACTCTTTCTTACTAGGACTTTTCCCTTGGCAGGAAGAGAAGTCTGGAACTTCAGTGGAACAAGGACGAAAACACCCTGCCGGCACTCATTCTGCGGCAGTTCAACGGAATCGTCACTTCCTCTTTCAAGGTGGTACTAGAGAACAAAATGTCTTGATGAGGAAAAGCGAGGAGAACCGGTACCATTACGAACACACTGAGTCCACAAGGAGTCAATATTTCTACAGGGGAAACCAAGACACTGACTTGATTTTCCCGAGCCCCTTGCTTCCATTTACCGCCACCCTCAACACAGAAGAGGTCAATGCTGCCATCGAGTAGATTCCAACTCACACTGACTCTAGACAAGGTTTTGGAACTTGTACATCTTTAGAGAAGCAGTTTCCTATTTCTTTCACTCACAGAATAATCGTAACAACTAGGGTGACTCAAAGAACTCCTTGATGACAAAATACCAATTTATAAACTATCAAGGGCGCATGAGGGAGGGGGGAGCGGGGAGGGAGGGGAAAAATGAGGACCTAATG
>NW_022104553.1:23907077-23908463 GCF_000313985.2 Echinops telfairi | reverse complement strand
AGAACGCTGGGATTTTATATCCTTAGCCACAGGGCTACATTGAGAACCTATCCCAGCTAAACACATTCACGTTGCACACAGGATACTAAGAACGTGATGCTGTAAGGATTAACGACACTCAGGAAGCACACAATATAAGGAGAAATCACAGTGCCTCCAGGGGAGAACAACAGACAATCACAGGTACGGGGTGATGTGACATTATCTAGTAACTCTGGAGAATTCCAGATCACAAACTATCCCATCTTTAAAGGTCAGGTATGATTAATTTACGATAAGTGCAGAGGTTATTCACGACCACGGCAGCATCTCAAAAAGACTAAGCTTTCTTCTCTGCTGAAGAGTTAGTCTTAGAAAACCACAGAGCAGTTTTAACAGATCCTACAGTGTCAGTAGGTGTTGAAACCCACTCCAAAGAGAGAATACATCACAAATGGCTTTTTCAGCACTAACCAACCAGGATTCAAACTGAGAATAAAGGAACTGTGCCAATGTCAACTACACTGAGCACACTAGTGACAGACTTCATGTTGATTTTCAAAGTCCAACTGGGCTCGATCCTGAACATGAACCACTGAAAAACACCTGGACAGGGAAAGAGCGGATTATTTGTTCAGGGTGACTATGTTGCCGGCATATAAGGTGCCCATCACGGTTGCAGCCAAAGACACAGATCTGTGGGAGCTGTATAATTCTCAATGTATTTCTCCAAGTCCTTTACAGAGGAAACAGTCTACCAAGTCCAAAACTGCTTCAAAAGCTCACTGAAAAGGAAGCCAATTTTATACCCCAAACTCTGTACCAGGCTCCAGGGAATGCTCAACACGTTTGTGTTGAGAAACAGTCTCCATTAGAGGACAAAGAGGGCACGGTGCACAGAAAACAGGACCTCCTTGGGTCGTGCACTCCCTTCAAATCTCAGGAATCAATGGCGATTCAAAATGCCCTGCCATCCCCAGATGGATTCGTTTGCCCAAACTTCCTAAGTCGAAAAGGAATCTGACCGCGACGGAAGGGCTGTCACATTTCAGTGTTTCGGAGGCTGGAGCCGCACACCGCGCACATCGCCACAATCTGACGCACGGCTGCCTCAGCCCGGCCCTTCTCCTCCCAAAGCCGAATGCCCTCTGCAGACGCCCCACCCGGGACCCTCGCACCAAGCCTGCCTGCGAGAAGCCCCATCATCCGAGGCGCCGCGGACCATCTCAGGGGCGTCCGTCTCCCGGGCGGGGCACCGGACGCCAGGTCGCTGACAGCCCGCCTCACCTGCGGGCGATGCCCGTGCCCCAAATGCCTTATCGCCATTTTGACTCGCCGGGCTCTCGGGCCAACCCCGGGCCTACAGCTCGCTCGCCCCGCGGCCTCGCTGCGAGCACGCGCCCCCCG
>NW_022104553.1:23904888-23906035 GCF_000313985.2 Echinops telfairi | reverse complement strand
CCCACCGGGCCGGGGCCAAGGTCGCGCCGACCCGGTTGGTTTCCGGAGCCCGGCGGGAGTGTCTCGGGCCACGGCCACGGCCGAGGAAAAGCTCACCGCCGAATTCACAGCCGGGAGGACGCCGGGGAAAGCATGTCAAAGAGGGCGTCCGATTCGGGTCCGGCCAGGAAAAGGCGCCTTCCCGGGGCCGCCCCTGCAGGACTAAGCCTGCTGGCTACCGCCACTGGCCTGTCAGGGCTTTTTTCGGCTGGTTTCGGGGGTTTCCACTGAAAAGGAGAACTAGAAATTCCCGTGCTTGCCGCCCTTGCTTAGACTTCCCGCCGGCGCCCGCCGATGCTAACGGTCCCCGGTGCAAATTCCGGTGGGTGTCCTGATCTGTCAAGGCTGTACGCAGATAACCCTCCTCCCCCTTCTGTAACCACGCTTGCTCTTGGGCCTACACCTTTAAACGCAGCGCTGACTGCTTGCGCGCGGCCCAGAACATTAAAAGGCCACTTCTCCTGAGTCTCCTGTTAACGAACTCCCTTTTCAATCTCTCCCAAAGTGCTATCATTTGTCACTCGTGCACCAGAAAATTGCTACAACAACACACTTGCTTGGTATTCACCGAGGCCAGAGAAAAAGAGGAAGAGTCTCCGAGGGACGGATGAATTACAGTTCCTGCAACACTGGGGCTCAAACAACCATTGTGTGCATGCCGCAGAATGGAGCCTTGACCCAAATGACTGAAAGGCGTCAAACACTGTCACTGACGCCCACTCTCTTTGGGGACGCTATTGCCTCTCCTGGCCCAGCTCTGTGGCATTTCCAGGGGTTCTTGTCTAAGGGAGCTTGTCTGAGAACTGCAGAGGCATTGCTTAGCGACAGGCAGGCATCCTAGAGATGCTGGCCAATTCTAGGAATTCACTCTCATGGAGGAAGGGCTCTACTGTCCTTCATGGCTATAGACTCTCCTACTGGCTGTCCAGAGTTGTGTTTTTTGCAACTAAGGAGTCAAAGAGACCCAAACCTGCCAGCATGCCAAATGCAACTCTGTAAGACAGACTCTAGGATAGAACACAGCTGACACTGAATGTACAAAAAATGTAAATCTTGACAGAAACGGAAAGCCTCATGATTCTCAAAGATGGAGCAGGTGCATTCCAAC
>NW_022104553.1:23888212-23903128 GCF_000313985.2 Echinops telfairi | reverse complement strand
CATCTTAGAGTGGTCCCGGGCTTGTCTTTGGGCACTGCTTCAAGGGAACAATAGCAGAAGGGACTGGGCCCTACTTAGGGTGAGTCAGACTATACAGATGGCTGGTGTTAAGGAGAATAACCTCTGACCTACTTTTGCTGACCGCCTAGTGTACAGTCATTCTCAAGCAGCTAAAGTCTGGTACATACTTTGGGGGGGAAAAGCTTGAGAGAAATCCTTCTGTTCCCCACAAAGGTCAGTTGCCAAATTGCCCTGAGAGGCACCTTCGGTACTGCTGAGAACAGGTTCTCCTGCTTGAAAAGTTATTTCTGAACCCACACAGTAACCTAGTACCTCCTGATGAACCTTGGCATCTTGAATAAGAACCAATTTCTGTGTAAGCATCCTCCAAAGTATCCCAAACGGAGAAAACAGTACAGACAGCGATGGCAGGGATGTTAAGTGCCCAAATTGGTTTAAAAAAAATTGCAGAATGTGGAATAACTGTAATTACAATCTTGTCAGTCCAACAATGGCTCATGCAAAATAAGGTGGAGAAGCCAGGTCTGTAGGAGACTTTAGGGGAGAGAGAGATGATGACGTAGACTATCTTGTGTGGCTTTCAGGAAAGACTGTCCATAAGCAACCCTGCACAATCCTACCGAGGATGCCAGCCTGCAGATCAAGCCAGTCTGGGATACCGAGGGGCCTTTGTGGACAAAGCAACTGCTGCATGACTCTGGCCACCGGGAAATCACAGCTCTCCAGGGAAGCAGCTGCTTGCCTTCCACTGCTGCATTGTCACTTACTTGGAAGCAATGGACTCTGGGCCCTAGGTTCCCTACTTGCGACACAGAGTCACTGCATGCATAGCAAGTATCTAGGTCATTGTGGAACGTGGAGAGATGGACCGAACAAAGCTAAGCTGCCATTCTGGTAGTGCTTTACTGTGAATAATACAATCATTCATTTCTCGGGGGGAAAACTGCAGAGTGCAGGCCTGTGTGACTTGCATCTCATTGAAATCATGTGGGCTATTGATATGGATTCCTACTCTAGCTCCCAAAGCTGGCTGTGGTGAAGTCCTAGCAGCTCAAGTACAATTGTTTCCTTCTTTCACCACCACGTCTAAGACCTACGTCTAGAAAAAGACCCCGTGTTTCGGCTCTCTAATCAAGGCAGGTCTGCTTGGGGGTCCATCTGTAGCCCGCCTGCATCTGCTCCAACTGGACAGTGCCAGCATGAAGGCTGTAGCAAATCACTACAGGAACAACCCGGCAGTGGGCTCTCTTCTGATCGTCACCATTCTGTCCGTCTCCCTGTGCGTCCCATTGCATCAAGCTGCTGTCACTTTAAACCAACCACATCGAGCGCCTTCATGGTCAATTCAGGTCAGTCTAATTCTCTTCTGTGATTTGCAGAGATAAACACGAAGGTTTCTATGTGCTATGAAGCAGACCTTTTGGGAAAACCCCACATCCATAGTCATAACGTTGTAGAGGGAATCTGGGGACGAAGAAATCAACAGGACCAATTTCATGGGGACTTCCTTCAGAGAATGATGTCCCCTCCTTCACCTAAACACCATCAACTAAAATCTGCTAAGAACGCACCATCTCAAGTGGAGTCAGTTCCCGAGGTTAGTCCCTTCCACCCTGAGCATCCCACAGATAAAGCCTCTGAAATCAACGGGACAGACCTCCTTGGAGGTCAAATTTGCTTAGTCTCTCATTGCTTCAGTATATCCGACCTGATCTCTATGCCCACAACTACGGGCCTGGAAGATTGGCTCTACTTAGAGAAAGATCTCCACTGTTCTGGGACAGAGATGTTGTCAAATACACATTCTCCAGGATGAAAAGAGCCCCCCATCATAGTCCCCATAAAAGAGCTACCATAAAAGAGGTCTCATATTTTGCACCTGGCTGGTCACTATGGCCCCAGAGTTTATCTATATTTAAGAGTAATCGGATTCTATTGTGTATCCCACCCAAAGTGTAGTCAACTCCCTTCTGACTTCTCCTGATACTGACCATAGATTGTTCCCCTGGGGAGGGATCAGGGACTTACATGGTTAAGACACTGACTCTATTACCTGTTCATCCGATTAAGTGTATGCTTGTCAAAAGATTTGTAAAAGCTATGGTTACATATATACCCATTGAGAAATACAGTTGATCCTTTGACCCTGGCATCGCTTGTCTTATTTTCCATGCTCGCAAAGGTTCTCTTAAGGACCTGTTCAACTGGGGGATCGATTACACAAGTGGTGCCTCAAATAGGGTCCCCAAGGAAAGCTCTGTAAAGAGAACAGAATCACCCAACAACGACTTTGTGACCCCCACCCTCCACTCACGCCAGGGTAGGTGAGATTGGGGAATTATATTAAAGTAAGAATCCAGTTGGGGGATTAGTAAAAATAAAACAGGGTTATGGGACAAAGTAAATCTAAACCTTACTGTATTACCCTCACCCATTTGTTGAAACAACAGGGTGTAGCAATAACAAAAAGAAAAATACAAGGTTTTCTACAAGTAGTGAAAAAGTACAATCCGTGTTTCCCCGAGGAGGGTACTTTAGATCTAGGGACCTGGAAATGGTTGCTACAACCAGAACCCTTTTGGCTTTCTAAACTTTAAACCAGTGGTTTGTGCCTAAGGCTAAAAAAAAATTGTAAAGCCATGAAGAAACTCTCTTCTAGGACTGAATGTTAAAAGGAATCTGTAAACAGCCTGAAATGCTTGCTAGGTGACCACCTGAGTCCACCTGTTGCATGGCAGTGGAAAAAAATGCAGCAAATAAGTTCAATCTGGCCACTAACACCTGTGTACCTGACTCATAGGAATGACGAGAGCGGGTTGGCTGAAGCTCATGGCCTAGCCCAAGGGGGCTAAAGTTGTTAAAAATTTGTGACTGGCCCAGTAGTCAAAAGGCAAGGTGACCAATGGGCACCTTGGTGGGGTCAAATAAGGCAGCCCACATTACCTTGAACAGAACCCCACTGTATGCAGATAATTGTTTTTTAAGCCTGTGAATTGGTATGTATTGCTACATATTGGTACATCTAATTATTCAATAGCTTCATTCAGAGTTTTTGTAATCGATGCATCAAGTTGGATAGGTGTAAGGTAGGATGTCCTTAGCTATGGATGCATCTTATCACAGAGAACATACTTCAAGCTACATCGTGAGATGTCTCTTTTGACTCTGAATGCGAGCCATCGCTCTGGAGTCTCTCATTCCTGGCATTGAAAACCATTCACTGGCTGATTCCCAAAGACCAGTCCGTTGCTTTTCAGCTCACTAACTTCTAAGCTATTGAGCTTCCTGCTTTCCATTTAATTTTTGATGACTTCCCATTTTCTCAGATTTAGACTTTATCCATTCCAATGATCAATTCACTTTTATAGCGCTTAACTCTGTTTGATTCATGCTCAAGGCAAATGCCAAGTCCAGAAGGCTTTCCTCCATCCGTCTGGGGGTCACTCTACTGTGGGGAGAAAGCTCTTGCGCAGGGATCTTCTAGAGACCCTTCTAACCTGTGGGCATTTCCTCTGTTGCGATCTCTGAAAAGATTCTGCTGCTGTTAGGGAGGCACGCTGTCTCTGACAATGGCCTGCTGCTCCTCAGCTTCATCAGCAACTACTCAAAGTCCTCCACACTTTCAACAAGCAAGGTGTGCTCTCTGCAGATCACAGCTTGTTAATAAGCCTTTCTCCAGTTCTGATGCTGTATTCTTCTTCATATAACCCAGAGTGGCTGCTTATTTCCTCATGATACACATTGAGTGTGGTGAGAAGATACAATCCAGGTGCACACCTTGCCTGACTTTAAACCAGGTGGTATTCCCTTGTGCGATTCCTACAGTTGTCTCTTGGTCCATATTCAGGTTCCCCATGATGAAAATGAGGTGTTCTACGATTCCCATTCTTCTCAAGGTTGTTCAGTTTCTCATGGCCCACAGTCAAATGCCTTGGCATAGTAAATAAAACACAAGGAAACATCTTCCTCATATTCTCTGCTTTTTGTTCATAAGACAGTCACACTTTATGTTCTCTTCTGAACCCAGCCTGAATTTTTGGCCAATCCTTGCCTCTGTATGGCTACATCTCTTGTAGAAGGGTCGTTAGCAAAATGTTACTTGCATGTACTATCAATCACATTATTCCAGTTTGTGCATTCGTCCCATAAATATGGATCTCTTCCAGTCACTTGGCCATGTATCTGTCTTCCAAATATATTTGGATAGACAAAAATACTTCCAGAGATTCAACAGTTTGTTGAAACCTAATTGCTATTCTAGAACTCCCTGGAGCCTTCTTTTTGTCTAATGTTTTCACCTTCACAATCATTGGTTCTTGGCCATGTGCTACCTCTTGCAATACTTGGCTGTCGATGACTTTTTCATTTACAATTACTGTGTGTGTTCTTTTCATCTTCTTCTGATACCTTCTATATGATTCAATAATTTGCCCACAGAATTTTTCAATATTGCAATGTGAAGTTCAAAATTTTTGTCTTTCAAAGATATGCTGAGCATGTTCCTCACGTTTAGTTTTCTACCTCCAGGCTGTTGCAAATTTCATTGTAATATTTTCCTTTGTCTTTTCCAGTTGACTTTTGAATATACATTCAGCTCTTCAACTCCATTATTTCTCCTATTTTTCTTAGCAGCTCTATATTTGAGTAGGTTTGAGTGTCTTCTGACATCCCCTGACATTTTCTTTCTTTCTTGAATGATTTTTTGTGTGTCGTGTATGATGTTTTTGATGTCATCACACAGTTCATCAGGTCTTCTCTCATTATGGTTCAATGCATCAAGTCTGATCATAAAATGTTCCCAAAATTGAGGTGGGATATAATCAACTCATGTTTTGGCTCTATTGGACTTTTAAAATATTCTTCAGCTTCAACCTGAATTTACCCTGAGCAATTGGTGATCAGTTCCACCATATACCCCTGGCTTGTCTTCACTGATATTGAGTTTCTCCATCACCTCTTCTCAAAATATAGTAAATTTGATTTCCATGTGTACAATACTCCTTATTGAAAGGAGTTATTTGCGATGAAGACGTCATTGTTCTTCCAAAATTCGACCATGTCATCTCCACCTCTATTTCTATCACCATGTCATATTTTTCCATCAACTTGTGGTGGTTCCATAGTTTCATGTCAACTCGAAGATATAAAAAAAATGTAGGGGTGATATTCAACCTGTCAACCAGGTCACAGTCTGATGGTGGCTCGTTGTGGGAGTAGCCTTCTCATAAAGAGGCCCAGGTTAACTTCTTCTCTCTGATGCCACCTTTCCTGCTGGCTGACCCCAACAGCTACCAGAGCCAAGTTATTTCCACTGACCTTGAGTCTAGGCAACTTTGCACCAAAGGGTCTGTGGTAGTTGCATAATCTGTTGTCAATTTGAGACAATTAAGAGTGAAGGGGTGAAGTTTAGCCTGCCAATCAGGTTGTAACTTGATAACCTCATTTGGAGGCGCTATGGAGATAGTTTGCTGGAGGTGGGATACATGTTCACTCCCTGCAAGACATTATTGACAACAAGCCTGATGGAGATACACTGATGCAGTCAGAGCCCTGGAGGTGGAGGAGCCATGTAGAGACCCACTGAATGCTTCTACCACCACTGGATTCACAAAACTTTCCACTCACTGGCCTGTGATCTTCCTGCATTCAGCATCATTGCATGTTTCATGAGTCTCAAGAAATTATATATTAGTATCGGGCATATGGGCTAATATGGGACTGATGGACTTGATCTGGGATGTTTTCTCAATACTCAATTGCTCTTGTCTAGAAAGCTTTCTTATACATGAGCATCTCCAGAGATTTGTTTCTCTCTTGCATTCTGCATCATTGCATTTGACTGTGTGCATCTGAAGTGGGACTTACTGAATAGTATCAGACTCATGAGGTTGAGTTGGACTGGGCTTGGATGTTTTCTTGATATATAATTACTTCTTGATATAAAACTGTTCTTTACCCATATTTGAGTGTCACTTGGAATTTTTTCTCCAGTCATCCCAGCCTAATACAGACTGTTCCTTCCTTGTTTCTCATTATGTACTGCATTCCAATTGTGTATGACTATCCATGCATCCTGATTGCATGTTTCAGCAATTTCAGACTGAAGACATCGAATTATTCAATGTCTTCATCCAGAGATTACTGGTTGATGCATCAATTTGAGTAGTAGTAAGGTAGGATGTTCTGGTCTATGGATATATCTTTTAACAGAGAGCATTGTACTTCAGGACACATCTTCCGAGGTCTCTTTTGACTCGGAATGTGACACCATTGCTCTTCAATGTCATTATTGGCAAAGGAAATCATACGGCTGGATGATTCCAAATGACCAATACCACTCCATTTCACCTCACTCCCTTCTAAGCTATTCATTCACATTTGTGCTTTCCATTTCATTTTTCTCCACTTCCAACTTTCTCAGAGTGACTTGGTCCATTCCAACTTCCAATTACTAATGTTTGCAGCAGTCTCCTCTCACGTTGATTCACGCCCCACGCACACGCACGTCCTGAGGCTTCCCTCCGCTCAGGTCCTTTGGAGTCGCTCTACTTTGTGAAGGCAGCTCCTTCCCAGGGATCCTTTGAGACCCTTCCAACCTGAGACCCTTCCAACACTAGCTCTGACAACCTTCTGCTGTGCGTGAGGTATGCTGTCTCTGACACTGGTCCCGTTACTCATACAGCTTTCTGTAGCCAATTCCTCAAAAGCGCAGTCTATTCCTTCTTCATAGTCTGTTTAGTCTGCCAGCTCTGCTGAAACCCGTTCACCTGGAGTGACTCTGCTAGGATTTGACAGACCGTGACATAGCGTTGAGCAGCCCAGAAGCACACTAGTCACCAAAGGACACCAAATTCAGACAGGAGGTAGGTGGTCAGGATAGATTTCCTTAATCGGGTCATAGCCTTGATAGAGTTGAGGGAGCTTTGACTTCAGTTATGACCTTGTCTTAATGCAAGCTGACAGTGCATGGAGACTAGACAACTTCTACTGCTGGATTGGGATCATGCTCCTAATTCAACTGACTTCTTATTATATCGCCAGCTGACCCCAGCAGCCATCAGGGAACTGACTTTGGACTCATTCTGCTGATCTCACATTCACTGAGCTCATCACCCACCATTCCGTGGACTTACTGATCTATCTTCCTGTCTCCTCTCCATTAGGTCCTGCTCATCACCCACTATCTTCCTGTCTCCTCTCCATTAGGCCCTGAAGCTTCAGGAATCAGGGGAGGCCTTCAGCTTACACTTGACCCACTGACTCGATTCAATCTGGATGAACTCACTTCTTCAACTGTATGAGCCATTTCTTGTTATAGCTTCTTTCTACATACATACATATACAAGTCTCACCAGCTTTGTTCTGTACAAGATCCAGCTCAACACAGCATAAACACAAAAGGACTAAGTCATCAATACACGAAAGCAACAATAGTAATGGAAAAGGACAAGGACAGTTAGAACCATAGTTCTTTATTTTTAACAGCAAAAACCACTCCTCATCAATAATTGCAATAGATGTAAGTGAACTAGATGCTCCAAGGAAAACAGAGTATTGGAAACATATCACTGGACTATATACAATTTTCCTGAGACATTCCATAGACCCAAGCAAACAAATAGGTTGAATGGGAAAAGATGGATAAAATACTGACATATGTATCATAACCAAAAGACATTTGGAGTGCAAATCTCAGTATGAGATAAAGTAGGCTTAAATGCAAAACCTGTTAGGAGATAAACATACATATTACACAGTGATAAAGGGGTCAAATGATGAAGAAAATGGAATAATAATTGTCTTCAACAACACAGTACATATTAGAAAGCAAATACTGATCACTGGAAGAGAGAAATTGATTCTATTTTTAAAACAGTTGAAGGTACTAATACACCTGTTTCAGCATTAGAACATTTAGAGGGAAGGCCAACACTGGCACAGGACCAAATTCAAGCACACATCACAGCAATGTTTATCCTGTTGTGCATCTTCTTCTGGCTCCCGCTTGAGTTTCTGGAAGATGCTTGTTAATGTAGTGATATGGGTTATATGCTTGATTGCATTCTTGAAATTCCCATGAACACATTAAAGTGTTATCCGTTTTACAGAGGGAGTTTTTATATTATCAGCGTATGTTTCAACTGTTTCCCAGGTTCAAACAAGATAGTGACATATTAATTCCTACATTATCCTACTTGCAATTAGTTACATTGACCCCTTTAGCTTTCACGCTTAATGTAGGAATGAAAATAGGTAATCGATAAAAAGTACATGTTCAGATATTGGATGCTATCATTCATTTTAGGGATTTTTGGGGGTCTGCTTTTAGTGAGAAGACCATGGACGGCCAAAAGAATGCACGAAATATCTTGGAAGAAGTATAGGCAGAATTCTCATTCGAGGCAAGGGATGCCAGATTCCATCTCATGCGCTGTGGATATGTTATCAGGAAACACCGTGTGTGGAGGACATCAGGCATGGTATAAAGCAGACGTACCTAAAAAGAGGAGGACCCGTGACAACAGAGATTGAAACCGTGGCTGCAACAATGGGTCAAAGAAAGAACCATTGAGAGGATGGGGCGAGACTGGACGGTGTTTCCTTCTGTGACTGATAGGGTGGTTATCAGTCAAAGCCAACCCCAAGGTATACTTAAGTATTTTAAGACTTATTGCTCACATGCATGTACTGTGTGCTTAAGAATGTTAAAGAAATATGCGCAAACATTCAGATGGGAATTACACGGAACTGCCATTAAGCCATCTATTTCTCTCGGATGTTCTCTTAGCTCCCTTCAAACAATAAACAGCTTCCACCCCTTCTCTTGTTCTACTTAGGATTAGAATTCATTAGCTCCCCTGCTCCGGGCACAAACCCACTGCAGAGAAAGGCTGCTGCTAGCATGTTTAAATTCTACTCAGGAAATTTTTTTTCTTTCGTGCATTTGTATGGGTATTTCTGGATACTGAATGACTTCATAGGACTCTTTGAGCCACTCTTGGTGATTTCCACCAAATGAATGGTCAAAACTATACGTGTGAAGAATTTGTGACCCATTAACAGGATCAGAGCTTGCTAAGAATGTACCGTAAATGACACCATCTGGGAGCACACGTGCTGTGTCACCAGTGTAGACCCTCTGGTGACTTCCCAACAAAAGCTCCGTCACACTCCTTGCACACATATGGCTTTATACCAGCGAGTCTCCGACCGTGGTAACCAAGGTTTGGCCTTTGCTTACATTTTCGTCCACCTTCCTTTCATACATGATGACTTTTCCCAAGGCTTTTTTCTAATGTCTGATGAGTTGTAACTGGCCAACACAACTTGCACACATCTGGCTTTTCCTCAGGGTCTTTTCTGGTGCTTGATCATCTGCGACATCAACAGAAAAGCACGCCCACACTCCTTGCACACATATGGCTTTTCCTCAGAGCGTGTCCTAAGGGCACACTGAGGTTTGCATTCCGGTAAAAAGCTAACACACACTGCTTGAATACATATGGCTTTTTTCACCCTGTGTGTTTCCTCTGGTGTAAGAGGAGCTCTGGCTTCCAGGGAAAGGCTTGTCCACACTCTTTGCACACATGTGGCTTATCACTAGAGTGCGTTCTCTGGTGTTGCACTAGCTTTCTCTTCCGGATGAAGGATAACCCACAGTCCTGGCACACATGCGGCTTTTCCCCAGTGTGTGTCTTCTCATGTTCCAGGAGTCCTGACTTCAATAAGAAGGCTCGCCCACACTGCTGGCACACATGTGGTTTTTCCCCGGAGTGTCTCCGCTGGTGTACACAGAGTGTTGACTTGTGGCTAAATGCTTGCCCGCACTGCTGGCAGACATGGGGCTTTTCCCCCGAGTGGGCCCTCTGGTGTGACAGGAGCAGTGACAGCCAAACAAAGGCTCGCCCACACTCCTTGCACACATGTAGATTCTCACCAGAGTGTATTCTCTGGTGGGCACGGAG
Organism: Echinops telfairi; assembly: GCF_000313985.2. Taxonomy (NCBI): domain Eukaryota; kingdom Metazoa; phylum Chordata; class Mammalia; order Afrosoricida; family Tenrecidae; genus Echinops; species Echinops telfairi. The sequence continues at coordinate 23,893,142 of NW_022104553.1, read as the reverse complement.
AACTGACATGCAGAAGTAGCCTCGCCCACACTCTTGGCACGTATATGGCTTGCCACCAGAATGTACTCTTTGGTGTTTGCTTAGATCTGCATTATCCCTAAAGGCTCGGCCACACTCCTTGCACACATGTGGTTTCTCCTTAATGTGTGTTTTCTCGTGTTTAAGAAGACCTGACTTCTGAAGAAAGGCCCGCCCACACTCTTTGCACACATGTGGCTTTTCCCCAGTGTGTCTTTTCTGGTGCATGCTAAGCTCTGACTTCCAAATAAAGGCTCGCCCACACTCCTTGCACACATGTGGCTTTTCCCCAGTGTGTGTTTTGTGGTGTCTAATGAGAATTGACCTCCATTTAAAGGCTCGCCCACACTCCTTGCACACATGTGGTTTTTCTTCAGTGTGGATTTTCAGGTGATTAATGAGATCTGACTTCCATTTAAAGGCTCGCCCACACTCCTTGCACACATGTGGCTTTTCCCCAGTGTGCGTTTTGTGGTGTCTAATGAGAACTGACCTCCATTTAAAGGCTCGCCCACACTCCTTGCACACATGTGGTCTTTCTCCAGTGTGGATTTTCAGGTGACTAATGAGGTCTGACTTCCATTTAAAAGCTCGCTCACACTCTTGGCACTTATGTGGCTTTTCCCCAGAGTGTATCCTCTGGTGACTAAGAAAAGCTGACTTCTGGCTACCAACTCCCCCACACTCATTGCACACACATGGCTTTTCCCTGTAGTTTGTCCTCAGGTGTCTGACGAACAGTGACTTACAGCTAACACCTTGTGCACACTCACTGCACGCGTGGGGCTTCTCCTGCAGGAGGGATCCTCGGTGTGTGCTCACATTTGACTTATGGGCACAATCGGGTCTGTTGTCTCCATGGTTGACTGCGCCAAACCTTGAAGTCTCCGATTCCATCAAGACTCTATCTGTTTGCATCGACGTAATTCTTGGGGATGAGTTGAGCTCCTTACCTCCCCCTATGTGGCCTTCTCTAGGAGCTGCTGACTGTCTGTGGGCTGGGCTGCAGGAAGTCTCTCTGCCCACTGTCCTCACACACAAGTCCTTAGGGGTGATGTCTCTCCCCTGACGCTCAATGTTTTCCCTCCAGCAGCTCTGACCAGAATCCTGCTGCTCTGGTCGCTTCTCCAGCCCTGGGATGGAACCCTCGAGATGGAAGTGATGTTTAGTAACCAAGCCATGGCACACCTGAAGCAGATGTTGGCTGAGGGCTTGCTGACACGGGAAACGTAAAAGGCAGGACGAATAGGGAGAGTTTTCTTGCTTTGTTTCTGCTGCGGAGAGAAAGTTTTCATTAGAACATCCATGAGTCGGCATGCCTGGACTCCCTCATGACACACAGCCTCTGGCTGCGAGCGTCCCTGGGTAGGACAAATAGATATTGGGAAAATAACTAGCTGTAAGGTTCCTGGTTCTGAAAGCAGGCCTAGCCCTCTGATGTCAACAGGACACCGCTTAGGACACTCCATGGAGCGGGCCTCTGCTGTGTACGTGTGGTCATTCACCATGGTCAGAATTCACCTGACAGCAAGTAACAATGATCCTAGGCCACCCTGGAAGTTAACCTACAGACAGACAACTTGTTTCTCAACACGGCTTTCATTCTCCAATCTCATCAAGTATACTCTCTATTGACGTCCCCAAGAGCTTGGTGACACGCAATGACTGGCACTTGAAACCCACCAGTGGCACCAAGGGAGAAAGGTGTGGCGGGCAGCATCAGGAAAGGTTCGATGAAACCTTCATTGGCTTCCTCTACTGTGTGGAGTATAACTCCGAATCTCAATCATTCTGACTGCACTGTGTGCGGCACGCGCAAGGCATTTTCTAGGTTTTCTCTCTGGAAGGCCCACGGACATTAACATCGGCTTTAAAAACAGGCAGGGAAAGCTTCAGGAGAAAATCGCCTGCAGTGCCTCACCAGAGAACTCTTCTTCACCAAGACAATGCTCCTGCTGATTCCTCGCAGTGAATAAGACTTATTTTAACCGAACATCCACTGTGCAGGACTGAGCAGTTTCCTTAGCGTCTACATCTGGTTGCTCTTGAGTTGTAAGCGGCTCAACCCTAGTTAACAATTACAACATCGAAGGAAAACCATTAGGCATCGTCTCCACAGTTCTCACTAACCTCTTTCCATACATTTGCTGTGCGAGTCATAAATAATCAAAACAAATCCCTTCAGTTCATGTTGTGAAAAAAAAAAAAAAGACATTTGACACACTTACCTGTCCAAGATTCTCAGTTTAGGGATGAACTAACTGGTTGCGAATAGGGCTTCCATAAGGGAGGACTTAGGTTAAGAAATGAAGTTTATTTATTTTATCTGTTACTTTGCAATAAACTCTTGGAAGTCCTCTGACATAAGAGGGTTATTGCTTACACTTCATCTCTTTGTGTTTGGAGGGAAGCCAAGTGGAAACAGGTTTGTTAGGGTTATTTTCCCTTCTTGTTCTCAATCTCTATGAACTGTCTGGTACCTGAGAGACGACAATGCTCACAAACCAATGAGTAAGCATCAGTCCATTTGAATTCAAGGCCAACACCTGGGTTACAGAAAGGACCTGCTCTATCAGGTTCCTTTTCTGTTGGTTTCGTTCCTATCGCTTGACCCACAGGGCTTTATGGGCTCTAGTCCTGAATGAAGCACAGTGCCCCAAGTTTTCCAGTGCTGCCCCTCGGAGGCTATGAATCACCAACCTGCACTGTGAGCCTCCCCCAGGAACACGTGACAGCGAGAAACCCAAACTCACTCGTTGCCATCAAATCGATGTGCCCTGGGGACAGAGAACTAGGCAGCCATGCTGCCCAGCCCAGTTCTGATAAAGGAGGTGTGATTAGAGGCGAATTCTGAAACCCTGAGCTTCAGGGGAAAGGAACAAGCAACACACAGACCAGGGACCTTGTATCTCCTGCAGCCCCACCAGGTGGGTTAAGGACCTTACTCCTGGAACACCAGAGTATCAAAAGACATGGCCAACATCAGCCAAACCCGCACTCAACGGCTGCAGAGCACAGAACTGTGCCCAAGCTCACACTCTCTATCACAACCACCAGCACAGAGGTAACGAGTCCCTAGAATCAATGTGACACACAACCATCCGTTATACACAAATAGGCCACCACCACCACACCTCTGAAACGAAGGACCGTGCCAGTTCACAGGAAGCCACAAGACAGAGTAAAAGTTAAACAAGTGATTGATCTAATCACAGACGCAGAAATCCTTTCTGAGGAAGCTTTCTAACGGGACTACCTCATTAGGAATTCAGAAGACTGATGTCTGGCCTCCTTCAACAGTTTCATAAAAAAGGCTGATAAAAATTTTCGTTTATGGGACGAAAATTAAAGAAGAAAATGAGATATAGGGAAAAAAAACTTCAGAAGATCTTAATGAGAGAAAAATGAAAGCGAGAAACCTCCTTAAAACAGCAAATAAAAAAAGAAGATGAAGACGATTTCAGAAGTACATGATACAATGAAAGGACAGGGAAAGAGAACCGAGTCAATGGAAGGCTAGCGTAGCTGCGAGATGACCAAGCTTGATGACTTAGCGAGAAAAGCAGCGGGGGGTGGGGGGTGGACACAAGCAAGCTGAAGAGCGCTCAAGATTACACGGGAGGCCATGGAGAGGAACCCCTTACACGTCAGGAGAAATCCAGACCAGGACGAGGTTTTTGCCATTAACTACAGCGCCAAGAACGCTGTCGCTGCATTCTTGGAGACAGTAACGTATGCAACCAAGAAGTCGACGAGCACTCTGCACAGGATAGACTGCTGCAGGGTGACAAACTATTTCTGTGACTCTTCTAGCCCTAATCTTGTACCTGCCATCAAAGGACCCCTTCCTGAAGGGTCTGAATCACAGCGGGTGGGGTGAATTACTGAGCGACTTCACTGGGGAGGGCTGGTTAGGAGGAGTCACCGTGATGGCCATCCTGCTGCACATTAGACGAGCTCGCAGAAGCTGCATGGGGGAACTCACTACCAGCAAGAGCCAGGAGCAGAGCTTCTCCTGGGACATGCACCTCCTTGACCCAGAAGACAGCTGTGACCGCAGAGGGGAGGAAGAGCAGCATCGACAGCAACACAAACGGGAGTCTCAACAGGACAGGCAATGGTGGACTTCTCAGTCCACAGAGAGCAAATACAGCCCAGGGATTTGTGGCAAGAGGCTGGGCCCTTCAATGGGGATGGGGAGCAGGATTTGGCGAGCCAGAGAGCTACAAAGGAGCTCCTTTAGTTTAACACTTACAGCAAATGGCATGCGCTTTAGACATTTCTTAACAGTCCTGGAAAAATTTCGCAACATATCCTAATTGAACAGCTATAGCTTGAGTATAAGTAACCTGTATTGTGATGTTGTGCCAGGAAGAGATCAATTAACCCACACGCAAATTTAACTAAAGTTAGTAAGCCTTTATTTGCCAGCAGTCAAGGGCCGGCTAGAGCCTAATTCTCTCAAGACCCTGAGTGTTAAAATGGGATGTGTTTATACTATGGAATAAACATCGCATAGGGAGCAGGCGGTGTCACACTGTATGGAGAAAAGGGGAACTTGTATACAAAGGCACCGGGGACAGGTGGCGACACACTGGATGGAGAAGAGAGGAACTTGGAACAGGGTGCTTAGATCCATCATAAGCAATTTCAAAACTAAACGGCAATGGGTCAGCAGTTACAGAAAACAGCAGTTACAAGAGGAATTAAAGTAGCTGCAAAATAGCCATACTTGGATCAGTACAAGATGGCTACCCTTAAGCTAATTAGTACAGTATGCTTCCACTGTTAAAATCGCTACATCTAAATTGACCACTACATCATGGTTACATTGGGGTTAATTGTGGTGGCTTAGTACAGTGACGTGCTGTTTTTAGAAACCCTTTTGACCCTAAACTTAAAACTCATAAAA
>NW_022104553.1:23882492-23885648 GCF_000313985.2 Echinops telfairi | reverse complement strand
TAAGCACAATAGAGGTCATTCCAACTCACCAGGATTTGGGGCTTCTCCTTCTCTGGGAGCCAGTCAGGAGACTTAGAAGACAAACCTACAGGAAAAACAACCACAAAAACCAGAAGCTATGAGATTGGACACCGCCTACAATGCTCACACAGGAGCATCTCTAGCTTGGCCTATAGGCACCAGTCAATTGACTCAGCGGTGGCCACCAGTACATTCAACCTGAATCTAATTCCTCTAATTCCTTCTGCAGAACCTCCAAGACTCTCACCTTTGCCCCTGTGTCTCTGAGTCTGTTTCCTCATGGTTTCCACACTTTCTCTGTTCTTTGAAGATAAAATCTTCTCCAAGGTCTGCTCTTCCGGGACAGAATGGACCACACACTGTACTGGCCTTGATGAAGGCAAAAATGGCTGGACAGGACCACTTGGAATCAATTTCTTTTCCAGATGGATTTCCATTGCATGGGGTGACTTCTTAACACCTTACTGATAAAAGCCCCTTGTTTTCCAAGGATCCAAGACCTAGGGGGGAAAAGAAAGTGGCAGCTGTTGGATTCTTTGTGTGTGCTCCACACTCAGGTCTCTTCGGCAGCAAGCCCGTCTTCTCCCACCCACCTCAGCCATCATTCACAGAGGCTGAGGTTAAGAAGTGGCTCTGGAGTTTCCACCTCGATTTATCTCTAATCTACAAGCCTTCAAATCTGTTCCCTGACATGCTTTCTTTTTACCTGCCAAACTTTACTGTGCCTATACGCCCCTACAGCTCAGGTTCCAGGTCCCAGATCAGCTTCCGCTACCTGAGCCAAAGAGAACAGAGTACAGCTCAATGCCTTTGGAGAAAGAGACTCTGAAACGCTCAACAGACCAATCAGGTCATGAAGAAAGAAGCCTCTCTCTTTCTAAGCCCAAAGTTCCACTTGTGCTCAACTCCCCAAGTCCTAGTACTTGGAGACTTTTGGAGGTTTGAAGAGAGCCAATCCTAGTCACCGGGACATCTACAAAGATAACTTACTCGTGTGTACTTGCGTGTGTCACCTGATCCTGTCACAGTCCTGACTCATGTGGTATAGGAGGGTAGTTCTAGAAGGCAAGTCCACCTTCAGAATGATCGCAGATGTACGACAATGAACATCATTTCAGTCCACCTCGTTGCTGGTATTAACTTCCCTGGAGTCAATTCTAATTTAGGATGTGGGGACAGAAGTGCTCCAAAAGTTTTCAAGTCTGAGATCTCTCAGTACCTGAAGCCCAGGCTTACCTTCCTAGACACCTGTGTGGGTCCGAACTACTCACCTTTCAAATAGTTGAGTCTAACCCTGGGTGGTCCATGTGAAGACACCCAGTCACTGGACTCCAGTCATTTCTCACTCACAGCAGCCCCATAGGACTGAACACAACTGGTCTTTGGAGCTCCTGTCACTAGAAACCATTATCAGAGCACAAGGCATCATCCCTCGACTACACAACAGAGGATTGGCATGAAATGTGCACCTTATGGTTCGCAGTCCAATGTTTGTAGAACGTGCTATGGGATATCTAGGAAAAATATTGTTCCAGTGGGTGAAGAAGACATCTTCTGAGAATTTGTCTACCACTAAAATTTCTAGGAATATTAAAATCATCTTAATCTGTACATCCTGTATTAAGCCAACTTGATGAATAATTCTTGGGTGTAACCTGAATCAATGATATGCCCGAAACAGTCCCTACAAAGTGTACATGGGAATTCAGATCCATGGGCATCTCTTACATTCCATGCGAGTTGTGTACCCAATGCTAGAATAAAGAGTACTATTATCATTACAAGTCTCATTCGTATAAGTAAAAAGATTCATCTATCTACTTAGCTTTACTACCTTGCTTGTCTCCCATTTATTTCCAGACATATCATAAGATTGCCGAGAACCATGGGAGACCTATTCCTTTTGGTATCAGCAACCAGAATCACACAACATCACTAAGCAGGCACAAAACCACCAGAAGGCCCTATTTGTGCCAATCTTCAAACATAATCAGAAGTAACAAATGGATCTCTATGCAATCATTTCTTCACTGGAAGTTACTTTGCAAGAACAAAGAACATTACCCCTTTCCTGATATCACATATGAGCACGAATTAATTCTCTGTACACTACCTGGATATGCATTTTGATGTAGCATAGCAGAATACACAGGGAAAAGCAACAACGGCAAACTCATTCCTTGGGAAGGACCTTGTTTACATGGGAAGGAACATGGGAGACTAACACTCATTTGGTTATACAGGGGGGTCCTGTCAATCTTCCCACTTAGAGTGAAAGTCTCCAGTCTAATAATTTGAAGTATTCATAAAGAAAAAGAAAGAAATGGACCACCAGGGGTACCTAAGGGTGAGCTATTTAAAAGAAAGGCCTGGCCTAGGATGCTCTTTCTTAACGGGACTTTTTCCTTGGTGGGAAGAGCAACGTGGAACTTCAGTTCAAACATGGAAGAGAAGAGATCCTGCGATCGCTAACGGGTTGGCAGCCATTATGCAGTCACCTGCCTTGTCGAGGTGCTGCTAGGGAACAAAATGTGTCTTGGCAGAAGAGGAGGAGGAACTGGTACCATGACTAACACCATTGAGTTCACAGAGGGAAACCAAGACATTGACATGATTTTCCAAACAGCGATTTGCTTCCATTCACCATCATCCTCAAAACAGAAAAGTTCAATGCCACCAAGCAGATTCTAACTCACAATGGCCTTAGACAAGAGTTTGGAACTTACACATCTTTTGTTTGTTTGTTTGCTTGCTTTGGGGATGGGGTTACTTTTTTTTAAAGCACTTTTATTGGCACCTAATACATACATCATAAAATTTAATAGCTCAAATGTTCAATCATACCAAGAAGAATTGTACAATCATTACCACAATCAATTTTAGAACCTCTCCTACTCCCCAGGGTTAAATGGCCTTTAAAATTAGTTGTGTAATCATAATCAATTCTAGTGCCCCACCCCCACCCCTGCCTTGTTTACTCCTAACTCTACCCCCATGTCCCCTATAAACCTTGTGTCAGTTATTCTCTCTATGCACCCACTGCTTCTGGGTTTCACCCACTGAGAAGCCCTACAGAAACAATAAAAATCAAAATTGAAATAAAGTGATTAGGATAAAACAATAATAATATAAAGA
>NW_022104553.1:23877805-23882011 GCF_000313985.2 Echinops telfairi | reverse complement strand
GGTTCCTCACTGGCTGGTTGTAAGGCTGTTGCAGACTCTTGCTCGTGGCTAGAGGGGATATGCCAGAGGCTTAATCTGACTAGATACTAGATACCCAAAGGTAGGCTTTGGGTTCCCAATGGAAACATATAAGTCTTTAGATAAGTAGATTCCTATGTCTTTCCCTCAGAGAATATTTGAAATAGGGTGACTCAAAGAACCAACTGGCCATAAAGAGAATCATGCACATTGAAAGCAGGCACGGTGCACACTGTGTCAAGATCACTTCTTCAGCAGGCCTCCATCCAAAGCCAGGTAATCCCACTGATGTGAGCTAACCCTACAATAAACCTCATCATATTCCAGAATCACAGGTGAAAGAGTCTACAGCAATTGAGACTCACAGCAACCCTCTCGGGCAGTGTGACACTGTCCCATACAGGTTCCAAGGCCAACATTTTGGTTAGCAGCCAAGCACTTTACACACTGACCCTCCATAAAATCCACATCTGATAAAATGCCAACAGTTCCTCAGGGATCTCAACTCAGCATCATGCTCACTTCCAACCCAACTCACCCCACCCCACAAACCCAAGCCCAGACGATCCAGAGATTTCGTGATTCCCATGTTGCTCCTGTTCTACTACCACCTGACGTGGCCCCTGAACCTCCCCACTGCCTGAGTCTATTCAGACTCACAGCAATGCTGTTGGAAACACTACAACAGGCCTACAGGGTTTCCAAAGCCATGCATTATGGAAGCACACCCCATCTCTGTCCTTTGGAGGGGCAGGGAGTTTGAAACCACTGACTTACTGAAACTAGTTGAGAACTTACCCAAGGAGCTGCAAGGTCTCCTTGCATTTATCTAATAAACAAACCAAAGATACCTTGATATGCTAAGAAGAACTGAACTCCCTTTGGGACTCAGAAATGCAACAAAGCAGTCCCTACCAAAAACTCTGGGGTTTTATATCCTCAGCCACACCCCCACCAACAGGGTTACATTAGGCTCTGATCCTGGATAAACACAGCCATGTTGCATATAGTATATTAAGGAAATATGACTGTAAAGATGAATTTTGTTCAGGATATAGTAACCCAGCACAATTATCCCCAATGTAACCATAATGTATTAGCTAAGTGAAGCCATTTTGTCAATGTAACCATACTGTGTTAATTAGCCTGAGTGTGGCCACTTTGCAACACTGTAATTCCTTTTGTAATTTCTGTACCTGCTGATCCGATGCATTTATTCTTGAAATTGCTGATGTTGTTTGTAAGCCCCGATGTATTTGTATGAGTTCCCATTTCTTCCCAAGGCCCTTGTGCCTTGCTTATTCCACAGTATAAAAACTCCCTTCTTTAAGCACTCTGTGTCAAGGGAGAAATAGGCTCTGGCTGCCCATTGGCTACCAGTTAATAAAGGCTTACTAACACTGATTAAAGTTACTTGTGGGTTCATTGATCTCTTCTGGGCACAAGGAAGCACACAATATATGGAGAAATCATAGTGTCTCAAGGGAGATCAAGGGGACTTATGGAGCAGGACAATGTGATATTATAAAGTAACTGTGGAGAACTATAACATCCAATCCTCGGTTGTTGTTGGTTGTCTTTTTTCAAGCCTAGGTTGTTTTCCAGATCACAAACGCCCCCATTTTAAAAAGCCAAGTATGATTACCATATATACTTGAGTATAAGTATCAGCCGAGGCACCTAATTTTACCACAAAAATTGCATTAAAAATGTGCTGGACAGGGAATCAAGGACAGATGATCCCTTCAGGACCAGTGCTGAGAGTGGCGATAGAGGAGGATGGAGGGAAGGTGGGGTGGAAAGGGGGAACCGATTACAAGGATCTACACATAAGCCCCTCCCTGGGTGACGGACAACAGTAAAGGGGGTGAAGGGAAATATCAAACAGTGTAAGATATGACAAAATAATAATTTATAAATTATCAAGGGTTCATGAGGGAGGGAGGGGGAAGGAGGAGAGAAAAAATGAGGAGCTGATATCAAGGGCTCAAGTAGAAAGCAAATGTTTTGAGAATGATGATGGCAACAAATGTACAAATGTGCATGGCACAATGGATGTATGTATGATAAGAGTTGTACGAGCCCCCAATAAAATGCTTTTTTTAAAATGTGCTGGAAAAAACTCGACTTATACTCGAGTATGTACGGTAACAAGATATGTGCACAGGCTATTCATGACCACTGCAACATCTGAAAAAGACTAAGCTTTCTACTCCGGTTAAAAATTAGTCTTGGAAACCCACAGAGCAGTACTAACATATCCTTCAGTGTCACTAGAGGTTGAAATCCATTCCAAGGAGAGAGAATACATCTAAAATGGCCTTTCCAGCACTAACCAGGGATTCGAACTGAGAATAAAGGAACTGTGCTGCTGCCCACTACACCAGACACTCTAGTTGCAGACTTTGTTTCGATTTTCAAACGCCATCTTGGCTCTATCCTGAACATGACCCACTGAAACACACACACGGACATGGAAAGTGCTGAAAAACTCTTCAGGGGTGAATAGGTTGTCGATATAAAAGGTCCAGGATGCCCATCACTGTTTCAGCCAGAGACACAGACCTGTTGGAGCCCCAAAATTCTCAGTTTATTTCTCCAAGTGCTTTACACAGGAACAACAGGATCTACAACCTCCCAAACGGCGTCAACCATTCAATGAAAAGCCAGCAAGTTCTACCACGCTCTAGGTAATGCTCAACACTGTTCTGTTAGTAGACAGTCTTCATTAGGAGACAAAGGCAAGGCTCACAGAGCCCGGGCCATCCTGAAGTCTTTTACTCCCTCACGCCTCAGGATTCATTGCGTTTTCGAAACGCCCTCCATCCCTAGATGGATTTATTTGCTCAAATTTACTGGGTTTCAAAGGAACTTTACCGCAAGGGCGGGGCTGTAACATTTCAGTTCCTAGGAAGCTAGGGTCCAGTCACGCTACTGCATCTCCACCATTTGATGAACAGCTGGCTCCCTCCATCAAAACCACACGACTGCACAGAAATGCCCTCACCAGACACCTGGCCCAAGAAACACCGAAGACTGGCCGAGATAACAGCCCTTCAAAAGCCTTTGACGAGTTAGCTTCGACCATCTCTGCTGACGGTGGAGCGTCTCCGTTGCAGAGCATGACAGAGGCACGGATGGCGATGGCTCGGTCACCTGCAGGCGTTGCTCGCTTATTAAATACCTGAATGTCACTTTGAGTCGCTCGTCTCTTGGCCCAACCTCCCCGGCCTAAAGCTCGCTCGCTCACCGGCCTCGCTTCGACCACTCGCCCCCCGAGCGTCCGCTCTCGCCGGGCACGGCCGCCCCCAGCCTCACCGCCCCCTTCCAAACTCTGCCACCGTCCGCGCCACGTGGGCCACCGTTCAAAAGCAGGAGTGGCCGGTGCGAGTCACTTAAGGAGTCAAGGCTGTGTTCAATCACTATGTCCCCGCGCCCACCCTGAGTCGCGCCCTTTCTCGTGAATGCGACCCCACGACCCCCACACCTTTCCGGGATCTTCGCCTCTGGATCTTCCTGCGCTCGGAACCCACCAGGCCGGGCGAACGTCCGCACGGACAACATGGATTTCCGGAGCGCGAGGTTACTTGACGGGACCCCCACCAGCACCGCCGAGTACCCTGTCGGTTCAGAGCGTTCCCCTCCGAAGGGCCGCCCGGAAGCAACGGAGGGAAGCATTTCCGAGGGCAGCTTCCGGTTCCGGTCCGGCAACAAGAAGGCACCGTCGCAGGCGCTTCCGGTCGCGTTGCTGGCACACAGGGCTACCGGAAGTGGCATTTCAGGTCTTCTTCAGCTAGGGTGAGCTTGGGTTTACACTGAGAAGGAAAATTCGAAATTCATGTCTTCGCCGCTCTTGCTCAGGGATCCCGCAGGCGCCAACCCTCCCCTCCATTAAGGTGCCCGCCCATATTAACAGCCCTCCGTTCTAAATTCCCGCCGGCGCTAAAGTTCCTACCTGTACCAGATGCATTTCCACAACTGTACTCAGATAACCCTGCTTTCTGATTCTGTGACCACGCATGCTCCTGGGTCTAGAGCTTTAAAAGGAGTGCTCACTCCCTTCTCGCGTCCCAGAACTTTAGAACAGGAGTTCTTCTGGGCCTTAGGCTAATGAATCTCTCCCAGAGTGCCAGAAAGTTGCTATAACAACACACTTGCTTGGTATTCAATGCGGGAAGCGAAAAAGAG
>NW_022104553.1:23874208-23877326 GCF_000313985.2 Echinops telfairi | reverse complement strand
ATTGCAATAAGCACATTTGTACATATGTTGCCATCATCATATTTCAAAACATTTTCTTTCTACTTGAGCCCTTGCTATCAGCTCATTTCCCCCCTCCCCATCTTCCTTCCCTTATGAACCGTTGACAATTTATCCTTTTTTCCCCATGTCTTACACTGACCTATGGTCTCCTTTCACTCACTTTTCTATAGTCTGTCCCCCTAGGAGGGGGTTATATGTAGATCATTGTGATCAGTTCCCCATTTCTCCCCTCCTGGTATCACTACTCTCTTAATTGGTCCTGAGAGGGTATTCTGTCCTGGGTTTCCAGGGTTGTGAGCTCTTATCTGCACCAGTGTACATGCTCTGGTCTAGTTATATTTGTAAGGTAGAATTGGGATCATGATAGTGGGGAGGAAGCATTAAAGAACTAGAACAAAGTTGCATGTTTCATCGGTGTTATACTCCATCCTGACTGGCTCATCTCTTCCTTGTGATCCTTCTGTAAAGGGATGTCCAAATGTCTACAGATGGGCTTTGGGTCTCCATTCCACACTCATCCTCATTCACATTGATATGCTTTTTTTTGTTCTGGGTCTTTGATGCCTGTTACCTGATCCCATCAACACTTTATGATCACACAGGTTGGTGTACTTCTTCCATGTGGACTTTGTAGCTTCTCTGCTAGATGGCTGCTTGCTTATCTTCAAGCCTTTAAGGCCCCAGATGCTATATTTTTTGATAGCCGTGCACCATCAGCTTTCTTCACTACATTTCCTTATGCACCCATTTTGACTTTGACGATCCTGTAGGGAAGGTGAGTATCACAGAATGTTGGGTTATTAGAACAAAGTGTTCTTGCATTGAAGGGTACTTGAATAGAGGCCCAATGTCCATCTGCTACCTTAATACTAAACCTATAAATATATGCACATAGATCTATTTCCCATCATCATATTTAAATATATTTGCATATGCACATGCCTGTATTTAGACCTCTATAAATGTCCTTTCCCTCCTAGTTCTTTCCTCTATTTCCTTTTACTTTCCTCTTGTCCCACTATCTTTCTCAGCCTTCATTTGGGTTTCAGTAATTCCTCTCGGCTACATTGCTCTTGATCAAGCCCCACCAGGCATGCTATACCCTCCTCGCAGTCGATTTTTAGATAACCTATTGTTCCCTGGTCCCTGGGTTGGTTAACGCTCCCCTTTTTTCCCCCTGCCTTCTCCTCTCCTCTGTCCCCCCAGAATCATCAGCATCATCGATCCTGTTATTTTATTCTCCCGATTATTTATCCTGCCTATCTTATCTAGCTAGACATGCAGAGACAATAATAAGCACAAAAACAAGGTAGAGCAAGACAACAAAAGAAAACAAAACAATAATGACAAGCAACGAAAAGCCTATAAATAGTTCCAGGTCTGTTTGTTGATCTTTAGGAGTGTTTTCTGGTGGAGTCTGATGGGGTGCTACGCTCTGTCCCCAAAGTCTATTTTTGGTACTCCCTGGGACTTCATTGCTTTGTTCTCCTTGCTGCTCTGTTCTTGCCTTTAGTGTTTCGCCCCAGGGTGATGGGGTCAAATTGGGCACAACTCCTGCACCGTGCCTGCAGTGTTGTCCTTCATAGTGATATGGGTTCCTGAGGGATGTTGTGTCTTATGGTGTGGTTGGCCCTATGGTCCTCTGTGCATTGGCTGCTCTGAGCTAGAATATCATCCTTGGGGCTTGGTGGGCCAGGATGTGTTCCACTCTCTCTCCTTCCCTCTTCATTTGCTCCTGTGTGTCCTCATCAGATGTGCCCCTCTCCCTGATTTGAAGCTTCAGTGCTGTCCTCTGAAATGCATTCTTTGAGGGTAGGAGAAGTGGGTTTCCACATAGTTGGGATTGGGGCTGGACCCACAGACCTCTCTATTGGTTCCCTGCTTCATGCTGGTATGTTGCATTCACATCTTGGCTCGCCAAGTTGAAGTCTGGTCCCTCTCTCCCTTTCCTATGCAGATAAAAACAATACCCTCCCCTTGGGTGGGTTAGTGCCCTCTTCCATGCTACCCCTGTCTTTCTTCTCCCTTTCTTTTCTTCTTAATTTTGAATAAGTCTGTGAATTTGCTACTGGCTTTTGTTATTTTGAAAGCTCGTCCCTTAGATCTTGTATTTCCCTTTGGTGCATGACCATGGCCTCTATCATTTCATCCTTTTTTGTATTGCTTCCCTCATATCCTGTATGACTCCAAGTCTCTTTCTGTGGCAGCTCAATGTCTGCTTCTTCTATGCATGGCATTAGTTTCAGGACTTCTTCGTGCATTGCCTTCTGTTTCTCCTCTTTTTCTTTGGGGGTGTTGGGGCTGTTTGCTGTTTGCATAGTGTTTTAGAGGAGCCCTGTGCCATTTTGCAGAGTCAAAGACCACTGGGTTCTCTCTTTGGGAGACTTGTAGAAATGCTTCTTTGAACTGCCTGCCACTAATTGCACTGTGGGGTCAGGCTACCGCTTTGTCCTCCCGTGGGTTCACTCTTTCCCTAGTCAACCACTATTCTGTTATTTGGGGGGCAGGTTGGATGGTCCTCTCAGGGGACACTGGTTGCGTGGTGTGGATCTGAGAAGATGGCACTGCACTGAATGATCTCTCAGGAAGCTATGGTGGTGTGGCCCACAGCAACTTGGAGCACCTCAGAGGGTGTATGGGGGTGCCTGCTGGGATGGGAGTGCCACAGAGGTGGGTGGGTGTGCCCATTTTGCTGTAGAGCACTTCCGATGGCAGGTGGAATTTCCCTAGAAGGCAAAATTGCAGTGTAGGTCAGGGGGAGGTTCCCACAGCAGCATTGAGTGCTAGAGAGGGCTGGTGGAACTGGTTGGATGTGTGAAGCACTACAGCAGGCTGCAGGAAGTTCCCTTGACCACGTGGGTCCACAAAGGATGGGCATGGGCTCCCCTAGCCTCGTGGAGCCCCGTGGAAAGCGGGCAGAAGTTCCCCCAGTTGAGCACCATAAAGGAGTGCAGGATTTCCCCAGCCAAGTGTAACGCCATAGAGTGCGGGAGGGCTGGAGCTCTCCCAGGTGGGTGGGAGGCAGGCATAGTTGCCCTAGGTGAAGGGGAGTGGCCTGAAGGCTGGGAGTAGTGAGTGAAAGGAAAGAGAAGAAGAA
>NW_022104553.1:23869966-23874099 GCF_000313985.2 Echinops telfairi | reverse complement strand
CCAAAGGCAGTGGCAATCTGTGATTTTGTTGAAATAAAGCCCTTGGGACAGCCAAAGGAGCCCAGCTCTGGCCGACACTGTGGCAGGGCTAAGGCTAAGCCCTAGCTGGCCTCCGAAATGGTAAGCCAAAAGCCTATAGCTTTTCAAAACCTAATGGATCTGTGTCTACTTATCTTTATGATGCTCCTCCCCTGACCTGGAAGAGTGGAATTTCCCTCTCAGTGGCTCTCCTGCATTAATTTCTTTGGAGTCTCTATGGTGTGTGTTACTCAGTCAGCATCTTGCCGGAAGTCCCCTGTATGATCTAGATGTCATCACATTGCTCCTTAGGTCTTCTGTCAATAGTGTTCGTGTCAAGTCTGCTCTAAACATTTTCTCAAAATTGAGGTGGGATATGTTCAACTCATGTTTTGGATCACCTGGACTTTTCAAAAATATTCTTCTGCTTCAACCTATATTTACATATGATCAATTGATAATGTCTTCCAGAGTATACTATACCCTGGGCTTTTCTGAAGCTGATTTCCATGTACTCCAACTTGATGTGTATAGTTACTCCTTGTTGAAAGAAGATATCACAATGAAGATGGCATTGATCTTCCAAAATCCAATCATGTCATCCCCAGCTTCATTTCTATCACCATGTCATGTTTTCCCATTAACTTGTGGTGTTTCCATAATTTCATGTTAAATTGATGATATAAAAATGTAGGTTACAGCCTGATGGTGACTTTTTGTGGGAGTAGCCTTCTCCTACAGCTCCCTCAGGGAAACTCTTATTCTCTGCCAAGTCCTGCTTGGTGACCTTGACAGCTGTAGGAGGCTGGAGTTGCTTCCACCAAACTTGAATCTAGGCAACTTTGCACCAAAGGGCGTATGATCTTCCTACATCATTACGTGTGAATGTGTGAGTCTGAAGTGGGACTGAGTAGAATCAGACTGATGGACTTGAGTTGGCCTTGGCTGAGTGGTTTTCTTGATGTATAATTGCTGCTTCACATAGAGCTTTTCTTTAAACATGACTGTCACTGGATTTGTTTCTGTAGTCAACTGGCCAAACACAGACTCTACCTACCTCTTTGTTTCAAACCATTGCAATCCAATTACCAATAAGTATCCATACATCTTGATTGCATGCTTCATCAACTTCAGACTGAAGACATAATCAATGACTTCATCAAGAGTTTTCATTCTTGATGCATCAAGCTGAATAGTTGTAAGGTAAGGTGTCCTTAGCTATGGATTTATCTTATCACCGATAGCATTGTACTTCAAGACACATTTTGAGATGTCTTTTTTGACTCTGAATGTGATACCGTTACTCTTGAGTCTATCATTCCTGACGTTGGAAACCATTCACTGACTGATTCCAAAAGACCAGTACCATTCCACTCCAACTCATTAATTTCTAAGACATTGATTCTTTTTTTTAATTTTTATTTTATTTTTTACTTTTTTTTTTCTCTTTTTATTTTTTTATATATATATTTTTAACATTTTATTAGGGGCTCATACAACTGTTATCCCAATCCATACACACATCAATTGTGTAAAGTGCATTTGTACATCGTTTCTCAAAATAAGACATTGATTCTTGTCCTTTCCATTGCATTTTTTACCTAATTCAACTTTCCCAGATTTAGCGTTCGTACATTCCAAGTATCAATTATTAACGCCTGCAGCTGTTAATTCTCAATTTGAGTCAACTCCCCCTCCCATGAAAATACATGTTCAAAAGGCTTTCCTCCATCCCTGTCTTTGGGTCACTCTACTTTGGGGAGAATGCTCTTGAACAGAGATCTTTTGAGACCCTTCTAACATGAGGGCATTTCATCTGTTACTATCTCTGACAAGTTTCTGTTGTTCTCAGTGAGATATGCTGTATCTGGCAATGGCCCATGCTGCTCACTAAGTTTTCTATGGCTAAGCCCTAAAACATGGAGGGTCTATTCATTCTTTATAGTATGTTCTTGGTCTGGAAGCTCTGCTCAATGCTGTTCACTTGGGGTGACCTTGCAGGGATTTAACCTACTACTCACATAGCTTTCCGCAGCTCAGCAGCACACAGACCAGAAAGATACACCACGTTCAGACAAGTGGTAAGCAATCAGACTAGACCTCCTTAATCTGGTCACAGCCATGATATAATTGAGGGAGCTTTTCTTCAGGCTATGGCTTAATATAAACTGAAAGTGTATGGAAGCTAGGTGACTTCTACTGCTGGATTGGGGTCTTGACTCTAGTTCTACCGACCTTTTATTCTATCACCACCCTATCCCAGAAGCCATCAGGGACCTGCCGACTTTGGATTCATCCCGCTGATCTCATTTGTTCAGCTGAGCACCCACCAGCCTGTGGTCTCACCGTTTCATCTACCTGCTTCCTCTCCCTTAGGTCCTTGCAGCTACAGGAATTAGGGGAAGCCTTCATCTTACTCTTGATCCGCTGACTCAAACCGCTCTGATAACCCCACTTATTCAACTGTGTGACTATTTCTTGTTATAACCTCTTTCTGTATACATACATATACAAATCTCACAGTTTTTCCCCAGTAGGTCCAACCTAACACAACATACACAAAAGAGGAATAGCTACCAGAACAAAAATTCAAGCAATAGCAATGGAAAAGGCAAAAAGAGTTTTAGCATGGCTTTTAATCTTTATAGCCCCCTCCCCTAGTTTTAATGGTATATGTAAGTCACTCCTTAATCCTTAGAATGGATGTAAATGAACTAAATTCTCCAATGGAAACAGAGTATTTGCATGGATTTAGAAAATAATCCTATTGTACACAGTTTTCCTGTGGCCTTTCATAGTTAACAAATAACTTAAATGGGGTAGAATGGATCAAATGCTAACATAGATATATCATAACCAAAAGACAGCTGGGGTACAAATATCACTATCAGACAGGTGGCCTTTAATACAAAACATATTAGGAGATAAATGTACAAATAACACAGTGACATCAAGAAAATTGAATAATCATAAGTATATATGCCTTCATCAGCACAGCACATACTTACAAAGCAAATACTGATCAATTGAAGGGAGAATTTGATTACACTATAACAAGTGTTAAAGTTATCAATACACCTCTTTCAACATTAAAATATCTAGAGAGAAGGCCAAAAAGGACACTGGACCACAATCCAGCTCACATCACCAGCGATGTTTCTCCAGTTCTCACACTTCTCTGAGTCTAGTTTTCTGGTCTGGAGTTGCTTGTGAATGTATTGAAGTTGGTTATCGGCACAATGGCACTCATCAAAATTTCCATCAACCACCTTGAAGTATAATCTGTTTTGCTGAAGTACATTTTACATTTATGATTGCATGCTTCAACTGTTTCCCAAGGGTTCATGCAAGAGTGTGAAATAGTAATTCCTAGGTGAATCCTACTTGGAATTCCATTTACACCTTCAGTTTTCATGTTTAATGTAGGAATAATAAGAGGAATATAGATGAAAAGTAGATGTTTAGGGAACAAATTATATAATTTATTTTATGCTTTTGTGGCCATTTGTGGCCTGCTATTTTATTGAAAGTTCTATGGACTACAACAGAATACACAATATGCCCTGGAAGAAATACAGCCTGAATCCTTATTGGAGACAAGAGACATCAGATTTCATTTCATGCACTTTGGACATGTTATTAGGAAACATCAGTCAGATGAGGACATCATGCATAGTATAAAGTTGAGGCACCTAAAAAGAGTTGGACCCATAGTGTGACACAGTTAGGTTTATATTGCCAACCTGACCAGTAGGAGCATGTGGGATTAATCAGGTCACAGTTTGGACAGCAAAGAGATAAATGGCTCTGCAAAGCCCGCCCCTCTCTCTTGCTCTCTGGTGATCAGAGCATGCTGGAGCATGCTGCTGCTTTAGCTAGTTCTCTGCCTCAATCTGTGAGCTAAACTATCTGTGGGCCAAGCCAACCCGTGGATCATGTCACTAGAGCTTGAGGCGCGTTCGAGATCGGCTTCACTGTGCTGCTGGCGTGTACATCGCTTGCGTTTGAGGCTGGTGGATCCTGTCACCTTGCATTGCTTGCTTTCAATAGCACATCCAGGCCTGCTTCACTAAGCTCCCGAGTGACTGACTGTTGGTGACCATCCTGCTGTTTGC
>NW_022104553.1:23868098-23869479 GCF_000313985.2 Echinops telfairi | reverse complement strand
AAAAAAAAAAAAGAATTACTGCTCAAATCCATGTACTGTGTGCTTAAGATTATTAAAGACATATACGCAAATATTCAGATATGAAACACATGGAGCATCCATTAAACCACCTCTTTCTCTTGGGTGTTCTCTTAGCTCCCTTCAAACAAGAAACGGCTTCTACCTTTTCTCTGTTCCACTTAGAGTAGTATTCTTGAGCTCTTTTCTCCAGGCACAAAACCAAAATATAGGGGTTAACTGCTGCTAGGATTTTAAAATTATCTTCAGGAAAGTTTTTCTTTTGTGCATTCATAAAGGTATTTTCTGGGTACAGAATAACTTCATAGGACTTCTTGAGCCAATCTTTGCCATTTCTACCACATGACTGGCTAGATCATACAACCTACTAACAGTTGTACCTCGCTAATATTGTAAATGAGACAAATTTGGATCACAGGCGTTGTTTGTTGCTGGTGTGGCTCCGATTAAGGATGAACTGTGACATCCCAACAAAGGTTCCATCACACTCCTTGCACATATATGGCTTTCACTAGAGTCTCTCCTACGGTGACCACAAAAGTTTGACCTTTGCCTAAATACTCTCCTACACCGCGTTCATACGTGGCTTTTCTCGAGATCGCATCCTCTGGTGTTTGATGACTTTTAAATCAAAGCTCGCCCACATTCTTGGCACACATGTGACTGTTCATCAGAGTGTGTCCTTTGGTGGAGAAGAAAGGATGACTGCAGGGTACAAACATGCCTACAGTCATTGCACACATAAAACTTTTCCCTATAATATGTCCTCTGGTGTCTAATGAGATGTGATTTCTAGCTGAAACTTTGCCCACACTCGTTGCCCACGTGAGGCTTCTCCTGGAAGATGGATCTCAGGTGTTGTGTTGACATTTGATTTATGGGCACAATCTGGTCTGTTCTTGCTATAGTTGACTGCTCCAAACCATGAACATTCCCATTTCTTCGACTCTGTTTCCATAGACAAAACTCTTCGGGATGAGTTGGGCTCCATAGCTACCCCGTGTGAGATCCTCTCTAGGGCTTGCTGACTGCCTCTGGGTTAGGCTAGAGGATTCCCTTGTAGTCTCCTTGCCTATTGTTCTCACACACAAGCCTTTAGGGGCAACGTCTCTCTCTTGACTCTCCTTGTTTCACTCCAGCAGCTCTGAATAGAAACCTGCTGCTCTGGTTGCTTCTAAGGCCCTGGGCTAGTACACATTGGATGGAAGTGATGTTCAGAACACAAGCCTGGGGAAACCTGAAGAGGTTTGCTGAGGACTTGCTGATAAAGGAAAGGTAAAGGGGAGGAGGAATATGAGTTTTCCTCCTTTGTTTCTACTGAAGAGAGAAGGTTTTTCATTAGAAATGCCACGAGGGGGAGGGG
>NW_022104553.1:23864561-23865540 GCF_000313985.2 Echinops telfairi | reverse complement strand
TCCGCCTTTCAATTAGCCCCACATGTGATTATCGGCCAGGCTGGCACAATTAACTAACTCAGCTTCTGAACCTGGTCCATCACCAGGAAGGTAAAGTCGCAAGCACTTCCAGTTTTCGTATTTGAAGGATAAAACAAGCAGGCTATCAGAAGTGGCACGACACATCTTATTCAGCTACGTTGAGGTGATTTCTTGGGTTTACACATGTGCTTTGTATTCAATGGGGGCAGAGAAAAAGAGGAAGACCGTCGATGGGATGGATGAAGACAGTACCTGCAACAATCGGATCAAACAATTGTGAAGACAGCAGAGCACGGGGCAGTGTCCCAACAGACTCAAGGCCTCAAACACACCTTTATGTACACACACTCTCTGTGAGGATTAGGTTGGCTTAACCTGCTGGAGAAAGATGAGGATGCTCAGGGTTCTTAAACTCCTCCCAGAAAGAGCACTGTGGGATTTCCAGGTTTCTTGGTTAAACTCATAAAAATTTCCTTCCATGATTTCCTGTCCAATGTTTCCTGCCTGTAACACTTCAGTTGCCTGACATTTCCCTCTGTGCTTTCTACTCCATGTTTCCTGGCTGTATATTTTCTGATAGATGTGTATCCTGACTGATTTTCGTACATGTATCCTGACACATTTCCTATGTGTATTCTGATAGACGTTTCCCATGTGTATCTTGACACGTTTCCTACATTTATCCTGCACGTATCCTGACAGATGTTTTCCTAGTTCATGTACACTGGCAGAGTTTTCCTAAATGTAACCATTCCAGTTCACACTAAATATAAAAACCTCACTCAGCCTCTGTTTGAGGTCGGGATTTTGGGGTGTTAACTCACTGAGCCCATTGGTTATCTGACTGGGAAAGCCCACAGGGTGGACCCACGGTGCAGCTGCACAGGCTTCCTGGAAGCCTCCCTGTGGGAGGAACCCATGGAGTGAAAAGAGGTGGCGGCACTCAAAATTATAGGCA
>NW_022104553.1:23855864-23862063 GCF_000313985.2 Echinops telfairi | reverse complement strand
AATAGTGACAGAATTATTAACAATATTTCTTTAATGTGGCCATTGCCAGCATAATCAATGCCACTCCTTTATGATAAGTAAAAACCTCACAAAATGTATTATGTTCTTTGCCAAGCTGTGCAGTATTATTTTTATATTTAATAAAAGTTACTCCAGCTCCGGACAAAAATCTATAATTAGTCTGATTAACAGATAACCAAGACATTCACACTTGCACTTTAACTTTAAGACAACCTTTGGCAGATTTCACATACAATGGATAAGAGTTATAACCCAAGTGAAGTTCAAGGCTCGTCCTTTCTTGTTGAGAAGGTGACCTTTTTCCCCATCTTCCCATGGCCCTGGAGTTCATTGTCATTGGTGAGAAGCACAGCTTCTGGCAAATGCTATTTAATAGTTAGCCTGAGGACTGTAAGCCCAATAAGGGTGATCTGCACTTACCTTATATGAAATAACAAGCACTGTCAGAAACACGTGTTCAGGAGTCTTAGGAGAAATTATTAGGTCTCTGACTGAGACTGTCCTTGTAGGAATCTCTGGGGACAACGTGCTTAATGTAGGCACACCAAAGAGAAATGGGTACATTTGTTTGGTTATTATTTATAGAAATATGAACACAACTTTTCCCTTGATTGAGCAAAGGTCTTACTATTTAATTATTATTTTTTAATGCTTTTCTTCTTTATAATATGTGCATTGATTCCTTCCTAAGGTTTGCCTGTTCTGAATCTGAACCCTAACTGTCTGGGTTTATAGGCTGCTAAGCGGTCTCACCTGTTGCTTCTAAGGCCACTACAGTTTGTTTTTTTGCTTGTTTCTCCAGGCATTATAAACCCCTTGAGCAATTGCTATTAATTCTGATAAAAAATTTTTTAAAATTGGGTTCTATTTCTTTTCATGCCCACCCCCCTCCCCAGCTGACGCCCAACACAGCTTTGTGGGCCTCATGGCAAATACAGCTGCGCTCCTTTGATGGGAAAAGCCCAACCATTATTTGCTGGAAGTCATTTCAAGTGAGATGAGTTTGGGGGGGAAAAGCAGGGTCTTGACCAGAGTTCTGCAGAGCAGGGAGCCAGTGACGGCTGAAGCTTTCTGCTCTTTACAGGTGAGAGCAGATAGTCAGCCTCTGTGACAGCTCTTTGCTCTCACAGGTGAGAGAGGGGGTGGGTGGCCATAGAGGGAAAGGGGGGTGTGTGCAGCAGCAGACAGACAAGCAAGGCAGGAGGATACTTTGGAGACTTTGCTCAAGAAGCTCCATAGACAGGTGGGGCTTGGAGACCCCGCAGATACTTTTTCATCTTTCAAAGAGATTCTGGAGTATGGGAGGAAACAGGGGTCTTACAGAGAGCACCCTGAGCAGCTAGAAGAGGAGAGAGCGTTTTGCAGTGGCAGAAAGCTCTTGTACAGAAAGGCAGAGACACTGAGCTGCCAAAGTATGTGACCCAAAAGATCATCTGAGAATGAACCAAAGATGAAGGAGACCACATTCCAGAGAGAAGGAGACAGACGCTTTAAAGGGGATGATGCTGGGCTGGGCTGATTTTTAACCCCCTCGGTTCGATGCAGACAAATAGGAAGGGCGGTCCACTTAAAGTGAAATCAATCAGGTGCTTGGCTGACCTGCAGGTTAGAGCTTTAATCAGATGCAAACACGCACCCACATAAATTTTTTGAGTTAAAACCATTAATCCCCTTCCAATGAAGAGAAGATATAAAGTTACCAGGAGAGAGAAGAGAGGAAAGAAAAGCTCCTTTTATGGGCTGACCTCACAACGTGTTTCTTGGAAGCAAAGATGAATGACCCCTTCAAAAGCACATTCTGGTTCCCAGACCTCTGGGGGAAAGTACTCAAAGTCCTGCCTCAAAGGCACAGAGCTCGGCAGGCCATCTATTGTCAACCACGCTGCAAAGCAGATGGAAGAACAATGGGAAAAGGCTAAAGATCTTCGGAGGCAACACGAAAAGGGCAGTGCAAAAAATTATTCGGGAGCTTCCCGGAAGTCTGTTTCCTGGCTTGCAAGCTGACCAAGCCATGTATCCCTCCGCCACGCTTCAATTAACCCCACCTGTATTGACCTGCCAATTAGGAATGATAAGCTAACAACCTCAGTGAGCAAACCTTGTTGTGAAGCACAGGAAGTTACATAAAGCTCCATTCTTTAGTGTAATTAGGACCCACAGGAACTGCAGGATTAAAGGCTGCCCATATCCTAATTAAAAAAAAAAAATTATTCCGGAAAAGAAAATTATACCCGGAGAACTGAAAACCAGGAAAACTGAAATCCAAACCCGACTTTTGCCGTTTAAGCTTTTTAAAATTGTGATTCATTTTTACAATAAAAACAAAGACATAAACACATAGAAACCTACCTCCCCAGGCTTAAACTTCTGCCCTGGTAGGTTAGATGAATGATCTATTGATTCACTTAATCCGTCCAAATCCCAGGTTTGTGGATCAAACCACTCCAGGTTCTTTAAAAAGAATACCACACAAAGGTTTTAAATTGATCAAACAAAATGTTTTGTCTGGATTAACTTTTAGCCAACAATTTAAACCTACTAACAACAAACAAAAAGATAACAGCCGCCAAAAGAAAAGTTTTCGTCCAGATGGGCAATGAGTCAGGTCTGTGACTGGGAGGCTAATAGCTAGCAGCCTAGTCACCGGGAGGGAGGCGAGACAGAAGGATTGAAAGGGAAACATAAAGATGCTCATGCACAAAAAGACAAACAACCAGACAGACAACACTAAAAGACAGCCAGCCAATTTTCCACAAAAAGACAGACAGCCACGACTAACCAGATTTCCCAGACTTGTTAAGTACTGGCTTGTCCAGACAAGCAGCCCCCTTAACAAGGTGCCAGACTTCCCCAGCGGCATCCTGGCCAGAAGGGGCTAAGGTGTGTTAGGGTCACCTGTGACCCCCACCTCTAGCCAAACAGACAAGACCAGCCTCACAGACAGACTTATCTCCCGAGATTTTAGGTAGAAGATTCAAGCCAAATTCCAGAGTCCCCAGGCGGCCGCTCAACTGGGAGAGGAGGAGTCTGGAACCCTGAAAATTTTATCAGGGGGCGCCTCCCCTAGGGGCCCCACTCTTCCAGGAGCAGCTGCAGGGCAGAGGAATCAAGACACAGTGGCTTTCCAGGCGAAAGCACCAGAACGTTGCGGGTTCAAGTAAATGACAGCCACTATAATCCCTTGAAAATTTACAAGAGTTTTGATAATTTAGAAGAGTCTTGATAACTTAGACAAGCAGAAAGCAAAATCAATGTGATTATTTTTTAGAGTTAATGAGTATTACAGGGTACAGCATTGATGATACATCCTGGTTAATAAAATAAAATAGTTATATCCTGGTTACAACACCAAGAAGAACAATAGTATTAATTACAATGTTCTGAGCTCGAGAACATAAGAGTACACTCTCAAATCAATCACTACAGGGACTTTCCGAACTGGGAGGAGGAAGGACGCAGGTCACTCACTCGGCAGTGACTAGTGCTAGCTTGTCTCAGTACCTGTCTCCAAACTCCTTGGGGTAGACAAAAGTGTGTCCCCAGAGCTGCATCAACTTGTTGAAAGTGTAATTGGTATCATAGAAATTCCTGGAGCCAACCTTTTGTCCATTATTTTCAGTGTATTTTGGACTTCTACCTTCAGTATCATTTGTTGTTGATCATGTGCTATTTCTTGCAATGTATGGGTGTCAACTACCCTGTTTCCCTGAAAATAAGACCGTGTCTTATGTTAATTTTTGCTCCCAAAGACGTGCTAGGTCTTATTTTCAGGGGATGTCTTATTTTTCCATGAAGAAGAATAAGGTACACATTTATTGTTTATTGTTTTATTAAAAGAGACCTCGCACTTCCTGTCTGCTCCGGCTGCGCTGCGGCCAACAGTGAGCTGTGCTGCACACCCTCCGCTACGGTCCAGAGTCCAGAGTTACAGTAGCTTCGAGGGGCCTTATTTTTGGGGGATGCCTTATTTTGGGGGAATGCCTTATATTTCAGTGAGAGGCAAAACTGTAAGTAGGTCTTATTTTCGGGGAAACAGGGTACTTCTTTCAGTTATAGTGTTTATTATTTCCGTCTCCTTTTGATGCTTCCTACATGGTTCGGTGATTGCCCATACACTCTTTCAATATTGTGATATGGTTTGAAATGTTCCTTTCAATTTGAAATATGCTAAGCATTTTCTTCCTTTTTAGTTTTCTAAGTCTGAGCCTTTTAAAATTCCATTAGAATGTTTTCCTTTGTCTTTTCCAGTTGCCCATTGAACATTTCTATTTGTCAGTGATGAGCCTCCACAACCAAATGGCTCCTAAGGGGCAATTGTGTAATTCAAGGGTAAATTAAAGAAATATTAGACAAGGCAATGCAAGGGCTCACCTCTTTCATGGAATCTGGAACCAGAGAGGGAGTGGTGGTGAATGTATTCTCCAATAGGCTTCTATAATCACTGGCACATTGAACCCATGTCACACATGTACATAACAGGAAGGGTATGTACTAGAGGAGTACACGTAATAGGAAGGCGAGGTAGTATGGCTGGACACGCGGCAGGAAGGCACATATGTCACAGGATGGGCAGATCCTAGAGTTCAGATGGTCGTCCCTGACCTGGCTTGAGCTTAGGTGTGCCAGAGCTCTTCTGCAGGGGAACAATCGATGCTCTTTATCAGAAGGTCACACTTATAGTGGGGTGGACAATAGGATCTGATTGCTCTCCATGGCAGATAACCTTCAGGCAGATAACCTATTCCCATAAAGCAGGGGTTCTCAACCTGTGGGTCGCGACCTCTTTGGGGGAACGAATGACCCTTTCACAGGGGATGCCCAATACATAACAGTAGCAAAATTATAGTTATGAAGTAGCAATGAAAATAATTTTATGGTTGGGGGTGGGGTCACCACAACAAAGGAACTGTATTAAAGGGGGGTAGCATTAGGAAGGTTGAAAGCCACTACTCCAGAGAATGGAATCGCTGAAAAGCTGGTAGGTGGTGTTAAGGCTGCATAAAATCGGGAGGACTACGTCCAGTGGATCTAAAAGCCCTTTCCATTTAGAAAGATCAAGTTCTCTGTCATTAACTGGCTGAGAATGATTACAGGTTCTTAATAAACTGCTTTTCAACTTATTTTTGAACTTGGGTGAGTTGCTTTTCTGATATCCCACCTCCGAGAGTCTTATTTGGGTTTGGGTTGTTCAACAGACTGTCCCTCTTCTTGTACACAAGCCATAAAGGGAGTCAACAGTGCTTGGTCCGGTGGTTGTGAAACACTGGTGACTTCCAAAAGAGCTAGGGTCAGGGTTCAATGGCGAGAGCATGAAAAGTAGAGTGTGAGCAAACTGGCTGATGCGCAGGCCCTAAAGCACTGCAGGGGGAGCAAGGGGGAGAATGGAGAAGAGGACTTACAAGGAGAACAAAAGGACGCACAGTTGAACCAGTGGAGAAGTCTGAGGGGCGGGCCCCAATCCCAACTACTACGTGGACACCTGCCCCTTCCAGAAGAATTTATCTCAGAGGATGGCACTGAATCTGCAGCTCCAGGAGAGGGACATGTCTGATCACAGCACATGGGAGCAGATGAAGGGGGAGGAGGAGAGAGTGGAGCACATCCTGGCCCACCAGGCCGTAAGGACGATATTCCCGATGAGAGCAGCCAGTCCACAGAGGACCACATGGCCGACCCCACTATGAGACATGACGTCCCTCACTGACCCATAGCCAATGGTCTGCTACTTTTCATAGTTTTCTGTAGGCAATTCCTCAAAAGTGGGTAGTCTATTCCTTCTTCATAGTATGTTCTTAGTCTGAAAGCTCTGATGAAACCTGTTCACTTGAGGCGATCCTGCTATGATCTGATCTACTAGTGACATAGCGTTCAGCAGCACAGAAGTGCATCAGTCACCAAATTCAGACAAGTGGTAGGTGGTCAGAATCCATTTCCTTAATGTGGTCACCTCCTTGATACAATTGTAGCTTTTCTTCAGAGTATGGCATAGTTTTAGGGTAAACTGACGGTGCATGGAAGCAAGCTAATTCCTGCTGCTGGATTGGAATGCTGACTCTAATTCAACTGCCCTCTTATGATATCACCAGCTGATTCCACAAGACACCAAGGAACTAACTTTGGATGCTTTCTGCTACTGTCTCATTCATTCAGCTCAGCATCCACCAGCCTGTGGTTTTTT
>NW_022104553.1:23852285-23854006 GCF_000313985.2 Echinops telfairi | reverse complement strand
CAATCCCCCTCCCATTCCCCCTATGAATCCTTGCATCAGTTATTATCGCTATGCATTCACTCCTGTGCTTCCCAAACTGGTAAACCCAACAGAAACAATAAAGGACAAAAGTGAAATGAAGTGGTTACAATAAAACAATAATATAAACATAAAACACAATTAAGAGAAAAGGACCACCATTAATTTTTTAAAAGCCAAGGAGGAAGTTTTTAATCATGGAACAAGCAAGGGATCCTTTCACCTAGAACAGATTCAGGTAGGGTCTAGAGGGTGTGTGTGTGTCAACTGACCAAGTATCAAGTGGGATCAGCATAATCAGTATGACACTGACTTATGTTTGATAGAAAGACTGTTCCAGACCATTGCCTGTGGCTACAGGGGATTTGCCAGTAGCTTAATCTAACTAGACACTCGGAAGATGGGTTAGGACACCCAGTCCTCCATGACCTTCCACAAATTGGATGTTCACAATTTTAGCTTTGATACTTTTCCCTTCTTCATATTTGAATTTTAACATCATCATCTTTGGATCACAGAAGCCTGTGTGCTTCTTCCATGTGGGCTTAGTTGACTCCTTGCTTAGATGGATGCCTTTAAGACCCCAGAAACTAAAGGGCTTCTGTCGTTAAGTGGCACACGTAGGGCATCTCTATTGCTCTATGTGTGGAATCGACATCAAGAGATTTCGGAAGCGTGATTTTTGTTACTTGGGCTGCTAGTGATCATTGGTCCTGGCGCCCTATAAAAAAAAAAAAAAGACCCCAGAAACTATTCAGATTGGTAGCTGGGCACCATCTGCTTTCTTCACCACACATTGCTGCAGCACCCTTATCTTCAGTGCTCATTTCATGCAGGTGAGTATCCAGTAGGGCCATTTTGTCAGAACTAACTATTCTGGGATTGGAGCTAGAGTTATGTGGGGGCCCAGAATCCATCTGCTTGTCCCTGGGCTACGCATGACTCAGGGTTACTGTGGTGGTCATTTGATCACAAATTCAAAACCCTGTAAGATCTACTACCCCAACAGCAGCAACAAACCAATAAACAGACAGCAAAAAAACAAAATCAAGCAAACTAGAGGCGGGAAAACAAAAGCCCATAGGATCATTAAAGCAAAATCTTATCAACCATTCCCCTGGGGTATAAGGCAATTAATTACACTTGTAACATCATCAGTTTTTCCAATGACACATCACTCTAGACCCTGAAGGTATGAGGAGTCTATGCAAATACAGTTCCACTGTGAGCCTCACCCTGTGTTGTTGCTCCAGTTTGATCTTCCATTCGATTGCACTGTTTACTCGAGGCTTGAGGGTTGGTGCCAGGGGGAAACGTTCTGGATCAGTTCTTCCAAGTTCGAATCTCTACCCAACAACTCAAAACCTGCCATGTCGCCTCAAGGGGAGCACGGAGGAACTAAACATATGGTGATTCAGGGTCCCTTTCCACTGGACACCCACCCAAACTGGGGGTTCCCCTCAAGGCCCAATAACCACCACTTTCACAGGTCGGGGGCCGCCACAGTTTCTTCTCCCCTTCTAGTGGCCCAGTCCTTGGGCCAACAGGGCAGGTAATGCTGATGTAGGGCGCAGTTCATT
Organism: Echinops telfairi; assembly: GCF_000313985.2. NCBI lineage: Eukaryota > Metazoa > Chordata > Mammalia > Afrosoricida > Tenrecidae > Echinops > Echinops telfairi. The sequence continues at coordinate 23,852,408 of NW_022104553.1, read as the reverse complement.
CTGCCAGGCCTCTACGTTAAACCCTTCCAGTGTCGCCCCTGGGTAAGCCACGCTGTCCTCAGCGTCAGCACCCATGTTTGTCATCGTGCTTCATCCATGGTGCGCTTCCCTGAGGATTGGGTA
>NW_022104553.1:23848960-23850892 GCF_000313985.2 Echinops telfairi | reverse complement strand
AAAAAAAAGAATATACAAATGTGCTTTATACAATTGATTTATGTATGGATTGTGATAAGTGTTATATGAGCCACCAATAAAATGATTAAAATAGATAAACAGACCACCATTCACCTGCCACTTTGCCATAATACGGTGGCTTGCATGATGCTATAATGCTAGAAATTATGCTACTAGAATTTCAAATATCAGCATGGTCAGCCATGGTAGACAGATGTTGGCAGACTGAAAATATGAATACTAATTCTCGGGGGGGGGAGGGAAGTATCTATTAAAACACATAATATAAGGGAAACATTGTCTAATATAAGGCTAAAGATGAACAACTCAGGTTGGAAGACACTCAAAATATGATTGAGGAAGAATTGTCCCTTTAAAGTAGAGCCAACCTTAGTGATAAGGATCCAGCAGAGATTTTAGAACCCTGATTGACAGAGGGGATATGACTCAAAATGAGAAGAAATGGCAGCAAAACACCTGTTAATAATCAGAAATGTGGAAAGTACAAAGTATGAATCTCAATACATTTTAATTTGTCACACACACACACACACACACACACACACAAACAAAACAAATAAAATCTGGACGACTGCCCTCCTAGGTTCCCTACAATCTTTGTTTAGCATCCTTTCCTGATAGGCAACTACTTCATTCCCAACGACGCACTGTACTCACCAACAGAAGTATCGGCGTCTCCTCCAAGAGGTAGAAGCTCCTCTCCCTGGTCTAGGCTTGATTTGACCGCAAGGTTCTCCTTCCATTCTTGAGGGTCGATTGTTTTGAGCCAGCCTTGTCTCGACATTGTATTGCCTCAAGTGGTGGTCTCCTCCCATCTACTCCCTCTTCAAGGAGTGACCCCAGACAATGAGGTCTCCTCCTTCATGATGTGAGAGCCATATCTTGTTATAACCTCTCTACATACATATATATACAAGTCTCACTGGCTTTCTTCTCTCCAGGGTCTAGCTTAATATAGTGTATACACAAAAGGAACACACCATCGAAACACAAAAGGAAGAATCAGTAATGGAAAAGGACAAAGACTGAGCCATGTTTTTTTTAATGGCATAAATAAGTCACTCCTTGTCAATAATTGCAATTCATGTAAATGAACTAAATGTTACAAAGGAAAGAGAGTATTAGAATGAGCTCAAAAACATCACCCGATATATACGATTTCCCTGAGACATTCTGTAGACTCCAGCAAACAAATAGATTGAATGGGAGAGGATGGATAAAATACTAGCACATATATCAACCAAAAGATAGCAGAGGTACAAAACCCAGTATCAGACAAAGAAGTCATTAATACAAAACGTGTTAGGAGATAAACATATATATTAGTTATACAAGGGTCAATTTATCAACAAAACATAACAATCATAAATATATATGCCTTCAACAACACAGCACAAACTTAGAAAGGAAATACTGATTAACTGAAAGGAGAAATTAAGTATACAATAATAATTGACGTTATCAATACACCTCTTTCATCATTAGCACACCTAGAGAGAAGGCCATCAAAGATACAGGACCAAAATCTAGCTCACATCACCAGCAATGTTTTCCCTGTTCTACATGCTCGGTTTTCTGGAAGTTGCTTCTTAATGTATTAATGTGACTTAAGATGCCATTCATTGATAGTTCCATCAATCACACTGAAGCGTCATCAACTTTGCAGTAGTTTTTCCGTTGATCACTGTATGTTTCAACTGTTTCCCCTGGGTTCTACGGAAAGTGTGAAATGCTAATTCCGAGACAACTGATCTTCGATAAGGGCCCCAAAAATATCAAATGGGAAGGTGATGCCCTTTTTAACAAGTGGTGCTGGAAAAAATGGATATCTACCTGCAGAAAAATGAAGCAAGACCCTTATCTTACTCCATGCACAAGAATAAATTCAAGGTGGATCACAGACCTTGAAGT
>NW_022104553.1:23841522-23845349 GCF_000313985.2 Echinops telfairi | reverse complement strand
CCCTTTAGCTTTCACGCTTAATGTTGGAAGGATAAGGGGAAGTCGTGAAAAGGAGATCATCAGGGAAGGGACCATATAACTCTATGTTTTCTTGTGGCCTATTTTGTGGAAAGGATTACGGGACAGAATGTCTGTCACAGGTTTGCCAGAAGATGTCTTGAAAGAAATTTCAGCCAGGATCCTCAATAGAGGCAGGAGATGCCAGATATCATCTCATGCATTTTGGACATGTTATCAGGAAACATCAGCATGTGGAGGACATCATGGTAGGTATACAGCAGGGACACGTAAAAAGAATCGGACCCATTGACACACTGTGGCTGCAACAATGGATTCAAACCAAACAATGGTGAGGACACAGGGAGACTGGCCAGTGTTTCTTTCTGTTGCCTGTAAGGTAGTGGCGAGTTAAAAGCAACTCCAGAGAACTTAAAACATGTATTTTTAAGACTCACAGCACACATACAGGGACTATGTGCTTAAGAATGTTAGAGAAACCCATTATATTAGGAAACATTGCAACTGCCATTTTTTTATTATCTTCAGGAAATTTTTTCTTTGTGTATTCTTATGGTATATGGTAGATACTGAATCACTTCCTAGGATTCCTTGAGTCAGCCTTCATGATTTCTACCGAATGGCTGGCTAGAACAATACAAACGTGAGGTATGCGTGGCCCACAAGAGGTAGCTTTGTTAATATTGTGAATGACACCATTTGGCATCACACATGTGGTTTTGTGGTCACAAAGGTTTGACTTCAGCCTAAATGTTCGCCCACACTCATGTCACACAGAATCACTTTTCCCAAGTCTTTCTTGATGTGTGAGGGCTATAAGTTCCAAAAAAGTTTGTCCACACTACTTACACCCAGATGGCTTTCACCGTGATTTCTGGTGTTATGGAGGCCTGATTTCCATTTGAAGACACAATCTTTGCACATATGTGCCTTTTCCCCAGAGTGTCTCCTCTGGTATTCAAGGACTGATGACTTCCATTGCAGCAGTTCTCAACCTGGGGGTCATGACCCATTTGAGGGTTCAACGACCCTTTCACAGGGGTCACCTAAGACCATATTTCCAATGGTCTTAGGAACCGAGACACCGCTCTCCTCTATCCGTCTCCAGGCGGGTCTGCCCACATGCAGATATGTCCACATATAGGGTCACCACAACACGAGAAACTGTATTAAAGGGTCACAGCATTAGGAAGGTTGAGAACCACTTATTTACAGGCTAGCCCACACGACTTGCACACACGCAAATTTCCCCATGGGTGTTTTCTGGTGAGTACAAAGGCCTGATTTCCACTTAAAGACTCACTCACACACTTGGCACATATGTGAGTTTTCCCAATTGTGTGTTTTCTGGTGTTTCCAGAGACTTGATTTCCACCTAAAGGCAAACCTCAGAGTGTGTCCTCTGGTGTTCATGGAGTGATGACTTCCATTTATAAGCTTGCCCACACCTCGCACACATGTGGTTTTTCACCAGTGTCTTTTATTGTGTATGTTAAGGTGTGACTTCCAAAGGAAAGCTTTCCCACACCCCTAGCACAATTGTGGCTTTTCCCTAATGTGTACTTTCTGGTGCCTGGTAATCTGCGACTTCCAAAGGAAGGCTTGCCCACACTCTTTGCACACATGTGGTTTTTTCCCACCGTGTCTTTTCTTGTGTATGTTAAGGTGCAACTTCCATGGGAAGGCTTGCCCACACTCCTTGCACACATGGGGCTTTTCCCTAGTGTGTCTTTTCTGGTGCCTGGTAAGCTGCCACTTCAAAAGAAAGGCTCGCTCACACTCCTTGCACACATGTGGCTTTTCCCCAGTGTGTATTTTCTGGTGCCTGGTAAGCTCTGAATTGAAATGAAAGGCTCTCCCACACTCTTTGCACACATGTGATTTTTCCTCAGTGTGGGTTTTCTGGTGCGTGATAAGCTCTGACATATACATATAGGCTCGCCCACACTCCTGGCACACATGTGGTTTTTCCCCAGAGTGCCTTTTCTGGTGCATGGTAAGCTTCGACTTCCAAAGAAAGGCTCGTCCACACTCCTTGCACACATATGGCTTCTCCCCAGTGTGTCTTTTCTGGTGGTCAGTAAGATGCGACTTCCTAAAAGAGGCTTGCCCACAGTCCTTGCACACATGTGGCTGTTCCCCAGAGTGTCTTCTCTGGTGCACGGTAAGCTGCCATTTCAAAACAAAGGTCCGCCCACACTCCTGGCACACATGTGACTTTTTCCCAGTGTGTGTTTTCTGGTGTCTGGCAAGCTGGCACTTCAAAATAAAGGCTCGCCCACACTCCTGGCACACATGGGGCTTCTCACAAAGAACAGATCTCTGTCTTGTGTTGACATTTGTTTTATGGGCACAGTCTGGTCTGTTTTCTCTATGGTTGACTGCTCCAAACCTAGAGGTTTCCAATTCCTTCAAGACTCGCTCTGTTCCCATAGACGAAACCCTTGGGGATGAGGTGAGCTCCAGCCCTACCCCTGAGTGGCCCTCTCTAGGACTTGATGACTCTTCCTGGGTAGGATGGGAGGATTCCATTGAAGTCTCTCTGTCCCCTGTCCTCACACGCAAGGCTTTAGGGGTGATGTCTCTCTCCTGACTCTCAGTGTTTTTGCTCCAGCAGCTCTGATCAGAATCCTGCAGCTCTGGTTGCTTCTGAGGCCCTGGGCTGGCACCCTTGGGATGGAAGTGATGTTCACCACACAAGCCCTGGGAGACCCGAAGCAGATGTTGGCTGAGGACTTGCTGACATGGGATATGTAAAAGGAAAGAGGAAAAGTTTTCTTGCTGTGTTTCTGCTGAGGAGAGAGAGATTTTCATTAGAACAGCAAGGAGTCAGCCTGCCTGGACTGTCAGCCTTCCCTCATGACACACAAACTCTGACTGAGGGTGTCCCTGGGTAGGAGAAATGGATGATGGGAAAATAACTAGCTGTAAAGCTACTGGTTCTGCAAACAGGCCTAGACATCTGATGTCAATAGGACACAGCTTAGAAAACTCCAAGAAGCGGACCTCTGCTGTGTATGTGTGGCCATCATGGGTCAGAATTCACTTCACAACAAGTAACAAGAATCACATGCCACACTGGAAATTAACCTATAGAAAGACAAATTGTTTCTCCACAATGCTTTTTGTCTCCTTTCTGATGAACTCTACTTTCCATTGAAATCCCTACACGCACTGGGTCAGGTTCTCCAGCTATTCGCTCGCTTTTCACTCTGAGCGCCAAAGTATGTGAACATCTGCTTTCAGAAAGCCGGGGAAAGCTTCCACAGAAATGACTTCTGATCCTCTCGCTCTCTCACTCTCTCACTCATTTTCTCTCTCTCTCACTCTCTCTCTCATTCTCTCACTCACTCTTGTTCACTGACTCACTCTCACTCACTCTCTCACTCACTCTCACACTCTCATTCACTGACTCACTCTCACTCATTCACTCACTCTCTCACTCACTCTCACTCTCTCTCACTCACACTCATTCACTCTCTCACACTCACTCTCATTCACTGACTCACTCTCACTCATTCACTCATTCTCTAACTCTCACTCGCTCTCACTCTCACTCAATTTCTCACTCACTGTCTTACTCTCTCACTCACTCTCTCACCCACTCACTCACTGTCTCACTCACTCCCACTCACTCACTCTCTCACTCACTCCCACTCACTCACTCTTATTCACTGGCTTACTGACTCACTCTCACTCAGTCACTCTCGTTCACTGACTCACTCTCACTCATTCACTCACTCTCTAACTCACTCTCTCATTCACTCTCACTCTCTCACACTCATTCACTCTCTCACTCTCACTCACTC
>NW_022104553.1:23840024-23840998 GCF_000313985.2 Echinops telfairi | reverse complement strand
ATGACTTATGATGATTCAACCCAAGAATATTTCTCCACCAAGACAATGCTCCTGCTGGTTTCTTCCAGTTAAATGAGACCTACTCTGACCCGGCATCAATGGGGCAGGACTTGGCGCTGTTTCCTTCTGTTCTACCTGGGGCTGCTAAGAGTCGGAAATGGTTTAACCCCACTTAACAACTACATTGAAGGGAAATAATTAGGCATAAACATGATAGTTCTCATTTACCTCTTTCTAACTCAATTTGCTGTGCAAGTCATAAAAACAATGCATCCTTCAATTAATTAAAAAAACAAAAACAAAAAGACATTGACACACTTACCTGTCCATAAGTCTCAGGTTAGGGGTGGGCTAACTGTTTTTGTGACTTCCGTAAGGATGGGCTCAGGGTAAGAAATGAAGTTTATATATATTACCTGTTAATTTCCAATAAATTATCTGCAGTCCTCTCATATATAAGGCTTATTGTTTGCACTTTGGCTCTTTGTACTTGATGGGAAGCCAAGTAGGAACAGGTATTGTTAACATGACCTTCACTTACCTGCTCTCAGTGTCTACAAAGTTACCTGCTACATAAAGGAAACAAAGGCCAACAATGCTCATAATACTGAATGATATCACATCCAGTCAATTCTAATTCAAAGCCAGCAGTGCCTGAGCTAAAGAATAGAAACGGTCTAACAAGTTGCTTTCCTGCTGACTGAGTCCCTATTACTTGATCCACAGGGCCGTATGGGCTCTCTTCCTGAGGGAAGCACAGTGCCCCAAGGTTTTCAGTGCAGCCACTGGCATGCTTTCAATCACTAACCTACACTTCATAGTGGAGTGCAACTATTAGCTTGTCCCAGGAACTTTTGAAAGAGAAAACCAAGCTCACTTGTTGCCATCAGATACCATATATACTTGAGTATAAGCCAAGGTTTTTTTTAATCATTTTATTAGGGGCTCATACAACTCTTATCACAATCCATACA
>NW_022104553.1:23838763-23839852 GCF_000313985.2 Echinops telfairi | reverse complement strand
TCACACCACTGGTCCTGTAGGTATCAACCGCCCTGGATTCCCTATATTTCCAGTTCCTATCTGTACCAGTGTACATCCTCTGGTCTAGCCAGACTTGCAAGGTAGAATTCATATCATGCTAGTGGGAGTGGGGAGGAAACATTTAGGAACTAGAGGAAAGTTGTATTTTTCATTGTTATAAGCCAAGTTTTTCAGCACATTTTTAATGCAGTTTTTGTGGTAAAATTAGGTGTCTCGGCTGATATTCAGGTTGACTTATACTCAAGTATATATGGTAGATTGTGCGGTGGAGGCAGAGAACAAGGCAGCAATGCTAAACAGAACATTTCTGTTAAAGGCATGAGTGATTACATGATTCTGGAACCCTGACATTCAGAGGAAAAGGACAAGCAACCAACAGACCAGTCCCCTTGAATCTCCTACAGACCCACCAGGTGGGTTTTGCCCCTTACCTGTCATGTTCCATCAAAGGCATGGTGATGAAACACTTTATGGAATGATTAATGAAAGAAAGAAGACATGGAAGAAAACTTTAGAAGAATTTAGGGAACTTAAAGATGGAAATGAAAAACAGAAATCTCATAAAAACAGCTAAAAAATAGAAGATGAAGCCGATTTCAGAAATAGATCATACCAAACCGCCCCTCCCCCCAAAGAAATAGATCATACCATGAAAGGACACAGAAAGAGAATTGAGACAATGAAAGACCAAAGTAGGTGAATATTGACTAACAATGATTAATTAGCTAGAAAAAAAGTAAAACAAAATCTGTAGACAAAGAAACCTCCCCACCCCACAAAAAACGAAGAAAGCTGAAGAATTCCATGGGAGACTACAAAAGGAATAACTTACATGTCAGTAGAAATTTAGAATAGAAAGAAGGGTTTGTAATGGAAAAAAACAACACAACTGTGGAAGATCATTGTAGCAGGTAAGGTATACAACCAAGAAGTTGAACAGAACCCTGAACAGGATAGACTCCTGCAGCAATCATTTATTGATGTGGCTCTTTTAGCCATAATCCTTGTACCTTTCAACACAGGACTCCTCCCTGAAGGTCTAAATCAGAGAAGGTGGGAGGAGACACT
>NW_022104553.1:23821988-23838077 GCF_000313985.2 Echinops telfairi | reverse complement strand
GGGTGTCCCCCTGGCGGTACACCTGGGTGGGCCCCGATCTGGGCCAGATGAGCTGAATTCAGCCAATGGGGGCAACCAGTACCGTCGACCACACCTCCCAGGGGAGGGCCTGAGAAAGCCAGAATCCAAAACCTACAGCCCCTCTTGTTGCAGCTCTCCTTGGCCTGGCTGTGGTTTTTCTCTGGCCTGAGTTTTCCATGTGTGGGTGTGAAGTACCCAGAGGGTACCTGTGTAAACCCTGAAACTTCTTCTAACCTTTATAAAAACTCACTTGGATCACAGACCAGGCTTCCAGAGTGAATTATTTCTCCTGCGAAGCCAAGGATCCCAGGAACCTAACAAAGACATCCAGACTCCCCATCTCATTCCCACTCCACTACCACCTGGGGTGGCTCCGGAACCTATTCACTGGCTCTCCATCTATTCAGACTCACAGCAATGCTGTTGGAAACACTACCAAGGGCCTACAGGGTTTCCAAAGCCATGCATTACACAGGAAGCCCACCCCATCTCTATCCTTCAGAGTGGCAAGGTTTTCAAAACCACTTACTTGCTGGGACTAGCTGAGAACTTAACAAAGGAGCCACCAGGTCTTCTTTTAGGTTGTATTCAGCTACTAAACAAACAGACACCTTGATATGCATACAAGGCCTGACTCACCTCCAACCTAGAAATGCAACAAAGCATTCCCCACCCAGAATTCTGGGATTTTATATCCTTAGAGACATCCCCACCAATAGGGCTACATGAGGCCCTGATCCTGGCTGAACACATCCATGTGGCATAAAGGATATTAAGGAAGTGATGGTTGTAAAGATCAACGTCACTCAGGAAGCACACAGTGCCGCCAGGTGGAGAGTGATGGACGCTCACAGAAACGGGGTGAAGTGACATTCTGTGGTCGCCATGACAAGATGGCGCCGGGCCACGCCCATTTCTGGTCGCCATTACAAGATGGCGCCGGGTCACACCCTTTCCGCCAGAGGCTGCTTGTAAACAAGTAATATTACGCATGCGCATAAAGTCAATGATGACGCAGGAGAGCTTTGCACCAATCCGGGGATGCCCCGTCACCAAGTAGCGTATATAAGCCCGAGTTTCGCGGAACTCAGGGTCTTCGGCAGCTGACCTCGGAGTAAGAGGCAGCTTAAATAAAATCCACTTACAACGCCATCAGAAGGATCCTGACTGATTTGTTTCGTCGTGTGTCACCTATCGCGCGTGACAACATTCTATACTAACTCTGGAGAAGTATAAAGCCTAAGCACCAGTTGTTTTCCACATCACATCTTTAAAGGCCAGTTCTGATGAAGATATGTGCCCAAGGTTATCCATGGCCACTGCGGCATGTAAAAATGACTAAGCGTTCTACTCTGGTAAAGAGTTACAGTCTCGGAAACCCACAGAGCAGTCCTAACAGATTCGAAAGCGTCACAATGAGTCGAAATCCACTCCAAGAAGACACTTTACATCTAAAATGGCATTTCCAGCACTAACCAGCATTTCGAATGGAGAATAAAGGAACGGTGCCCATGCTAACTACACCAGACGCTGCAGTTAGAGACTTTGTTAGATCTCTCGTGGGAGAGATATACCTCAGTCCTTGGCTTCGCAGGAGAAAGAATTCATGCCAAAGCCTGGTTGGGATCTAAGTAAGTTTTATAGAGGACAGTAGCGGCCCGATTGCGGGATTGTGGCCCTGGTCAGACTGCAGCAGGGCAGTTGGAAGGCGTGGTCACAATACTCATCGACCCCTTTGGCTGAATCAAATTCACCTGGCCTAGATGGGCCAATCCAGGTGTACCACCCCTTCCTGGCTGGAAGCTCGAACCTAACAACTTCATTTTGATTTTCAAATTCCAACTGGGCTCGATCCTAAAAATTACCCAATGCAAAATACATGGACATGGAACAAACTGAAAAACTGTTCAGGGGCAAATAAGTTGGTGGCATATAAGGTCCGGATGCCCACCGCTGTTTCAGCCAGAGACACAGCCCTGTTGGAGTCCCCAGATTCTCAGTTTATTTCTCCGAGCCCTTCACAGAGGAAACAGTGGGGTCTACACACTCCAAGCCTGCTTCAACAGTTCAAAGAAAAGCAAACAAATGTTATACTCGAAACCAGGGCTTCTCAACCTGTGGGCCGCGACCCTCTGGGGTCCAAAGGACCCTTTCCCAGGGGTCGCCCGATTCACCACAGTGGCAAAATGACAGTGATGAAGTAGCAACAAAAATAATGTTAGGGTTGGGGTGGGGTGGGGTGGGCACCACCACATGAGGAACTGTACGAAAGGGTGGCGGCATGAGGAAGGTTGAGAACCACTGCTCTAAGCTATGTTCCAGGCTCCAGGTAATGCTCATCACGTTTGTGTTGATAAACAGTTTTCTTCAGCAGACAAAGAAGGCATGGGTCACAGGGAACAGGCCGTCCTTGGGTGTTTCAATCCCTCGTGTTCATTGAGATTCAGAAAGCCCTGCCGACCCTAGATGGCGTTGTTTGCCCCCGCTTACGAGGTTTAAAAGGAATTTTATAGCAAGGGAGGTGCTGTTACATTTCAATGTCGAGGAAGTGAGGGCCCAATTTTGCTACATCTCCACCATTCCATGAACAGCTGGCTAACTCTCACTCGCTCCATCAGAACCAAAACGCCCTCCCCGGAAACCTGACCCAAGAAACACCTACCAAAGATTGACTGAGATAATAACCCTTCAAAAGGCTTTTCCTAGTATGCTTCCAGAGGCTCTGCTGACCATGCAGGAAGCGTCTGTCTCCCTTGCCACAAGCGCGCATTAGATTTAATACTGCAGCGAGCCGGTGTTACAAAAGGAAACCACAGCAAGATTAAGATCACATCCTGGCTCTGAGCACACGGGATACATGGGGGTGGGGTCAAGGTTAAGCCTAGGTGAACAGATGGAGTTAGTCAAGCTGGGCTGGCTGTTGTGACACTGGCTACCAGGAGGGGGCATTTTAGATCTTTTTCGATTTCTTGGGTTTACACTGAAAAGGAAAACTTTCTAGTTTTCCTTAAAAGAAAATAAAAGAAATTATTGCTTTGAGATCCCACGGGTGCCAAATCTCCCCTCCTCTGCCAAGGGTACCCACCGATATGAACAGCACTCTGCCAGGACTGTGCACAGATAAGCCCGCCTTCTGCCTCTTTAACCACTCATGTCTGGGGTCCACACCTTTAAAAGCAGTGCTCATGGCTTGCTGGGAGTCCACAATATTAGAACGTGTGTTCTTCTAGGCCTCCTGTTAACAAACTCCATTTTGAATCTAGCTGGTCATTCCTGTGCCGGAAAGTGCTATAGCAACACATTTGCTTGTTATTCATCGTGCGCAGGGGGTGAAAAAAAAAGGAAGCATCTCCCAGGGACGGACCTTAACAGTTCTTGCAACCCTGGCCTCAAACAAGCACTGGGAGGATGTTCCAACTGAATGAAAGGCATCAAACACTCGTTCACACACACCCCACTTCCTGGGGGGATGGTATCACTCCTCCTGGTACAGAAAGATGAGGGCTCGCATGGTTCACAAGCTCTTGACAGAAAGAGCCCTGCGGCCTGTCCAGAGCTTCCTGGTTCAAGAAATCTGTCTGTAAGAGCTGCCGAGGCATTGCTTTGTGTGTGCCCTGGAGCTGCCGGCCAACTCTAGGGATCCACCATCATGGAGGAAGGGCTCTACTGGCCTCCATGGTGATAGACAGACACTCCAACTAGTTGGGTAGGGTTCAGTGTTGGCAACTACTATGTAAATCAAAAAGAGCATGCTAGCATATTGAACACCACTTTATAAAGCAGACTCCAGGATAGAGCACAGCTGCCCCTTGGGGTTTCCAGTCATGTCCATCTTGACAGAAACAGAAAGCCTCATGATTCTCCAAGAGGCAGCAGGGGGGTTCCAACTTCTGACCCTGGAACAGGCCTCCCTACGCTATCCCACTGCAACACAGGGCTGCTTACAGAGCCCAAGATCCCAGACTGATGCAGTGTATTATGTCAGAGCGCTCTTCTATTTAAAGCCACTCTCCCCTGATTGTTGGCCAGGTTTCCAAGCCAAGGCTTACAGAGAATCATCTCCGAACAGGAAGGTTGGATATCAGGCCCACCAAGAAGAAGAGTAAGGGGTGGAGCATGCCAGTGGGCCCATGATCACTGTCTTGAGAAGCTTCCTGACACAGGAGACCAGGACCTCGAACACTCTGCTGAGACAGGGGGAAACGGTGGAAAGGTGACTGGGAGGGGTGGCAGAGAAACAGCAGCACTTGAAAGGGCAGATGTTCAGGTGACCCCACAGACGGGGAAAGCAGAGTGCCTTCTGGGAAGATACTGGAGGTGGGAGGGCCCCTGGAGACTGGTGTGCTCACTGATGGAGCTGGAGTTGAGCACCTTTGTTTGGGCTGGAGTGGAGTAAAGTGGAGTGCCTCTAGGGCAGTGGTTCTCAACCTTCCTAATGCTGCAACCCTTTCATACAGTTCCTCCTGTTGGGGTGACCCCGTATGTGGGCGTATGCATGTGGGCGGACACGCCTGGAGACAGATAGAGGAGCGATGTCTTGGTTGTTAAGACCATCGGAAATATGGTCTCAGGCGACCCCAAAGGGGTCGCACCCCACAGGTTGAGAATTGCTGCTCTCGGGACTTACAAGCACAGCTGAAAGATATTTGTAACCGGTAGTCATGAAGTCCAATCACCAAATGGCCCTGGGTGCGGCACCTTTGGCACAGCTGAGAATAGGTTCTCTGGATGGAAGAGTAATTTCTGACCCTGAGTAGTATCATAATGTGGCTGTAAATATTTAGGGAAGAACATTCCCAGAATTTCTTTCCATACAGCAGCTTGCGGATTCAAACCTTCAACCTTTCAACTAACTCCTGAGGGCTGCAGTGGCACATAGTAGATGATCAATAAATAGCTACGGGATTAAGGAAGGGCATGAAGAGGGGCACATCCTCACCCAAGGAAAGCAGATTCCCGTAAATCTCCAGCATCACCTCCTTGTACAGATCCTTCTGCTCAGAGCTCAGTCTCCTCCATTCTGCCTTTGTGAAGACAATGGTGACGTCCTCCAACGTCACAGGTTCCTAAAATGAATCAATGAACACTGAATTCACATCACCTTTCCCAGTGAAAGGAGTTTAATCAAGGATATGGGGCGTCCGGATCGAAAGATGGGCGTCTAGTCCATTTAGAACAGAGCTGACCACAGCAATCCTGTTGAACATGGCTGGACCCATGGCCTCGGGTCAACACATATGGGGAGCAGCAGTGATGCACAAACCACATCCTGGGGCTAGCATGTGTGTGAGGTCACAAGAATTAATTTTTCAGTGAATCCTACATTAAAAAATTAAAACTCATTGCCATTGAATTGACTGGAACTCACAGGGACCCAACAGAGGAGGGTATAACAGTACCAGTGGGTTTGCAAGATTGTAAATCCTCATTGGATTGAAATACCTCATATTTCTCCTGCATAGCAACTGGTGGATTCAAACTGCTCACCTTGAGCTGAACAACCCAAGTACAACCCTGAACAGCACCCAGGCTTTACCCCACTCTAACAACAGTAGGAAAGAACTAAAATAAGGTCATTTCAGGATTGATAATGGAAGGATTCAAGCATGGGAGCATATAAGATGGACTAGAAAAAATGAAAGGCTTCCTAGAAGTGGGACCTGTGCTAGTATTAGAAATGGTGAGGATTTCAAGACGATGGAAAGAAACTTCCACGATAGAGACAGGTGGGAGTGCACCGAGGGGCCTGTGAAGAGTAATGCTAGAGAGTTCAGGAGACTCAGGGGGATCTGCATAATTCATTACCTTTATGAATTTTAATGATCTTCCCAAACAAAGTTCTCAACATGTCAATCATCATGTGGAGCAGCAGCCCCCAAAATACAAACTACATTTCACAACAGCAAAAATATTCCAAACACAGGACATTTACAGACGGTTGTACCACTAGGGTGGGGCTTTGTGTGGGATATGTGTATCTGTGTGGGGGGGGACAGGTTACTGCTGGATGACAAGCTATTGCTGGAGCATAGTCTGAGGAGATCGGCTCTGTTAACGTTCAGTATCACCCCCTCCAAAAGGGCTGGTCTGTGGTCAGCCCTCATTTATCTGAGGTTGCCATTGCACACGGACAACTTGGTCTACAGAAAGGACAACCGGCGATTGAACCGGGGCTGCACAGTCCACCTGGACTCCCAGGGTTGCCACGGAACAGAGGCGAAGCAGAGACCGTCCATCTCTCAGAAGCAGACGTTCCCATCTTTCGCTTGCACAGCTCACGGCTACTTCAAATGGCCGCGTCGTCGGTGGCAGCAGGATTTGTAATGTAAAGGGCCACATACATTTTGTTTAAGCCCTAGCCAAGACAGGCAGTCAGTCTAAATGATTGCAGCGCTGGGATCAGACTTAACCACTGAGAGGATGGTGCAGGCTGGGCAGTAGTTTCATCTGTTGTCCGTGGGGACGCATTGGGTTGGAGCTGATCCAACTCAAGGGCGCTTCATCACCACGAGAGAGGTAGTTCCAACTCACCAGGATTTTGACCTTCTCCGTCTCTTCTGGGAGCCATTGAGTAGACTTAGAAGACAAACCTACAAGAAAAAAGACCCAGAAGCTCTGAGGTTGGACACCATCCACAACGCTCCCAGGGGGGCTTCGCTGGCTTGGGCTACTTAGAAGCAGTCAATGTACCCGGCGGTGGCCACCTATACATTCGCCCTCAACATGGACTCTGATCCCCGGATTCCCTCAACCACTCTCACCTTTTCCCTTATATCTCTGCGTCCGTTTCTTCATGGTTTCCACACTGTTTCTTCTCTTTGAAGATAAAACCTTTTCAAAGGTCTGCTCTTAGGGGACAGAATAGACCGAGTAATGGGACGGCCTGGATGAAGGCCAGTGGCAACTTTAAACTTGATGTCGGGACCACTGGGAATGGATTTCCTTTCCAGACGGAATTCTGTTGCCTGGGTGACTTCTTAACACCCTCGTTCCTAAAGCCCCTTGTTTGCCAAGCATCCGGGACCTACAGGGGGGAGGGGGAGAGAGGGCTGCAGTTGTTGTGCGCGCTCTACACCCGGGTTTCTTCTGCAGCAATCCTGTCCGCTCACTCCCTCTGCTCCCGTCATTCATGGAGGCTGACGGCTCTGGGGTTTTGACCTTGACTCATGTCCAATCTGGAAACCTTCAAATCCTTTGGCTGACAAGTTGTTTTTGTTTTTCCCCACCTGCCAAACTGTATTATGCCTGTAGGCCCCTCCAGCTGAGGTTCTATGTTCATATCCCGGATCAGTTTCTAAGAGCTGAGCCAAAGAGATCAAGACTACAGCTCAATGCCTTTGCTGAAATAGTCTCTGAAGCGCACACCAGATGAGTCATGAAGAAATAAGCCTCTGTCTCCCTAGGTCCCAAGTCCCACTTGTGTTCCACTCCCCCAGGCCTAGGACTTGGAGACATTTGGAAATTTGAAGTGGGCCACTCCTAGTCACCATGACTTCTACAAAGATAACCTACGAGTGACACCATATGCATGTTACATGATCCTGTCACAGTCCTCCACTCATTCGGTATAGGAGGTGGTTTTAGAAGGCAAGGCCACCTTCAGAATGATCGCAGATGTATTGCCCAGAACATCATTTCACCCACCTTGTTGCTGGTGTGAACTCTCATGCAGTTAATTGGAATTTAAGATGTGAGCACAGAAGTGCTCCAAAAGTTTTCCTGTCTGTGATCTCTCAGTACCCGAGGGCCAGGCTTACCTTCCAAGTCTCCTCTGTGTGGATTTGAATTACCCACCTTTCAAAAAGCAGTAGTTGAGTCTCACTGTGTGCACCGCCTGGATCGTCCACATTTTTGCCTCATGAAGATACCCAGTCACTGGACTCCAGTCAATTCTGACTCACAGCAGCCTCATAAGACCGAACACAACTGATCTTTGGAGCTTCTGTCACTATAAACCATTATCAGAGCACACGGTCTCATCTCTAGACTATAGAACAGATGCTGGGTATGAACTGTGCACCTTGTGGCTAACAGCCCAATGCTTATTGTATGTGCCACCCTAAAATATCTAAGACTATTAAAATCATCTTATTCCCTTACAGACCTGTTCATAAACCAACTTGATTAATAATCTTGGGTGTGACTTGAATCAATGATGTGCCTGAAGCCGCCCCACAAAGTGTACATGGGAATTGAGATCCAGGGGCTTCTCCCACAGTAAATGAGAGTTGTGTACCCAATGCTACAATGAACATGACTATCAGCATTGCAAGCCTCATTTCTGGTAAGCTAAAAAGACTCAACTGACTACCTACTTACCTTTACTACCTTGCTTTTCTCCCATTTGTTTCTAGATGTAAGGTTACTGAACTTATTTCTTTTGCTAACAACTGCAATCATACATCGTTAATATGCACAAAACATACCATCAAACGGTCCTATTTAACCCTATCTTCAAGCACAATCAGAAGTAACAAACTGATCTCTATGCAATCATTTCTTCACAATAAATTCCTTTGAAAGAACAAAGAACATTATCCCTCTTCCTGATCTCAGAAATGAGCAGGAAGTCTCCGTGCACTACCTGGACATGCATTGTGTTATTGCATATCAGAATATTTGGGGAAAAGCGACCACAGAAAGGAAAACTCATTACTTGGGGAGGACTGATTTACAGGGAAGGCCAAGGATGACTCATGCTCTTCAGATCATACAGGGGGTCCTATACACCTTCCCACTTACAGTAAAACTCTGCACTGTAATAATTTGAAGGCTTCAAAATGAAAAAGATGTGGCCTGCCTAGGTTCATCTTTCTTCACAGGATGCTTTCCTTGGTAGGAAGAGCACGCTGGAGCTTCAACAACACAAGGACGGAAACGATCCCTGATGGGTTAGCGGGCCAACAGAACCCTATCATGTCCTTTGTCAAGGTACTACTGAGAACAAAATCGCTCTTGACAAGGAAGAGCGAGGAGGTCTTGGTACCATTCCTACCAACACCACTGAGTCCACAGAGGCAAAGCCCTCTACGGAGGGGAACCAAGATCTTGACGTGATTTTCCAGAAGCAACTTGCTTCCATTCACCATCACCCTCAACACAGAAAAGCCCAAAGCCATCAAGTAGATTCCAACTCACACTCACCCTAGAGAAGAAGGCTTTGGAACTTGTACGTCTTTAAGTAAATACATTCCTATGTGTTTCCCTCACAGAATAATTTCAACGCATACGATTATTCCAAGAACTAATTGAATGGCCACAAAGAGAATCATGTACATTGAAAGTAGTCATAGTTTCATCGTTGCTACACGGCACCCTGACTCTTTTCCTCTAATTCTTGACTGCTTTCTCCTCCCCGCCCCCACTATCATGATCCCAATTCTACCTTACAAATCCGGCTGGACTGGAGGATGTACACTGGTACAGACAGGAACTGGAAACACAGGGAATCCAGGACAGATGAACCCCTCAGGACCAGTGGTGAGAGTGGCCCTACCAGGAGGGTGGAGGGAAGGTGAGGGAGAAAGGGGGAACTGATTACAAGGATCTACATATAACCTCCTCCCTGGGGGACGGAGAGCGGAGAAAGTGGGTGAAGGGAGACATCAGATGGTGTAAGATATGACAAAATAATAATAATTTATAAATTATCAATTAAAAAATAAATTATCAAGGGTTCATGGGGGAGGGGGGTGCAGGGCGGGAGAGGAAACAACGAGGAGCTGATGCCAAGGGCTCAAGTAGAAAGCAAATATTTTGAGAATGATGAGGGCAACACATGCACAAAAGTGCTTGACACAAGGGATGCATGTGTGGATTGTGATAAGCGTTGTACGAGCCCCCAGTAAAATGATTTAATTATAAAAAAGAACGAAGGAAAGTAGTCATAGTGCAGACAATATCCAGATCACTCCTTCAGGAGGCCTTATCGGATGCCAGGTAATTCCACTGATGTGACCTAGCCGAACCTCCTCCTATTCCAGAACTACAGGTGAAAGAGGCTACAGCAATTGAGACTCACAGCAACCCTCCCAGGCAGTGTGGCACTGTCCCTTACAGCCTGGCACGCTCATCTTTCTCCTGAGGAACACTCCTGAGAAACAACTTACGGGGTCAAAGGCCAACATTGTGGTTAGCAGTCAAGCACTTTACACACTCACCCCAAAAGACTCCTCCACAAAATCCACATCTGATAAAATCCCGACAGTCCCTCAGGGATCTCAACGCAACATCATGCCCACTTCCACCCCACCCCACACCACCCCACACACTAAAGCACAGAAAATACACAGACATCAAGGCTCCCCATCTTGTTTCTGTCCACTAGCACCTGGGGGGTCCCTTGAACCTATTTATGCCCCTGAGTGTATTCAGACTCACAGCAATGCTGTTGGAAGCAATAAAGGGCCAACAGGGCTTCCAAAGCCATATACTCTTATGGAAGCCCACCCCTTCTCTATCCTTTGGAGTGGCAAGCATGGACTTGCCAAGACCAGCTGAGAACTAAGTCATGGAGCCACAAGGTCTCCTTCAGGGTTATAATCAGCTACTATACAAACCAGACACCTTGATAAGCAAAGCAGACCTGATTCCCTCCAGGACCCAGAAATCCAACAAAGTACACCCCACCCAGAGCTTTGGGATTTTGTATCTGTAGCCACACCCTGACCCACAGGGCTACACTAAGCCCTGATCCTGGCTGAACACATCCATGCTGCCGACAGGATACTAAGGAAGCAATGGCTGTAAAGATTACCGTCACTCAGGAAGCACACGCGATGTGGAGACATCACGGCGCCTCCAGGGGAGAGAAATGGACCCTCACTGGAGTGGGTTGATGTGACATTATAAAGGAACTCTGGAGAATGATAAAGACTGAGCCGATAAAATAGTAATAATTTATAAATTATCAAGGGGGAGGGGGGAGCAGGGAGGGTGGGGGGAAAATGAGGAGCTGACACCAAGGGCTCAAGTAGAAAGCAGGTGTTGTGAGAATGATGATGGCAACATATGTACTAATGTGCTGGACACAAATGATGTATGTACGGATTGTGAAGAGTTGTATGAGCCCCTAATAAAATGATTAAAAAAAGAAAAGATAAAGACTGAGCTTCCGTTGTTTTCCACATCACAAACTTCCCCACCTTGAAAGACCAGATAGGATTACTTTAATTAATTAATCTAAAAAACCTGAAGCTTTCTACGCTGGTGAAGAGTCTTGGAAGTTTACAGAGCAGTTCTACCACATCCCACAATGTCGCTATGAGTTAAAGCCAACTCCAAGAAGACAGAATGCCTGTACGATGGCCTTTCCAGCCTACCCAGGCTTTCAAATTGAGACTAGAGAACTGTGCATATGCCAACTATACCAGCCTCCAGTGACAGACTTCATTTTGCTTTTCAAAGTCCAACTTGGCTGCATCCTGACGATGGCCCACCGAAAAATCTCTGGACCAGGGCAGCGCTGAAATACTGTAGAACTTGCATATGTTGCTGGGATATAAAATCTGGGATGCCCATCACTATTTCAGCCAAAGACGCAGACAGGCTGGATTCCCAAAATTCTTGCTGTATTTCTCCAAGCCCTTTACAGAGGAAACAGCAGGGTCTACAACGGAGACAGACTCACACTAGCCACTGGAAGGCCCTCTTGTGGACTGCTGAATGACCTGCCTCCTTCCTCCTCCTATCTCGGAAAGTCCCACTAGTGATTGACCTTAGAATGGACTCTCATATTCTCGAGATCAGAACAATGCAATGAATAATATTGTTCCTTTTGATGCTGCCACCAGGATATTACTATTTTTATTTTATTAACCAGGTTGTTATAATCAATGCCGTGCCCTGTGATGCCCACTAACTCTAACGAATAGTAACATTAATTTTGCTTTCTGTTTCTGTCCACCCTTACATCCTAAACAAATGATAAATGAGTTTTTTTGCCTTTAAAGATGGACTGAAACGTCCACTTGGGACTGCAGTCAAAGACTCGCTTTTAGATTCTAACAGTCCAGTTATAACTGAATAAAGACTCTTCTAAAGTATCAAGACATTATAGTGGCTGTCATTTATCTGAACCCATAACATTCTGGCACTTTGATAGGGAAGGGGCAGCTGCTCCTGGAAGTATGGGACCTTGAGGGGGGACACTCCCTGAATATCAGGGCCCTGGACACTCCTAACTTTCTCAGTTAGCCTGGGGACGCTGGAATTTTAGAATTCGGCCTGAGTCTTCTGTTTCTCTGGGGGTAAGTTTAACTGTGGGACCAGTTCTTTGGTTTGACTAGCAGAGGGGACTGGACATGGTCTGAACTCCTCCCAGCCGCTTCTCACCAGGACACTGGCTAAGAGGTCTGGTAAACTTGCTGAGCTGGCACCTGGTCTTTTCAGACCGTCACTCAACAAGTTTTGGGGCTTGCTGGATTGTCAACAAGTCTGCTGCCTTAAGTTGGTGGCTTGTCTTTTCGCTGAACAAGTTTGGTAACTTGGCTTGGTTAGCCATATGGCTGTTTGTTTTTTTCTGTGACTTGGCCGGTCTGATTATTTGTTTTGTGAGGGGTGGTGGGGGGTGGTGTGTGTGTGTGTGTGTGTGTGTGTGTGTGTCCTTTTGTTTCCCCAGCTCTTCTGTCATTTTTCTTCCTCTCCTCCCTCCCGGTGACTGGGTTGCTGGCTATTAGCCCTGCAGTCACGGACCAGACTGACTAGATGGCTGGACAACTAGCAAAAAACAAAACAAAACACCCAAACTTTGTTTGTTTTTTGTTTTGTTTTTTAACACCCAAACTTTGTTTGGGTTGTTATTTTTGTGCTTTCTATTGGCAAGTAAATGATTGGCTAAAAATAAATGAATTTTAAAGAGGAAAAAAACATTTTTGTTTTATAAATGTAAAACCTTTGTGTGGTATTTTTAAGGACTATTGAGTAGTTTTAGCCACAAAGCTGGGATTTGGATGAACGGCATGAATATGAATCTAACCTGCCAGGGCGCTTGGCAAAAGTTTAAGCCTTGTGAGGTAGATTTCTTTGTGCTTGTGACAGTTTTAAACAGCTGACACAGAAAAAGTCTAGTTTGGTTTTCAGTTCTCCTGGTTTAATTTTTTGTACTGTTCTGTTCATGTTCCCTCTGAAGATCTTTTGCCTTTTAAAATGTTTTGTTTAATCTGTTCGGCAGTATTGTTTAAAAGAGATGACCTGCTGAGCCGTGTCTTTGTAAGAGGACTTTGAGTAGTTTCACCCAGAGGTTTGGGAACCGGGATGTGTTTTTAAATAGGTAATTCATCTTTGCTTCCAAGAAACACTTTGTAAATTCAGCCCATAAAAGGAATTTATTTTTTTTACTTTTCTTTCCTCCTTTCTCTTTTGGGTAACTATTTATATTTTCTCTTCTTTGGAAAGAAATTACTGTTTTTTAATTAAAATAAAATTATGTAGGTACCTGTTTGCATCTAATTAAAGCTCTACCTGTGGGTCAGGTGAGCACCTGAATGGTTTCACTTTAAGTGGCACTCCCCTCCTATTTGTTTGCATCGTACTGAGAGGGTTAAAAATCAGCTCAAACAACCACCTTTAAAGCAGGCATCCTCAAACTACAAACCTGCGTGCCACATGCGGCCCACAGAGGACATTTATCCAGCCTGCCAGGTGTTTTTGCCCCGTTTGCTTTTTTAACTTCAAAATAAGATAGGTGCAGTGTGCATAGGAATTTGTTCATAGATTTAAAAAAAAACAACCATAGTCCGGCCCTCCAACGGGTCTGAGGGACAGTGAACTGGCCCCCTGTTTAAAAGTTTGAGGACCCCTGCTTTAAAGTGACTGTCTTCTCCTTCCCCGTGAAATGCAGTTTCCTTCATCTTTGGTTAATTCTCGGAGTTTTGGGGGGGTCACACTTTTTAGCTGCTCAGTGTCTCTAACTTTCTGTACAAGAGCTTTCTGCTGCTGCAAAGCGCTCTCTCTGCACTGGGCAGCTCAGGGTGCTCTCTGTAACACCCCTGGTTCCAGCTGTACTCCAAAATCTCTTTGTAAAAGGAAAAAACGCTCTGCGGTGGCTCCAAGCCCTACCTGTCTACTGCTGCTTCTTGGGCAAAGCCCCGGCTGGCCTTGCCTGAACCTGTTTGCTGTGGCCTCTGTCCCTGACCCCCTCAGGCAGCAGCCACCCCCCTTCTCTCATCCCTGCAGAGCAAACAGCAGTCACAGATGCTGGCTGCCTGCGCTCACCTGTAAAGAGTAGAAAGAGTCAGCAGACGTTGGCTCCCTGCTCTGCAGGTAAAGTTCCTGTTTGTTTTTTGTCCTAAACTCATCTCCCCACGTGAAATGGCTGCCAGCAAATAATGGTTGTGCTTTCCACATCAAAGGAACACAGCTGTATTCGCTACAAAAAGCTGTGTTGCGCTTCAGCAGGGCTTTGACGTGAAAGGAAATGGAAATGAATTAAAAAAAACTTTTAACCAGAATTAATAGAAATTGCTCGAGGGGTTGATAATGCCTGGAGAAACAAGTGAAACAGCTATCCCCCGAACTGTAGCAATGGCCTTACAAGCAGCAGGTCAGACCCTCAGACGCAAACCCAAGACAGAGTTCAAATTTGGAGCAGGCGACGCTTAGGAAAGAACCAGTGCACACATTATAAAGAAGAGAAGCATTGAAAAATGATTAAAATGCAAAAAAAAAAAGAAAAATGATTAAATGTTAAAAGCTTTGCTCAATTGCACCCAATGCACAGAGAGGACGATAGGGCTGGCCTCACCACAAGTTAAGACATCCCTCACTGACCCATAATGCTAAGAGGGACAACACTGGAGGCACAGTGTGGGAATTGTGTCCAATCTGACCCCACTACACTGGGGCAAGATGCCAAGGGCACGCAACAGAGCAGCAAGGGGAGCAAAGCAATTAAGTCCCCAGAGAATACCAAATATAGACTTTGGGGTCAGGGCGTGGCACCCCATTAGACTGGTCAGGAAAACACCCCTAAAGGTCAACAAACAGACCTGGAACTATTTATAAGCTTTTCTTTGTCATTTTTATTGTTGTTGCGGTTTGTTTGTTTTTGTTGTTGTTTTGTTTTGCTCCACCTTGTTTTTGTATTTCTTATTGTCTCTGTATGTCTATCTAGATAAGATACGCAGGAAAAAATGATCCAGAGGAGAAAACAATGGGACTGATGGTTCAGGGGGACATAGGAGAGGGGAGGTGGGAAAAGGAAGTGGGAGTTAACAAATCCAGGGACAAGGGAACAACAAGTGATCTAAAATTGATGGGGAGGAGGGTGTAGGAGGCCTGGTGGATCTTGATCAAGGGCACTGTAACCAAGAGGAATTAGTGAAACCCAAATGAAGGCGGAACATGATAGTGGGACTAGAGGAAAGTAAAAGCAAATAGAGGAAAGAACTAGGAGGCAAATGACATTTATAGAGGTCTAAATAGAGGCATGTACATATGTAAATATATTTAGATATAACCATAGGGAAATGGATCTATGTACATCTATTTATATGTTAAGTATCAAGGTAGCAGATGGACATTGGGCCTCTACTCAAGTACTCCCTCAATGCAAGAACACTTTGTTCTAATAACCTAGCATTCCATGATGCTCACCTTTGCTGAAGACAAAATGGGTGCACAGAAAATGTGAAGAAAGCTGATGGTGTCCGGCTATCAAAAGATACAGCATCTGGGGACTTAAAGGCTTGAAGACAAACAAGCGGCCATCTAGCTGAGAAACAACAAAGCCCACATGGAAGAAGGACACCAGCCTGTGTGATCACAAGATGTCAATGGGATCAGGTATCAGGCGTCAAAGACCCAGAACAAAAAACCATATTGTTGTGAATGAGGGGGAGTACACAGTGAAGACCCAAAACCCATCTGTAGAAAACTGGACATCCCCTTAAAGAAAGGTCACAAGGAAGAGATAAGCAAGTCAGGGTGCAGTATAGCGCAGATGAAACATACAACTCTCCTCTAGTTCTTCAATGCTTCCTCCCCACCCACTATCATGATCCCAATTCTACCTTACAAATCTGGCTAGACCAGAGCATGTACAGAGGTACAGATAAGAGCTGGAAACAC
>NW_022104553.1:23810539-23820261 GCF_000313985.2 Echinops telfairi | reverse complement strand
CACAGCTTGGCAAAGAAAATAATAAATTTTGTCAAGTTTTCACTTATAAAATTGAAGAAAAGGAGTGGCATTAATTACACTGGCAAAAGCCACATTAAAAATATATATGTACATATGTAGTTAATAACTCTGTCACTATTGTTAATTGGGGTCCTCATAAAAATTGTTCTAAAGGTATAAATGCAACTATTTATAATTATGCAAACCATGCTATTTGGAACTATATAGAATCTTTTTACTGGGTTAACACTCCATCTTTTGTTCCCCTGAACAGTGAGACTTGTAAAAATTGCTTGCAGCTACACAACCAGAGGTCAGCTGTAGCCACACTGTTTACTCAATTGTGTTCCAGAAAGAACATGGAAAGTTAAAGTTTTAATTCCTAGAAGTTATTTTTGGTTAATCCTGTCTAAGATGGCAATATAAATAAATGGAATAAATGTAAGTTTTAAGCTAAGGGGGCAAAAAGGCACCTTAAACCTATCTGGCAGAAACCGTGCTGCTTGAGCAGAGTGGCTGATAGAGTGTTCTGCCCTGGCTTAAGCCAGTCAAAAGCCTGAGGCCAAATGTTAAGTTTTAATTGAAAGTTAAAATTTAAAAAAAATTTGACCCTAATAAAATGATAAAAAAAAGAAAGGGAAACATATCAAAGAGTCCAAGAAGCAAGAAAATGTTTTGAAACTGATGGTGGTAGCAATTGTACAATTATGCTGGATCGAATCGAATTATGGATTGTTGTAATATCTGTAAGAGCTTCCAATAAAATGATTTTTTAAATTTATTTTTTAATTTTTTTATTTTTTCCAATAAAATGATTTTTTAAAGGCAAAAAAATGTTTAAAAAATAAAATATATGTTTTAATTTGTTTAAAAATTGAGTTTAAAATGTGGCTTTACTAGGGCTAAACTTTTAAAAACTATTGCTATTAATACAGTAACCGATAAAAATAATTGAAAAGTAAAAGAATAGAACATTTGTAAGCCTACTTGCTTTCAGCCATCAAGTCTAGTTTTTTTCAATGGTTATAGGCCACACCTGCAAAGAAGGCACTGAAAAGGTAAGCCCCACCAGTGCTTTGAGTGCTCTGGACATTTGCAGACACTGGCAAAGATTGCTGTTGCCAGAAGAAAAAGGAACCCTTCTGACTTTTCTAAACTTTAAACTAGTGGTTTGTGCCTAAAGCTGAAATAATTTAAAGCCACGAAGAAACACTCCTCTCCAGGACTAAACGTTAAAAGGAGTCTGTAAGCAGCCTGACGTGCTTGCTAGGTGACCACCTGGATCCACTTGTTGTGTGGAAGTGGAAAGAAATGCCGCAAAAGAAAACCAGTTCAGTTTGGTCACTAACACCTGAGAACCTGGTTCACGGGAACTAAAGAAGACAACGAGAATGGATTGGGTGAAGCTCCTGGCGTAGCCCAAGGGGGCTAAAATTGTTTTTAAAAGTGTGTGACTGGGCCCATGATCAAAGGCAAGGGGACCAATGGGCACCCTTGTGGGACCAAGGAGGCAGCCCACATTGAGCTAACCAAAACCCGACCAGATGAAAAGAAGATTTTTGAGCCTGTAAAATGTTGCATGTTGCTGCTGACTTAATGGACAGCCCGTCCTGATTTGAGTTTGCTTATGGATGCAGACGCCCAAGGTGCCCATCAGAATGAAGATTCTTCACATCAAAGAATAGGCTTGTCTCCTCAAAGCACTATAAGTAGGCAGTAAAAAAAATTAGATGTCCAAAACTGGTCTTAAAGGCATAAGGTGCACACTTTCATAGAAAATTTTTTTTTCATAGATAAAAATAGTAAATATTTTTGTTTTGCTCAGCTATAAATATCATGTTTAAATGAGGCTAGTACATTTCAAACTGTATACATTTTTGTTTTATCTTGTTAGAACTATTGTCCTTATTGTGAAACTTGGATGTGGCTAAAAAGTTGTGAAAAGGTGTTATGTTCATCTGACACCAACCCCTTGGCAGTTCCAAGAATACCTGCAAGCAGAGATTCATCATCGTAATTTGCTGAAGTCCCTGAAAACCTTACAGATTGTCCAGCGCCAACTCCACAAATTCTTGAGGAAGGCAATACCCCAGCCACCAGCAAGCAGCCTACCTGTGTGCCCATTCCAACCCGGTGCCTGTGTCCTTGGAAAGCGGTTCACGTCCATTAGACATACACCTCATTAATAAAGACCCTTTACCACCATGCTCACAACTCTGACCACGGTCAAGGTGAATGGACTTGTTGCCTGAGCTCACCACTCACATTCCAAGTCTGCCCTGCCCGACGCAGAATGAAAGGTTCCTTCTTCCGCAAAAGACCCCTTAAACTATCTCCGGTTTCTTAATATTGTTATCTCAGGTTGCAAATTGTAATCAAACTATTAAACCGTGTTACAATTGGTCACAAGTGTATTTTTTTTTGCTTCTTTTTTTTTTCAATCGTTTTATTAGGGGCTCATACAACTCTTATCACAATCCATACACACATCAACTGTGTAAAGTGCATTTGTACATTCATTGCCCTCATCATTCTCAAAACATTTCCTCTCCACTTAAACCCCCAGCATGAGGTCCTCATTTTTCCCCTCCCTCACCGCTCCCCCCTCCTTCATGGGCCCTTGATAGTTTATAAATTGTTTATTTCACAAGTGTATTTTAAGGTTTTCCCGGAAATGTGGTTTTCTTGCTCTTTTGGCCTTGTCGCCTACTTGTCTATTTGTCTAACAACCAGGTGCTGCAGCCACAGTATCTGTGCACTCATCACCCAGGCTTGAGTCCTGGCTTGAAAGGCCTCTCTAGTACAATTAATGTAAATATTACCAGGCTTGAGTCCTGGCTTGAAAGGCCTCTCTAGTATAATTAATGTAAATATTCCCAGATTAAAAGCCACGCTTTAAAAATTGGCAGAACAAATTGTCCTTAGCTGAAGTAGCTTTGCAAAACAAAGTTTGAATTTGTTATTCCTTAAACAAACTAAACTATTGCATGAGAGAAACTCTTGCTTTAGTCCAAAAATGTCTAATTTGTCTCCTGGGGTCACTACCTTAATTACAATGGTCTTGCTGGTCCCCTATTATTAATACTGAAACTTTTCATTGGACCATGCATTTTTAATGCATTAGTAGAGTTCATCCAAAACCCTATAGGGGCTGTTAAGCTTATAATACTAAACACTCAATAGACAATCCGAAATCCACAAAAAGTTGCCGATGAATCAGTGATTTAATTCCCACACAAATACAGCAGGGAATGAGACAGACTCACACTAGCCACTGGAAGGCCATCTTGTGGACTGCTGAATGACCTGCCTCCTTCCCCCTCCCATCTCAGAAAGTCCCAGGAGTGATTGATTTTAGAATGGACTCTCATGTTCTTGAGATCAGAACGTTGTAACGAATAACATTGTTCCTTTTGATGTTGTTACCAGGATATTACTATTTTTATTTTATTAACCAGGCTGTTATCATCAATGCTGTTCCCTGTAATGCCCACTAACTCGAACGAATAGGAACAGTAATTTTGCTTTCTGATTCTGTCCACGCTTAAGTCTGAGGCAAATGATAAGTGAGAGTTTTGCCTTTAAAGATGGACTGAAATGAACACGCCGGACTGCAATCAAAGAATCACTTTTAGACTCTAGCATTCTGGTTATGACCGAACAAAGACTCTTCTAAATTATCAAGACATTCTAACAGTTACGGGTTCAAATAAACGACAGCCGCTATCATGTGGTATAACTAAGGCATAACACAACCGCACAAACTGCTTCAAAATGTCAATGAAAGCAAGCAAATTTTATACTATAAACTAGTACCTGGCTCCAGGTAAATGTCAACACGTGTCAGTTACTAAGTGGTTTTCATTCAGAGACGAAGAAGGCTCGGTTCACAGGGAACAGGCGGACATCCCGGGATCGTTTATCCCCGACGTCTCAGGATTCACTGGTATCGAAAGGCAGTGTCATCCCTGGATGAATTTGCCCCAAAGTGACTCCGTGTAAAAGGAATTTTACCCCCAAGGCGGGCTTGTTCCATTTCACTTCCCAGGAAGCAAGACCCCCCAATCACGCTGCAACTCCAACATCGGATGCGCAGGGGGCTGATGCTCGCTGCCTCCAGCGAAAGCCTCTGATTGCACAAAATGCCCTCGTCCGAAATCCAGGAAAAAGAAACAGGATGGGCAGACGGACCGGGACCACAGCCCTCCAAAGCATGGCCTCTAAGCTCGCAGCCACTCTGCCTGGAGCGCCCAGACCGTGCAGAGCGTTGAGGCAGCAGGGTCCTGGACCGCCCGCCTCCCCTTCAGGAGGGTCTCCCTTAATAAAAGCTTTCGCGCCATTTTGCCCCGCTGGCCTTTTTGCCCAACTCCTCACCTGCAGCTCACCTGCACCGCGGCGGGAGGACGCTGCCCGGGCGGCCCGCTCTCCTCCGGCCACCGTTCCAACCCAGGGGTGGCCCCCCCTAGAATCTGGAGGATTCAAGGCTGGGTCCCACCGAGCCGCCCTGCCCCCACGCCGGCCCCGCCCTTGACCCCCCAACCTTTCGGGATTCTCCCACCTCCCAGATCTCTCTCCGCTCAAACGTCCCCAGGCCCGGGCGCACCTGCGCGCTGACCCCAGGGAGGCCGCGACCTTTCATGAATTCATCCAGCGGAGCGCCGCCCCCCCGCAGAGTCCACCTGGGGTCAGAGCGTCTCCCGCGGAAATGACCCCCGGCGCGGACGCGGGCAGGCGTGGCAGCTCCAGGCCCATCCCGGGCGGGCGGCGTCCCAGGCGCTTCCGGTGGCGGATTTTGGGAAGACGGTGCCAGTGGGCCGCCGGAAGTGGCATTTCTCTGGGCTTTTCCCGCGCGTGGCGCCGAGTGCGTTTACACCCTGATTGTGTTTGCACCGACGCGGAAATCTGGACATTGCTGTGTGCACCGCTCGGGCTTAGAGACCCCGCAGGCGCCCACCGTCCCCTCCGCTTAGTGGGCTCACCGTGGGAACCGGCCTCCGTCCCAGTTTCCCGCCGGTGCCCAGACTCCCACAGGCCGCAGGTGACTTGCCAGCCCTGCGCACAGGTCAAGCCGCATCCCGCTTCTTGCTCCAGGGTCCAGACGTTGAGAGCACACCCCCTTTTCAGGGCCCAGAACTTTGGCAGTTCCTCTGCGTCTCAGGCTAATCATTCTGTCCCAGTTATTTCTTATCCTGAGTAGTAACCTTAGGATTTCCTGATGAATCTCAGTATCTTCAATAATATCGGATTTCTGTGTAACCCTCCCTAGGAACGTCTCAAACAGAGAAAAGAAATCCAGAGTGCCATGGCAGGGGTGGTAAGTATCCACGTTGGGGACAATATTGCGTAGGGAAGGCATGTGTGACTTTCAACTCCTTCCCTCGGCTCAAAATTGCTTGGGATTCAATGAGGAAAGAGAAAGAGGAAGAATGGTGAAGGGGCAGATAAATACACTGGCTGCCACACTGGACCCAACTGATTCAAAGGCATCAAACACGCCTTCGCATACATCCACTCTCTGAGAAGTGTGTGTTGGCTTATCCCAGGGATGAGGATTCTCAGGGTTCGTCCACCCCTGACACAATGAGCACTGCATCATTTCCAAAGTTTCTTGGTTGCACTAGGTTGTCTCCAAGAGTTGCAGAAGTTTTTTATTGGTTCTTTTTTTGGGGGGAGTGGGTACAGACATGCACCCTAGAGCTGCTGGCCAATTCTATGAATTCACTACCACGAAAGAAGGGGCTCACTGGTCTTCTTGGCTATTGCCTTTCTTGCTGGTTGTCCAGAGTTTATATTTTTGCAACTAATCACTAGAAGTGTCAGCAAGCCTAATTCTACACTATACTACAGACTCTAGGACAGAGCACAGCTGCCCCTCTGGGTTTCCAAAAAATGTCAGTCTTGATAGAAACAGAAAGCCAAGATGCAGCTGGTGGGCTCAACATCTGACCCTGGAACTGGCATCCCAGTGTTAGCCCATTGAAACACCATGGCTGTTTATAGAGCCCAAGATTCCAGACTGAGGCAATGTGTTACCTCATAGGGCTCTTCTATTGCAGGCCATCCTTTTGATTGGTTGGCTAGTTTTCCAACCACCTGGGCTTAAATTGAGTCATCTCAGGAACTGGAAGGTTGGATATCAGGGCCACCAGGAGGAAGAGTGGGGAATGGACCATGTCAATGGACCCAACATCAATGTGTTGAGAAACTTCCTGACTCAGGACACAAGGACCTAGAACACTTTGCTGAGACAGTGAGCAACAGTGGAGGGATGACAACAAGTGGTGGCAGAGAAACAGCAGCATTGGAAAGGACAGATGTTCTAGTGACCCACTGACGGGAAAGCTGAGTTCCCTCTGGCACGTTCCTTGCTGGAGGTGTGAGGGCCTCTGGAGACTGGTTAGTCATTTGAGGGAGCTGGAGTTCAGCCCCTTTGGGCTGAAGTGGAGTAAGGTGGAGAGCCTCTAGGGACTTACAAGCACAGCTAGAGGTATTTGTAGCATTTAGTCAGGTAGGTCAGTTGCCAAATAGTCTTAAGAGTAAGGTGGCCAGACGTCCCGCTTTTTAACAATTTGTCCCGTGTCCCGTGGCATTTTTAAAAAGTCCCTATTTTTGGAAAGAATGCTCGACAAGCTAGGGAATGGCGGGAGAACGGGAAGACCAAATTTTTAATCAAGAAACACCCCCACACAAACACTGTCAATGATATCCCACTTTACCAATGCTTTACCAATGTTAAAATTTGGTCACCTCAATTAAGAGGCATCTTTGGCACAGTCGCAAATAGGTTCTCTTGATTCAAGAGTTATTTCTTATCCTGAATAGGAACCTAGTATTTCCTGCTGAATCTCAGTATCTTCAATAATATCAGATTTCTGTGTAACCCTCCCTAGGAACGTCTCAAACGGGTGGTAAGCATCCACACTGGTAACATTGCATAGTGAAGGCGTGTGTGACTTTCCTCTCATTGAAGTCATGGGGGCAGTTGGTGTGGATTCCCACTCCACCCACCAAAGCTGTTTGCTGTCAAGTCCAAATAGCTCAAGTAAAGGTCTTTTCTTCACCACCACACCCACCACCTGCACCAAGCAAAAGGCCCCACCTTCCAGCTCTTCTGTCCAGGCAGCCCTCCTGAGGGTCCATTTGGAGCATGGCAGCATGTAATTCAGCGACACTGTCAGCATGAAGGCTGCAGCACATTACTCCAGAAAGACCCCTGCAGTGATAATCTATAAAGATGAGAGCAAAGTCATAGAGGATAAGAAAGATAGGAGAGTAAGATAAAAGAGTCAGACATATTTTATGGTAGCATGTTCACCTCAGCTCTTTATGGACCACGTGGAACGAAGAGAAGTGAGAGAGAATCTTTACTGTCTTGGGACATTTATAGGTCGCCATAAGACATGCATATTCAGTAGTTACATGTGTCACAGGTGAGTGGTATCTACTTTAAGGTCCCTGAGCTCACAGGTGAAGAAACCTAATTACCTGCATTGGAGAAAGGTATGAGGGGGTTGGGTGACATGCTGGAAGAGATAACAAAAGGGTGCCTGCTTCTATACGGAGA
The DNA here is from genome assembly GCF_000313985.2 of Echinops telfairi. NCBI lineage: Eukaryota > Metazoa > Chordata > Mammalia > Afrosoricida > Tenrecidae > Echinops > Echinops telfairi. The sequence goes on along the minus strand of NW_022104553.1, from coordinate 23,812,697 downwards.
TCGAATCCACCCTATGCTGGAAGGCAGCACAGCTGTTAGGGGAGAATCTGTGGGAATGATATTTAAAGCAGGATCATGTACTTAGACTTTACCTCTAACTGACCAAAGTGGAGGCTTTCCTACCGTGGAAGACCAGCTTTCCAGACTCCCTCTGGGATCAGTTAGGGAATAGAGCCCTCCTCCTATCTCCCTTGGTGGTAGTTTCCCCGCAATGACGCACAGCCTGAGATTGTTAATGCAATATGAAGAGTAACACAATGGGGGCAGCAGACCTTACAAATCCCACTCACTAATACTTCAACTGGCAGCCCGAGAGGCTTTCGTTTTCATTTCGAGTAGCTGTCACCAGACACTGTGAAAGATCGCAGTTCCTGTTTTCTTTGAAGGTGCAGTCCTGAGCCACCGAAGCTTGAAACCCAGGTAGAAAGTGACCTGCTGGGCTGCAGGGCAGCGCAAGCTTTTTAGTTTTAAGATTTTTGTTTTTGTTATTGAGAAACAAGCTTTTTAAATGAAAGATATTCGTCAAATAAATTCATAAACTAAGATAGATCCCATTGAGTTTCCTGAACTGTTTAACAATTACTTTCCAGAGCCAAGCGTACACTTCCACATTTCTCTCGTTGAAATTTACTTCCATTGTCTCCTTAAAATCCTCACCATTCTTTAATACGTAGCGCAGGTCCCAGCTCCGGGATCCATTCTGTTCTTTTCCAGCCCATTCTGTAGGCTCCCAGGCTTGAATCCCTCCATTATGAATTCTCAAAGGCACTTATTGTTGTTAGGAACAGCCTTGGTGCTGGGAAGTTTTATACTTTGGGATGTTCACCACAGGTCAGCAGTTGGTTGTGTGGGAGAAAGATGGGGCTTTCTCCTCCAGGAAGGTTTTACAGTCTTGGAAACCCACAGTGGCAGTTCTTATACGTCACAATGATGGCAATGACTTTTAATTTATGAATCTTGTCAGATTCCTTCACCAAGTTATTGTCCAGTGAACTCACACACACTTCCACCCCAGGATGTGTTTTACGCATTGCTGATATTCCCCATAGATTGTTGTCCCCAAACCACACCACGGATCCAGCCACAACCACAAGGACTTCCTATTTTTTTTTAAGGACTTGCTATTATTGACAACTGTTTTCTGAATGAATTCGATGACCATCTTTAGTTACTGACTCTTGTTAAACTCCTCTCAATGGGAAAGGTGATATGGAGCCTGTGTACATTGACTTAGGAACCAGCTACATTTGAAGATGTCACCATCGTCTCCACAGAGGCAGAATGGAAAGGTTCGAGCTCTAAGCAGCTGTACAAAGAGGTGATGCTGGAGATTTGCGGGAGTCTCCTCTCACTGGGTGAGGATGTAGCTCTCTTCTTTCCCTTAATTCTATAGATATATACTAACCTTACACTATGTACCACAGGACACCTGGTGGGGATCGTCGTTAGGCACTCAGAAGTTACTTAAAAGGTTGGTGGTTTGAACTCACAACTCACTCTGTGGGGAAAATTGTGGGAATCAGTTTCCATAAAGATTCACAGCCTTGCAATACCTATGGGACATTCTACACTGTCCTATAGAACTGCTATGGGGCACTGTCTGTTTTTTGTTTGTTTTTCATTCATCATCCAGGGGTTTCTAAAACAAAATAACAAACAAACCCTGAAGGTTATAATGCAGGTGAGAAATGCTCAGGGTATAGTTGTCCAGGCAGGATATGTTGCACAACTCTTTCGGGGCTGTTAATAAATACCCAAGTTCCCCCTGGAAGCCTCAAAACAAGAGAGCTCAGTTGCAGCTCTGTGGCTCAGCAAATCCAGCTCCAATCCCCCAGTGAAGGGCCCCGAGGCACCCCATTCCACAAGCCTGCCTCCTGCCCCAGATCTCTGGAAAGCACTGGGCTTTACTTGCTCTGTGGGCTGAGAAGGCCACCACTCTATTTCATGTTGAGCCTCCTGGTTGTGTGGTCCTTGATGCTCCACTGCCTTTCCTCTGGTGTCACAGCTGTCTTCTGGATCGAGGAGGTTCACTTCCCAGGACAAGTTGTACACCTGGCTCTTGCTGGTAGTAAGATTCCCCCTTGTTTCCAGCTTTTATCTGTACCCATGTACATGCTCTAGTCTACCCAAATTTGTAAGGTAGAATTGGGGTCATGAT
>NW_022104553.1:23806975-23809263 GCF_000313985.2 Echinops telfairi | reverse complement strand
GGAACTGGCTAAGGCAGCTGCACCCTGGCCCGACCATTAGAAAGCAAGAGACCTGAGAACTAGAAAAGTGAGGCTCACCGAGCCATTTATCCCTTTGCCCTTCAATTGATCCTAGAAGTGTTTATCGGCCAGGTTGGCACAATAAACTAACTACCTCAACTATTGTTTCAATGTAATCTAATTCTTCCTTCAGTTGATCAGTGTTTACTTTCTAAATATTGGTGAGTCATATAGTTGAATGCATATATCTTTATTATGGTTAAAAAATCTTCTTGCTAAGTCAACCCTTTTATCACTATGTAATCTATACACTTATCTCCAAACAGATTTTGTATTAAAGCCTACTTTGTCCGGCATTGAGATCTTTACCCCAGCTCTCTTGGTTATGACATGTATGGGACATTTTATTCATCCTTCCCCATTCAAATATTTCTGTCCTTGGGTGTAAGGAATGGCTCTTGGAAACTGTGTATAGTTGGATCACGTTTTCCAAGCCATTCCACTACTCTCTTTCAACTGGAACATGTAGTTCGTTTACCTTCTTTGCAATTCCTGTTCAGAAGGTATTTCTTCATGTTACTCATTCGAGTCCCCACCTGCCCTGCCAGGTGCTTGTCTTTCCTTTCTCAATCACCTTTACTTTCTGTTTGCAAAACCAAACCAACAAACCAAAAAGTGACTCCAACCGTCTTTGTTCTTTTCCATTAATATCGTTTGCTTTTGTGTTGATGGTTTTATTCCTTTTGTGTGGATGTTGTGGAAGGCTGGCTCCTCCAGAGAAGCAGAGTGAATATTGGAAGGTGTGATGTCAAGTGGAGGAAGTAGGTCAGTCCTTGTTGGCGGGCCATAGTAAGGTAGTGGGATGGCAAACTTGACCAACCACCTGGGAAAGGTGGCCTTAAGTAGGAAAGCCCTATGAAGTAATACACTGCAGAGTGTTGCTGTCACAGTGGGATAGCATTGGGCTGCTAACCACAGGGTCAGCTGTTTGAATCCACCAGCTGAATCTTGGAGAAAAAATGAGGCTTGGTGCTCATGTAAAGATGTACATTTCTGGAAAACCTAAGGGGGCAGTTCTACTCTACCCTAGAGAATGTATATGAGTCAGAATCTGCATCCTGGCTTTTTTTTTTTTTAAGCTGCAAAAACATAACACTGGGGGCGGGGAATAAAAAAAAACAAAAAACATAACACTGAACAACCCGTAAAAAAGGGCACAGCCTTGAAGGATTGTAACGACTCTCTTGTCAGGTCAAGTGAGTTCCAAGCATGGTGCAGCAGCTCTGGGATGCATGCCTGTGGCAAAGAACTGGCTCTGCAACTCTGAAAGACAGATTCATTTAAACAGGAAACTCGATCCTATGATGCTCGGTATGTCAGGAGTTTACCACCCCCGGAGAATCTTCCTCTTTCTGCAGCAGGAGATGCCAGCATGGCCCTCCCAGAGGGGAGCTGTATGTGAAGGAGTGGGGTTAGGCGCCTGTGAGTCCGCTGGGACTCACTGCCCCATTCTGTGCCACCCTCACAATTGATGTTTGAGCCCATTGTTGCAGCCACGGCAACAATCCTTCTCGTCAAACATCTTCCTAGTTTTCCTCTGTCCTTGTTCATTACCCAAACAAGTCACCTCAATGACAGGGGAATAAGACACCAAATGGCTATTCCAGCAGCCAACGTATGAGTCTGACATGGCAACCAGAAGCACCTTTTACATGATTTCTCTTGTCCATGACTGAAGCCAGAAATCTGTGCAAACTGTCCAGTCTGCTGCTTCCACGGGTAGGAGGTAAACACACTGAACTAAAATCTTACTCAGCAACCAGTCCCTGTTTAATACCTAGTTACTCTGAGGAGAGGAACTGGTCTTGCCACCCTAATGGGGTGGTGCGATAAATTAACCTTGTGGCCCAGATACTGCTTTTGTCAGAGCTGATGTTCACACAGGCCCAGTGGATTCTGGGCAGAGGAAGCACCCCAAAGATGGAAGAATCCTGAAAGGTTCGGGGGTAGCCATGCATTAAGACAAAGGACGTGTCTCGGGACAAGTGTTGGGGCATTGAGCCTGGGATGGAAGCAGCCTGGAATCCTCAAGATGCTGAGTGTGACTATGAGGTTCCATCCCTGGTTTCAACTGTTTCCGGGGTTCTTGGAGGTTGACCATTTTTTTGGAGAAACCATTCCAAAGTTGAGAGGGACATTCAGGTGGCACGTTCTCATTGTGCTTTTGGTGGGTGAGCATGTTTTAGAAGAAGGAGGTTGGGCAACAACATGAGCAAGTCAAAATGGCA
>NW_022104553.1:23803786-23805318 GCF_000313985.2 Echinops telfairi | reverse complement strand
CTGGTTACTGCTGAAAACCTCATTTTAGGTGTCCTCTCACTTCCACTCGGTCAATTTCAACTCAGAGTGACCCTATGGGATAGGGAAGAACTACCCTGTGGGTTTCCAAGATTGAAACTCTTCACAAAAGAAAGGAGCCTCATGGTTTGTAGGTGGTGGTGCAGTCGTGAGTAGCCCTGCACACATATCTTAAACTAGTTTAACCTGCTATTTCAACATGGAGGAGAGTTTGAGATCTGGAAAATAACGGTGGAATAGACTTTGTAGGTGTGAAGAGTTATTTTACATTGTTACATTTTACATGGTTTTGCTCTTATTAGTGTCTGTGATTCTCATGTTACTCTAGCACTATTTCTGCAACCTATGGTTTCTCCATAGCAAGCGCTTGCTTGCTTGCTAGGTTACCTTCATTTTAATAGCCAATGTATCCTCTTTATACTATGCTTTACAGATATGTGTTTATCCAGGAACAGAGATTCATGTTGCCCTGATGGTAAGGGTTGAGCATAGGATATAAAGTCCCAGGCGGTGGGTTCTCCCACCACCCCAGCTGATGGCCCTAGAAGCTTGGATGGCAGAGACACAGCGGCCAGGAAACCCAGCTTGGAGAAAACTCTCAGTGCCCTGCGGTCCACAGGTGCTGGCAGGGGTCTTTACATGGCTTCTCCAGCTTCAGAGGTCTGGTTGCATCAGGGTGGGTCCATGTGGCTTCTCCAGCTTAGGGCACTATCATAGTTCCATGTGTCTTGTCAGCTAGAGTGTTGCCCAGGGAGTGAGCAGAATGAGAGAGGTGTCTCCTGCCTACAAGGAGGAAATACCAGATTTCCCAGAATTCTCAGGAGAAGGCCATGCCCACCCAGAGGCCTCATTGGCTATGACCCAATTGACAGACTAAATTCCACCCTTTCACTCTTAATCCTCTCTCAAGTCCCAAATGACACCAGATGATGTCACTACCACAGACGGTTTATTCCTTTTCTGTATACTGTGTTAGGATAACTCCTCTAGAGAAGCAAAAACAGTGACATTAATATCTGTATGTATACAGAAAGAGGTTCTAACTGGAAATGGATTACATTGTTGAACAAGTGAGTTAATCCAGGTGATTTCTAGTCTGAGGGTGAGTGTGGCTACAGGGGCTGACGAAGAAGAAGCAGGAAGATGAATCAGGAAGACCAGAGATTGGTGGATGCAGCCTAATGAAATTGAGGTCAACAGAGAGAATCCAAGGTCAGAAATTGTCTGACGGTTCCTGGGATAAACTAGCGGTATAATGGAAGGTCAATGAACCAGAGGCAGTATCCCAAATGGGCAGGAGAGGTCAAGTAGCTTCCATAAACTATCAGTTTATACTAGGAGTAGCTCTTCTGCTGAATGAAACCTCCTTCAAATATATCAAGGCTGTCGCCAGATGAAAGAAGCCTATTCTAACCACCTCCTGCTTGCATGTACATTTGTCCTACCATGGTGTGTGGGGGGAGGTCAGATGCACAGGCATTCCCTCCCCTGAAGGCAATCAGTTGCCAGACTGC
>NW_022104553.1:23800825-23802854 GCF_000313985.2 Echinops telfairi | reverse complement strand
TGTACTTGCATTGGCATAGGGCATGACTGAAAATGAGAGAAAAGAGCTGCAAAACCCCTATGACCCATTGAACCTTGGAATCTAGAGAGTCTGACTCTCGGACAGTTGGGAGTCGTGAAAAATGAAATGGAAAGCATAAGGATAACTATTTGAGGCGTGAGTGAGGTGAACTGGACTCGCATTGTTTTGGGAATCAGGCAGTCACGTGGTTTCCTATGCCAGGAATGCCATGTTCAAGAGGAATGGGGTCACACTCATAGTGAAAAAGATATTTCAAGATTTATCTTGAAGTATGGTGCTCTCGTGTTAAGATCTATCCCCAGGCAAGAAATGCCCGCAATACAGTTATTATTCAAATGGATAAATCAACCTCTAAATGTCTTGATGAAGACGTTAAAGAATTCCGTGTGGTCAGACTGAAATTGATGAAACATCTATTATGGATCGACCATTATTTGGATTAGAATACAACAGATGGAAAGAAGAAGGAACAGGCCTTTGAGAAACATGGCATGATGACAGAAATGAAGCTGGAGACCTCATGACAGAACTTTGGAAGGTGAATGGCATCTTCATTGCAAATACCTTCTTTCAACACAAAGCGGCTAAACACATGGAGTTTTCCAATGGGATATACAGAAATCCAGTTGACTGTAGTTTGAGAGGAAATGATGGAGAAGCTGAACCCAATCATGGGTTATACTCTGGAAGAGAAGATCATCAATTGCTCATATGTAAATTCAGATTGAAGCTAAAGAAAACCAAAACACATCCAGAGCCGTCAAAACACAAGTTGAGTGTATCCCACCTCGATGTTAAGAACAAGTTAAGAACAGGCTTGACGGATTCAACATCGATGACAGAGACCTGACAAGCTGTGCGATGCCATCAAGAACATCACACATGAAGAAAACAAGACCATTAACGCAACAGGAGGAAAAGATCAAGCTGGATGTCAGAAGAGACTCAATTCTGCTCATTGTTCATCCTATAGCAGCTAAAACAAATGGAAGAAATTGTAACGTCAAAGATCTGAGCAGAAACGTTAAAAGGGCAACTGGAACAGACAAAATATTACAGTGAAATGTGCAAAGGCCTAGAATTACAAAACCGAAAAGAACACATGCAACGTATCTGAAGGTGAGAGAAACTCACATGGCAATAGGGAAAGATTCGATGGACAAAATGTTGAACCATATAGAGAGCATCAAAAGACGAGAATAAACATGGTCCGTATAAGGGAAAGAAGTAGTGGATATCCAACCATCTCAAGAGGTAGCACATGATCAAGAACCAGTGGTATAACGAATGTACAAATGTGCCTTATACAATTGATGGATGTATGGATTGTGATAAGAGTTGTATGAGCCCCCAATAAAATGATTTAAAACAATTTAAAAATTTTTAAAAATGTCCTGAGTTTCGGATTGTGTATTAAATAAACTTTGATCCATCTCAAAAAAAAAATGGGTTGTGGCCATACAGTGACAAAGATTTGCCAGAAATTCAGGCCGGGTTCAGAAGGGAATATAAACATGAATGTTGATGTCCTATGAACCGTGACAGAAAGCAGAGAATACCAGAAAGATGTTTCCTTGTGTTTTAGTACTATGCAAAGGCATCTGTCTGTGCAGACCATAACAAATTATGGATAACCTTGAGAAGAATGGGGATACTATAACATTTAATTGTGCTCATAGGGTACCTGTACATAGATCAGGAAACAAATGATAGTAACCAAACAAGGGAATCGTGCAAGTTTTAAACCAGCTAAGGTGTGAACCTGGTTTGTATCTTCTCACTGTACTTAATGTGTATGCTGAGGAAACAAGCAGAGAATCTGGATTATACGAAAAAGAATACAGCACCAGACTTGGAGAAAGGTTTGTTAACAAGCTGTCATACAGAGGACAACTCTTGCTTGCTAAAATGTGGAGGCCGGGCAATGAATGTACAAATGCGCTTTACACAATTGATGTATGTATGGATTGTGATAAGAGTTATATGAGCCCCTAATAAAATGATTTTT
>NW_022104553.1:23796854-23799946 GCF_000313985.2 Echinops telfairi | reverse complement strand
CAGCTCCCCTTACCGCGCAGAGACCCGACGAGCCACTTCCGGCGTCTGACTGGCTCTGTCCTTCCCATTGGGCGACCGGGTGCGCCGGGGCGGGTCCCGGCTTGGAGGACCGGAAGCGGAAGTCGCCCTGGGAAGCGCTGTGCTCCATGCCCGCCGGGAGGCGCACGGTCGGAGCTGAAATTCTCCTCAGCCTTAGCAGGGCTCCAGAAACCCGTTGGAGGCAAGGAAGGGAGATCCGGAAGGCGGAAGCCTCCTGCCAAGTTTGGTGTCGGGGTCACGTGTAGGGGGAAGCGGGGGACTCCCGGCGGGAGTCGGGGCCGGGGATCCGCTTGAACCCCGCCGGGAGTTCTGGAGGTGCCACGTGCGACGACGGCCGGCCACCCCGGCGTTTGAAATATTGCCCGAGTGACCAGGGAGCGGGCAGCTGGCTTCCGAAGGGAGTCGAGCGGACGCTCCGGGAGCGCGTTCTCGCAGTGAGGGCAGGTGAGGGGGTCGAGCCAAGAGACCGGCGAGCGCTAACCCAGGGGTTCGCCACCATCCTCCTGCCGCGCCCCTTCCGTACAGTTCCTCATGTGGTGGGGACCCCCTCTCCCCCAACCATCAGGTGATTTTCGTTGCTACTTCATCACTGTCATGTTGCTACTGTGATGAATCGGGCGACCCCTGCGAAAGGGCCATTCACAACCCAAGGGGTCGCGACCCACAGGCTGAGAACCACTGCTCTAAGGCATTTACTAAAGGAGAAACGCCTGCAGGTGAGGCGGGCCCGTAGACGACCGTGCCTCCCCGATGCTCTGCCACGGAGACGCTCCATACATACATAGTCAAAAGAGCCTGCCCGGTAGTACTAATCAAAGTCCTTTGAGAGCTGATATTAGCTCAGTCAGTCTTAGGTAAGTGTTTCTTGGGCCAGATGCCTGGTGAGGGCATTTTAGGGGGTCTGGGGTTTTGCTGGTGGGAGCAAGCGTCAGCCAGCTTGCTGTTCATCAAATGTTGGGAGTTGTAGCTTCATCGGGGGTCAAGCTTCCTAAGAAAACTGGAATGTAACAACCCCTCCTTGGTGGTAACATTTCTTTGAAACATAGTAAGTTTGGGGAAACATTCTTCTCGGAATTGGGGTGGTATTTTTATACGCAGTGAATCCTGAGACGTTGTGGGACTGAAAGACCCGTGGAGGGCCTGTTCTCTGTGAACCGTGCCTTTGTCTCCTAGTGGAGACTTTATCAACACAAACGCATTGAGCATTATCTGGAGCCTGGTACAGAGTTTAGAGTGTAAAATTTGCTTGCTTGTCATGGACTTTTGGAAGCAGTGTGTGTGGTTGTAGACCCTGTAGTCTAACAGGATTAAGGAGGTAAAACGAAGACCATGATAATAGGACATGGAAATATTTAAAAAGCTACAGGGTTGTTATGTGTTTCAACCGTGTTATACTGCACCCTGGATATCTCACCCCTTCCATGTGGCCTTTCTGAGAGCATTTGTCCAATTCTTGCGGGTGGGTTTGGGTCTCCCTTTTGCCTATGCTCCTTAATGTCAATTTGGTTGCTTATTTTTGAACCTCTAATACCTATTCCTGTCGACATCTCATCATCACACATCTCATCATCTCACAGGCTGGTGTGCTTCTTCCATGTGGACTTTGTTGCTTCCCTGCTACATGGTCACTTGTTTACCTTCAAGCCTTTAAGACCCCAGACGGTAGACCTTTCGATAGCCAGGCTATTTTCTTCACATTTGCTGATGCACCCCACGTTGTCTTCACTGATTGTGTGGAGAAAGTGAGTATCACACATTGCCACATTATTAGAACAGACCATTCTTGTACTGAGGTAAGAGTAAAGGCCCAAAGTCCATCTACTTTTTGGTTGTATTTATATATGTTACATATATTTATACATATAAATATATTTATATGTATGTATACATTATACAAACACATAGGCAGATACACCTATCTATGTTTATATATTTACATGTATACATATCTATACCTATATATAATTTTTACCTTTTTTTTGTTTTTTTTAAAAACCATTTTATTGGGGTCTCGTATAACTATCACAATCCATACATATATTCATGGTGTCAGGCACATTTGTACATTTGTTGCCATCATGATTCTCAAAACATCTACTTTCTACTTGAACCCTTGGTATCAGCTCGTTTTTAATTTTTACTTTCTTGTTCTTTCCTCGATTTTTTTTCTTTCTTTCTGCTCCACTATCATGTTTACCCATCATTCACCTCTCAGTTATTCCTCTTGGATACATTTTTATTAATCAAACATAACCGCAACTCTACCCCCTCCTCACCATCACTCGAGATCCCTTGCTATGCCCTGTCCCTGTCATTGTTGGCTCATTGCTCCCCTCCCCCTTCCTTCTCTCCCATGCCCTCCACACACCCCCAATCTCCGGTCCTGTTGCCTTGTCCTTTGGATCGTTTATCCTGCCTGTCTTCTAGACACCAAAAGAGAAAGAAAAGGAAAAACAAAAAAGTCCCTGGGAAGAGTTCCATGTGTAATTATTGTCCTGACCTCTAGTACATGAGTATCCCTCTGTTAAATAGCAAGCAGGCCCGAATGAAATCCACTGGTCAATTCCGTTTGCTTTCGGGATCCATCTCCCAGGACCCGCTTACCCAACAGCACTAGACCCTTTCAGTCCTCAGTGTACCTGTCTGAGGGGGGTGCGCCTTCTGCAAGTTCTCTAGAGTTACTTTGTAATGTCACATTGTCTGTACCTGTGCGTGTTGTTTACTCTCCCCTAAAGGTAAGGATTTCTTACACTGTGTGATTCCTGAGTAACATTAATCTTTACAGCCATTACTTCCATAGTATACTATATGCAACTTGGATGTGTTTAGCCAGGATCAGGGCCTAATGTGTCCTGTGGGTGGGGGGGTGTCTATGGAGATAAAATCCCAGAGTTCTAGGTGGGGAATGCTGTGTTGTATTTCTGCCTCCTGGAGGGAATCAGGTCTGCTTTGCATAGCAAGGTGTCTCGTTTGTTTAGTAGCTGATTATAACCCAAAAAGGAGACCTTGTGGCACCATGATTTAGTAGTTCTAAGCTGGTCCCAGCAAGTCCG
>NW_022104553.1:23779593-23795601 GCF_000313985.2 Echinops telfairi | reverse complement strand
AAAAAAAAAAAAAGAGTATATGGCTTTGGGAACCCTATTGGCCCTTTGTGTTGCTTCCAACAGCATTGCTGTGAGTCTGAATACACTCAGAGGCCTCAATAGGTTCAGGGTCCACCCCACTCCCCTCGCCCCCGAGGTGCCAGTGGAGCAGGATCAACATGGGGGGCCTTGATGTCTCTGTATTTTCTGTGCTTTAGTGTGTGCGGTGGGGTGGGGTGGGGTGGAAGTGGGCATGCTGTTGAGTTGAGATCCGTGAGGGACTTTATTTTATCAGATGTGGATTTTTTTGGAGGAGTCTTTTGGGGTCAGTGTGTGAAGTGCTTGACTGCTAACCGCAATGTTGGCCTTGGAACCTGTAAGGGACAGTGTCACACCACCCAAGAGGGTTGCTGTGAGTCTCAATTGCTGTAGCCTCTTTCATCTGGAATATGAAGTAGGTCAGATCAGTGGAATTACCTGGCTTTAGATGAAGGGCTGCTGAAGAAGTGATCTTGACAGTGTGCACCGTGCCTGCTTTCTGTGTGCGTGATTTCTCTTTATGACCAGTCAGTGAGTTCTTTGAGTCATCCTGTGTGTTAAAATTATTCTGAGGGAAAGATAGAAAGGTACTTATCTAAAGATGACTGTAAAGTTCCAAAGCCTGGTCTAGGGTCAGTGTGAGTTGGAATCTACTTGATGGCATTGACCTTTCCTGTGTTCAGGGTGAATGGAAGCAAGTTGCTTTCTGGAAAATCACATCAATCTCTCAGTTACCCTCTGTAGAGGGATTTGCCTCTGTGGACTCAGTGGTGTTAGTCATGGCACCAGTTCCTCCTGGCTCTTCCTTGTCTGGAGACATTTTGTTTCCTAGTACTACCTTGACAAAATTGTTGACTGCATTCTGTTGGGCTGATAATCCATTAGTGATAAGAGCAGGATCTGTTTTCTTCCTTGTGTTGTTGAAGTTCCAGATTGTTCTCCCTGCCAAGGAAAAAGTCCTATTAAGAAAGATGAACATCTTTCTTCTTTTTGAATACTTCAGATTATTACAGTGGAGACTTACTATAAGTGGGAAGATTTACAGGACCAGCCTGTATAATCTAATGAGCACTAGTCAAACACTTCTTTCCTGCACATAGGTCCTCCCCAAGTAATGAGTTTTCTGTTGCTGCTTTCCCTTACCTATTCTGATATGCAGTAACAAAATGCAAACCCAGATAATGCAAGGAGAATACCTGCTCATTTCTGCGATCAGGAAGAGGGATAATCTGTGCTCTTTCAGAGTAACTGACCAGGAGGAAATGATTGCATAGAGATCAGTTTCTTATTGTGTTCGAAGAGAGGGACAAATAGGGCCATCTGGTGATATGTTTTGTGTATTTTTGCTGATGTTGTATTTCAGTTGTTAGCAAAAGGATTAGGTTCTTCATAATTCTCAGTAATCTTATGATATGTCTTGAAACGAGGGAGAAAAGCAAGGTAGTAAAAGTACGCAGGTCATCAGATGAACCTTTGTAGCTTATACAAATAAGGCTTGTAGTGATAGTAGTCATGTTCATTGTAGCGTTGGGTACACAACTTTCATTTAATGAGGGAGAAGGCCAGGGATCTGAATTCCCATGTACACATTGTGGGGCGGCTTCAAGCACATCATTGATTCAAGTTACACCCAAGATTATTGATCAAGTTGGTTTACTAACAGGTTTGTAAGGATTAAGATGATTTTAATACTCCTAGAAATTTTAGCAATTTCAGTGGTGAGATACCCTCTCCACCCCTGGAAAAATATTTTTCATGCATATCTTGGTGGCACATTCAATAAGCAGTGGGCTGTTAACCACAAGGTCCACAGTTCATACCCAGCCTCTGTTCTGTAGTCGAGAGATGAGGCCGTGTGCTCTGATGATGGCTTAAAGGGACAGAAGCTCCAAAGACCGGTTGTGTTCGGTCCTATGGGGCTGCTGTGAGTCAGAATTGACTGGAGTCCAGTGACTGGGTGTCTTCATGAGGCAGAATTGTGGACGACCCAGGCAGTGCACAGTTAGACTAAACTACTACTTTTTGGAAGGTGGGTAGTTCAAATCCACACAGAGGACTCTTGGAAGATAAACTTGACCTTCAGGTACTAAGAGATCACAGACTTGAGAACTTTCAGAGCGCTTAGAATTGATGCCAGGGGAGTTCACACCAGCAGCAAGGTGGACTGAAGTGATGTTCTGGGTAGTACATCTGAGATAATTCTGAAGGTGGCCTTGCCTTCTAAAACTACCTCCTATACCAAATGAGTGGAAGACTGTGCCAGGATCATGTGACATACGCAAGGTGACACTCGTAGGTTATAGTCATGGTGACTAGGCGTGGCACACTTCAAATCTCCAACTGTCTCCAAATACTGGGACTTGGGGACTTGAACACAAGTGGAGCTTTGGGCATAGGGAGATAGAGGCTTATTTCTTCATGACTTGACTCATCTGTTGGGTGCTTCAAAGACTATTTTCAACAAAGGAATTGAGCTGTATTCTGTGATCTCTGGCTTAGGTAGCAGAAACTGATCCGTGATATGAAAATAGAATCTAAGATGTAGGGACCTACAAGCATAGTACAGTTTGGCTGCTAAGGGGAGAAGAAGAATAAAAAAGCATGTGAGGGAACAGATCTGAAAGTTTCTCGATTAAAAATGAATCGAGGTGAAAACCCCAGAGCCACTGCCTGACCTCATTCTTTGTGAATGATGGGTGTTAGAGGATAGGATTATTCCAGAAAAGGCCTGAGTGTAGGGCAGTGGTTCTCAATCTTCCTAATGCCATGACCCTTTAATACAGTTCATGTTGACTCGCCCCAACCATAAGAATATTTTCATTGCTACTTCATCACTGTCATTTTGCTACTGTTATGAATCAGGCGACCCCTGTGAAAGGGTCGTTTGACTCCCCCAAAGCAGTCACGACCCAAGGTTGAGAACCACTGGGTAGAACATACACACAACTGCAACCTTCTTTTCCCCTCCCTAGGTGACAGATGCTGGGAAAATAAAGGGCTTTTATAACGAAGATGTTGAGAAGTCACCCAGGCAGCAGAATTCCATCTGGAAAGGAAATGGATTCCTAGTAGTCCCGACATCAAGTTTAAAGTTGTCACTGGGCTGGTCCATTCTGTCCCATAAGAGCAGACCTTTGAGAAGGTTTTATCTTCAAAGAGAAGAAACAGTGTGGAAACCATGAAGAAACGGACGCGGAGACGGAAAGGGAAAGGTGAGAGTGGTTGAGGGTCTGCAGAGGGAATTGGGGGATCAGAGTCCATGCTGAGGATGAACGTATAGGTGGCCCCCACCGGGTACATTGACTGCTTCTAAGTAGCCCAAGCCAGCGAAGCCCCTGTGGGAGCGTTGTGAGTGGTATCCAATCTCATAGTTTCTGGTTTTGGGTGTTTTTTGTTTTGTTTTTTTTTTTTTTAAACATTTTATTAGGGGCTCATACAACTGTTATCGCAATCCATACACACATCAATTGTTTAAAGCGCATTTGTACATCATTCTCAAAACATTTTCTCTCCACTTAAACCCCCGGCATTAGGTCCTCATTTTTCCCCCTCCCTCCCTTGGGTGTGTTTTTAGGTTTGTCTTTTAAGTCTGCTGACTGGCTCCCAGAAGAGAAGAAGCCCCACATCCCGGTGAGTTGGAACCACCTCTATTGTTGTGATTAAGATGAGGATGTCTGCTTCTGAGAGATGGACAGGCTCTGAAACTACTCTGAGTCCAAATGGACTGTGCCCCCATGGTTCAATGGGAGCATGGTTCCTGTCGTCATTTCTATTGATTAAGTTTTCTGGGTCGGGGGGTGGTACCAAAAGGAAACAGAGCCGATCTCCTCAGACTGTGATCCAGCAATAACTTGTCATCCAGATACACACATCACACATGCATCCCAACCATGGTGATGCACGTGTCTGTAAATGTCCTTCATTTGGAATATTTCTGCTGGTGTGTGTAATGTGGTTTCTGTTGTATGGGTTGCCCCTCTGCATGACGATTCAAATTTTGAGAACTTTATTAGGAGAAATCATTCACATTCATAAAGCGAGTGAATCCACGGATCCCATTGAATCTCCTGAACTCTTTAGCGTTACTCTTCACAGGCCCCTCTGTTCACTCCCATACTTCTGGGAATTCAACTTTGAATTCTCACCATTTCTTAATACCTAGCACAGGTCCCAATTCTAGGGTAACTTCCATACTTTTGAGCTGATCCTATCGGCTCCCATGCTTGAAGCCTTCCATTATGAATCCTGAAATGCACTTGTTTTACCACTTCCCTAATGTTGTTAGGGGGAAAAAAACCTTGGTGTTTCTCAGGGTTGTACTTGCATTGTTAAGCACAAGGTCAGCAGTTCGAATTCACCAGGGGTTGTGAAGGAGACATATGAGGTATCCTAGTCCAATAAGAATTTACAGTCTTGGAAACCTACAGGTGCTGTTATACCCAGCTCTATTGGGTCCCTGTGAGTCCCAT
Organism: Echinops telfairi; assembly: GCF_000313985.2. Lineage (NCBI taxonomy): Eukaryota > Metazoa > Chordata > Mammalia > Afrosoricida > Tenrecidae > Echinops > Echinops telfairi. Next base: position 23,791,114 of record NW_022104553.1, on the reverse strand, counting down.
TCTATTTGATGCCAATGAATTTTAATTATTTAATGTAAGAGTCATTGAAAAATTAATTCTTGTGACCTGACATGGGTTACAGCCCCAGGGTATGGTTTGTGCATCGCTGATGCTCCCCATAGATTTTGTCCCAAGACCATGGTTCCAGCCAGGTTCAGCAGAATTGCTATAGAGCAGGGTGGCCCGAGGGCTGCATGCGGCCCCTGACGTAATTTTTTGTGGCCCGCAATGCTCTGAAATAAAATGAAAATAGAAAAAAGAATTGTTATAAAGAAAATAGCACTTAGGGGAGGTAATAACCACACAATTCCCTCGTTAACCTTTTAGCTACTGAAGATGAGTACATGTGGCCCAGTGCCTTTCCCGGGGGCCTGTGGACATGTATAAACGTGCTGACTCAGTTCTGGCGACTTTTGGAAGCGATGTGTCTGCCACTCTCAGTGTCACGTCATGTAAACAGATCCCAATAGTGAAAAGGTTAAAAAGAGCACTCTGGGTTGTGCTGTTATGAATCATACCTAGTGGCAGCGCTAGTTAACATTTTTTAGAGGGAAGCCATTACGATTACGCATCACGTTTGTCAGCTGTCCAACATTTTGTGTTTTTTTATTAGTTACTTTGTTATATTTTCCGGTCGCAACTTAAGAGGTAAGTGAAAACTAGTGGGAGGAAAGCACTGGCAAGTTTCGGGCGAAAAAGAGTAATTTTAGTTTTATAAATACATTAAATTAAATAAATTTAAATAAAAACAATTATGTAGTGCTTTAATTACCCTATCCATATTCCTGAATCCTCACTTCAAAATATAAATTTAATGAAATTTGTAAATGTGATGTGGCCCACGTGAATCTTGCCTCTTGCACCACATGGCCCGTGTTTTAATGGAGTTTGACACCCCTGCTGTAGAGAAATGTTTCTGAAAAGCTTATAACCATCTTTAGATCCTCATGTTCCAAGTCCGTGATTAATCTCCTTTCACTGGGAAAGCTGATGTGGATCCCGTGTTCACTGATTCCTTTTAGGAACCTGTGACGTTGGAGGACGTCACCATTGTCTTCACAGAGGCAGAGTGGACGGGACTGAGCTCTGAGCAGAAGCATCTGTACAAGGAGGTGATGCTGGAGATTTACGAGAATCTGCTCTCATTGGGTGAGGATGGGCCTCTTCATCCCCTTTCTTAAATCCATAGATATTTATTGATCATCTATATGCAACTGTAACTCTCAGGAATTAGTTGAAAGGTTGAAGGTTTGAAACCCCAAGTTGGTATATGTGAATTGTGGGAATGGTCTTCCCTAAAGATTTATAGCCACAGAATCCGTATGGGACTTTCTATAGGATAGTCTTATATGACTGCTATGGGCACAATCTATTTTTATTTGTTATAAATTTATGGTGAAAAGGTTTCTAAAAACAGTTTTCAGGTTACAGTGCAAGTTAATAATGCCCAACTATAGCTGTTCAGTTAGTGTCAGGGTAGCCAGCCCCTAAAAAATAATTACGAGTCCGGTAGGCTCAATTGTACAGTTATAATATATAAAGATTATAGTAAAGTCATAGAGAATACGATAGGAGAGAGAGTAGAATAAAGGAGTCAGACACATTTCATGGTAGCATGCTCACCTCAGCCCTTCTTAGTGGTCCATATGGGAATGTGGGAGAAGAAGTGGACAGGAGAGAGGGGTTAGAGGGAGTGGGGAAGGAGGAGCAGGGTCAGGGCCTGAGAGGAGAGCATCTTTATTGTTCTGGGACTATTTGTAGGTAGCCATTAGTCATGCATATTCAGGAGTTACATACTTCACAAGGTGGGTGGTAATCACAGTAAAGTCTCTGAGCTCAGGTGAGCAAACCTAATACCTGCATTGGGGGAAGCCATGTGGGGGGTGGGTGCCTCCATGGGAGGAGATAATCAGGGCATGTTTGCCTCCACAGCACTGGTTCTCAACCTTCCTAAGGCCTTGACCCTTTAATATACTTCCTCATGTTGTGGTGACCCCCAGCCATAAAATTATTTTCGTTTCTACTTCATCACTGTAATTTTGCTACTGTTCTGAATTGGGCCACGCCTGTGAAAGGGTCCTTTGATCCCCAAGGGGGTCGCGACCCACAGGTTGAGAACCATTGCTCTACAGGGAGACAGAAGGAACCATGTGCTTACTTTACGGCAGCATAACTGCATCGGACACACGGCGCTTAGGGATTTCAATAGAAAGTATAATGAATTAGATTGGAGAATCAAAGCATTGTGAAGAAACAAGTTGTCCAGTGGTCAATGTCCCATGTGGCATATGATCATTGCGATTTGCTGTCAAGTGAATTCTGACTCATTATGGCACACATACACAGCAGAGGCCCACTCCATGGAGTGTCCCAAGTTATGTCCTATTGATATCAGATGTCTAGGCCTGTTTGTAGAACCAGTAGCCTTACAGCTAGTTATGTTTCCCATTATCTATTTGTCCTACCCAGGGACTCCCTCAGTCAGAGGCTGTGTGTCATGAGGGAAGACTGACAGTCCAGGCACGCCGACTCATGGCTGTTCTAATGAAAAACTCTCTCTCCTCAGCAGAAACACAGCAAGAAAACTCCTCCTATTCCTCCCGCCTCTTACATATCCCTTGTGAGCAAGTCCTCAGCCAACGTCTGCTTCAAGTGTCCCAAGGCTTGTGTGGTGCACATCGCTTCCATCCCCAGAAGGGTTCCAGCCCAGCGCCTCAGAAACACCCCGAGCCGCAGGATTCCGGACAGAGCTACTGGAAGGCAAACGCTGAGAGTCAGGAGAGAGACATCACCCCTGAGCGGTTGTGTTTGAGGACAGCGGGCAGAGAGACTTCAGTGGTTTCCTCCAGTCCACCCCAGAAAGAGTCAGCAATCCCTAGAGAAGGCCACACAGTGGTAGGTCGGCAGCCCAATTCACCCCCAAGAGTTTCGTCTATGCGAAAAAATGGAGTCTTAAAGGAATTGGATACTTCAAGGTTTGGATCAGCCACCCATAGAGAGAACGGACCAGACTGTGACCATGAGGCAAATGTCAACAGAGGACAGAGTTCCGTTCTACAGGAGAAGCCCCATGTGTGCAAGGAGTGTGGGCAAGCCTTTCGCTGGCAGTCAAGACTCATTAGACACCAGGAAACTCACAACGGGAAAAAACCACATGTGTGCCAGGAGTGTGGGCGAGCTTTTAAGTGGAAGTGCGGTCTCAAGACTCACCAGAGAAGACACACTGGGGAAAAGCCACATGTGTGCCAGGAGTGCGGACGAGCCTTTCTTTGGCCATCAGATCTCATTCTTCACCAGAAAAGACACACTGGGGAAAAGCAGTATGTGTGCCAGGATTGTGGGCGAGCCTTTGCTTTGAAGTCGCAACTTACCATGCACCAGAAAAGGCATTCCGGGGACAAGCCACATGTGTGCAGGCAGTGTGGTCGTGCTTTTTGGCTAAAGTCACAGCTTAGCATGCACTACAAAACACACACTGGTGAAAATCCACATGTGTGCCAGGAGTGTGGGCGAACCTTTGTGTTGAAGTCATACCTTAGCATGCACCAGAAAGGGCACTATAGAGAAAAGTCACATGTGTGCAAGGAGTGCGGGCGAGCCTTTCTTTGGCATTCAGCTCTTACTCACCACCAGAAAAGACACGCTGGCGAAAAGCAGCACGTGTGCCCCGAGTGTGGGCGGGCCTTTAAGTGGAAATCGGGTCTCAAGACTCACCAGAAAAGACACGCTGGCGAAAAGCCACATGTGTGCGAGGAGTGTGGGCGGGCCTTTGTTTTTAAGTCCGAGCTCACCACACACCAGAAAATCCACACTGCAGAAAATCCACTTGTGTGCGAGGAGTGTGGTAAAACCTTTCTTTGGAAATCAAATCTCAGTCAGCACCAGAAAAGACACACGGGAGAAAAGACACATGTGTGTCGGGAGTGTGGGCGAGCCTTTGTTTTTAAGTCCCAGCTCACCACACACCAGAAAAGACACTCTCGGGAAAAACCACATGTGTGCCCAGAGTGTGGACGAGGCTTTCTCTGGCGATCAGATCTCATTTACCACCAGAAAAGACACACGGGGGAAAAGCAGCACGTGTGCCCGCAGTGTGGGCGAGCCTTTCGGTGGAAATCAAGTCTCAGGACTCACCAGAAAAGACACTCTGGAGACAAGCCACATGTGTGCAAGCAGTGTGGGCAAGGCTTTCTTTTTAAGTCATTGCTTATCATGCACCAGAAAAGACACTCTGGGGGCAAGCCATCTGTGTGCAGGTAGGTGGGCAAGGCTTTATTTGGAAGTCACAGTTCATGACAACTCAAAAAAGGCGCTTCAAAAAAGTCATCATGTGTGAATGGAGTGTGGGCGAGCATTGAGGCGCAGATGTCAAAACTTTGTGACCACCGGAGGATCCACTTTGGGGACAAACTACATGTGGTAACAAAAGGCATCATTTCTCAAACTTTTAAAACGGGGCCAGTTCACTGTCCCTCAGACCCATTGGAGGTCCAGTTTTTAAAAAACTGAACAAATTCCTATGCACACTGCACATTTTAAAGTAAGGGGGGGCAGGGGCAAAAACACCCGGCGGGCCGGGTAAATGTCCTCAGCGGGCCGCAGTTTGAGGACCCCTGATTTAATTATTAGCAAGCTACCTCTTCTGTGGCCGACAGACATCTTTTGTGTAGTTCTAGCTGGGCATTTGGTTGAAATCACAGACTGGCTCAAAGAATCCTAGAAAGTCATGCCGTATCGTATGCCATTAAGAATGCACCAAGATCACAAGGCATCTGGAACTGCCATCCCATCAGAAACTGTTGAAACGTACATATCTTCTTGAATTAAAATATATTCAAGTTGATTCACAGTCACATGTTTTGTTTTATATCTCAAATTTGTTCTCCATCTTTGTTTAAAACTGTTGTATGTGCTTTGAATTTTATCTTTTTTTTTAAATCATTTTTATTGGGGACTGGTACAACTCTTATCACAATCCATCCATCCATCCATTGTGTCAAGCACATTTGTACATTTGTTGCCGTCATCATTGAAGTGTATCTTTTGTGAGAGAATCCATTGAGAATCGGTCATACAAATTATGTGAAAGTTGTTACCACCACAGCGTGACTGTACTGTCCTATTAAAAATAATCATCCACAGGGGGGACACAGAATACACACCAAAAAATTTCTGGAACATAATTTTAAAATGTTAGTAGCAGTGTTTCCCAATATATTGGATTTATGCCAGGAAAAAACGAGGCTACGGAATACTCTAAGTGGAACACGGGATAAGTTTTTTGTGTGAAGGGAGCTATGAGAACATCTGACAAAACCAGGCGGTTCCATCGATGTTCCACGTATTTTATCGCTCAGCATTTCTCCCAACACTCCTAAGCACCTTATGGCAGTTACATAACCTGTCAACCTGAGTGAAGGGGTGGAGTCTCGCCTGTCCATCAGGTCATAGCCATTGAGGCTTCTGTGTGGGCATGGCCTTCTCCTGAGGAGTCTGAGAGCTCCCGTCGTCCTCTCTGGTGGAGGGACACACTCACTGCATCACATTCTGTTGACAAGTCTCACGAAGCTATGCTGATCGCAGCCAGAGCCCTGGATCTGGAGGAGCCATATGGAGAGGCGCACCAGTGCTGAGATGCTTCCAGGAGACTTTTGACCCATTGGCCTGTGACCTTCCTGCTTTTAATATCATGGCATGCGCTGCGTGCATCTGTAGAAGGAATTTATGAACTAGTATCAGACATATGGGCTAATATCGAACTTATGGACTTGATAATATATACTTACTCCTTGATATTAAAACTCATAAGTGTCTCTGGATTTGTTTCTCTAGTCAACCCAGACTAACACACACCTAGAACATACATGTGAGCGACATGTTTGAAGTACTTTGGACTTGCTTTCGACTCATAGCCACCTTATGGGCAACGGATGCAAATACTGCCCAGTCTTACCACATTCTCACAATTGTTCTAAAGTTTGAATCCATTGTTGGAACCACTGTGTCAATGAATGTTGTCATGGGTCAAACTAATTTTAGGTGCCCCTGCTTTATGCCATACGTGATGTCCTCCACACACTGGTATTTCCTGATACCATGTTGAACGTGCATGAGATGAAATCTGGCATTTTTTGCCTCTATTGAGGATTCTGGCTGTACATCTTCCAAGTCATATTCCAGTAAACCTGTGATGAACAATCTCTCCCATAGTCCTTCCAATAAAATAGCAGGCCACAAAAAGCCATACTATACATAAGAAAAATTAAAAAGTCCATTCTGTAAAGATCTTTTCATATGCTTTGCACTTACTCCTACATGAAGCATGAAAGCTAAAGAGGTCAAGTAGGCTTAAGGAGGAATTATTTTTTAGGAGTTAATATTTCACACTTTGACCTGTTGAAACAGTGGAAGCATACAAGGATAAGATGAAACTGTTCGTTCCAAGTAGTTTATGCTTCAATGTGGTTGATGGACATTTCAGTGAATGTGTACGTGGATGCAACTTACAGAAAATCAAGCTAGCCTTTGAAGAGCTTGTAGAACAGGACAAAACATTGCTGGTGATGTGTGCTACAATTTGGTACCGGGTCCTTGTGGACCTTACTTCTAGAGGCTCTAAGGCTGACAGGTGCATTGACAACTTGAAATAGTATTGTGAAATCTGTCTCCTTTTAATTGATCAGTATTTGCTTTCTAAGGAAGTGCTGTATTGTTGAAGGCGTATATATTTATGATGGTTCCATTTACTCGGTAATCAGACCCCTTATCAATAATATGTCTATCTTTCTAACGGGTTTTGTATTAAAGCCGACTTTGCACACCAGCTGTCTTTTGGTCGATATATTTGCTAGTATTGTATCCAATTAATGTTTAAACAAGCAGATGTACCTCTAGAAGCCCTCCTTTGTCCTAAGAAATTTGGAGACAGGTACCTGGCCAAGTGGCTAGAAGAGATCCATAAATTTTGGGGAAGAATGCACAAACTGGAACAATACCATTGATAACACATACAAGGAAAATTATGCCAGTGACCCTTCTACAAGAGTTTTGGCCCTACAGTGACAGATTTGATGGAAATTCAGTCTGGGTTGAGAAGAGAAAAATAAAATATGAATGTTGATGTCCTATGAACTGTGACAGCAGAGAATACCAGAATGATTCCTGCTTGTGTTTTATTTACTATGCCAAGCAGTCGACTGTGTAGATCATAATAAACTGGATAATCTTCGGAAGAAAGGAAATACGAACACTTAATTGTTATGGGGAACCTGAACATGGGAGAAATATGTAGGAGCCAAAAGGGGGAATGAGGTGAGGTGTGCACCTGGCCTGTATCCTCTCACCTTACTTAACGTGCATGCTGAGGAAATAAGCAGAGAAGCTGGATTATAGGGAAAACAGCATCGGAATGGGAAAGAAGCTGTAACAAGCTGTGATATGCAGGGGGCAAAACCGTGCTCACTGAAAGTGTGGAGAACTTTGAGTACTTGAGGAATAAGGATTGCAGCCCTCAGGTATAGATTAAGCCTTAATGTAAAGAAAACAAAGTTCCTGAAAACGACCTGTAGGTAAGATCATGAGAAACAGAAAAAATGATTGAGGTTATCAAAGTCTTTTTTCCTTGCTTGGAAACCCAATCCATTCTTATGGAAGCAGGAGTCAAAAAAACAAACCAAGCATTGCATTTGGTAAACTTGCACAAGACTTCTATGAAGTGTTGGAAAGCAAGGATGTCACTTTTAGGGCTATACTGCATGTGGCCCAAATGATGCATTTCCAATTACCTTATGATGTGGAAGTGGATATTACATAAGGAAGATGAACGAAGAATCAATACAGTTGATTAATTTTGCTAGTGAAGACTATTCAAATGACCATGGACTGCCAAAAGAACAACTTGCCTAATTTTAGCTTTTTACATTTGGCCATCAAATTTTCTTTTGTAAGCATCATTGTTTTTCATGGCATTGAATAGCCTCATGCCCTTCACCTTCTGTAAGCAAGCCCTTGGAACAGTGAGGCAAGGGATGTCATGATCAATTGTATCCAGTGAGGGTCAGGAGCTCCTGTCCTCCAGTCCCCTGGTAGATTTCTGACTGTGAGTACACTTTACACTCAAGATACCACCCGCCTAGCACACAGGAGCCTCAGCCAGGAGTCCTGATGATTGAGCAGAAGTGGTGGTAGACTAATCAGTTCGACACCCAAGGGGGTCTGTCCTGTCGATTTCAGTCTTGCCCTGTGGGATGTTCAAGGTGGAAGGTGTAATGCTAATTATGGGACTTGACCCACTTGGGATGGTTCAGTCTCTGGCCATTCTTAGCAGATTTTAGTGGGTAGTGTCAAGGCAAGGGAAGGCCTATCAGTCTCTGATGGAAAGAATTTTGTCTTCCTGCCAATACTTTTATGACTACAGATGTTGGATTATCCCCAAAAGTCTGCTTCATAGCACATAGCAACCTCTGTTGACCTCTGCAAGTACCTGAAGTGCATTAGACTGGTGTGGATTGACCCTCAGGAATTTCAATCTATTGGTTTACAGATAGAGGAGCTTGAAGTAATGGAATGCACAGGAAGATGGATAGAATATTGATCACAAGTGAGTTCACTAAGAAGTCTTTTTAGAATAATATGCTGCAGCCTTCATGCTGACAGTGCCCAGTTGGAGTAGATGTTGGCATGCTCCGAGTACATCCTTGGGAGGGCTGCCTTGGTTGAAGGAGGGAAATGTGGGACCTTTTTCTTGGTGCAGAAAGTGGGTGTGGTGGTGAAGGAAGGAAACATTTTAAAATTAATAAATTTTTTTTAAAAAAGGAAACATTACTTTGAGCTGCTCAGACTTGACAGCAGTAAGTTTTGGGGTGTCAAGTGGGAATCCACATCAACAGCCCCTATGACTTCAATGATATGAAAATCACACATGCCTTCCTGATGCAATATTTTTATCACCGAACACTTAGCATCCCTGCCATGGCAGACTATTTTCTCCATTTGGGACATTCCTTGGGATATTAAACAAAATATTCAAGATACTGAGAGTCATCAGGAAGTACTAGGCTACTCTTCAGAATCAGAAATAATTATTCAATCAAGAGACCCTATTCTCAGCAATGCCAAAGGTGCCCCAGGCAGTGCAATTTATTGACTGACCTTCATGGCTACATGTTACGAATGTCTTTTTGCTGTGCTTGGAAGTCCCTAGAGACACTCCAGCCCAAAGGTGCTCAACCCCAGCTCCATCAATGAGCACACCAATCTCCAGAGGCCCTCACACCTCCAGCACGTATCTTCCCAGAAGGCACTCAGCTTTCCCCGTCAGTGGGTCACCAGAACATCTCCCTTTCAAGTGCTGCTGTTTCTCTGCCACCCCTCCCAGTCACCTCTCCACCGTTTCCCCCTGTCTCAGCAAAGTGTTCCAGGTCCTTGTCTCCCGAGTCAAGAAGCTTCTCAAGACAGTGATCATGGGCCCGTTGACATGTTCCATTCCTTACTCTTCTTGGTGGCCCTGATGTCCAACCTTCCTGTTCCTGAGATGACTCAGAGCTAGTGGATTAGAAAATTGGCCAACCAAGCAGGAGGTTGGCATTAAGTAGAAGACCCCTATGACTTAATACACTGCATCACTCTGGAATGTTGGGCTTTATATGCAGCCCTGGTGTTTCAGTGGGATAACTTTGGGATGCCAGTCCCAGGGTCGGAAACTGGTGGAACCCACCTGATGCATCTTGGAAAATCATGAGGTTTCCTGTTTCTGTCTTGATGTTTGGGGGCAGCCATGCTGTATACTATAGAGTCAAATTCGACATGTTGGCATGCTTATTGGCTTATGTTTACTCATTGGATGCAAAAGCGTAATTCTGAACAACCAGTTTAAGTGCCTGTAGCCATGAAGGACAGTAGAGCCCTTCTTCATAATGGTGAATTGCTAGAATTGGCCAGCAGCTCTAGATGTCTTGCAGATTCGAATAAATGACAGCCACTATACTGTCTTGATAATTTAGAGGAGCCTTGATTCGGTTGTAACCGGACTGCTAGAATCTGAAAGCGATTCTTTGATCGCAGTCCCAAGTCTACATTTCAGTCCATCTTTTAAGGGTGGAAACTCATTTATCCTTTGGATAAGACTTAAGCAAGCATTTGCAGAAAGCAAAATTAATGTTACTGTCCTTTAGGGTTAGGGAGCATTACAGGGTACAGCGTTGATAACATTCTGATAACTGCAAGAAGAGCAAACATGCAGTACAAGGTACATTCCTTATCATAAATGAAACAATACCAAATTGACTATAACATCCTAGTTCCCATAACAAGATTAACGACACCTTTCAGATGACAACATCAGAGGGGACAATACTGAATCAGAACAAATGATACACTGAAGAATAGTCAAAACCAAGTGTAGTGTCCAGAACCTGGGAACAGGGGAGTACATTCTAAAATGAATGACCAGCAGAGAGTTGCCCATAAGGGGAGGGAGAAAAGAAAGGGCAGGTCAACCGGCAGTCAGCTTTCTGAGATGGGCGAGAGGAACAGGCAAGTTACTTAGCAGCTTACAAAAATGGAGTTTCTTTGGCTAGTCGGCCTCAGATGCGTGCCAGCCACAAAACGATGCCTTTGCATAACAAGATACATAGTTTAACCAGGAAACTAAATGCTGCAGTGCTCTTTGTCAGGAGTTTACGAACCCTAAGATTCCTCTTTCTGCATGGGGAGAAGCAGACATAGTCCTCACAGAGAGTGGGCGGTTCATGAGTTTTAGTCCCTTGGGGCACTGCTCCCTGCTGCTCCATCCTCAACAGTGGTGGTTTGAGCCCAATGATCCAGGTACTGTATGAATCCATCTTCCGGGGTCTTCCCCTTTTTTCTCTGCCGTTTTTAAATACCCAACCCTTGTGTTGTTATAGCGATTTCTGGCGCGGGAATGAGCGGGCGGCTTCTCAGAAAGATTGAAAGAGTATTTAGACCTAGACTGAGAGGAACTCATGTTATAAAGTTCTGGGCACTGAGGAAGGAGTGATACAGAAGAAGCGCGGTTATCTTTGTACCAGCGTGGGAATTCATCTGGTGCAAGAGGGAACTTTGGCGACTCTGGGAATTTGGAACAGAGGCCTTTATTTCCTCTGGCGTCCTAGGAAGGGGCAGGGGGCTTGGCTTGGAGGGGAGGCGGGGCGGAGAATGTGGCGCCTCTAAGCAAGAATGCGAATGCAGGAATTTCCTAATTCCCCTCTTCAGTGTAAACCAAAAAAATCAGCTCAACTCAGCCGGGGTGGGGGGACCTCTGAAAGCAAATGTGAAGAAAGCTGATTGTCCCCGGCTATCAAAAGATATAGCTTCTGGGGTCTTAAAGGCTTTAAGATAAACAATTGGCCATCTAGCTGAGAAGCAACAAAGCCCACATGGAAGATGTTACAGTATATGTTGTTAGACTTAAATTTCTTTTATCCCTATCTAACTCCATTTCCCCTTACAGCCATTTTAGTTCTCTTTCCACAGAGTTTTGCAGGTCAAAATGACTTGGCGA
>NW_022104553.1:23776465-23778354 GCF_000313985.2 Echinops telfairi | reverse complement strand
GGGGGTGTTTGCAAAGGGTCCAGCGACTCCAGGTGACATTCAGGTACTTCTTAAGCGAGACACGCTGCCCGTGAGATGGGCCGAATTCAACCTTGATCGCCGACGGGAATGCTACTGGTCAGAGGCTTTTGAAGGGCTCTGAACTCAATGTTCGGGATGTGTTTCTTGGGCCAGGGTTCTGCTAAAGCCATTTCGTTTCCTTTGATTGAAGGGGGCGGGGCGAGAGTTAGCCAGCTGTCAATCAAATGGTGGAGACGGACGGGGGTTGGGCTCTAGCTTAGGAAGCATTGAAATGTAACATCCGTGAGGTAAAAGGCCTTCGAAAATTAGGAAGTTTGGGCAAATATCCTTCTAGGGATGGAAAGGGATTTTGAATCGCAAGGAATGCTAAGACTGCTTGGTGGGCTTCCAAGAGTGGGGCCCTTTACTTCAGTGGAAAACTTAGGTCTTTTTAGACGGTAGTAGTCAAGAATAACGTTGTGCGCATCTCTTAGTTTAGTCCAGCAGGGACGTTGAGGATGGGGGAGCTTGTGATCCGGAAAACAACCAGAGGTGGGACGTTATCGTTCTCTAGAGCTACTTTGTAATGTCCCAGGGTCTGCTCCTGTGACTGCCTGTTGCTCTCCCTCAAGTCACCCTGGCTTCTCCATATATGATAGGCATCCTGAATGAAATGAACCTTTCCAGCCACTGCTGAGTGCACAGTATGCAGCATAGGCGTGCTTAGCCAGGAGCAGAGCCTGTTTCCCTGCTGTCCGGTTGTGGAGCGGGCAAGAGAATCCTAGAAGCTTTGGGTGGAGAATACTTTATTTTCTTTTTCCATCCTGGACGGAATTCAGGTCTTTGCATGTCCACATGCCTTTGGCTGTGTTCCTAGCTGAATACAACCCAAAAGGACACCGGGTGGCTCCTTGTTTAAGTGAGCTTGCTGTCGAGATGTTGTAATAGTTAGCCTAAGTAAAGCCATTTTGTATTAAGCAGACATTCTGCACCAGGCCACAAGTGCAACCTCAGACCTTATAACATTCTCAGAAAAACCAAATAGCCCTTGTTCTCAGGACTGGCAACAGACTATCCTGTACCAGGAAGTTGTGCTTATCCGCCTAAATGCAAGATCTGCTTCTGCACCAGCTTGCTTGCTCAGCTGCACAGCTCAATGAAACCCTATAAAAACCCAAGTCTGGAAGTGATCGGGGCCAGTCACTCTCTCTTGAAACTCAGGTGACTGGTCCCTGCTCAGGTGCTTTTTTCTCTTTTCTGTCCCCCTTTAATAAGCTGTTTTCCTTCTTACCAGAGACTGAATTGTTCTTGTCCGGTTCATGTACAACAATGTGATGCCTGAGGAATTGTAGAGATTTTGTCAGGTCTGAAGTTTGTGACCGCTTTGTCTTTATGGGTCCGTGTGTCAAGCGCTTGGTTGCTAAGGAAAATAATGCATGTTGACCCCAGACGTGACTCCTCGGGTCAAAGATTCATCTATAAAACATACAGCCTTGGAACCTGTATGGGACTGTGTCACACGGCCCGAGAGAGTTGCTGTGAGTCTCAATTGCTGTAGCCTCTTTCACCTGTGGTTCTGGAATATGATGAGGTTTATTGTATGGTTACGTCACATCAGTGGAATTACCTGGCTTTTAGGTCGGTGGTTCTCAACCTTCCTCATGCCGCGACCCTTTCACACAGTTCCTCATGTTGTGGTGACACACACCCCCCACTATAAAATTATTTTTGTTGCTACTATAACTGTAATTTTGCTACTGTCATGAATCGGGTGACCCCTGTGAAAGGGTCGTTCGACGCCCAAAGGGGTCTCGACCCACAGGTTGAGAACAACCTCTGCTTTAGATGAAGGCCTGCTGAAGAAGTGATCTTGACATAGTGGGCACTGT
>NW_022104553.1:23759446-23776038 GCF_000313985.2 Echinops telfairi | reverse complement strand
CAGTGGCAGTAATGACAGAGCATGCGCTGTTACGCAAAAACCGGGATAGAGTGAAGCCGCGGAAGTCGAAGCGCGAAGTGGCGAGGGTTCACTGTACACGATTCTCTTCATGGCCATTCAATGAGTTCCCTGTTTGACTGAAGTTCCAGATTGCTCTTCCGACCAGGAAAAAGCCTGTTAAGAAAGAATAACATAGGCCGCATCTTTCTCTTAAACAGTTTACACTTAGGTAGCCTTGATAGTCTCATTTCTTTCATTTTCTTTGAGAATGCATCAAATGATTACAGTGGAGACTTTCCCTGTAAGTGGGAACATGTATGGGACCCCTGTGCGATCTTAGTGAGCATTCTTCATCCATGTCGCTTCCATGTAGCTGCTGTTTATTTCCCTAAGTATTCTGATAGGCTACATCAAGGTGAATGTCCAGTTAGTGCACAGAAAATCCCTGCTCATTTCTGATATCTGGAAGAGGGATAGTGTGCTTTACTCTTTCAAAGTAATTTACAGTAAAGAAATCATTACAGAGAGATCAGTTTGTTACTTGTGCTTGAAGATTGGGACTAATACAGCCTTTCTGGTTGTCTTGCTGTGATGTGATTTCAGTTGTTGTTAGCAAAAGGAAGAGCTTCTCCATGGTTCTAAGTAATTGTCAGATGTGTCTAGAATGACATGGGAGAAAAGCAAGGCAGTAAAGTAAGTATGTAGCCAGTTGAATCCTGTTAGCGCCTACAGATGATGTGTGTAGTGATGATACTAATACTTATTCTAGCGTTGGGTACACAACTCCCATAGTGCAGACGAAGCCCATGGATCTGAATGACCACATCCGCTTTCTGGGGAAGGTTTTAGGCGCAGGATTGATTGAAATTACTCCCCCAAATTATTAAGTTGATTCAATACAGCCCTGCAGGAATTCAGATTATTTTAATTTTCCTAGAAGTTGTAGTGATTTTAGTGGTGGACCATTTCTCAGAAGAGACTCTCTTCACCCCCTGGAGCAATGTTTCTCCAGGACCCCCTGGTGGCACGTTCAGTAAGCATTGGGCTGCTAAGTAAGGGGGTCATGGTTCATACCAATCGTCTGTTCTGCAGGACAGAGGTGAAGCGTGCCCTCTGATATGGTTTCTAGTGACTAAAGGTCAGTTGTGTTCAGACCTGAGGGGTGACTGGGTATCAACTAGGCAGAAATGTCCACTTCCCGGGCAGTGCACACAATTACACTCAACAACTTGCTGAAAGGTTGGTCGTTCAAAACCACACAGAGGTAGCTTGAGATAGGTACGCCTGGGATTCAGGAACTGAGAGGTCACAGATTTGAAACCCGTTGGAGCTCCTCTGTCCTCATATCCTGCATTAGAATTGACACCAGGAAAGCTAACCACAGCCAGAAGGTGGAGTGTGATGATGTTCTGATGAGTACATCTGAGATAATCCTGAAGGTGGCATTGCCCTCTAAAACTACCCCCTACACCAGATAGATGGAGGACTGTGATGAGATTATGTGACAAACACAAACACACAAGTAGGTTTTCTTTAGAAGTCGGGCAGACGAGTGGCACACTGCACCCCTCCAAATGTCTCCAAGTACAGGGATTGGGGGTGAACGTCAAGTGGAACTTTAGGCATGGGCGACAGAGGCACCTTTCTTCATGCCCTGACTGTCTGGTGGGGGCTTTCGAGAGTCTCTTCCCAAAGGCATTGCGCTGTATTGGTTTTCCTCCTTGACTCAGGTAGCTAAAACTGGTCTGGGCCATGAAAAGGGAACCTGACAGGTAGGGACTTCCTGGCCCCGGAAAATTTCTGCAGGTTAAAAGGAGCATGTCAGAGAACAGATGTGAAGGCTTTCTAGATTAGAAATGAATCCAGGTGGTAACTTCGGAGCCACCGTGATCGACAAAAGAGAGGGGGTGTGAGGGGACCGGATTGCTGCAGAAGAAGCCTGAGGGTAGAGCACACAGACACAACTGCAACCTTCTTTTTTCCCCCCTAGGTCTTGGATGCTTAGAAAACAGGGGGCTTTTATAACTAAGGTGCTAAGAAGTCACCCAAGAAATAGCATTCCACCTGGAAAGGACATACATTCCAAGTGATCCTGTCCAGCAATTTGAAGGGAGTCACGCACCACCCTCTAGTCCATTCTGTCAGGGAAGAGGACACCTTTGAGAAGCGGTTATCTTCCAAGAACAGAGGCAGTATGGAAGCCCTGCAGAAACCCACTCAGAGACTTCAAGGAAAAGGTGAGAGTGGTTGAGGACCTGCAGAAGGGAATAGGGGGTCAAAGTCCATGTTGCGGGTGAATGGACTGGTGGCCACCGCTGGGGAAATTGACTGCTTTCTTGTCGCCCAGGCCAGAGGAGCTCCCGAGGGAGTGTTGCGGGTGGTGTCTAATCTCATAGCTTCTGTTGTGTTTTGTTTTTCACGTAGGTTTGGCTTCTATGTCTACTCACTGGCTCCCAGAGGAGAAGGAGACGCCCCAAATCCTGGTGAGTTGGAGCTACCTCTGTTGTGGTGGTGAAATGCCCTGGATTCAGCTCCAACCCACTGAGGCCCCATGGCCAACGGATGGAAACACTGTCTAGCCTTGCACCCTCTTCTCAGTTGTTTGATCCCTACGTTGTAACCATTTAGGCCTGTCTTTTTTTTTTTTTTAAACATTTTATTAGGGGCTCACACAACTGTTATCGCAATCCATACACACATCAATTGTGTAAAGCGCATTTGGACATCATTCTCAAAACATTTTCTCTCCACTTAAACCCCCGACATTAGGTTCTCATTTTTCCCCTGCCTCCCTGCTCCCCCTCCCTCATGAGCCCTTGATAGTTTATAAATTGGTATTTTGTCATATCTTGCCCTGTCCGACGTCTCCCTTCACCCACTTTTCGGTTGTCTGTCCCCCAGGGAGGAGGTCACCTATAGTTCCTTGTAATCGGTTCCCTCTTTCCTACCCATTCTCCCTTTATCCTCCCTGTTTCGCCACTCACACCACTGGTCCCGTAGGGCTCATCCGAGTCCTCCTGTCTCGTCTAGGGTTTGTATACAGTTTATTTAAGTGGCCCTTTACATTGCCCATCCGGAGGCCTTGGAAGCAGCCATTTGAACTGAGCTGTGCCAGTGTTAGACGAGGAAGGCTGCTTCTGAAAGACGGGCAGTCTCTGAATCTCCTCTGCCTCCTGGCCACACCCTGAGTCCGAATGGATGACACAGCCATGGTCCAATCGTTCATTGCTAATTCTACAGAATGAGCTGTCTGTGTAAAATGGTAACTGGGTAAATGAGGGCTGACCACAACCCGTGCCCTTTTGGAAGGGGTGGTACCCGAAGGAAGCAGAGCCGATCTCCTCACGCTGTGATCCAGCAATAGAACCTGTCACCCAGCAGTAACCTGTCTCCCACAGAAATAAGCACATCACACATACCGCCCAACCATCGTGCTACCACTGTCTGTAAATGTACTTTATTTGGGATATTTCTGCTATATATTTTAGAGAAAGCATACTATAGTTCAAATAAAGCATAATATGTATTTAGAGAAAGCATAATAATGTGCTTTATATTTTATGGACTGCCGCGTTGCATGATGATTGCAATGTTGAGGACTTTATTGGGAAAGATCATTAAAATTCATAAAGGTAGTGAATATGCAGATCGCATTGGGTCTCCTGGTCTCTTTAGCATTACTCGGCACAGGCCCCTCTGGCACGTCCACATTTTTCTGTAGTTGAAATTTCTTTCCGTCTTGAAATCTGACCATTTCCTAATATCTAGCCCAGGTCCCACTTCCAGGATGCCTTCCATTCTTTCTAGCCCATCTTATTTGTTCCCGTACTTGAATTCCCTCCATTATGAATCCTGAAATGCACCGACTTTATGACTGCTTGATGTTGTTTGGAAAGAAGCCTTGATGCTGTTCAGGTTGTACTTCCATTATTAAGCACAAGGTCAGCAGTTCAAATTCTCCAGTGTTTGTGCAGGAGACATATAAGGTATTCTAGTCCAGTAAGTATTTACAGTCTTGGGAATCTACAGCGGCTGTTATACCCTGCTCCATTGGGCCCCTGTGAGTCCTAGTCAATTCCAGGGTAATGAGTTTTCATTTTTTTAATGTTGTAATTCATTGAAAAATTAATCCTTGTGACCTTACACACATTCTAGTCCTAGGATGTGGTCTATGCATTACTGAAGCGCCCCATTGCTTTTGTCCCACACCCATGGTTCCATCCGGGTTCCAGCAGAATTGCTATGGAGAACTGTGAACTGAAAGGCTAAGATGACCTTCTTTAGAGCCTGACGCTCAAGTTCCATGTCTTGATCTCCTTTCCCTGGGAAAGCCGACGTGGATTCCATGTTCATTGATTCCTTTTAGGAACCTGTGACCTTGGAGGACGTCACCATCGCCTTCACTAAGGCAGAATGGGAGGGACTGAGCTCTGAGCAGAAGGATCTGTACAAGGAGGTGATGCTGGAGATTTACGGGATTCTGCTCTCACTGGGTGAGGATGTGCCCCCTTCATTCCTTTCCTTAATTCCGTAGCTATTTATTGATCATCTACTGTGTGCCACTGGAGGTCCCAGGAATTAGTTCAAAGGTTGATGGTTTGAAATGCCAAGCTGCTGTATGGGAAGAAATTCCGGGAATCTTCTTCCCTAAAGATTTACAGCCACAGAATCCCTATGGGCCACTTTTCAATGTTTTAGAGGACTGCACAGTCAATTTTTATTTGTTTTAAGTTAATGATGAAAGGGTTTCTAAAAAGAGTTAATAGGTCACAATGCAAGTTAGTAGTACTTAAGCAATAACTGCTGGAATATGCTGCAAAGTTCTTTCAGGCCTGTTAATAAATGTCCAAAGCACATGTATAACCATGGTATGTACATGGTACATGGTATGTACCATTCCGCCGTATGTCTCAAACTAAAGGAGCTACACTCTCGATTTTTGGCTCAACAAATCCAACTCCCTTTCCCCACTTACGGGACCTGACCTTATGCCTCAAATTCCTGGGCTTTACTTGCTCTGTGAACAGAGAAGTCCACTATTGTCTCTCATGTTGAGACTCCTGGTTGTGTTGCTGTCGATGCTGCTCTTCGTCCCCTCTGCGGTCACAGCTGTCTTCTGGGTCAAGGAGGTGCACGTCCCAGGACAAGCTCTGCTCCTGGCTCTTGCTGGTAGTAAGATTCCCCCATGCAGCCTCTGAGAGCCCATCTTATATACAGCAGGATGGCCATCACAGTGGATCCTGTTAGCCAGCCCTCCCCACTGAAGCCTCTCAGTGGTCCCCATCCACTCCCCAACCCCCTTCTCTTATGTAGACTCTCAGGACAGGGTTCTTTGAGGAGAGCTACAAGGATAATGGCTTGAAAAGCCACATCAAGAATGGTTTGCCCTTCAGGAGTGTCTCCTGTTCAGGGTTCTATTCAACTTCTGGGTTGCATACCTTCCTGTCTAGAGTGATGTTTCTACAGTGTTGTTCTCTTCATTACAAAAGCCTCTCCCTGTTCTGGGTTTCTTCTGACATGTAAATTACTCCTCTTGATCGTCTCCCTGGAATCCTTGAGCTTTCCTCAGGTTTTCATTTCTCTTCCTTCAGATTTTGTTTCTTTTTCTGCTTTTCTAGCTAATTAATCGAGCTTTGTCCTCTTGGATCTATTTTAGTCTTCCATTTACTCAATTCTATTTCTGTGCCCTTCATGGTTTCATCTATTTCTGAAATCATCTTCAACTTCTATTGTTATTTGCTGTTTTCATATGGTTTCCGTTTTCACCTGTCAGTTCCTTCTTACAGTTCTTCCCTAAATTTTTTCTCGTTTTTTTTTTCTGAGTCTCATTTCATTGTTTCAGTAATTGTACTATAGACTCTTTTGGCAGTCTTTTTATGGAACTGCTGAAGGGGATCTAAACAACATTCTTCCAAATTCCTTGTCAGGTAGTTCCATTGGCATTCTTCCTCAGAAAGGGTTTCTGATTCTGCATTTGTTTAAGACACTTGTTTAAGTCACCGTGTCTTGTTGATTTGTTTGAACTGAAATTGTCCTTTGTTTCACAGGTATTGTGGTGGTGGCATAGTTGTGTATACCGGAGGGTTGTGTGTCACATTGATTCTAGGTACTCGTTACCTCTGTGCTGGTGGATGTGATGGAGAATGTGAGCATGTGCACAGTTTAGTGTTCCCGCAGCACAGTTGAGTATGGGTGTGGCTGGTGTTCACCATGTCTGTGATGGTCTGGTGGAGCATGAGGCGTAAGGACACTAACCTACCTGGTGGGCTTGCAGGAGATTCAAGGTAGCTGGTCTGTTCATTGCTTGTTCTTTTCCTCTGAAGCTCAGGGTTGCAGAATTCCCATCTGATCACTCTCGCATTTCACCAAAATGGTGTGTATAGCATGGCTGCCTGTTTTCTGCTACAAGCACACCAGCCCGTCTATGTGATGGCAACAAGTGAGCTTAGTTTTGCTTTGTCAAAGGATCCTGGAGAAGGCTAACGGTTGCACTTCACTATTAAGTATAGCTTGGTGACTCAAAGGCCTCCAGTGGCAGCACTGAAAACTTTGTGGCACTATGCTTTATTCAAGAAGAGCCCATAAAGCCATTTGGGTCGAGTAAAAGAAACTAAATAAAAAGGAAAACAACCTGATAGAGCAGTTCAAGTCTATAACCCAAGTGTTGACCTTGAGTTTGAATTGATGGATGCCAACTCATTTGGTATTGTGAGCTTTGTTGCTCTTTATTTCTTTTATGCACCAGATAACTTTGTAGACCCTGAGAACAGTAAGTAAAGGTCATGCCTATTCCCACTTGGCTTCCCTTCAAGAACAAAGCCCCAAAGTACAAAGAATAAGCCTTATATATGAGAGGACTTCAAAGAGTTTATTAGAAATTAACAGGTAAAATATAAATACTTCATTTCTTAGCCTACGCCTTTCCTTAGGGAAGCCATAAAAATAAAAAGTCCATCCCTAAGCTGAGCACCTTGGACGGATAAGTGTGTCAGTGTCTTTTTTTTTTTTTCCAAAGAAAAAAAATTAACTGAAGGAAGAAAACCCATTTAAAACAAAATTTTATGGCCTTCATAACAAATTTAGTTAGGAAGAGGTAAATGAGAACTGTGACATTTATGCCTAATGATTTCCTTTTAATATAATTGCTAACTAGCCTTTTCTGAGCTGCAGAACAGCAACCGGTAGAACAGGAGACACTGCCAAATCCAGGCTATTGATGCTGAGTCAAAATAAGTCTTATTTAGTGAGAAAAATCAACAGGCGCATTGTCCTGGTGCAGAAGTATTCCCTGGGGAAGCACCGTAGGCAATTTTCTGCTACAGCTTTCCCTGCTTTTCTCTGAAGCAGATATTAACATTCTCTAACCCTCATGAACGAAGACCAAGAAAATGCCTTGAGAACCCCACACACTGCACTTAGGGATTTCAACAGCAAGTATAATTAATCAGATGGGAGAATAAAAGCATTGTTGAGAAACAAGTTCCTATCTATAGGTTAATTTCAAGTGTGGCCTTTGATCACTGTTAGTTGCTGCCAAGTGAATTCTGCTCCATGGAGTGTTCTAAGCTGTGTCCTATTGAAATCAAATGTCAAAAAAAAGGGAAAGAAATCAGATGTCTAGGCCTGCTTTCAGAACCTTATAGCTTATTATTTTCCCAATATCTATTTCTCCTACCTAGGGACTCCCGCAGTGAGATGCTGTGTGTCATGAGGGAAGGTTGATGGTCCAGGCAGGCTTACTCATGGCTGTTCTAATGAAAATCTCTCTCTCCTCAGGAGAAACAAAGGAAAATGATTCCTCCATCCTCTTACATATCCCTGGTCAGCAAGTCCTCAGCCAACATCTGCTTCAGGTCTCCCAGGGCTTGTGTGGTGAACATCACTTCCATCCCAAGGGTGCCAGCCCAGGGCCTCAGAAGCAACCAGAGCATCAGGATTCTGAGCAGAGCTGCTGGAGCGAAAACACTGAGAGTCAGGAGAGAGACATCACCCCTAAAGCCTTGCGTGTGAGGACAGGGGACAGAGAGACTTCAATGGAATCCTCCCATCCTACCCAGGAAGAGTCAGCAAGTCCTAGAGAGGGCCAAACAGAGGTAGGGCTAGAGCTCACCTCATCCCCAAGGGTTTCGTCTATGGGAACAGAGAGAGTCTTGAAGGAATTGGAAACCTCCGGGTTTGGAGCAGTCAACCATGGAGAAAACAGACCAGACTCTGCCCATAAGGCAAATCTCAACAGAAAACAGAGATCTGTTCTGTACAAGAAACCCCATGTGTGCCAGGAGTGTGGGCAAACCCGCAGATGGAAGTCAGAACTCATTAGACACCAGAAAATACACACTGGGGAAAAGCCACATGTGTGCA
The DNA here is from genome assembly GCF_000313985.2 of Echinops telfairi. Lineage (NCBI taxonomy): Eukaryota > Metazoa > Chordata > Mammalia > Afrosoricida > Tenrecidae > Echinops > Echinops telfairi. The sequence continues at coordinate 23,767,677 of NW_022104553.1, read as the reverse complement.
AAGAGTGTGGACGAGCCTTTACTTTGAAGTACCAGCTTAGCATGCACCAGAAAATACACACTGGGGAAAAGCCATATGTGTGCCAGGAGTGTGGACGAGCCTTTCTTTTGAAGGCCCAGCTTACCAACCACCAGAAAAGACACTCTGGGGAAAAACCACATGTGTGCAAGGACTGTGGACGAACTTTTATAGAGCATGGAGCTCTAACCAGACACCAAAAAGTACACTCTGGTGACAAGCCATATATCTGCCAGGAATGTGGCCGAGCCTATAAATGGAAGTCAAAACTCATTCTACACCAGAAAACACACACGGGGGAAAGGCCACATGTGTGCAGGGTGTGTGAGCGAGCCTATGTTTTTAAGGCACACCTTATCAGGCACCAGGAAAGACACAACGGGGAAAAGACACATGTGTGCAAGGAGTGTGGGAAAACCTTCCTTTTGCAGTCAGGTCTCACTGTGCACCAGAAAACACACACTGGGGAAAGGCCACATGTGTGCAGGGTGTGTGAGCGAGCCTATGTATTTAAGTGTCACCTTACCATGCACCAGAAAAGACACACGGTGGAAAAGAGACATGTGTGTAAGGAATGTGGGCGAGCCTTTCTTCGTAAGTCAGACCTTCTCTCACACCAGAGAACACACACTGCAGAATATCCATTTGTGTGCAAACTGTGTGGGAGATCCTTCCGTTGGCGATCAAGTTTCATTCAGCACAAGAAAAGACACACTGGGGAAAAGCCACATGTGTGCAAGGAGTGTGGGCGAGCCTTTGTTTCAAAGACAGAGCTTAACGTGCACCAGAGAAGACATTCTGGGTTAAAACCACATGTGTGCAAGGAGTGTGGGAGAGCCTTCCTTTTGCGGTCAAGACTCACAATGCACCAGAAACTACACACTGGGGAAAAGCCACATGTGTGCAATGAGTGTGGGCGAACTTTTATTTTAAAGTCGCAGCTGCTCATGCACCAGAAACTACACACTGGGGAAAAGCCACATGTGTGCAATGTGTGTGGGAGAGCCTATGCATGGAAGTGCAGTCTCATGCAACACCAGAAAAAACAATGTAGGAAAAAGTCACATGTGTGCCAGCAGTGTGGGCAAAGCTATCTATGGAAGTTCAGTCTCATTCAACACCAGAAAATACACTCTGCAGTAAAACAGCTTGTGTGCAAGGAATGTGGTCAAGCCTTTGTCTGGAAGTCAGACCTTGTCAAACACCAGAAAACACACTTTGCGGAAAAGCCATATGTGTGCAAGGAGTGTGGGCGAACCTTTATGTGGAAGTTCAGTATCATTCAACACCAGAAAATGCACTCTGGGGTAAAGCAATATGTGTGCAAGGAGTGTGGTCAAGCCTTTTTCTGGATGTCACAGCTCAGCAAGCACCAGAAGACACATTCTGGGGACAAGCCACATGTGTGCAAGGAGTGTGGGCGAGGCTATATGTGGAAGTTCCGTCTCATTCAACACCAGAAAGTACACTCTGCAGTAAAGGAACATGTGTGCAATGAGTGTGGTCAAGCCTTTGTTTGGAAGTCGCAGCTTACCAGGCACCAAAAAACACACTGCAGAAAAACTACATGTGGGTGAGCCTTTCTTTTGAAGCCCCACCTTATTGCACACCAGACCATGTACTTTGGAAACACACCCTGTGGAAAAGGCTATCTGTGTGTAAGCTTTATTTCGAAGTAACAGCTCATCACACATCCTAAATGACACTTGGGAAAAGTCATTCTGTGTGAAAATAGTGGCAATCATTTAGGCAGAAGTCAAAGCTTTGTGACCACCAGAGGCTTCACTCTGGGGACACCACGTGTGATGCCAAATGGTGTCATTTATTTTATTAGCCATCTACCTGTTTTGTGGTCCCACAAATAACTTACATTTGTATAGTTCTAGCCAGTCATTTCGTAGAAATCACAAAGACTAGCTCAGAGGATCCTAGAAATTCAGTTAAGAATGAACCCAAAAAAAAGAATGAACAAAGCAAACGTTTCCTGGAGAAAATCCCACAATGCTAGTAGCAGTGTTTTCCAATGTTTTATTCCAGGAAAAAGGGAGGCTACTGAATACCTACCCTAAGTGAAACAGAAGGGGAAAAAGCAGTTTATTGTTCGAAGGGAGCTAAGAGAACTTTTTTTTTAGGAATTTAATATTTCACACTTCTTTGAATACTTGGGAAACAGTTGAAGCATACAATGATAAATGTAAAATCTACTGATAAAAATTAAAACTGCAGTTCCACCCTCCTGAGCGGCCCCACATCTGGCCGGCACCCAAGATCCCCTGTAACTTGTCAACACCTACATTTGGTTTCTCACCATACGCAGTTAGTAAGCTGAAGTGTGGCATGGGACACCGTTAATCCCTCCCTCACCCTAAGCTGCGTGACTTTAGGCAGATTCATAACCTCTCTGAGCTATGAGACTGCGGCAAGTCAGAATAATCATGGGCTTGTGGTGCTGGACTGTAAAGCTTGTGCCACATGGTAGGCCTGCTGAACTGTGAGTGGCACCACTGGCTCCCTTCACACAGGAAGCTTCCACTGGCCCAAGAGTGGCCCTCCAGCCCTAACACCCTGCAGGTAACTGACCAGAAAGGAAGAATCCCAGGGTCACAATAAAATCTGCATTCCAACAGCAGCCCCAGGGCTTCCCCTGCATCTTAAGAGGATGGAATAGAACACCTTCAAGAGGATGGAACTAGGGGCATTCCAGCATGGCCAAGGGTGCTGCTAGCGGGTTGTGCTGCGGAGCAAGGGTGCTGCTTGGTTTCCACCCAGACAACCCTCCCCCTCCGGAGCGAGCCCCACCCCTCCGCCAGCCAGGCCTACCCCACTGAACTATCCCTGAGGAGCAAGCCTGGGGTGGCTCTGGGCACCCCCAGCATGGGCAGCCAGAGCTCTAAGGCTCCCCAGGGCAATGTGAACACTGAGGAGGCCGCGGGCAGGCGCTTCCCTAGCCAAAGCCAATGGACAGGAGAAGGGCCATGTGAAAAGCAATGGAGACTTGTCCCCCAAGGGTGAAGGAAAGTCACCCCTCACCTCCCCTGAACGGAACAGAGGAGGCTGCTGGGGTGACCAGCGATGCCATTGAGCCAGCACCCCCCACCCAGGGCACTGAGGCCAAGGCGGAGGCCCCCCACAAGGAGACCCTCAAGAAGAAGAAACTCTCTTTCAAGAAGCCTTCCAAATTGAGCGGCCTGTCCTTCAAGAGAAATCGCAAGGAGGGGGGCAGGGGAACTCCTCGGCCTCCTTCCCCACAGAGGAAGAGCAAGAGCAGGGAGGGACGGGTGCCTGCAGTGACAAGGACACTGCCCTGGAAGGGAAGGCTGCCACCCCTGAGAGCCAGGAGCCCCAGGCCAAGGGGGAAGAGGCTGGTGTTACCTCTCAGGAAGGAGACACGGAAGAAGAGCCATGGCCCCAGGCTGCTGAGCCATCCACTCAAAGCTCTAAGAACTGGGCTGCCCTTGTGACATCACTGCGTGGACCTGGTGCCCCAGCTGCCTTCCTGTGCCCAGAAAGGAAAGGGGCTGTTGCCCCCTCCCAGCCATGTCCCCTTTCCCTCCTGTGGATTCTCCCATCATCCATCTGGCTTTCTTCACGGGGTCAGTTGAAGATGGTCCCTTACCATTCCCCCAGTGAGGTTAGTGATGTGAAATGCCCTCTCTCCTTCCCTGTCCCTACCCCTGCACAAGCAATTGCTGGTTTTCGTCCCTAATTCTTATCCAATAGGTTTTGTTTATCTTGCTCCCCGAGTACCTGAGCCAGAAGTGGGGTGCATACACTCCCAAACCAGCCTTCCCCCCCAGTTGAGTTTTTAGTCTCTTGTGCTGTGCCTAGTGGCCCCAGGACTGGGGAGGACATTGTCCTGTCTAGGTTTTTATAAACATCTCACTCAAGTTCAAACCTCTCAGCTTGTAAATCCACTTGTGTCTCTTTTTTGACTTAGTGGTCAAGTATTAGACTTTGGGGTGGGAGAGAGATGTCATGTGAAAACCACTCCTTTCCTCTTTGTCCCCTGCCCCCTCCCTTTTGTAAATAACTTTTAATGGCCAACCCCCAGATTTATATCTTATTTTTCTATTCTAATTGCTAAAACCACTCTCTTCCACCTGGTCTCACTGTCACCGTTGTAAAAGGAATAAATGTTGTCCCTTAAAAAAAAAGAAAAGAACAGAACACAACACAAGACAAGAAAACCACGCAGCGCAGCGGGGCCCAGCTCATCACGAGAGTGACTCAGCCACTCTCCTGCCATCGAGCCCATTCCAATTCAGGGACCCTACAGCATGGGGATATAACTCCCCCACCCTGAGTTTCCCAGACGGAACTCTTGACGACAGTAGAAAGCCTTGTCTTTCTCTCCCTTGGGGCAGCTGGTGGGTTCGAACTGCTGACCTTGCAGAACAATGACAATATCCCCGTTTAAAAAAAAAAAAAAACGCAAAGTAGTTTGTGCTTCAATGTGGTTGATAGAAATTCCAATGAATGCCAGCTTGCTCATAACCCACATCAGTATATTAGCAAGCAACTTCCAGAAAGTCAAACTGGCCCGAGGAGTGCACGTAGAGCTGTCAAAACCTTGCCAGTCTGGCTAGACCAGAAGATGTACACTGGTACAGATAGGAACTGAAAATACAGGGAATCCAGGGCGGATGAGCCCTACAGGACCAGTGGTGTGAGTGGCGAGACAGGGAGGGTAAAAGGAGAGTGGGTAGGAAAGAGGGAACCGATTACAAGGAACTATATGTGACCTCCTCTCTGGGGGACAGACAACCGAAAAGTGGGTGAAGGGAGATGTCGGACAGGGCAAGATATGACAAAATACCAATTTATGAACTATCAAGGGCTCATGAGGGAGGGGAAAATGAGGACCTAATGTCAGGGGTTTGAGTGGAGAGAAAATGTTTTGAGAATGATGTCCAAATGCGCTTTACACAATTGATGTGTGTATGGATTGCGATAACAGTTGTATGAGCCCCTAATAAAATGATTTTTTAAAAAAGAACTGTCAAAACATTGCTGGTGATGTGAGCTAGATTTTGGTCCTGTGGCCTTGTTGGCTTCTTAAACCTCTAAGGCTGAAAGAGGTGCATTGACATCTATTGTTATAGTGAAATCAATTTCTCCCTTGACTTGATCAGTATTTGCTTTCTAATTATTGTATGTGCTCCATTTTTGAAGGCATGTGCTTATGATTGTTCAATTGATAAATTAGCCCTTTGATCACTACCTAATACATTTATCTATGAACAGAATTTGTATTAAAGTCTACTGTGTCTAATACTGAGTTTTGTTGATATACCTGTTAGTATTTTATCCATTCTATCGCATTCAACCTGTTTTTGCTGGGGTCTACAGATTGCCTCAGAGATAATGGATACAGCCGGTTGATGCTTTTAGCCCATTTCAAATATACTGCATTGGAGCATGTAGTTCATATATCTCGGTTGTAATTATTGATAAAGGAGTGACTTAGACCATCAAAAATAAAGAACCATGGCTGAAACTTCCCTTGTGCTTGTCCTTTTCCATTACTAATGCTACCTTTTTTTTTTTTTTTGATGACTTACTCCTTTTTTGTATATGCTTTGTTTCACTAGACTCAATGGAGAACAAAGAGTGAGACTTGTATATGTATGCAGAAAGAGGTGAAAAGAAATGCCTCACAGTTGAAGTGCCTTCATCCAGACTGTGGGTCAGGAGGAAACTGAAAGGTTCCCCTGATTAATGAAGCTGTAGGGTCTAATGGAGAAGAAGCAGGAAGATGAACCAGTGAGACCACAGGCTGGTGGGTGCTGAACGGAATGAATGTGGCAGCAGAAAGAATCCAAACAGCAGTTACCTGATGGCTTCTAGGATCACCTGGGGATACAATAAGAGGTCAATGGAACTAGAGATACAATACCAATCCAGCAGTAGAAATCAGCTAGCGTCCCTCACTGTCAGTTCACACTAAGTCATACACTGAAGTCATACACTTAATACTTCAATTGTATTAAGGTTGTCACCAGATTGAGGAAACCTATTCTGACCATGTAACACTTGTCTGAATTTGGTGTCCTTTGGTGGCTGTGTGCTTCTGGGCTGCTGAGCACTATGTCCCTGGCATATCAAACCCCAGCAGGATCACCCCAAGTTAACAGCTTTCAGCAGAGCTTCCACATTAAGAACATACTATGAAAAAGAAATCTACTTTTGAGGAATTAGCCACATGTAAAGGTTTCCCAATCAAATCCCAATCATACAATGTCATATGGGTCAGGAGTTATATAAAAATCAGTTACATTCCAATCACATTATTGCATTAATAAAAATACAAAATCTTGATCTTTCTCTTTCAGCAAAAGAACAGTCTGTTGTAATAGTCCAGTCCATGCATAGCAGCAGTCTTATCAGACACAGCACACCTCTAACAGCAGCAGAAGGTGGCTAGAAATCGTGAAAGATAAGCCCCTTCAGGTTGGAAGGGTCTCAAAAGATCCTTGACCCAGAACTACCTTTTCAAACTACACTGACTCAAAATGAGAGGAAACAGCTATAAATGTCAGTAATCCACACACACACACCCCACACACAATCATGATCCCAATTCTACCTTACAAATCCAGCTAGATCAGAGGATGTACACTGGTACAGATAGGAACTGGAAACGGAATCCAGGACAGATGATCCCTTCAGGACCAGTGGTGAGAGTGGCGATACCGGGAGGGTGGGGGAGAAACGGGGAACTGATCCTGTCCTGCTATTAAAGTTATTCAAAACGTCAAGAAGACCTCACAGATTCCTGTGAATGGTAATCGCTGCCTGCTGAGATATTTCTTCCATTGCTGACGCTGTCTAAGGGACACTCTGGGACACTCTATCATAACTGAACATTTTATACAACAGTGACTGGACTATTACAACAGACTGTTCTGCTGAAAGAGAAAGATCAAGATTTTGTACTTTTATTAATGCAATAAAATTAATGCAATAATGTGATTGGAATGTAACTGATTTTTATATAACTCCTGACCCATATAAGGCATTGTATGATTGGGATTTGATTGGGAAACATTTACAAGGGTTTAAGGGAAACATTTCATTAGATGTGAGTCAGCTAAATGGATATTTTCTATATATTCAAGGGTTGATTTAAGACATTCCATTAGCTGAGGAGATTAAACAAATGGTGGTTGGCATAAAACGAGGCTGGATCCCTCGAGTTTGGGTTAAAACTATTTCACATAGCTTAAATTCCAGTCTGACTGTGTTGTTTATTGTCATAATCTTGATGCTCACAGTCATGTGTTGCATCTATAGAGAGCTAAGGCGTGTGAAGGAGAATCATATGGCCTCTATGGCATTTTGATGTTCGTGCATAAAGCAAACACCGTGGGGAGCAGAGAATGGGAAGAGAGTCCCCTTTAAGGACGAGTCCTTTGTTCTCACACTAAGAAGCCTGGCAGGCTAGGTTTCAAGAGGTGGAGGGGGACCTTCATCCTTGGGAGTTGTAGGTAAATCCTAAACATATTCTCATGATATTGTTCCCCATTTTACCCTCGTGCATGGTGCTGATTTGAGGTTGTCTCTTAAAAGCACATAGCTGATTGCTGTGTGGCCGGCAGCTTTAACTATAGAAGTAGATGCTCCTATTGGCTCTATGTCTTCCCTCTGTGGCATCCAGCCCCTCTCATACCTTCCTCCAATAGCAGAAGGGCATAGGGGGGCTTTATCCTCCGTGCCTGGATTCAAAACTTTGACCATAAGCCTGAATTTTTGACTATATTAATTTGGTCATTAAATTTGCCTTGACACATATGTATAGAAAATAAGTACTTCACCCCTACAGCTCTTTTAAATTTTATATATAAAACAAAAGGGGGAATTGTGGGATTATGAAGAGACTTTCCCCCCAGCTTTGTCTCCCCCAAAGATATGACAAACATTAGAAGCTATTTGCCAGCACATGGGGGGGAGGGCAGATGCTTAGAGATATTCTCCCTGAAGGCATCTCGGTCCACTGTAGGTGGGGTTCACACCCTACTGATAATGGTTTCCATAGAGAGCCAGAGAACAGGGATGTCCAGTTGCCTATAGATGGGCTTTGGGTCCCCACTCCACACTTCCCCCTCATTCACAATGACAGGATTTTTGTTCTTTGATGCTTGCTACCTGATCCTTTCGACACCTCGTGATGACACAGGCTGGTGTGCTTCTTCCATGTGGGCTTTGTTGCTTCT
>NW_022104553.1:23749508-23758704 GCF_000313985.2 Echinops telfairi | reverse complement strand
AAAAGAAAAGCTTGTGAATTGTTCAAGGTTTGTCTGTTGGCCTTTAGGAGTGTTTTCCAGTTGAGTCTGATAGACCCAAATAGACCAAAGTCTACTTTTGGTACTCCCTCGGCACTTCCTTGCTCTGCTCCCCTTGCTTTTCTGTTGCACGACCTTAGTGTTTGCTTCAGTGTGATGGGGTCAGATCGGGTGCAATTCCCACACTGTGTCTCTAGTGTTGTCTACTGTAGGGCTATGGGTCAGTGAGGGATGTCGTGTCTCATAGTGGGGCTGGCCATGTGGTCATCTCTGCGTTGGCTGCTCAGAGCGGGGATATCGTCTTCAAGGCTTGGTGGGACAGCATGTGCTAAGAAGCAACCAGAGCATCAGGATTCTGGACAGAGCTGCTGGAGCGAAAACAGTGAGAGTGAGGAGAGAGACATCACTCCTAAAGGCTTGTGTGTGAGGACAGCGAGCAGAGAGACTTCAATAGACTCCTCAAACCCAACTGGTGAACAGTCAGCAAGTCTGACAGAGGGCCATACAGGGGGAGGGCTGGAGCCCATTGAATCCCCAAGAGTTTCCTCTATGAAAACAGAGTCTTAAAGGAATTGGAATCCTCACAGGTTGCAGCAGTCAACCATAGAGAGAACAGACCAGACCGCACTCCTAAAGATTAATCTCAACACAAGACAGAGACCCTTTCTTCAGGAGTGTGGGCGAGTTTGTAGCCGGAAGTCATCCTTTCTTCTTCACCAACGGAGACACACTGGGGAAAAGCCTGCGTGCCAGGACTGTGGACGGACCTTTATCCAGAAGATCAGTCTCATCCGCCACTAGAGGATCCACTCTGAGGAAGCCATATGTGTGCAAAGAATGTGAGTGAGTCTTTTTTTGAACGTCAGATCTTAGGCACAAGAAAACATGGTGGGAAAAAGCCACATGTGTGCAAGGAGTGTGGATGAGCTTTGACAGATAATACAGATCTAATCAAACACCTAAGAATACATTCTGGTTATGTGTCATATATGTGCAGAGAGTGTGAGCGAAACGTTCTATGGATTTCACCCCTCTGGTTCCACCAACAGACATGCTCTGGGGAAAACTCGTGTGGGCAAGCATTTAGCCATAAGTCAAATTTTAGCCCACCCGTAGACTCACTTTAGTGTAACTCTACATGCATGCAAGGAGTGTGGGCAAGCTTGAAGGAAGTCATATCTTCTTAGACACAAGAAAACACACACTGGGGAAAAACCATCTGGGTCCTAGAGATGTGAGCGAGCTTCATTCGGAAGTTACAGCCCATCGGACATCAGGAGAGACACTTGGGAGAAGTCGTTGTGTGAAAGATGTGTTGGCAAGCATTTAAGCTGAAGTCAAAGCTTTGTGATCACTGAAGGGGACATTCCAACGATAAGCCAGATGCTTGCAAGGAGTGTGACTGAGCCTCTAATAGGAAGTCACAGTCATCCACCATAGGATCCATTCTGGGGACAAACCACAAGTGTGACCAAGTGGTGTCATTTACATTATTAGCATGCTACTTCTTTTGCGGGCTACAAATACCCGCCATTTGTATAGTTCTAGCCAGTCATTAGGTAGAAATCACAAACAATGTCTCAGAGAGCCCTATGAAGTCATCAGTACCCAAAATATACCTTTACAAATGCACTTAAAAAAAAAACAACCACCAAAAAACCCTGGATATGATTAAAAAATGCTGGTAGCAGTATTACCCTGTTTATTGGGTTTATGCTGGGAGCAAGTGAAGCTACTGGATACACATTCTACGTGGAACAGACTAGGGGTAGAAGCAGTTTATTGTTTGAGTCGAGCTAAGAGAACATCCAAGAGAAACAGTTGGTTTAATAAATGTCCCATGTATTTCATTGCTCAATATTTGCCTATATTTTTCTTTAATATTCTTAAGCGCACAGTACATGCAAGTTAGCAGTACATGTTTTAAGTACCTTTGAGTTGGTTTTGACTTATGGGCACCCTATGGGCAACAGAAGAAAACACCACCCAGTGTTGCACCATCCTCACAATTGTTCTTATGTTTGGGCTCATTGTTGCAGCCACTGTGTCAATATATGTTGTCATGGGTCCAACTCTTTTTTGGTGCCCCTGCTTTATACCATGCATGATGTCCTCTACACATTGGTGTGCCCTGAGAACACGTACAAAGTATATGAGATGAAATCTGGCGTCTCTTATGTCTAATGAGGATTTTGGCTATACTTCTTCCAAGATATATTGTGTATTCTTTTGGTAATAAAGTATATAGCTGGATGTGTTAGACAGGGTTCTCTAGAGAAACAAAACCAGAATGCTAATAATTATATATATATTTATACAAATAGATAGATATATAGCACAAGAAATAAACAGGTAATTAAATTATACAGCAGTACAAATGGCTCAGTGCAACTCACTCCCGTGAGACAGTTGTGAGACACTGGCAGTCCTTCAAGTCTTGAGGGTCACCGGGTAGCCCTCTGTAGAGCAATTCAGGGTATCCGGGCACAGGCAGCAAACAGCAAGGCAGGTAGGTTACCAACAGTCAGCCAGATGAGAGGGTCCGACAGTCCCCAGCTCAAGAAATGTAAATTCCAATGGTGTAGCAAAGCAGGTCTTGAAGCTACAGTAAGCAGGTCTTACAGTGACAGTCCACAGGTTAGGTGTCCCACAGGTAGTGTACCTTGCAAATTGAGGCACAGAACAAGTAAAGCAGCCATACACTGGTCCAATGATCAAAGAGCAAGAGACAAGAGAGGCGAGGCTCACCAAGCCATTTATCTTTCTTCCCTTCAATTAATCCTACATGTGTTTATCGGCCAGGTTGGCACAATAAACTAACTACCTCACCCACCGGACCCAAAAAAAAGCCATAACATCCATAAAAAGAATTCTATAATCCATTCTCTGAACATCTACTTTTCATGTGATTTCCCCTTATCATTTCTACATTAAAATTGAAAGTCAAAGAAGTCAGTGCAACTCCAAGTAGGATTCAGGCAGGAGTTAATATTTTTACACCCTTGTTTTAACCCTTGGGAAACAGTTGAAAAATACAATGATAGGTGTACAAATTACTTCAGCAAAATCAATTATGTTTCAGAGTGGTTGATGGAAAGTCCAACGAATATCATCTTGCTCATAATCTACACGAGTACATTAACAAGCAACTTCCCCCAAAATCAAGGTGGGCTCCGAAGAGCATGTAGAACAGAGGAAACATAGCTGGTGATGTGAGCTACACTTTGGTCCTGTGTCCTTGTTGGCCTTCTCGCTAGAATAGATGTTCTACTGCTGAAAGAGATGTAATGACAATTTCAACTATTGTTATAGTGTAATCAATTTCTCCCTTCGATTGGTCTGTATATAGAAGAAAAACAAAAAACAACTAGAAGACCAAGTTCAGTATAGTGAAAAGTCTTGTGTGAGCTATCCAAATTCACAAAAACAGACTTACCTCTTCGAATGAGTATGAGGAAATGTTAGAAGAAAACAGAAGGGCAGGGTTCAACCCCAACCAAACCTCATAGTCAAAGCCTCCAGGTCCCCAGGTGGGTGCACCACCTGGGAACCTAAGTGCAATAAAGCAGTAGAGGCTAAAGACAAGAGTCAGGCTATGGAACAGAGGGCAAAAGCACCCTTACTGTCCAGGATGGAAAGAGGAATTTCACAATAAGGGGACCTGGGAACCAGGTGATCTTTCCCTGTCCATGTCATCAGAAGACCACCTGCTGCTGACAACCCTCAAGGGTATGAGGAACATCATTATAGTGCTTTCCCTTTCAAGGTATTAAAAGATGTAAAGCAAGCAGTTATAAACTATAGAGTCCAGTTTTGTAATTAGTATGATCAGGTCCATGGGGGAGGCTGAATGATGCCTGCCTGCCAATTGAAAATCTTTAACTAAAATTTACCTTTTTCTATCAGATTATTTACAACACAGAATGTGGTGGAGTGAAGGAGCAGAGACGCAGAGATATAGAACAAGGTGTTCCTATAGGGGTGTGGTGGTTACATAATCTGGTGTCAATTTGAGACTTAAGAGTGAAGGGGTGGAGTTTGGCCTGTCAATCAGGTTGCAGCTTGATGACCTCATTTGGAGGCTCGAAGGAGATACATAGCTCGCTGGGAGAGGGACACATGACTTACTCCCTGGGAGACAAGACACATGGAACTACGCTAGTGCCCTGAGCTGGAGGAGCCATGTGGACACCCACGCCAACACTGAGATGCTTACAACGCCACTGGATCCACAAGACTTCCCACCCACTGGCCTGTGATCTTCCTGCCTTCAGCGTCATTGCCTGTGTTTCGTGAGTCTGAAGAGGATTCACGATTGGTATCGGCCATATGGACTAATATTGGACTTATGGATTTGATCTGGACTGGGCTGGGATGTTTTCTCAATATTCAATTGCTCTTGTCTATAAAGATCTTTCCTACACACATATGAGTCTCCCTGGATAAGTTTCGCTAGTCTACCCGGACTAACAAGGGGTAAATCAGTTATTAGGGAACAGAGATTATAACACAATCAAAGATCGATTGAAAATTATGGAATAGAGACTTTCAGATATACATATTTGTTTGTGAGGTTGGGAAGAGATAGTACCATCTGGGGGAAAAAAAGAGCAGCCCAGATACATGGCATTATGTCAGTGTAATGACAAGTTCTATGTCGAATTTTTGTCTCATCTGAAGGCAGCAATTTGTAATAGTGTCAGTAACACTCACATTTTTGTTGTGTTGCTGCTGCTGTTGCAGAAACATAACTCTGGATAAGTTTTCCACTGGGAAAGTCTACAGCCATGCAGAACGATACAGACCCGTATGTCATTAGAATGACTCCCCAGAATTGGCCAGCAGCTCTCGGATGCCTGCCTGCCACCGAACAACACCCGTGCAGCTCTTAGAAACAGCTAGTTTAAGCGAGAAGCCCTGGAAAGGGTGTAGTGCTCTTTCTGTCAGGAGTTTAGGAACCTTGAGAGTCCTCATCGTCCTGTACCAGGAGAAGCGAACAAAGTCCCACTGAGAGTGGGTGTACATGAACGAGTGTTTGCTGCCTCTGGGTCAGTTGGGGCACTGCACATGGTACACTAGCCTCTCCATGGTTATTTGAGCCCCATGTTGCTGGTCTTGTATTCATCCAGCCCTTCAAGAGTTGTCCTCCTTTTCTCTTCCATCAATGCATGCCAAGCAAATGTGTTGTGACAGGAAATTTCTGGTGCGGGAATGACGAGGCAACACTCTTGGAAAGAGTGATTAGCTTGGAGAACCCGAGGAACAAGCATTCCAAAGGTCTGGACCCTGAGCAAGGAGTGAGCACTGCTTTCAAAGATCTGGACCCCAGAGCAAGCGGGGTTACATAAGCGGATGGTGGGGTTCTCCGTGTATAGGTGTGACTATTCACTTGGCCAAGTGGGAACTCTGGCGTCAGAGGGAATTTTGAGCAGAGGGCTGTTAAGAACAGGGAGCGCATTTGGGGGGTGGGGGGTGAGTTTGGCATCTGCAAGATCTCTAAGGAAGAGTGGCTAACAGCAATGTCTGGTTTTCCTTTTCAGTGTAACCGCAGGGAATCAGCTCGATTCATGTAGTCACCTAGCTTAACGCGAGGAAGCCCATTTTTAAATTTTTTTGGAACTCCATTTTGTTTCGATCTGCCTTGAACCTATGTTAGCAGCTAGCCACCCCCTGCTCTTTTTCCCTCTCCTGGCTCACCTTGACACTTTGAGTTCTCTCTAAACCCAGCCTGCCCAATTTAGCATGAAATGTAGAAGGTCTTGTCAGACCTTGAATTAGTGCCTGCAACTGGGCTGCTCCCCTCCCCCAACCCCGTTACCCTGGCAACCTGATACGAATGTCAAGGCAAGAATGTCCCTCCCCTGGAGCCAACCCCCTATTTTGAATATGAAAAGTTTGGACTTCCCTTTGTTTGGGATTGAGAGGTTTCCAGGTGCTAGCCTTCTCTTGGTCCAGCTGTTTGATCAAGGCTTCAGTTATTAATAAAATGGTGTGGTTGATCTCACCCTTTTACAACATTTGGAGGCACCAGCTCGAAATCCCACTTACCCAGCACCGACCACACCCCTCTGAGCCCACCTGATGCTGAGGGCTTTCCTAGGTGGGGTGTGTGTGCCCCCTTATGATGTTCCGAGACTCCAGGCAACCCACCTGTCTCAGAGGAACTCGAGAAACCATCATTAGATCCTTTCTCAGCAGCCTTTGCTGGTCTGTGTAGTCAGTCTGTTTGGAGCTCATCCTGAACCTGAGGGATATCATTCTGAAGAGAATTCTTCACAAGTGTGACCAGTGTTCACACTCGCTTGTGGAGTAAAGCATGTCCTGGTCTGATTTCTGGAAACTGTCTTGTTTACATGTTCTCTTCTTCGGAAGGGAATTAACGATTTTAACTCTGGAAAAGTGTGGCAGTGCATGTTTGTAACCTGTTATAGGTCATGTCTGATTAAAGTTCTAACCTGTGTGGGGGCCAGGGGAGCACCTAAATGCTTTCCCTGTCTGGGAACTCTCCCACCCGCCACCCGCCACCATTTGTCTGCCTGAGAGGGTTAAAAATCAGCTCAAAATACTACTCTTTGAGGAGCTGATACCAAGGGCTCAAGTAGAATGCAGGTGTTTTGAGAATGATGATGGCAACATATGTACAAATGTGCTTGACACAATGGATGCATATATGGATTGTGATAAGAGTTGTATGAGCCCCTAATAAAACGATTTTTAAAAAAAGAAAATGATGATGACAACAAATGTACAGATGAGCTGGACACATGGATGGATGGATGGTGATAAGAGCTGTATGAGCCCCCCAAAAACTGATTTAAAACAAAGACTACTCTTTGAAGTTCTGTTTCCTCCTTCGCCTTGCAATCTGTGGCCAGAGTGTGTGGGGCCCTGGTCTCTTTCCCTGCACTGGCTGACTCCCTTCTCTGCAGTTCAGCAGCTCAGGTTCCGTCGCCACTGCCCTTTTAAAACCTAACTCTATTTAAGCCATGGAAAGCTGCCTTTCTATTCCACGACCCCCCTCCCTTTCCTCCCCCCAGAGAGTCTGATTAAAATGTCTCAAAAGCCTACCCTGCCAACACAGGAGTGCAGCTCTCCTCCTCCAGCTGCCTCTAGGATTGTTATGGTAAAAAGCGGTCGGTGCTTCTGTGTTGGCTGGCTGCCCCCAAGTTTAAACTCCTCCACTGTTGTCTGTGTGTAAGCCTTTGTCACAAGTCACCCCGGTCACCCTGATCAATTTCCCTCATATTAATACTGTAAGGTAATCAAGAGGCACCAGAAACCAAATCAGTTGAATTAAAACAAACAGGTTTTATTAGGGAAAAAAAAAACCCAGCCTGGGTGAAGTCCCACAGTCCACAACGTCCGGGCTGGGGGAGTCGCACTGCAGGCTACAGGGCTGCTGCTTATATGGACAGGTATGTCCGGGTTTCTGGAATGTAAGGTGCCTTCCTGGTTCCGGGTGTATTTGTGCCAGGTTCAGAAGGGTGGGCAAGAACAAAGTGGGTACTGAGCCAAATGGGCCTTCCCGGGTGCAGAGTGGAGGGTCGAGAGCAAAGTAGGCACTGAGCCAAACGGGCCATGCCAGTGCCAGGTGCAGAGCGGCAGGTCGAGAACAAAGCAGACCATTAGCCAGCTCTGGTCAGCTCCGCAGGCGTGTGTGGGAGATTCAAGGCCACTTGCTGCTAGTTGTTTCAGCTAGCTCTGGTCAGCTCCGCACAGATGGGGAAGACTCAAGGTCACTTGCTGCTAGAAGCCAGTCTGGTATTGATCCGGCCATACAGTTAGCACTGATTATGGGGCTGTATCTCATAAGTTGTCTTATAAACTTTATCCCCAAGTGGACAAGTTGTCCGCCTCATGGTGCTTTGAGCATAGTTCAGCTCTGAGTCCGTGGTTTGACTCCCTCGCTAAAAGTGGGGAATGTAGTAACCTACTTTAACATGGGGGACTCCACTTTGTTTCAAACTGCCTATCACCCCTCCTAGCACCCACTCCCTCTCCTCTGCCCTCTCCCAACAGGACCTTGACTCTTCTAAGCAGTCTCCAAACCCTATCTGCCCAATTAGCATGAAATGCAGACTCTCTGGTAAGAACTTGAATCAGCACCTGCAGCTCTGCTGCCCCTCCCCCAGCCCTGTTACCAAGCCAACCAGATAAGAATGTAAGGGGCTAGACTATCCCTTCCCTGGAGCCAGCCCCTATTTTGAATATGAAAAATTTGGAATTTCTTTTGTTTGGGATCAAGAGGTTTTTCCAGGCACTAGCCTACCCTTGGTCCAGCTGTTTCATAATGGCTTTAATTATTAATATAATGGGTGTGGTGTATCCCTGTTTACAACACTTAGCTATAAAAGACCAGAAATGCCACTTCCAAAAAGCCAGTCTGCCACATCCTTCAAGAAAAGGCAACGGGAAGCTCCTGGGACATAGCCTTCTCCTTTGGAAACCTCTGGAAAGGCTTTCATCCAATTTTTTTTTTCAGGTGTTGTGGGATTATAAAGAGACTTCTCCCCAGCTTTGTCTCCCCCCAAAACATGCCAAACATTAGAGGCTATTTGCCAGCGTTTGGTGGGAGGTCAGATGCTTAGTGACATCCTCTCTGAAGGCATTCAGTCTGTTGCCAGACAACTGTCTGGGCCCACCACAGGGGGCCCACTCCCTGCTGTTAAGGACAATGGGCTACTTCTTCCTAAAGGCTTGCCCATTGGTTTGGTCCCTGTAGGTGGGGTTTACACCCTACTGATTATGGTTTCTATAGTGAGCCTGAGAACCTGCTCAGTGATAACCAAAATAAAGTTGCCTGGCTGAATCTAGGATCTGCCCATCTTGTCACATGTGTACCCCAATACCTCCCCTTCCTATTGTGTGGATCACACACACACCCTCCCATTACTGTATGAGATAGTTTATTGTGCCAGCCTGGCCAATAAACACAAGTGGGATTAACTGAAGGGCAGAGAGATAAATACCTTGGTGAGTCTTGCCTTTCTTGTCTCTCGCTCTGATCATCGGACCAGTGTGCGGATGCCTTGCTTGTCCTGTGCCTCAATTTAAAGGCTACACTACCTGTGGGACGCCTAGCCTGTGGACTGTGTCGCTGTAAGTTGAGGTCCCTTTAAGACATCGCTGGAGCTGGGGACTGGCAGTTGGTGACCTGGCTGGCAGTTGGTGACCTGCC
>NW_022104553.1:23745967-23748543 GCF_000313985.2 Echinops telfairi | reverse complement strand
TCTCTCTTCTATCTCTCTTACTCTCTATGACTTTACTATAATCTTTACTTATTATCACTGTACAATTGCACCTACCCACCCCGTGATGATGCGTTAGGGGCTGGTTGCCCTGACAAGGTGTAACTGCGGAGGAGGGAAGCTCTGAACTGAAATTTCACTCGGTGATGGCGGTGTTCTGGAAAATTAAGACCAGGCTCCAAAAATCCACGTGGTGAGCAGGGACTTATGCCCAGGCCTGGGGGATTTAGAGAAAAGGAAGATCATCGGGAAGGCGGAAGCACCCTGAAAGGTTTGGAGGTTGGTAAGGAAGTTCAGGGAAAGGGCAGGGATGGAGGCATTGTGAGATGGTGGACACAGCTTTGAATCCTTAAGATGCTAGGCTCCACTAAGACCTGCCACCCCTGGTTGGGCACAGTTGCCAGAGTGACTTGGATGTTGGCAGGTATTTTGGAAGGGGGCGATGAGGCTGGGGGCGCCCATTCCCGGGGAGAGAATACACTCGGGGGGCGCCCACTAGCAAGGAGGCGGGTGAGGAAGCTGAACTTTAGCCCAGGGCTGGCCAAACAGACCAGGGACTCAAAGTGACATTCGGGTAGTTATTAAACGAGACACGCCTGCAGGTGACCAAGCCATCGACATCTGTGCCTCCCTACTGCTCTGCCATGGAGATGCTCCACCTTCAGCAGAGTCTCTGGAAGCTTACTAGTCAAAGGCTTGTGGAAGACTTCTATCCCAGTCCATATTCTGTAAGCGTTTCTTGGACCCGGTTTCTGGTGAGGGCACTTTGTGCTCTCCTGTGGTTTTAATAGAGGGAGTGAGAATTAGCCAGCTGTTCATCAGACATTTGAGATACAGAGCAAATTTGGGCCTCGCTTCCCCCAAATTGAAATAGAACACCCCCTCCCTTGAGGGCAAAGTTCTTTTGAAACTTGGAAAGTTTGGGCACCCAACTCCAACCAGGAATGGGAGGGAATTTTGAATCTCAAGGAGTCCTGAGAGGGGCAGATGAGCCCTACAGGACCAGTGGTGTGAGTGGCGAAACAGGGAGGGTAGAGGGAGAGTGGGTAGGAAAGAGGGAGCCTATTACAAGGATCTACATGTGACCTCCTCCCTGGGGGACGGACAACCAAAAAGTAGGTAAAGGGAGACGTCGGACAGGGCAAGATATGACAAAATAACAATTTATAAACTATCAAGGGCTCATGAGGGAGTGAGGAGCGGGGAGGGAGGGGAAAAATGAGGACCTAATGCCGGGGGTTTAAGTGGAGAGAAAATGTTTTGAGAATGATGAGGGCAATGAATGTACAAATGCGCTTTACACAATTGATGTGTGTATGGATTGGGATAAGAGTTGTATGAGCCCCTAATAAAATGATTTTTTAAAAAGGAGTCCTGAGACTTTAGGGAGTGGCCTCCTGTTCATGGTGAACCATTCCTCCTTTGTCTCCTCAGGAAGGCTGTTTATTGACACCCACGTGTCGGACATTATCTGGATCCTGGCGCATCGTTTAGAGAATCACACGGTGTTTGATGCCGTTTTGGAGGTTGTAGATGCTTCTGTTTGCTCTGTAAAGTGCTTGGAGAAATAAACTGAGCATTTTGGGAATCCCACGGGGTCCGGGTCTTTGGCTGAAACAGAGGTGAGCATCCTGGACCTTATCTGCTGGCAACTTATTCACCCCTGAACAGTTGTTCAGCTTTCTCTTTTTTTGGCCCATGTATTTTTCAGCGGTCACAGTCAGGATGGAGCCGAGTTAGGGTTTGAAAATCAAGGTGATATCTGTCACTGGAGTGTCTGTGGTGTTGGCCTAGGCATGGTTAGTTCCTTTATTCTCAGTCCCAATCCCTGCCTAGTGCTAGAAAGGCCCTTTTAGATGTGTTCTCTCTTCTTGGAGTGAATGTCAACTTCCAGTGACCCTTTAGGATCTGGTAGAACTGCTCTGGGGGGTTCCAGGACTGGCACTCTTTTTATTTTTTATTGAAAA
This sequence comes from Echinops telfairi, assembly GCF_000313985.2. Classification (NCBI taxonomy): domain Eukaryota; kingdom Metazoa; phylum Chordata; class Mammalia; order Afrosoricida; family Tenrecidae; genus Echinops; species Echinops telfairi. The sequence continues at coordinate 23,746,558 of NW_022104553.1, read as the reverse complement.
AGGTTATATTTAGCCTTAGCCAGCTGGGCTCAGGTTAGAGGATTCCGATTTGGTTGGCAACATCTAAAGTGTCATGATCAGGCGCCAGTCGAACATAGGCCTTCTCACCGTCAGGCCTGATCAGGGTGTTGACCTTGGCTACGTCAATGTCATAGAGCTTCTTCACAGCCTGTTTGATCTGGTGTTTGTTGGCTTTGACATCCACAATGAACACAAGTGTGTCGTTATCTTCGATCTTCTTCGTGGAAGACTGTGGTCCAGGGGAACTTGATGATGGCATAGTGGTCCAGCTTCTTTCTCCTGAGGGTGCTCTTCTGAGGGTATTTGGGCTGCCCTCTTAGTCTCGGGGTCTTGGACCGCATGTGGAATTTTTTGTTTTGGTAGCTGTGGACGCCGTTCAGCACGGCCTTTTTGGCTTTTAAAGCCTTTGCTTTGGCTCCCGTTTTGGGAGGGACAGGAGCTTCCCTCTTCACCTTCAGCGCCATCTTCGTAAAAAGGCTGATTGGAACTCTTTACGGGAGTAGAACGCTTAGTGTATTTTTAGATGCTGCAGTGGTCATGAATAGCCTGTGCCTGTATCTTAAATTAATC
>NW_022104553.1:23743001-23744321 GCF_000313985.2 Echinops telfairi | reverse complement strand
AAGCGAGCACAATATATTTATATATATATATTTTCAGAGTTACTTTATAATGCCACATTACCCCACTCCTGTGAGTGTCCGTTACTCTCCCCTGGAGGCACTTTGATGTCTCCACATATTCTGTGCTTCCTGAGTGACGATAATCTTCACAGCCATTGCTTCCTTAGTATCCTGTGGGCAGCATGAATGCGTTTCACCACGTGCAGAGCCTAATGCAGCCCTGTTGGTGGGGGAGTTGCTAGGGATATGAAACCCCAGAGCTCTGGGTGGGGCATGCTTCGGTGCATTTCTTTTTGCATATCAAGCTGTCTTTGGTTTGGTTAGTAGCTGATTATCACCCAAAAGGAGCTCTGGTGGCTCCTTGGTGAAGTTCTCAGCTGGTCCTAGCAAGTCAGTAGTTCCAAACTCCCTGCCCCTCCGAAAGATAGAGTTGGGTGGGCTTCCATATTAATCATATAATAATATATGGCTTTGGAAATCCTATAGGTCATTTGCAGTGTTTCCAACAGCATTGTGAGTCTGAATAGACGGGAGGCACCGAGCAGGTTCAGGAGCCACCCCAGGTGATAGTGGAGCAGGCGCAACGTGGGCAGTCTTGGAAGTGAGCATGATGTTGAGTTGAGATCCCTGGGGGGTGGTTGAATTTTATCAGGTGTGGATTTTGTGGAGGAGTCCTTCTGGGGGGAGTGTGTAAAGTACTTGACTGCTAACTCAATCGTTGGCCTTTGACCCCAGAAGTGGTTCCCAAGGCGAAAGAGATGCCAGTCAGTTTCTATAAAATGGATGATCTTGGAACCTGTATGGGACAGAGTCACACAGCCCTCGAGGGTTGCTGTGAGGATCAGTTGCTTTGGCCTCTTTCAACTGTGGTGCTGGAACATGATGAGGTTTATTGCACGGTTGGCTCACCTCAGTGGAATTACGCGGCTTTAGATGAAGGCCCGCTGAAAACATGATCTTGACCTAGTGTGCACTGTGCCTGCTTTCAATGTATATGATTCTCTTTCTGGCTATTCAAGTAGTTCTTTGAGTCACCCCATTGGTCATTGGTGGACCAATTGACCTGCTCCACTCCTTTCTCTTTTTCCTGCCAACCTCCCAGTTCCTGGGGTGACTCAATCTAAGTCGACTGGGTTGCAAAACTGGCCAAAGGATCGGCTGAATGACAGTACAAGAGAAGGACTCTATGACATAATACACTGCATCAGTGTGGGATCTTGGGCTCTGTAAGCAGCCCCGGTGTTGCAGTGGGATAGTGTAGGAATGCTGGTCCCAGGGTCAGCAGTGGGAAACCACCTGTTGCCTCTTGGAACCACGAGC
>NW_022104553.1:23740171-23741724 GCF_000313985.2 Echinops telfairi | reverse complement strand
GGTCGCAGCGAGGCCGGTGAGAGAGCGAGCTTTAGCCCTGGGGGGTTGGGCAAAGAGACCAGCGACTCCAGGTGACATTCAGGTATTTCTTAAGCGACAAACGCCTGCAGGTGACCGAGCCATCAGCATCCCTGCCTCTGTCATGCTCTGCCACGGAGACGCTCCATCGTCAGCAGAGTCCCTGGAAAGGACTAGTCAAAGGCGTGTGAAGCGCTGTTGTCGCCCTCAGTCGTCGGGATGGGTCTCTGGGGCCAGGCTTCTGGTGGGGGCCTTTGGTGCAATCATATGGTTTTGATGGAGGGGGCGGAGTTAGCCAGCTGTTCATCCAATGGTGGAGATGCAGCGCCTCCTAAAAATTGAACTGTCACATTTATTTCTGGCGGTGAAATAAATGCCTTGTAGTCGGAGTCCGTTTGAGCATTTTGAATCGCAGTGCATCCTGAGCCGGGAGCGACTGAAAGACCCCAGGATGCCCTGGTCTCTGTGAACCGTGCCTGCTTTGTCTGCTCGTGAAGACTGTTCATCAACACCAAGGAGTTGAACATTACCCGGAGCCTGGTACGTACTTCAGAGGATAAGACTTGATTGTCACTGAATTTTTGCAGCAGTTTGGGACGTAGGATAGATAACGCCGCTGTTGCCTCGGTAAAGCGCTTGGAGAAATAGAATTTTGCGAATCCAACAGTCTGTGTCTTGGGCTGAAACAGTGATGGGTATTCAGGGCTTCTATGCCGGCAACTTATTCACCCCTGCACAGTTTTTCAGCTTTTTCCTGGTGTATGTGTGTTTCAGTGGGTCATGTTCAGGATCGAGCCAAGTTGGAGTTTGAAAATCAAAAGGAAGTCCACAACGAGAGTGTCTGATGTAGTTGGCAGAGGCACAGTCCCATCACCCTCAGTTTGAAACCCTAGTTAGTGGTGGAAAGACCATTTTATTTTTTTATCTAAACTCCTCCCCCCCAACACTTTTATTGGCACACCATTTATATATCATACAAATGAATAATTCAATCATTCAATCATATGGAGGAGAATTGTACAGTCAGCACTGCTTCTATCTGACAGCATCCCTCCCGCCATATGGTTTAGTTGCCTTTAGAATGAGTTGTGCAATCAACATCAGTTCTAGTGCTCCCTCCCACCTTCGTTATTTACTCCCGAAATCCCCCTTCATCCCATGCCTGCATTTCCTATGACACTTGTATCAGTTGTTATACATCCAGTCCTCCTGTGCTTCACAGCTGGGAAACCCAACAGAAGACAATAAAAAAACAAATTGTCCGGAGGATAAGGGGAAGGTGCGGGGAGAAAGGGGGAATCCATCACAAGGATCAACATATAACCCCCTCCCAGAGGGATGAACAACAGAAAAGTTGGTGAAGGGTGACGGACGACGATGTAAGATATAAAAATAGTAATCTATAACTTATCAAGGGTTCTTGAGGGAGGGAGGTGGTAGAAGGAAGGGGAAAATGAGGAGCTGATATCAAGGGCTCAAGTAGAGAGAAAATGTTTTGAGAAGGAAGAGGGTAGCAAATGTACAAACGTGCTTGA
>NW_022104553.1:23737885-23739711 GCF_000313985.2 Echinops telfairi | reverse complement strand
TCCTCCTGGCTCTTCCTTGTCTAGAGACATTTTGTTCCCTAGCAGTACCATGACAAGGCAGGTGACTATATTCGGTTGGGCTGCTAACCCATTAGCGATCGCAGGATCTGTTCTCTTCCCTGTTTGACTGAAGTTCCAGGTTGCTCTTCCCACCAAGGAAAAAGTCCTATTAAGAAAGGGTAACCTAAAAAAAAAGAAAGAAAAAGAAAATAACCTTGGTCATGTTTTTCTATTAAACAGTTCACACTTAGGTACCTGTGGTGGTCGCATTTCTTTCATTTTCTTTTGAAATGCTTCACCATGGGGACATTTACTGTAAGTGGGAACATTTACAGGACTCCCACCCCCTCCCGTATGATCTGTCGCGTATCATTCATTCATGTTCCTTCCATGTAAGAAAGGTCCTTCCCAAGTAATGCGTTTACTGTTGTTTATTTCCCTAAATATTCTGAGATGCTACATACATAAAATGCATATCCAGGTAGTGTACAGAGAATCCCTGCTCATTTCTGAGATCCGGAAGAGGGATAGTGTGCTTTGCTCTTTCAAAGCAATTTACAGGGAAGAAATGATTGCATAGATATTAGTGTTACTCAATTGATGTGTGTATGGATTGCGATAACAGTTGTATGAGCCCCTAATAAAATGTTTAATAAAAAAAAAGATATTAGTGTTACTTTTGATTGTGCTTAATCATTGGGACCAATACCACCCTTCTGGTTGTGTGGGTGTTATACAATTTCAGTGGTTGTTAGCAAAAAGAATAGGTCTTCCATGGTTCTCAGTATCATATGATGGCTCTCGAAAGACTTGGGAAAAAAGCAAGGTAGTAAACCTAAGTATGTAGCCAGTGGACTCTTGTTAACTCCTACCAATGAGGCTTGTGGTGATGATAGTAGTATTCATTCTAGCAATGTGTCCACAACTCTCATTTAGTGTGGGCGAAGCCCAGGGATCTGAATTCTTTAAAAAATTTTTTTTTAAATCTGAATACTAATATACGCTTTGTGGGGAAGCTTTCAGGGATATCATTGATTCAAATTACTCCCCAGAATTATTAATCAAGTTGGTTTAATACAGACCTGTAGGGATTTAAGATGATTTTAATGTTCCTAGTAATTTTAGTGATTTTAGGGGTGGACCAATTCTTAGGAGAGACCCTGAAACAGTGTTATTCCAGGATGCCCTGGTGGCACATTCAATAAGCCTTGGGCTGCTAACCACAAGGTGCACAGTTCATGCCCAGCCTCGGTTCTATAGTTGAGAGATGAGGCTGTGTGCTCGGATAATGGTTTATAGTGCCAGAAGTTCGAAAGACCAGTTATGCTCCGTCCTAAGGCGTGGCTGTGAGTCAGGATTAACTTCAGTCCAGTGACTGGGTGGCTTAATTAGGTAGAAATAGGGACTACCCAGGCAGTGCACGGAATTGGACTTGCTGACAGGTTCATTCTTCAAGTCCACACGGAGGTGGCTTGAAACAGGCACGTCTGGCATTCCGGTGCTGAGAGATCACAGCCTTGCAAACTTGTGGAGCGCTGCTTCTGTGCTCCTCGCTTCAATTACAATTGACTCCAGGGGAGCTCACACCAGCAAGAAGCTGGAGGGAGCTGATGTTCTGGCTAGTACAGCCGAGATGATTCTGAAAGAGGTGTTGCCTTCTCAAACTACCGTCCTAAACCAAATGAGTCGACGACTGTGACAGCATCATGCGAGACACACACCCACCCACCAGCAGGTTATCTTTGTAGACGTCCTAGTGACTAGAAGTGGCTCACTTCAAATCGCCAAATGTCTCCTGTGAGGAACAGAGGGATTTCTCTTAAGTT
>NW_022104553.1:23733728-23737333 GCF_000313985.2 Echinops telfairi | reverse complement strand
GGGTTCCCTCTTCCCTTTAACCCCACAGTCTCCAAGCACAGGGACTTGAATGCACGTGGAACTTCGGGCTCCTGGCGACAGGGGCTTATGTCTGCAGGAGAAACTCCTTTTGCAAAGGCACTGGGCTCTCTTCGATCTTCTCTTTGGCTCAGGTAGCAGACAGTGATCCGGGACGTGGAAAGGGAACCTGAGATGTAGGGACTACAGGCACCGTCAAGTGTACCAGGTAAAAAGGACCATGTCAGGGACAGATTTGAAAGCCTTTAGAGGAAAAAAATCAAGGTGGAAACGCCAGAGCCCCTGCCTGACCTCAGCCTCCGGGGAGGGTGTGAGAGGACGGAATTGCTGCTGAAGAGGCCTGAGTGTAGTGCGCACAAAAAGGAGCCAACAACCCCCACCTTCTTTTTCTCACCCTAGGTCTCGGAGGCCTGGAAAGCGAGCGGCTTTTATGACTAAAGTGTTCAGAAATCACCCCCAAGCAGAAGTCCATGTGCAAATGAAACACATTCCAAGTGGTCCTGGCACAGAATGCTAAGGTAATCCCTCAACTTCATCTAGACCATCACATTGTTTGGTCCATCATTCTGTCCAGGCAGAGCAGATGTTTGAAAAGACTTTATCTTCAAAGGCCAGAGGCAGTGTGGAAACCATGAAGAAACATAAGGGCAAAGGTGAGAGTCCTTGAGGGCCTGCAGAGGGGAGTAAGGAGCGAAAGCGATAGATTCAGGCTGAATGGACTGGTGGCCACCGCTGAGTCAACTGATGACTTCCTTGTAGCTCAAGCTAGACAAGCTCCTGTGGGAGCATCGTGGGTGGTGTCCAATCTCATAGCTTCTGGTTTTTTTTTTTCCTTACAGGTTTCTCTTCTAAGTCTACTGACTGGCTCTCAGAGGAGAAGGAACAGCCCCAAATCATGGTGAGCTGGAACTACCTGTTGTGGTAACTCCAACCCACTGAGACCCCATGGACAACAGGTAGAAATACTGCCCAGCCTTGCCCCATCCTCTCAATTGTTAACTTTGATCCTATTGTTGCAACCATTTAGTCCGCCTGCCCGGTCTTGGGTTTTCAAAATTCATTTAACTGACCTTTACATGGTCCACTCTTGTGCCTTTGAAACAGCCATTTGAACTAACCGTTCGCCATGCAAGCGAAAGATGAGGCTGTCCGCTTCAGAAAGATTGACAGCTACTAGGTCTCCTCTGTCTCTGGGCAACCCTCTGAGTCTGAATGGACTAGACAGACATGGTTCAATTGTTTATTGTTATTTCTACCCTTAAGTGGTCTGTGTACAATGGGAACTGTGGATAAATGAGTGCAGACCACAACCCATGCCCTTTCGGGGGTGATGCCAAGAGGAAATGGAGTTGACCCACTAAGACGTGTCATCCAGCAGTCACCCCTGTCTCCCACACAGATACACACATCCCACATAGAACCTTGCCATTCTGCACACCAATGGGTCACAAGATCAGCCTTAACCAATGGGAGAGCGAAGGACCTGGGGGAAGCTGATAGTGTCGGGGTGCCTTCCTCTGCACCTGAACAGGTGTGCAGTTTCCTGCTGCCTGGCCCCACCCGTAGTGATGGGAGTGGAGAAATGACCTCTCATATGTGTATTCACTTTGTGGCCCCAACCATGGTGATACAACCGTCTGCCAATTTTCTTAATTTGGAATATTCTGGTAGTGTGTCACCGGGTTTATATTTCATGAGCTGCCGCCCTGCATGGTGGTTGCCGTGTTGAGAACTTTATTTGGAAAGATCGTGAAAATTCATAAAGATAGTGAATATACAGATCGCATTGAGTTTACTGAACTCTTTAGCCATCTGTGCATGCCTGCATGTCTCTGTAGTGGACGTTTCCTTCCATCTCCTTGAAATCCTCACCATTTCTTAGAACCTGGCACGGGTCCCACTTCCAGGATGCTTTCCATTCATTCTAGCCCATCCTATATGCGTCCAATGCTGGAATCCCTCCATGATGAGTCCTGAAATGCACGTGCTTGACTACTTCCTGATGTCATCAGGAAGAAAAGCCCTGGTGCTGTCCAGGGTGATACTTTGGGTTGTTAAGCTCAAGGTCCGCAGTTCGAATTCACCAGTGGTTCTGTGGAAGAAATACAAGGCTTTCTAGTCCAATAAGGATTTAATGACTTGGAAACCCACAGGGGCTGCTATACCCTGCTCTCTTGGGTCCCTGAGTCCCAGTCGACTCGATGGCAATGAATTGAAGTTGTTTTTTAATCTAATTTTTTAATGCTCTATGTTCTTTTCAAAAGTTAATTCCATGTGACCTCAGACACATTCCATCACAAGTTTGGTTTGTGTGTCCCTGAGGCTTCCTCTAGATGTCGTCCCATGGTCGTGGATCCAGCCATGTTCAGCAGAATTTCCTTCTTTCTTTTTTTAAAAATCATTTTATTAGGGGCTCATACAACTCTTATCACAATCCATACATCCATCAATTGTGTAAGGCATATTTGTACATTCATCAGCAGAATTTCTATGGAGTACTGTATTCTCTGAAAGGCTTCTATGACCTTCTTTAGATTCCGATGCCCCATATCCTTGATTAAACCCCTTTCGCTAGGAAAGCTGATGTGGGTTCCATGTTCATTGATTCATTTTAGGAGCCTGTGACCTTGGAGAATGTCACCATTGTCTTCACAAAGGCAGAATGGAGGAGACTGAGCTCTGAGCAGAAGCATCTGTACCAGGAGGTGATGCTGGAGATTTACAGGATTCTGCTCTTATTGGGTGAGAGTGCCTCTCTTCATTCCCTTCCTTAATTCCGTAGATATTTCTTGATCACCTACTATGTGCCGCTGCGGCCCTCAGGACTTAGTTGAAAGGTTGAAAATGTGCAACTCCAAGCTGCTGTGTTGTAAGAAATTCTGGGAAACGTCTTCCCTAAAGATTTACAGCCACAGAATCCCTAGGGGACATTCTATAGCAGTGGCTCTCAACCTGTGGGCTGCGACCCCTTTGGGGGTCGAATGACCCTTTCACAGGGATCTCCTAAGACCTTTGGAAAACACATATTTCTGATGGTCTTGGGCACTGAGACACCGCTCCTCTATCCATCTCCAGGTGGGTCCGCCCACATGCACATACGCTGATCTGATGAGAAGGAAGCTCTCTCAACCTTCGCACTGACATTGGCTTTTTACGCATACCGTCGTAAAATGTAGCAATGTAGTTGACTGTTGTTATATGAAGACTGTTCCTCATGCTACACCATGCTTCAAGACAAAATTTCATTGATTTGTCATTAGAAAGAAATATTTCACAATATGTAATGGCACATTGTCTTTGTGATTAATCACTATACTTTAATTTTTTTCACTGTGCTTTAATTACGTTCGATTTGTAACAATGAAAATACATCCTGCATATCAGATATTTATTTACATGAAGATTCATCACAGCAGCAAAATGACAGTGATGAAGTAGCAATGAAAATAATTTTACGGTTGGGGTCACCACCACATGAGGAACTGTACTGAAGGGCCGAGGCATGAGGGAGTTTGAGAACCACTGTTCTATAGTGTTTCACGGGACTGCTATGGGGCACAATCTATTTTTTTTTGAATCATTTTATT
>NW_022104553.1:23731752-23732958 GCF_000313985.2 Echinops telfairi | reverse complement strand
GTAAATGTATACTTGTATTTCCATGCAGATGGATTTAGGCCAAGTTTTATCATGTTGAAGCCCCGTCTGGGAGAGTGGCTGCCAGTGCAGATGTCTCAACCTTGGGAAGAAGGTCCTGTTACTAATGTGTTAAGTAAGGTATTACAGATGCTGCTGAAAGGCATAAAAGGTTTATTGGAATGTTAATTGTTGCTATTTTAGGATTAATAGCCATTACCACTACTGCTGCTGTAGCAGGAACTGTACTCAAGAGTCCATCAAAACTGAACATTAAAAAAACCCCAACTACTGAACATTTTGTTCAGAAATGGCAAAACGATTTTCATGTAATGTGGATTACATGAGTACAAGCTAGAGTCGAAGATGAACTAAATGGGAATATTGTTGAGCTACAAGCTGTGAATTGGCTGGGAGAGCCACTTACTGATTTGCCAAAATAGATGTCATTGAAATGTGATTGTAACGTTTCGGATTATTGTATAACACCATACCCATGCAATCAAAGCCAATATGATTGGAACTTGAATAGAGACCATTTGAATAATGTAAAAAATAATGTAACTCTGGACATTGAATCATTATGAACATAATCTTTGAATTGTTTCGTGAAAATCTTAAGAATGATCCTGTCGATCATTTGATTGCACAGCTTGCTGAGGAGTTAATTATCTGGTCCAATTATCTGGTCTAGCTCCTCACGACTGGTGGCAGAACCTAGTATGAAGCCCAAGTTTTCTCATTGCACATTACACCCCTCTCAAACCCCTTTGAAATGTAAAATAAGGGCCACTCTCTACATTATCTTCCTGTCCAAAGTGCAAGACATGAAATCTGGCATCCCTTACCTCTAATGAGGAGTCCGACTGTACTTCTAAGGCATTGTGCATTCCTCTGGCAGTCCATGGTCCTTTCGATGACACACATAGCAGTCCACAATACGCCATAAAATACACAAAAAGAATTGCATAACCCATCCCCTGACCATCTACTTTTCATACAATTTCCCCTTATCATTCTTATGTTAAGCATGAAAGCAGAAGCAGTCAATGCAACTCCAAGTAGGATTCATGTAGGAATTCATGTTTAATGCTCTTTTTTTTTACAGTTGGAAACAGTTGAAGCATATCGTGCTAAATGTAAGAAGTACTTTAGCAAAATGTACTGCTATATGTACTGTGCTTCCAGTGGCCTACTAATGGGCTTTGG
>NW_022104553.1:23725628-23731652 GCF_000313985.2 Echinops telfairi | reverse complement strand
AGCCCTTGATAGTTTATAAATTGTTATTTTGTCATATCTTGCCCTGTCTGACCACAATCTATTTTTGTTAGCTCTAAGTTTCTGATCACAGGGTTTCTAAGCAAGTTAACAGGTCACAGTGCAAGGTAATAATGCTCAAACTATAGCTGTTCAGTTAGGATATATTGCAGTGTTCTTTCCAGGCTGTGTAAATGTCCAAAGCACATGCCATTCCTCTGTATGTCTCAAACTAAGGGAGCTCCACTCTAGCGCTCTGGCTCATCAAATCCATCTCCCCTTCGCTAATGAGGGCCCAGCCCAGCCCAAATCCTTGGGCTTTACTTGCTCTGTGGCCTAAGTCCAGCACTATTTCTCATGTTGAGACTTCTTGCTGTGTTGCTATTGATACTCCTCTTCCTCCCACTGGTGTCACAGCTGTTGTAGATCCAGGAGGTCCACTTCCCAGGACAAGCTAGCCTCCTGGCTCTTGCTGGGAGTAAGATCCCCCATGAACATTCTGTGAGCTCATCTTCTATGCTGCAGGATGGCAATCACAATCGATCCTGTTAACCAGCCCTCCCCACTGACGCCTCTTCTATGTCCCCTACCTTCTCTTATTCAGACCCTTCAGGAAGGGGGTCCATTGATGGAAGGTACACGGATTAGGCCTAGAGGAGACACAGAAATAGTTTGTTGCCAAATAAGTTAAAAAAAAAAAAAGAAAGAAAGAAATAGTTTGTTGCCCTGCAGTGGTCTATCCTGTTCAGAGTGCTCGTCGACTTCTTGGTTGCCTATGTTACTGGTTTGGTTCTTTTTAAATCGTGTTATTGGGGGCTCAGACAAACTCTTATCACAATCCATACATCCGTCCATTGTGTAAAGCACACTTGTACATGCGTTGCCCTCATCCTTCTCAAAGCATTTGCTTTCCGCTTGGGCTCTGGGACTCAGCTCCTCATTTTCGGTTCTCTTTTTCTTTTTAATTTCAAATACCTCTTCCTATGCTGGATTTCTTCTGCCATGGAGGTGATTCTGTTTGGTGGTCTACCATGAAATTCACGAGCTTTCTTCAGATTTCCTGTTTCTCTTTCTGCTTGTTTTCTAGCTAATTAATCAGGATTTTTCATCATCGTGTCCGTTCATTGTGTGGTCTACTTCTGAAATTGTCTACGTCTTCAATTTTTTTTCCATCTTCTATTTTTATTTTCCGTTTTTATGTGATTTCTATTTGTCATTTCACTGTTTTTGTCCTTTTTTGCAGTTTTTCCCCCTTGTCTCATTTCTTTCTTTCATTCATTGTTCCATAAACGATGTCCTCCATCTTTTTATAAAATTGTTGAAGGAGTCCAAACATCATTCTTCTGAATTCCTTACTCAGGTAGTTCCATGAGCATTCTTCCTCAGAAAAGGTTTCTGACTCTGTATGTGCATCACTTGTTGATGTGACTCTGCCTTGTTGTTTCCTGTGACCTGGCATGGCCCTTTGTTTCAGAGGTACTGTGGTGGCCTATTTGGACATAATACATGATTGTATGGTGCTTTGGTTCTAGGTACCCACTACCTCTCTGCTGCTGGGTGTGAGAGAGAAGGTGAGCTTGGCGCAGTTCTGTGCTCCTGGAGCCCAGTGGAGAATGGGTTTGGCTGGTGTTGGCCATCTTTTGATGCTCAGGTGTTTTATGAGGAGCACCCGAGTCCTTCCCCTACCTGTTGGTGCTGCAGTAGCTATAACGTGGCTGGGCTGTTTGTGCTAGTTCATTTCCTCGAAAGCTGAGGGTTCCATAGATTCTCATCTAGCCATTCTTGCCTTTCCCCCAAATGGGCTGTTTGTCATGGCTGCCTGGGCTCTGCCACCAGGGCGCACAGTCTATTTAATGGCCACAAGTCATTTTGGTTTTTCACTTTGTCACATGTTCCTGGGGGAGGCTAACAGTCGCACTCTTCTATTAAGTATAATTTGGTGGTTCAAAGGCCGGCAGTGTTCGTAGTGAACAATTTGGGGCACTATGCTTCATTCAAGAATAGAGCCCACAAAGCCTTGTGGGTCAAGGAATACCAACGGAATCAACAGAGAAGCACCCTGATGGGGCAGTTCTGCTCTATAGCCCAGGTGCTGGCTTGTTGGAATTGGAATTGACTTGATGCCAACTCGTTTGGGATTGTGAACATGATTGATCTGTTTCTTTCATGCACCCGATAGCTCTGTAGACACTGAGAACAGGTAAGTAAAGCTAATGCTAACCAAACCCATTCACACTTGGCTTCCCTTCAAGTGCAAAGAGACAAAAGTACAAACAATAAGTTAAATAGATCAGAGAACTTCAAAGACTTTATTGGAATTTAACAGATCGAATATATGAACTTCATTACTTGGCGTAAACCCTTCCTTACCTTGTGGAAGTCATAATAATAATCAGTTATGCCATCCCTAAATTGAGAATCTTGGGCAGGTAAGTGGGTCAATGCCATTTTTATTTATTTGTTCTTTTTTTTTTTTTCGGAAAGAAAAAAAAAAATTTTTTTGACAAAATAATAATAATTTATAAATTACCAAGGGCTCATGAGGGAGAGGGGAGTGCAGAGGGAGGGGGAAAATGAGGAGCTGATACCAAGGGCTTAAGTAGAAAGCAAATGTTTTGAGAATGATGAGGGCAACGAATGTACAAATGCGCTTGACATACAATGGATGGATGGATGGATTGTGATGAGTTGTATGAGTCCCCAATAAAATGATTTAAAAAATGTTTTGACTTGCACAGCAAATTGAACTGGCAAGAGGTAAATGAGAACAGCTAAGTTTATCCCTAATGGTTTTCCCTTTGATGTTGTAGTTGTTAAGTGCGGTCGATCCATTTCCAACTCAGAGCACCCCAATGTACAACCAGAGGAAACACTCGGCCCCAATAAGTCTGATTTACTGACAGAAACCAGCAGGAACATTGTCTTGGTGGCGAAGTATTTCTCGGTGAAAGATTTCAGACAGTTTTCTGCTACAGCTTTTTCTACCTTTCTCTAAAGCAGGTGGTAACATTCTTTGGCCTTCCAGAGAGAAATCTACGTAAATGACTTAAACATCCCACACACCCTGCAGTCAAAATGATTGAGAGCTGGAGATGTACTCCCCATAGAGTACCTAGACCCCATGAAGTTCCCAAGGCTCTGGATTTTTGCTAATGGAGACCGCCACACCTTTCGACCTTGGTGCAAGTGATGAGATTCATTGGCCTGTTGTTGAGTGAGCCAACACATGCGGAACCCAGGCTCTTAGGGATTTCAATAGAGAGTATAATTGATGAGACTGGGGAATAAAAAGCATTGTTGAGAAGCATGTTGTCTGTCTCTAGGGTCATTTCCAGGGTGGCCTATCATTGTTACTTGCTGTCAGGTGAATTCTGACTCCTCATGTCCACACCTACACAGAAGAAGCCCCCTCCCTGGAGTTTTCTAAGCTATGTCCTATCGGCATCAGATGTCTAAGCCCATTTTCAGAACCAGTAGCCTTACAGCTAGTTATTGTCCTATTATCTATTTGTCCTGCCCAGGGACTCCCACAATCAGAGCTTGGGTGTCATGAGGGAAGGCTGACAGTGCAGGCGGGTCTAGTCATGGCTGTTCTAATGCAACCCTTTCTTTGCTCAGCAGAAACAAAGCAAGAAAACGCCTGCGATTCCTCCTGCCTCTTACATATCCCTGGTCAGCAAGTCCTCAGCCACCATCTGCTTCAGGTCTCCCGAGGCTTGTGTGCGGAACATCACTTCCATCCCGAGGGTTCCCGCCCAGGGCCTCAGAAGCCACCAGAGCAGCAGGATTCAGGTCAGAGCTGCTGGAGCGAAACCACTGAGAGACAAGAGAGAGACATCGTCTCTAAAGACTTGTGTGTGAAGACAGTGGGCACAGAGACTTCAAAGGAATCATCTAGCCCAACCCAGGAACAGTTAGCAAGTTCTAGAGAAGGCCACACAGGGGTAGCTATGGTGCCCAACCCTTCCCCAAGAGTTTTGTCTGTGCGACCAGAGAGAGTCCTGAAGGAATTAGAAACTTCCAGGTTTGGAGCAGTCAACCATTGAGACAACCAACCGGACTGTGCCCATAAGGCAAATGTTAACACAAGACAGAGATGTGTTCTTCAGGAGAAGCCCCATAGGTGCAATGAGTGTGGCCTAGGCTTTACCTGTAAGTCACAGCTCATTAGACATCAGGAGACACACTATAGGGAAAAGCCATACATGTGCAATGAGTGTGGCCAAGTTTGTATCCGGAAGTCATCCTTTCTTCTTCACCAAAGGACACACACTGGTGAAAAGCCACATGTGTGCAAGGAATGCGGGCGAGCCTTTCTTTTTAAGTATCAATTTATCATACACCAGAGCACACACTCTGAGCAAAAAACACATGTGTGCCAGGAGTGTGGGCGAGCCTACAAATGGAAGTCATCTCTCCTTGTACACCACCGCAGGCACTCTGGGGAGAAGCCACATGTGTGCAAGGAGTGTGGGAGGGCCTTTGTTTTGAAGTGGGAGCTTATCACACACCAGAAAAGACACTCTGGGGAAAAGCCACACGTGTGCACGGACTGTGGGTGTGCCTTTCTTTTGAAGGCGCACCTTGTCATTCACCAGAAAACCCACTCTCGGGAAAAACCACACGAGTGCAAGGAGTGTGGGCGAGCTTTTAAATGGAAGTCAAATCTGGAGAGTCACCAGAAAACCCACACTGGGGAAAAATCACACGTGTGCAAGGAGTGTGGGTGAGCCTATAAACGGAAGGCAGATCTCAATAGCCACCAGAAAACCCACTCTAGGGAAAAGCCACATGTGTGCAAGGAGTGTGGGTGTGTCTTCCTCTTGAAGTCCCAGCTTATCACGCACCAGAAAAGCCACTCTGGGGAAAAGCCACACGTGTGCCAGGAGTGTGGGCGAGCCTTCAAATGGAAGTCCTCTCTCCTTATACACCAGAAGAGACACTCTGGGGAGAAGCCACATGCGTGCAAGCAGTGTGGGTGCGCCTTTCTTTTGAAACGGCAGCTTACCATGCACGAGAAAAGACACTCTGGGGGAAAACCACACGTGTGCAAGGACCGTGAGTGTGCCTTTCTTTTGAAGGCGCACCTTATCATGCACCAGAAAACCCACTCTGGGGAAAGACCACACATGAGCAAGGAGTGTGGGCGAGCCTTTAAATGTAAATCATATCTCAATAGACACCAGAAAAGACACTCTGGGGACAAGCCACAGGTGTGTAAGCAGTGTGGGCGAGCCTTTCTTATGAAGTTGCAGCTCACCATGCACCAGAAACGACACTCTGGGGACAAGCCACACGTGTGCCAGGAGTGTGGGCGCACCTTTCTTTTGAACTCCCAGCTTAGCATGCACCAGAGACGACACTCTGGAGCAAAACCACATGTGTGCCAGGAGTGTGGGTGATGATTATTTGAAGTTACAACTCAGTACACATCAGAGAAGACACTGGGGAGAAATCGTTATGTTTGAAATCACAAACGTTACTGTGCACACGAGGAGACATTCTGGTGGCAAGTCACCTGGGTGTAAGGAGTGTGACCGAGTCTCTGTTGGGAAGTCACAGTTTATCCACCAGTGGAGACACTCAGGCCAACCCACGTGTGTGACGCCAGATGCTGTCATTTACGTTATCAGCAAGTTACGACATCGTTTGTGGGCCACAAATACCTCACATTTGTATACATCTAGCCAGTCAATTGGTAGAAATCACCAAGACTGGCTCAAAGAGTCCTATCAAGTCATGCAGTTCCCACAATATACAATTAGAAATGTACACAGAAAAAAATCCCTGAGAAGAATAAAAAAATGCTACCCTGTTTCCTCGAAAATAAGACAGTGTCTTATATTAATGTTTGCTCCCAAAGATGCGCTAGGTCTTATTTTCAGGGGATGTCTTATTTTTCTATGAAGAAGAATACGGTACACATTTATTGTTATTGTTTTATTAAAAGAGATCTCGCACTTCCTGTCTGCTCCGGCTGCGCTGCGGCCAACAGTGAGCTGCACGGCGGTGCCCACCACTACAGTC
>NW_022104553.1:23724444-23725528 GCF_000313985.2 Echinops telfairi | reverse complement strand
AAAAACATTTTCTTTCTTCTTGAACTTGTCGATATTAACTTTCCTTTATCCTCTCCCTTCCCCGCCTCCCCTGCCAAGGAAACCATCATTATTATTACTTGCCTTATCTTACACCATCCAATATATCCATTTACCTGCAATTCTGTTATTCGCTCCCCTCAAGTAGGGTTATACAGTCATCACTGCTATCAGCTCCTCCCTCCCCCACCATTCCATACCCTCAGGGAATCATTATCCCCATTACTGTTTCTGGAGGGTTATCTGTCTTGGCTTTCCTGCATCATTGATCACTTTTAATCTAACAAGATTAATGAAGTAAAACAAAGACCATAATAGTAAGACGAGGAAATATTAAAGAACTTGAAGATAGTTATGTGTTTCCTCAGTGCTATACTGCACCCTAGGTTTATCATACCTTCTGTATGGACCTTCTGTGAGGACCGTCCAATTATCTTTCAGGTGGGTTTTGGGTCTCCACTTTGTCCACACTCCTTTCTATTTGATTGTTGTTTTTGAACTTCTGATACCCATCCCTGTCAACACCTCATGATCACACAGGTTGGTGTGCTTCTTCTATGTGGGTTTTGTTGCTTCCTTGCCAGATGGCCACTTGTTTAACTTCAACCCTTTAAGACCCCAGGCGCTGTATCTTTTAATACCCAGGCACCATCAGCTTTCTTCACCACAATTGCTTATGAACCCATTTTGTCTTCAGCGATCGATCATGTAGGGGAGGTGAGTCTTACACAATGCCTCATTATTAGAACAAACCATTCTTGTATTTAGGTAGGATTTAATTAGAAGTCTTCTGCTTCATTGTTTTATTTACATATATATACATATGTAAACAAACACACCTATATTTATATATTTACATATATACATATCTGTATATGTTTTTATTTCCTATTTTCCCCCTCTTTTTCTTCCCTCCTGCCCCACTATCGTGTTCACCCATCATTTGCCTCTCAGTGCCTCTCAGATACCATTTCATTGATCAAATATGACCAGAAAAATTACAACCTCTTCACCATCCATTTTAGAACCCTTCCTCTTCCCCTGTCCCTGTCATTGTTGACTCACC
>NW_022104553.1:23722119-23723868 GCF_000313985.2 Echinops telfairi | reverse complement strand
AATGCCTTCTGTTTCAGCAAGAGGCAAAACTGTAAGTAGGTCTTATTTTCAGGAGATGTCTTACTTTCAAGGAAACAGGGTAGCAGCAGCATTTCTGCAAATTTTGGGTTTATGCCGGGAGTAAGGGTGGCTAATGAATGCCCACTTGGAGTGGAACGGAGCAGGAGTATAAGCAGTTTATTGTTTGAAGGGAGCGAAGAGAACATCAGAGGGAAACAAGTGGTTTAATGGGTCTTCCAAGTGTTTCATAACTCAATCAGTATTTGTGTGTATATCCTTAGCATTCTTCAGCACACACTACATGCAGGTAGCAATATGTCTTAAAATACATGTTTCAAGTACCTCACGGTTGGTTTTGACTCATAAACACCCTATGGGCAACAGAAGCAAACATAGGCCAGTCTTGTCCCATCTCACCTTGGTTTTATGCGTGAGCCCATTATCGTAGGCATTGTATCAAGTCTATGTTGTCTTGGGTCCAACTCTTCTCAGGTTTCCCTGCTTTACACCATGAATGATGCCCTCCGCAGACTGGTCTTTCCGGATAACATGTCCAAAGTGGGGAAAGGCTGTTTTCTCCTTAGGCAAACAGTATAGGACTGCCACCGGGCACCGTTCATGGCCCCTGGAAGAAAGCTGGTGGCTCAGCTAGGGGAGCTGACGAAACAATGGCTTGTTTCTTTGCCTGAGATCAGCGGACACTTGCCTCCTGTTCCCTGGCTAAAGCTGCAGAAGGCAGCAGCCTGCAGATTTATCAGTTACTTCATGTTCCCAGCCTCAGCCTCCCCTCATGTCTATGAATGACTTGGCTGATGTGTTAATGCTTTTTTGTAAACCTTCAAATTGTGAACTGTCCCTTCCTGTGTAATCCTGGCACGAGATGTGGGCTACATGACAGGCAGGGTATTTAAACCTGCCCCTAATAAAGTCAGGGGCCCTGGAGTGTCGATACTGCAGGGACCCCCGTGCCTCAACTGCACCTGTCCTTTTCTTATCTCTAAGATTTCTCATTGCAGATCGTACCCCTCTTGAACCTGTTGGAAATGTGAGATAAGAGCCGGTCTCTACATTATCTTATATTTTGCTACCCAGACATGGAGCTTGAGGAAGGCCCTGTTAAGAGGGGGGCGGGCGGGAAATAACTGCCCAGGGGAACAAAGAGGACGTGGTGTGGTCTGCAAGTCCCCAGGAGGAGCTCCGTGAGTAAAGAATGAAGGGAGTTTTGGGGAGCACATTGCACAGTTATGACACCAGGGAGTAACCGGACCATGTTGACAGGCACATTTTCTTTCTTCCTTGATTAGGTCAAGTGGTGCAACAGTGCTGGGGTAAAAAACTTCTTAGGGAGTATAATATTTGGTTCCCAGAAGGAGGGACCACACAGGGAAGAAAATTGAAAAAGAATTTTGCTTCCTGGGTAAGGGAATGGGAGATTTAGTAACTTGATATAAGTAACATGTTGTAAACGCTGCTCTAGCTGTGAGCCATGACCAAGGCATATGCATACAGAGAACGGTACCAGGTGTTCTGGTCTCTAAATAACTGTTAGAACAGTTAATTTTTAAAAGGTTTTTCTGGCTTATCTAGAGCATTTTTTTTTTCTTACAAGGAAGCTGCATATTTGTATCTTGTGACACTTAGTTGTTATAAGCTTTAATTCCGTATTCTTAAAGCCATGTAGAAGAAGGAACGTGTGAAGGTAAGTGTGTGCATAATTCAGTACAAAAGTCACTGTGTTGGGCAATGAAT
>NW_022104553.1:23720195-23722019 GCF_000313985.2 Echinops telfairi | reverse complement strand
AGTCACTGTGTTATTGTGAACTAAATGAAAATATTTTTGAGAAAGATAGATGAAGGTCAACAATGTCTATTTTTTTTAAAAAACAATGTCTATTATACGCGAACACACACACACACACACACACACACACACACACACACACACACACACGTTTTTTCTCTTCCATTGAAGTGAAGTCTTCCACGTTTCTGGAAGTCATCCAAATAAAAAAAATTTAACCTTGGGCTGGACATTACCAGGCAGTGAGAAAGAGGTATTTTGTACAGAAATAGATTTTACAGCCAAGCCGGAGAAAAACATCTTAAGTAGAACAAAGAATTTTTGCAGAAGAGATCTCAGAAACTTGTCTGGTATGTCTTGTAACTGTAATTATCCCTTTACCTGTTGTGACTAATTCTCAAGGGATGAGGGAAGTTAGACACAATATTTTTTCTTTTCAATTGCTGATAAATATGAAGCAGGAGTAATTAGTTGTGGAATTCCATTTTTTCTTTGTATTAATTGTGACAGAATCTTTAACTGAAAGGGAATGGTTGATTTCTGCTAATTAGATGGCACCAAACAAGGCTTGTCTCTCACTTTCCCGTTAGCTGCCACACTGTGCTTAGTGGAGAAAAGGGCCGTCTAGCAGAGAGAAAGAAAAAAATTAGCGTATGGAGTTTCCAGGAATTTGCAGTTATCACACAGAGCCGTCCTAGCAGCAGCCAATTCAAGGAAGTATAAGCGCGGACTTGATTTATTGCCAGCCACGCTTGTTCATTTGTTTGATGTGATTCGAGGGGCAGAATGAAACCGCGTCAGAGGAAATTCAAACTACAGAGCTTTATCACTATTTGATAAATTGGAAATTGCAGTTCAGAAAGGGTGATTTGTGTACTTTTAATTGTTTTCAAACGTTTCTTATGGATATTAATTGTGTAAGTTCACATCTAGGCTTTCCTACAAGCAAGTTGTCGCATTGTTTGTTTTTTGCCATTTTGCAGGGAGATTCTGCTTTAAGCTGGAGTCGAATTCGAATCCCTACCTCTCATCAAGATTTATTGAACAAAGAATTAGGCAGAGATTTATTTTTCAAGGAGACCCTCAGGAGCCAATCAATTTAATTGTTTATTTTTTCCTTTTACTGTTTCTCACACAGGTGTTAGCACAAGGGAAAACACCTTTAGAATGGATTTTTTTAAAGAATTGTTTTTGTAAAATTATAAAAGCTTATCCTGACCAAATAGCAGAGCTAATTATACAAGGCAGAACTCAAGGTATACATTTAATGGCTCTGGGTCCTATTAAAATTTTTTTTCTCTTACACCGTCTCAGATTAACCCTTTCTTGGCACAAACTTTTAATCGGCCAGTTGCTCTTTCAGGATACATTGGACAATTAGATTGCTATTATCTTTCAGGTAAATTTTGGGAATTTTAAAAGTTTACCTTTTCGAGTGTGGTGCAGAACATTTTGTCACAAGCTGAATTTATATTTTACAAATGTCACCCATGTATTTAGTTTTTGGAAACAAGCCTTTGTACATATCTTATGAACAGTTTATTTGGGCTATACCTTATACAAGTGAGGCTACAAGATAAGTTATTTTTTATTTTTATTTTCTGTTATAATAGATAATGAACCCGCCTACACCAGGAAAAAATACCTTTTTCATTTTTCAACAACTGGAGAATACATCATATTACTGGGATCCTTTATAAGCCACAAGGACAAACTTTTTGTAATGTGCTCATGGCATGCTAACGATGTAACAAAAATGTTTTAAAAATTAAAAGGGGGAGAAGAAGGCAGTCTTTACTTTCTTTTAAAAAATTTTTTGCCAAA
>NW_022104553.1:23705493-23720095 GCF_000313985.2 Echinops telfairi | reverse complement strand
TTGCTCTTCCTGCAGTCAGGGATGGAGCTGTCTAGTGTCCCCCACACCCCGTTACACCTTTAGATTTTCAGTGTGGCCCCCTTGTGAGGAAACCCCAACCAGTTCAAGTTGGGTGCCAAGTGCTGCCCTCTGAGACAAGTCTACAATCTGGATTCCACCGGGACTTCATTCCCATCACTGGTCTGTTGCACTCCCCACTTGGTTTGCCCCATGTGGGCAGGTCAGAGCAATAGCTCTCCCCGAACTATATCTTCAGGGCCATCCTCTGCAGCACCATCATTTAGGGAGAGGATGTCATGTCTCAAGCTGTGACCGGTCCTGCAGTCATCTCTGGGAATGAGCTGCTCTGAGCAGGAACATCACCCTCAGGGTTTGGCATACCAGAATGCCTCCTCTAGCTCTCCCTTTCCTGTGGATGAGAGGTGAAAATGGAGGTGCAGAACAGAGATAGAATTTAGCCAGGGATGTGAAGTTGAGAAAGATCTTATTGAGGGAAAGAACTCCCAGGAGGGAAGGGAGAACAGAGAAAGGGACAGGGGCATCTTGAGCTCCCAGGCAGGTTCCGGAACCCAATGAGTTAGGTCAGGGAAATCGCTCCTGGCAGTAAGGCTGTGGGAGATATGTAGGGTTCAAGCCAAGGATGTATGTACTGATAAGGGGAAGGGAGGTTTTTAGTGCTGCAGCTGCAGGATTTGAGTCAAAATGGGACCTGTGAGTAAATCCTCTTGTCTTTGCAGACTTGCTTCAGTCAGGAATGCTGGGCGAAGGGGCTGAGTGAACCCTGCTTGGAGAGATAAGCTCTCTGGAATGCTGGAAGCAGGGGCTGCAAAGTCCAGCAGGATCATACGTCTTTCTGAGAGGCTGGGGGAAGGGGCTGCCTGGTCCAGCCCAGCCCAAACAGTGGAAATATAAACAATAACCTTCCCCTTGGGTGGTTTTGTCACTGACCGATGCCCCCCTCCACTACCTTGGTTTTTCTTGCCCCACCCCTCAGTGAGCCTTAAAGGCATATGAGAGATAGGGGAAGGATGCATCTTTTTTTAGTGGGGATTGGAGGGTGTTATGTATAAATCATTGAGGTTGGTCTGGGTCATGCCAGAGTATCTGGCCCTCAGCTGGTGAATTCTATGTTGTGTGCATTTTTCATTATGCCCATTTTGCTGTTTGAAATGACCTCAGGGAACTCATGTTGTACTTGGCCTTTTGTGCTTGGCTAACTTGACTCAGCCTAACATCCTCCAACTCTTTGCATGAGATGAGGTGCTTCATCGTTTCATGACTGATTTTTAGGGGTGTGTAGTTTTTCATTATTATTTATTTATTTGACAAATAGAGTAGTTAAGTTTATTTAGGATGTGTAGTTTTACATTATGTGAATATACCAGCGTTTTCCAAAATCCATTTTATATTGATGGAAATTTTGGCTGTTTCCAATTTTTAAAAATCATTTTATTGGGGGCATGTCCAGCAATCATCACAATCCATCCATCCATCCACTGTGTCAAGCACATTGGTACACAGGTTGCCATCATCATTTTCAAAACATTTTCTTTCTACTTGAGCCCTTGGTATCAGCTCATTTTCCCCCCGCCCCACACACACACACCGTGTTCCCAATTTTTTTGAGATTATGAACTGTGCAGCGATGAACATTGGAGAGCCAGATGTCTGGTCATGGTCTGCTTCTTTCTTCTGGGTATCTGCCCCATCGTGGGATTGCTGGGTCGTAAGATAACATGATTTCCATCTGTTTTAGATATCACCAAATCACTTTACACAGTGGCTGTACGTAGCTACAAGATGACCATAGATAATAGATCAAGGAATTCTAGTTCATTCTCTGAACGCCTACTTTTTTCTGATTTCCCCTGTCATTCCTACGTTAAACATGAAGGTTAAAGGGGTGAATGCAACTCCAAGTAGGATTTGTGTAGGAATTAATATTTCAAACTCTTGTTTGAACCCTTGGGAAACAGTTGAAGCATGTAACGATACATGTAAGAACAATTTCTGCAAAATCAATTATGTTTCTTTTTTTTTTCCTTATCAAAGAACATTTTAATATCTCCTTCAAATTTGATCGAGAGCTTTGCTGGATAAAGGATTCTTGGATTACAGTTATCATTAAACTTTTGGAACACATTGATCCTGTTTCTTCTTCCCTGCATGGTCTCTGTGGAGGTCTGAGCTTATTCTTTTTTTTTTTTTTTATCGTTTTATTAGGGGCTCATACAACTCTTATCACAATCCATATATACATCAGTTGTGTCAAGCACATTTAAACATTCATTGCCCTCATCATTCTCAAAACATTTGCTCTCCACCTAAGCCCCTGGCATCAGCTCCTCAATTTTCCCCTCCCTCCCCGCAAAATCGATTATGTTTCAATGTGGTGATGGAAATTTCAAGGAATGCCACAGTGCTTATAACCCACATTAATGCATTCGCAAGCAACTTCTAGAAAATCAAGCTGGCCTTAGAAGAGCATGTAGAAGGACTTCTGGGAAGATGGTGCTAAGGTGAGGTCACCCAGCAGGAATTGCCTTTGAGTGAAATTTAGATTTACAGTGAGGAGGCCAGTTCAGGAGAATGGACCTCGGGTCCTGGACTCGCAGCACCTGGGGGATATTTTGCGGGTCTCCCCACAGACAGTGCAAGTCTGCTCACCAGAACACACTCTGCCCTCTGATTCCTGCACCAGAGACCTGTGTGGTCAGCAACCACACATTAAGTCCCTTGCCTTAATCCCTTCCCAGCTCACCTGAGACCCACAGGCTGTATTTCTTAGCAGCACCCTCCCTCAGCGGCCCACACCACACTGCCACGCATTCCCTCCCCACCCCAGTGACACACGGCATCGAGGTTTCCACTTTATTTTCGCCTAGGTGACCTGTGGAAGTGCACTCCCAACCCCCAGGGACACACATGCCAACTTTACCTGTTTATTTTCTCTAGCCCAGGTGACCAGAGCGTGCCCTTTGCCCTAATCTCCCCTCCCACCCCCAACCTGAGACCCACAGGCAATGTTCACCTGCGTTCCCTGCAAACACACTCTCTGGGGACCCAGTGTCATGCCTCCCTCTGCGACCAGCCCCTCCCCTTTGCATTCCTGCCCCCCCCCCGCCCCCGTGACACATGCACCAAAGTCCCCCTCATATTCCTTCCCAGGCAACCAGAGCAGAGCAGTCCCTTGCCATACCCATCCCCCTCCCACCCGAGACCCACATGCTTACCTGTGCCCATTGCGCCCCCCCCTTGGTGACCCACATGCCATGCCACCACCACCCCCTCAAACGACCTGAGAGCAGCACTCCCTTGGGGTTCTCAGCACTGGACAGTGTGCCCCTCTAGGGCATCACAAGGGGATCCGCTTGGATTCTTGAGGCCTGGACATTGGAGACCACTCTGGTCCACAGATCTGAATCCCAGTTGGGATAATCCCTTGCCAATGCTCTCCATACCCCCTCCCCGCCCCCAACTCCATAGCAAGGGAACAGCTAGACCCTCCAGATAGATAGCCCCAACAATCCAGGGAGAGAGGCAGAGAGAGAGACCCAGCTCAAACTTGTGGTGTATCTGGCGAAAGATTGTAGGTAGATTCATTCTTATTATCTTCTGAGAAAGATAACACAGGTCTCCCTTCCCCACCAGAAGAATTGGAACTCAACTGACAGGATGATTTGAGGGCCTTCCCCACCCCTGGCTAGGAAGTCCCCACCTCCCTGGGGTGCCCACTACAATAGTCTTCTCTACCTTGGACTGTATGTAAGGAGCGGAAAGTCCTGAGTCATGTACGAACCTACTATCAAGGGGCCATCTCTTATAAACATTAATAATTGAAGGGTTGCACACTCCCTACATAAAGTGCAGGGTTGACAAGGGACTGTGGTCGATGTAACATACCCACAAATTCCTGCACCAGCTGCTATGCTTGCTTCCTCCCCCACCCCTTCCCCCTGAGGAAATACCTAGTCTGTGTGCTGCCAGCCCACTTGCTCTTCCTGAGCCGCCAGTCATCCACTTGTGCTGTGGGCCACTCAGGTGACCTTGCACTGCTGGCTACAACCTCATCCCCATGCCAGTAGCTGCTCATGTGCGTCCCATCCCCCTCCCTTGTGACCTGCCCCATCCCAGGTGCTACCAACCCACAGGCCTTCCTAGTGCATTTGCCCTTTGCTGGGAAGAGGCCCAGGATAGGCTGCCCCATTAAGTAAACAAAAAGTTGTCCCTGGGACCTTCTGGAGGTGCTGGATGCTGGAGACCCCTTCAGCCAGCAGATCTTAATCCCTACTGGGACAATCTCATTGCTGGGCTCCTGCATACCCTCCTAATAGCAAGGGTGCAGCTAGGCCCTGCAGATAGATAACCGCAGCTTTCTAGGGAGAGACGCAGTTTTGAGGAACTAGCCACAGAGAACTATGAGTAGCAGCAGGGCATGATCAGATACAGCAGAAGATTGTCAGAGATAGTTGTTGGGACTAAGCTGAAGCAGGTCAGGGCCCTGCACTTCCCCATAGGTCAACAGCAGACAGCACCAGATAAGATAACCGGTGAAGCCAGATGTTCAGGGTTTGAAGAAAGTCACAAGGAGTCGACAAGTAACTCTCCAGAGTTTCCAGACCCCATATGCTAATTGCCATACATTCCTCACCATCCTTTTAAAAGACCTGACATCCCACCCCAGCTGCTGAGCATGACTTCCCTGACCTGTTGGCCTAGGTCCCCCTAATACAGCTAATTCTGTTTCTGCTCTCCCTTGTCCTGTCAGTTATGTCTGTCTGTCTCCCTGTACCTCAGTTTCACCTTCACAATAGTCACCGATGATAAGCCCCTCAGATTGGAAGGGTCTCAAAAGACTGCTGGGCAAGCGTTACCTCCCCAAAGTACAGTGATCCCAAAGACCTTGATGGAGGAAAGCCGTGCCTTTGCATAGGGAATGACTCCGAAATCAGAGCAAGCAGTCACAACCAAAGTCTGAAGCCGAGAAAGTTGGAAGTCGTCAAAAATGAAATGGTAAGCACAAAAGCCATTGTCTTAGAAATGAGTGAGCTGAGAAGGAATGGTACGCTTCATTTGGAATCAACCAGTGAATGAGGTCCTACGGCAGGAACGACAGATTCCGGACCAATGGGATCACGTTCAGAGTCAAAAAGACATCTCAAGATGGATCTTGAAGTACAGAGTTCTCTGTGATAAGCTACATCCATAGCCAATGACATCCTACCTTACGACGATTCAAATGGATGCATTAACTATGAGAGGCGGAACGGAGGCGCAGAGCTGAGAGAGAATTTAGCCAGGAATGTGAAGTTGAGAAAGATTTTATGGAGGCAGGGAAAGAACTCCTAAGAGGGAAGGGAGGGCAGAGAAAGGGAGGGGGCATCTTGAGACCCCGGTGGGTTCCACAGCCCAATGAGTTAGGTCAGGGAAGTCGCACCTTGTGCTAGGGTGGCAGGATATATACATGTTATGAGCTTAAAGGCATATGGGCCAGTAAGTGTGAAGGGAGGTCCTTTGTGCTGTGGTTGGAAAGTTTGGGTCAGGAGATGACCTGTCAGTGAATCATCTTGTTCTCAGCAAACTTGCTTCCTGGAATGCTAGGGAGAGGAGGCTGTGTTCTGCCTGGGAGGGAAGCTTTGTGAAATGCTGGAGGCAGGTGCTTTGAAGTTCAGCAGGTCATTTGTCTTCTCGAGAGCCTGGTGCAAGGGGCTTCATGGTCGGGACCCCACCCAAACAAAATACAAATACTTTTTAAAAACTTTTTTACAAATAATTTTATTGGGGACTAATACAACTCTGATCACATTTGTACATTTGTTGCCATCATTCTCAAAACATTTTATTTCTACTTGAGCCCTGGTATCAGCTCCTCATTTTTCTCCTCCCTCCCCAAGCCCCCTAAATACAAAGACATTGATTAATTTGATATCTTCATTCTGAGGTTGCTGAAACATGCAATCAAGATGTGTGGATACTTATTGGCAATTGGATTGCAATGGATGGAGACAAAGAGGTAGGAAGAGTCTGATTAGGGTCGGTTGATTAGAGAAACAAATCCAGTGACACTCGAGTTTAAGGAAGACCTTTGTATCAAGAAGTAATTATATATCAAGAAAAACTCTCAGTCCAATCCAACTCAAGTCCATCAGTCATATACCAGTCCACAAGTCCCACCTCAGACTCATGCAGTCGCATGCAATGATGCAGAATGCAGGAAGATCATAGGCTGGCCACTGCAAAGTTGCCTAGATTCAAGGTGGGTGGACATAACTCACTACAACTGCAGTTGTCAATTTCACGAAGCAGGAAAGGTCCAGGCAGAGAGCAGGAGTTTTCCCGGGGAGCATCCTTAGGAGAAGGCCCCTTGGATGAGTGAAGCAAGTGATGGCACGCTCAACTGGATCCAGTGAAGCTTTTCCTTGTGGCTGTAGGATCTCCTGTCCTCCAGTCCCCTGGCAGGTTCTGACTGTGAGTAAAATCTCCACTCGTGACACCACCTTCCTCCCACACAGCAGCCTCAGCCAGGAGTCTCATTGAGCAGAAGTGATGGAAGACTAAGCAAATTTGACACCCAAGAAGGTCTGTCCCGTCGATTTCAGAGGCTTGACCTGTGGAATGTTCAGGGTGGAAGGTGACATGATCATTGTCGGAACTGACTCCACTTGAGCTGCTGCCTTCTCCAGCCATTCTTAGCAGATTGTAGTGGACAGTGTCTGGGAGAGGAAGGGGCTATCATTCTCTGATGGAAGAAAGCTTGTCTTGTTGCGATCATAAGCATCAATAATTTTTTTTCCCAAGTTTAAATATTTTATTAGCAATACAAAAATAAGCACAATAATATCCAGTTGGTATATATATATATATTTTTAACCTGAGTTATATAGTTCCCTTAATCCACCCTCAATAATTTTATGACTATACAGGTATCATTATTTCCCCAAAGTCACCTTTATAGCACATAGCAACCTCTGTGCGGCTCTCTGCATATACCCTGTTTCCCCAAAAGTAAGACATTCCCCGAAAATAAGACCTACTTATAGTTTTGCCTCTGGCTGGAATATAAGGTGTCCCCCCTGAAAATCAGACCTCCCCGAAAATAAGGGTTTGGATTGTTATGATGATGTTCCAGAAGATGATGACATGATTGTCATTGAATAAATGAGCAAATGTACCATAGATTGTTGTACATGGAAATAATGGGAGTAACAAGAAATTCTTGATACTGTAGGATTTAGTTTGTCTAGTTATGCTGGTTTGTGATGACAACTACTACTGTACCGTATACAGGTAATACATTTCCTTTTTTTGCTGTTCAACAATAAATGTGTATCATATTTTTCTTCATGGAAAAGTAAGACATTCCCTGAAAAGCAGACCTAGTGCATCTTTGGGAGCAAAAATTAATATAAGACACTGTCTTATTTTCGGGGAAACAGGGTACCAGACGAGTGTCTCTCCCATTGCTTATAGTTACAGCAGCTCTGTCCTAGAGTCTACATTGTACTGTTGGATTCGACACGATGGCTTATTTTTGTTTTGTTTACTCATGGGTTGCAAAAATTTAACCCTGGACAACCAGTTGGAATGGCTAGAGCCATGAAGGACAGTAGAGCCACTTCTTTCAACATAGTGAATTCCTAGAATTGCCCAGTGAATTCCTAGAATTGCCTAGAATTCCTAGAATTGCCTAGAATTCCTAGAATACATACCTGCAACAACAGGATGCCTTTGCAACTCTCAGAGACAGGCTAGTCTAAACAAAAAACTGGAAAGACTAGTGCTCTTTCTGTCAGGAGGTTGCAACCCTGGGAATCCTTATCTTCCTGCATCAGGGCAAGCAATCGCCTCACAGGGTGTGGGTGTAAGTGAAGGAGTGTTGGGTGCCTTTTGAGTTGGTTGGGACACTGCTCCATCCTCACAATGGTTGTTTGTGCCCTTTGTACTGCGTTAATCCATCCTTTCAAGAGTCTTTGAATACCAAGCCAATGTGTTGTTAGAGCAATTTTCTGGCGCGGGAATGACCAGGTCGCGTTATTAGACTGGAAGAGGATTTAGTTAGCCCGATTACATAGGGAGAGGTGAAAACAGAAGCAGCGCGGAGATAGAATTCAGACAGAAATGTAGAGTTGAGAAAGATTTTAGAGGCAGAGAAAGAATTCCTGGGTGGATTCCAGGACCCAAGGAGCTAGGTCAGGGAAGTCGCCTCTGCCAGGGAGGGATGTATATATAGGGTTCCAGCCAAGGACTTATGTGCTGGTAAGAGGAGGGGACGCTTTTAATCCTGCAGCTGCAGGATTTGAGTCAGGAACAAGTCATCTTGTTTTTGCAGGCTTGTTTCTCAGAATGCTAGTGGAAGGGACTGTGTGGACCCTGCCAGGAGAGAGAAGCTCCTTGGAATGCTGGAAGCTGGGGCTGCAAAGTCCAGCAGGTCATCCGTCTTTCTGAGAGGCTGGGGGCAGGGGCTGCCTGGGCCGAACCCGGCCCAAACACCGAGGAACTCGAATTTTAAAGTTCTGGGCCCCAAGCCGGCAGTAAGCACTGCTTTTAAGGTGTGGACCCAGGAGCAAGAGTGGTTACCGGAGGCTTTGTACAAGTTTGGCAATTCCTCGGGTTCTGGTGGGAATTCTGAACTGTTCATACCTGCGGGCGCCCTAGGCGGAGGGGAGGGTTGGCGCCTGCGGGATCTCTGAGCCAGAGCAGCGAGCACAGGAATGTCTGGTTTTCCTTTTCAGTGTAAACCCAAGAAACTAGCTCCAAGCAGCGGGAAAAGCGCCGCAAGGCCACTCCTGCAGCCTCCTCGCTCGGTCCAACAGAACCGAAACCGGAAGCGTCGGGGACGTGGCCCTCCGTGAAAGGGCCGCCATCGGAAGTCCTCCTTGGTTGTCTGGCTCCCAGGCTCCATCACCTCCTTCAGAGGTGGGGGCTCCGAACCGAACGTTTACTGGGCGATGGAGGGGTCCGAGCAATTCCCGGCGGGCTCCAGAAAGCAACCGGGCAAGCGCGACCTTCGGTCCCAGGCCTGGGAGGCTCCGAGCGCAGCAAGAGCCGCGAGCTCCAGCTCCCGGCCGGGAAGGGGTGGGACACGGGTGGGCGGTACACCAGGATTGGCCCAGCGAGACCGGACGAGTTTGATCCAGCCAATGGGGTCAAGCGGCCCCGTTGACCACGCCTCCCAGCCGGGGGTGGGGGCGGAGCCCTGCGCAGTCCGAAGTTCTCCTCTTTCCCGCTCGCTCTCCCGGCGGCGGACACAGAGCGGCGCGGCCGGCGCGGCCCGCACGTCGGGGCCGCTTCTGTCCTTTGTAAACTCACTTGTTCGCGACTTCCGTCTCTCGCGAAGCCAAGGACGGAGGCACTTCTCCCCCGACCGCGACCAAGGCGGAAGCATCCGGAGAGGTTTGGCTGGCTTGGCATTTAAGAGAAAGGGCGCGTTTGGGGGCGGGAAGGGGGGCGTCGGGGAGGCGTGGACACAGCCTTGAACTCTTAAGGACGCCAGGCGCGACTCGGACCGGCCACCTCCGGTCGGGCACGGTGGCCCGCGCGGCGTGGACGGTGGCAGAGTTTGGAAGGAGGCGGTGAGGCTGGGGGCGGCCGTGCCCGGGGAGAGCGGACTCGGGGGCGCGAGCTCGCGGCGAGCCCGGGGTGCGAGCGAGCTTTAGCCCTGGGGGGTTGGGCAAAGAGACCAGCGACTCCAGGTGACATTCAGGTATTTCTTAAGCGACAAACGCCTGCACGTGAGGGGGACCGCATCAGACCCTGCCGCCTGAACGCTCTGCGGGTACAGTCAGCAGAGTCCCTGCAAGCGGACTGGTCAGAGGCATTTGAGGGCTGTTATCGCAGTCCATCTTCGGCACGTGTGTTGCAGGCCAGGTTTCTGGTGCGCATGTTGTGCAATCACAGGGCTGGTTGGGCCGGGTCCGGACCCGGCAGCCCCTACCCCCCAGCCTCTCAGAAAGACGGATGACCTGCTGGATTTTGCAGCCCCAGCTTCCAGCATTCCAAGGAGCTTATCTCTGCGGGCGGGGTACCCTCAGCCCAGGCCCCCAGCATTCCGAGAAGCAAGTCTGCAAAAAGCAAGACGATTTGCTCCCAGGCCCCATCTTGACTCACATCCTGCAGTTGCAGCGCTAAAAAACTCCCCCTTATCAGTACATCTGCCCTTGGCTCGAACCCTCTACCTATCCCATCGCCTCTCTGCCAGGCGCCACTTGACGGAGCTCGTCGGGTCGTGGAATCCGCCCTGGAGTGCTTTTCCTGCCTCAATAAAACCTTCCGTAACTTCCCATTCCTGGCTGAATTCTATCTCCGTTCTGCGTCTCTGTTTGCAGCTCTCAGTGGGTTTTTGTAAAGTAGTTGTGGCGATGGAGGGAAAGAAAGGGCGAAGATGGAACACAATATTAAAGTTTTATTTCAGAGCTCCCCGGCGAGGTTCACGGATCCTTAGTTTTTTTTGTTTTTTTTTTGGGGGGGGGGCGTCGCCCTGTCCCGGCGAGAGGTAGAGTTTTATGTCCCGGTCTTGGGGAGGGAGTAGCTGGGGGATTTTCCATTGGGATTTGCCGGTTAGCCACCTGCGTCTGGGTTTGGAAGGGGAGGGGGAGGTTTGGTTTTCCGCAACGCCCTTGCTGTTAATCAAATGGTGAAGGTATAGCCCGATTGGGAGGTAGCTTTCTAAAAACCGAAATATAACAGCCGCCCCCCCCCCCCCCCCCGCCCACTTGCGGTAAAATGCCTTTTCAACTTCCTGGAGTTTGGGCAAACAAATCCGACTAGGGAAGGGAGGGCATTTTGAATCGCTGTGAATCCTTAGATTCCAGGGAGTGCAAGACTGAAAGATGAAGTCCTGTTCCCTGTGAACCCTGCCTACTGAGAGGTGAAAGACGGAGACACGGAAGGAAGGTGGAATGGAGACAAAGAGCCTGAGGTTAAGAGCAGCGCTATTAGGGTAAAAAGCCCCCGGGCGGTTCCGAGACTCAGTGAGTTAGGGAAATCACCCCCGTCGGTGGGGCAGTGGGACATTTGTGGGATTGGGGTCAGGGAGATATGCAAATGAGGTGAAGAGAGCTGCTGGTGCTTGTGCCGATAAGGAGAAGGGAGGCTTCCTGGTGCTGCAGCTGCAGCATCTGAATCCTCAGACCAGCTTCTTGGAATGTGGGGGAGAGGCCGCACAGTCCAGCTCTGGCCTTGAGAGTCGGGGGAAGGGGCTGCACAGACCAGACTCGGCCCAAGCACACAGACCAGAGCCGGCCCAAACACTAAGGTAGTCACTTGACCTCCTCTAGTCCATTACCCTGCTTGATCCGTTTTCTCTCCAGGAAGAGCAGACCTTAGGGAAGATTTTATCTTCAAAGGCAGGAGGCAGTGCAGAACCCATAAAGAAATGGGCTGGGGACAGAAAGGAGAAGGTGAGAGTGGTTGAGGGTCTGTAGAAGAGACTAGGGGGATGAAAGTCCATGTTGAGGATGAATGGATTGGTGGCCACCACTGAGTACATTGACTGCTTCCTTGTAGCCCAAGCTAGAGAATTCCCTGTGGGAGCATTGTGGGTGGTGTCCAACCTCATAGCTTTTGTTTCCTTTTTTGTAGATTTGCTTTCTAAAGTCTACTAACTGGCTCCCACAGGAGAAGGAGAAGCCTCACATCATGGTGAGTGGAACTACCTCCGTTGTGGTGGTGAAGTGGCCTTGAGTCAGCTCCAACCCACTGAGACCCCATGGCCAACGGATGGAAATACTGCCCAGCCTTGGACCGTCCTCTCCATTGTTAAGTTTAATCCCCATTTCCAACTGTCTTGTTCGCCTGTCCTCGCTAGGGTTTTTCAGAAATCTATTTAACCGACCCTTTGCATTGCCCATCCTGATGTCTTTGAAGCAGCCTTTGAACCGACCGTCAGCTGTGTAAGTGGAAGGCGAGGACGTCTGCTTCAGAAACATTGAGAGTCTCTGAGTCTCCTCTGTATCTGGGCAACACTGACTCTAAACGGACGGCACAGCCACAGTTCAATTACTCGTTGTGATTTCCACAGACTGAGTTGTCTGTGCGCAATGGTAACTGTGGATAAAGGAGTGCGGACCACAGCCCGTGCCCTTTTGGAGGGGCTGGTACCAAAAGGACACTGAGCTGATCTCCTCGTGCTGGGCTCCAGCGATAACGTGTCATCCCGCAGTACCCAGTCTCCCACACAGATACACAGATGTACCAGTCACTCACGCAGCCTTGAGTGGCTGCACACCAGCAGGTTACAGATTTGCCAGTGGACTGAGAAGGACATCTCTGCCTTGGCCAGTGGGGAACCTCAGGAGCTGTGGGCAGCTCATGGGGTTGCGCTGCCTTCCTCTGCCCCTGAGCAGGTGCACCATTGCCTGTAGTCTGGCCCCACCAGTAGTGATGAGAGTGCATAGGTAATCGACCTGTGACGTGCCCTCGCTGGGTGAGCCCAACCATGGTGATAGAACTGTCTGTCCATTTCCTTTGTTTGGACTCTTTCTGCTATTGTGTCAGGTGGATTATATTTTATGAGCTGCCACTCTGCATGATGATTGAAGTGTTTAGAACTCTATTTGGAGAGCTGATTAAAAACTCCTAAAGATAGTGAGTCTCCGGTCCCATGGAGTTCCCTGATCTCTTTAGCATTGCTCCTCACAGGACCCTTTGTACAAGCCCACGTTTCTCTAGAAAGTTTCCTTTCATCTCCTAGCACAGGTCCCAATTGCAGGAGGCTGTCCATTGTTTCTAGCCCATCCTAGACCCCCCCCTCCCCCATTGCTTGAATCCCTCCATTATAAATTCTGGAATGCACTTACTTGACTACTGCCTAATTGCAACAGGAAGGAAAGCCTCAGTGCTGTCCAGGGTTATACTTTGGGTTGTTAAGCACAAGGTGAAGCCACACGTGGTCGTGCAGGAGAAGTATGAGGATTTCTAGTCCAATAAGAATTTACTATGTAAATGAGAGGGGTCGGAATGGAGACCCAAAGCCCATCTGTAGACAACTGCATATCCCTTCACAGAAGGGTCACAAGAAAGGGACGAGCCAGCCGAGGTTCACTGTAGCACCAACAAAACACAACCGTTGTCTAGTTCTTTAATGCCAAACTCCCCCCTCCTTATCATGACCCCAGTTTATCTTACAAATCTGGCCAGAGCATGTACACTGGTACAGATAAGAGCTCCCGACACATGGGATCCAGGTCAGATAACCTCTAAAGGAAGTAGCAATACCATGAGGGTAGGGGGAAGGTGGGGAATAAAAGGGGAGAAAGGGGTAATCAATTGCAATGATTGATATACAACCCCCCTGGGCAGGGGATGAACAACAGAAACGTGGGTGAAGGGAGACAGCAGATGGTGTAAGATATGAAAATAAATACAATTTATAAATTATCAAGGATTTATGAGGGTGGGGAGTAGAGGGGAAAAAGGAGGAGCTGATACTAAGGGCCCAAGTAGAAAGAAAAGGTTTGGGAAATGAAGATGGCAATATATGCACACATGTGCTGGGTACAATTGACGTATGGATTGTTGTAAGAGCTGTAAGAGCTCCCCGTAAAATGATTTATGAAAGTAAAAAAATAATTTGCAGTCTTGGAAAGGCTTAGGGGCTGTTCTACCCTGCCCTGTTGGGTCCCTGTGTGTCCCAGTTGGTTCGACGACAATGAGTTTTAATTTTTTAATGTTGTAAGATTGACTTAAACATTCTCCGTGACCTGACACACGTTCCAGCCCCAGGTTGTGGTTGGTGCCTCACGGATGCTCCCCATAGATGTCCCAAGGCCATGGATCCAGCCATGGTCAGCAGCATTTCTTTGGTGAACTCTGTTCTCTGAAAGGCTTAGCTGAATACCTTTCGAGCCTGATGCTGTAGACCCACGTCTTAAACGTCTTTCACTGAAAAGGTGATATGTGTTCCATGTTGGTTGATTCGTTTCAGGAACCTGTGACTTTGAAGGATGTGACCGTCGCCTTCACAAAGTCCGAGTGGAGGAGACTGAGCTCTGAGCAGAAGGATCTGTACAAGGAGGTGATGCTGGAGATTTACGGGAATCTGCTTTCCTTGGGTGAGGGTGTGCCCCTCTTCATTCCCTTCCTTAATCCCGTAGATATGTACTGATCATCTGCTGTGGGCCACTGCAGTTGTTAGGAGTTATTTGAAATGTTGAAGGTTTAAAGCCCCAAGTTGCTCTATGGGAAAAAAATTCCGGTCATCTTTTTCCTTAAAGATTTATAGCCACAGAATCCCTATGGGACATTCAACAATGTCTAATAGAACTGTTCTGGAGGACAATCTAGTTGGTTTCTTTGTGGTAAGTTTATGATCAAAGGGTTTGTATAAAAAGTTCGCAGGCCCCAATGAGGAAACAATCACGTCTTACCTCCTGTCCTAGCCCCAGAACCTGAAAAGGTGAACCAACTGGGGCTGGCTGGGGGAGGAGAGGAGAACTTGTTCCAGAAGGAACTGTCTGAGGGGTCATGGGATCCATACACACGGGCCAGGGAAGAGGGGAGAACATCCGATTGAAAACAAACTGTTTCAGGGGAGGAGGAGGAGGAGCTCTTGGAGAAGAGAGGAAGGACAGCTACCTTTAACCAGAACCAACTCTTGGTTGAT
>NW_022104553.1:23695844-23705072 GCF_000313985.2 Echinops telfairi | reverse complement strand
GTACCCCTCGGCGGGGAGGCTATATAGCCAACCTTGTGCCGGGTTCCCCATTTCAACCCCCTCTACTCATCATTGCCTTACCCTCATGATATTGCTACTCCCTCCACTGTGCCTAAGGGGTTTATCTGTACCAATGTGTGTACATCGATCTAGCCAGATTTGTAAGGTAGAACTGGGTCATGGTAGTCAGGGGAGGAAGCATTCAGAAACTAGAGCAATGATGTGTGTTTCTTCGGTGCCTATACTGAACTCTGGTTGAATTGTCCCTTCCTTGTAACCCTTCTGTGGGGTGATGTCCAACAGATGGGGTCTGGGTCTCCACTCTGACCCCCCTCGTTCTAATGGATATAATTGTTTGTTGGCTCTTTTGATACCTGATCCCGTCGACACCTCACACAGGCTGGTTTGCTTCTTCCATGTGGGCTTAGTTGCTTGCCTGCCAGATGGCTGAGAGGCCTGTTAATAAATGTTCGACATGCATCCCTGCCAGTGTATATATAAGACTAAAGGAGCTCCACTAGCTCTCTGACTCATCAAATCCAGCTCCCTTTTCCCAATTAAGGGCCCAGCCTCATGCCCCAAATACCTGGCTTGCTTGCTGAGAAGTCCACCACTGTGTCCCATGTTGAGACTCCTGCTTGTGTTGCTGTCGATGCTGCTCTTCGTCCCCTCTGCGGTCACAGCTGTCTTCTGGGTCAAGGAGGTGCACGTCCCAGGACAAGCTCTACTCCTGGCTCTTGCTGGTAGTAAGATCCCCCATGCAGCCTCTGAGAGCTCATCTTATGTGCAGCAGGATGGCCATCACAGTGGATCCTGTTAACCAGCCCTCCCCACTGAATCCTCTCAGTGTCTGCCCCACCTTCTGTTCTTCAGACCCTCAGGGAGGGGTCCTTTGCTGAGAGGTACAAGGATGATGGTTAGAAGAGCCACCTCAGGAATTTGTTGTCCTGCAGGAGACTGTCCTGTTAACAGTTCTATTCAACTGCTTGGTTGCATATCTTACTGTCTCCAGTAATTCTTCTAAAATATTCTTGTTTTCTTTCTTTTCATTACAAATAATCTTCGTATTCTGGATTTCTTTTGACTTCTAAGGTATTCCTCTTGATGTTATACCATGCAATTCTTGGTTTTATTCATATGTTTTGTTTCTTTTTTCTGCTGTTTTCTAGCTAATTAATTGAAATTTATCATCTTTCATCGATTTTAGTCTTCCATTTATTGACTCAGTCCTCTTTCTTTGTCTTTATCAAATGCGCTAGTTCTGAATTCATCTTCATCTTCTATTTTTATTTGCTGTTTGTATGTGATTTCTGTTTTTCATTTGTCATTTCCTTCATTTAGTACTCCCTTAAATTCTAATTTTTTCTCACATCTCCTTTCTTTCATTAATCGTTCCATAGATTATTTAATCTTTTTTTTTTTTTCTTTAATAAAACTGTTGAACCAAACAAATACCATTCTTCTGAATTCCTAATCAGGTCATTCCAGTAGCATTTTTCCTCAAAAAGTGTTTCAGATGCTGCATTTAGATCATGTGTGTACGTTACTCTGTCTTGTGGCTTCCTGTGAACTGGCATGGTCCTTTGTTTCAGAGGTATTGTGGTGGTGGCCTATTCGTATGTAATGGATGATTGTATGTTGCTTTGGTTCTAGGTACTCATTACCTCTCTCCTGGTGCACTTGATAGAGAATGTGAACCTGTGCGCAGTTCTGTGTTCCTGCAGCACAGTTCGGTCCAGGTTTGACTGGGGTTGGCCATGTCTTTTGATGGTCAAGGGGGACATGAGGGGTAAATGCCGTAACCCACTAGCTGGCTGGTGCTGAAGGAGATACAAGGTGGCTGGTCTGCTTGTTGCTTGCTCCTTTCTTCTGAAGGCCCAGGGTTCCAGAATTCTCATGTGATCACTCTTGCCTTTAACCAAAATGGTCCGGTTAGCACGGTTGCCTAGTTCTCTGCCACCAGGGCACAATCTGTTTGATGGCAACAAGTGAGTTTGGTCTTCTCTTTGTCCAAGGGAGGCTCCTGTGGCCTGCTAACAGATGCAGGCCGCTATGAGGTACAGATGGGTGATTCAAAGCCTACCCGTGGCATCACTGAACACCTGTGGCACCGTGCTTCATTTAGGCATAGCGCCCCTAAACGCCTGTGGGTCAAGTAGCAGGAACCAAATAAACAGGAAAAAACAACCTGACAGAGCAGTTCCGTTCTGTAACCCAGGTGTTGGCCTTGAATGCTACTGGAATTACCTGATTAGGAATTCAGAAGAATGGTATTTGTTTGGTTCAATACCAATGGACTTGATGGCAACTAATCTGGTATTGTGAGCACTACTGGTCTTTGAAGATCTCTCAAATCTAAGACGTATTGTTTGTCGCTTGTCTCTGTACAAGGGAAGCCACATGGGAACAGGTTTTGCTAGCATTACTTTTACTTACCGGTTGGTTCTCAGTTATCTGATGCATAAAGGAGACAAAGAATTTATTGGGATGGAACAGATAAAACATATAAACTTCATTTCTTATGCTAAACCCTCCCTAATGGAAGCCATAATAACCGCCAATTAATTTATCCCTAAATTGAGACTCTTGAACAGGGAAGTCTCAGTGTCTTTTTTAAAAGTTTTTTTCCCCCAAATTAACTTAAGGCTAAAAATTGTTAATTTAATTTTTTTTTAAATGATTGCACAGCAAATGTAGTTGGAACGCTGTAAATAAGAATTTTGAAGTTCATCCCTAATGTTTTTCCTTTGATGTTGGTGTTGTTCCTTGGGGTTGAGCCATTTCCTACTCACAGCAACCGGATGTAGAACAGAGGGAGCACGCCCTGTCCCGCACCATTGATGCCTGGCCAAAGTCAGTCTTATTTACTGAGAGAAATCTGCAGGGTCCTTGTCTGGCTTGAGAACTATTCTCTGGTGAAGAATCGTCAGCATTTTTTGGCTAATGTTTTCCCTGCGTTTCTCTAAAGCATTCTTTGGCCGTCCAGAGAGAGAGCCACGTACATGCCTTCAGCATCCCACACACACTGCCATCAAAGTGATTGAGATTTGGAGTTCTCCACCCTAAGTAAAATGACCAGTGGATTTTCCAAGGCTCTGAGTCTTATCTAATTCAGATCACCACACATTTCTACCTTGGTGCAACTAGTGGGTGTCAGGCGTGGCATATGATCATTGTGATTTGCTGCCGAGTGAATTCCGAGCCATGATGACCACACGTACACAGAAGAGGCCTGATCGATCCACGGAGTGTTCTAAGCGGTGTCCTCTGGACATCAGAGGGCTAGGCCTGTTTTCAGAACCAGTAACCTTACAGCTAGTTATTTTCCCATCATCTATTTCTCCTACCCAGGGACTCTAGCAGTCAGAAGCTAGGTGTCATGAGGGAAAGCTCACGGTCCAGGCAGGTCTAGTCATGGCTGTTCTAATGAAACCCTTTCTTTGCCCAGCAGAAACAAAGCAAGAAAACGCCTGCGATTCCTCCTGCCTCTTACACATCCCTGGTCAGCAAGTCCTCAGCCATCATCTGCTTCAAGTGTCCCAAGGCTTATGTGCGGAACATCACTTCCAGTGCAACGGTCCCAGCCCAGGGCCTCAGAAGCAACCAGAGCAGCAGGATTCTGAGAGCTGCCGGAGTGAAAACACTGAGAGTCAGGAGAGAGACATCACCTCAAAAGGCTTGCGCAGAAGGTCAGTGGACAGAGAGACATCAATAGAACCCTCTAGCCCAACCCAGGAAGAGTCAGCACGTCCAAAAGAGGGCCACCCAGGGGCAGGTCTGGAGCCCACCTCATGCCCAAGAGTTTTGAAGGAATTTGAAACCTCAAGCTTTGGAGCAGTCACCCATAGACACGGACCAGACTGTGACCCGGAGGCAAATGTCAGCACAAGACAGATCTCCTTTCTTGAGGAGAAGCCCCACGTGTGCAGTGAATGTGGACAAGGTTTTAGCTGTAAGTCACAGCTCTTCAAACACCAGATGACACACTATTGGGAAACGTCTTATGTGTGCCAGGAGTGTGGGCAAACCTTTCTTCGGAAGTCATGTCTTCTTAGACACAGGAAAGCACACACTAAAGAAAAGCCCCATGTGTGCAAAGAGTGTGGGCGAGCCTTTCACTGGAAATCACAGCTCCTCGTACATGAGAGGATACACTCTGGGGAAAAGCCCTATGTGTGTAAGGAGTGTGGGCGAGCGTTTAGCCAGAATTCAAGGCTTCGTGTGCACGAGAGGACCCACTCTGGGGAAAATCTACATGTGTGCAAGGAGTGTGGGAAAACCTTTGTCTGGCTGTCCAAGCTCATCATACACCAGAGGACCCACTCTGGGGAGAAGTCATATGTGTGTAACAAGTGTGGGCAAGCCTACAGCATGATGTCCTCCCTTTTTGTCCACCTGAAGAGACACTCTGAGGAGAGACCACATGTGTGCAAACAGTGTGGACGAGCATTTTTATGGAAGTCAGAACTCCTTACACACGAGAAAACTCACACTGGGGAAAAGCCACATGTGTGTAAGGAGTGTGGGCGAGGTTTTAGCCGGAAGGCAAATCTAAAGCAACACCAGAGAATACACTCCGGTGACATGCCATATGTCTGCAAAGAGTGTGAGCAAGTCTTCCGCTGGAAGTCAAATCTCCTTTTCCACCAGAGAACACATGGCGGGGAGAAGTCACATGTGTGCAAGCAGTGTGGGCGAGTATATATCCACAAGTCAAGCCTTCTTCAACACCAGCGGACACACACTCGAGAAAAGCCATATGTGTGCAAGGTGTGTGGGCGAGCCTTCAGATGGTCGTCAGATTGCATTAAACACGAGAAAAGACACACTGGGGAAAAGCCATATGTGTGCAAGGTGTGTGGGCAAGCCTTTACCCGGAAGGGAAGTCTAGAGAAACACCAGAGATTATACTCTGGTGACAAGCCTTTTGTTTGTAAAAATTGTGGGCAAGCCTTTCATAGGAAGTCAAGACTCTTTTTACACCAGAGAATACACGGTGGGGAGAAGCCCTATGTGTGCAAGGAGTGTGGACGAGCCTTCACATGTCAGGCAGAGCTCACGAAACATGAGAAAAGACACACTGGGGAAAAGCCACACGTGTGCAAGGAGTGTGGGAGAACCTTCATATTTCAGGCAGAGCTCACGAAACATGAGAAAAGACACACCGGGGAAAAGCCACACGTGTGTAAGGAGTGTGGATATGGCTTCCTTTTGAAGTCCCAGCTTATCGTGCACCAGAAAAGGCACTCTGGGAAAAAGTCAGCTGTGTGCTAGGAGTGTGGGCAAGCCTTTATTTGGCAGTTACAGCTTGTCCGACATCAGAAAAGACTGTTGGGGGAAGTCCTGTGTGCCAGGAGTGGGCAAGCATTTAGGCAAAGGTCTAAACCTTTGCGACCAGCATAGGAGACACTGGTGGAAATCTACATGTTGTGTGCAAGGAGTGTGACTCAGCCTTTATTGGGAAGTCACAGTTCATCATCAACCAGAGCCTCCACGCTTGTGACACGCCACATGTGTGATTCCAAATGGCGTCATTTGCATGATTACCAATCTATGACCCTGATAGATGACAGATGTCTCACATTTGTATCATTCTAGCCAGTGATTTGGTAGCAGTCACCAAGATTGGCTCAAGGTGCCCTGCGAAGTTATTCAATGGAGAGAAACTACCCTTAGGAATGCCCAAAAGAAAAAAATCTCCTGAATGTAATTGCAAAATGCACCGATGTTTCCCGATAGGTTAAGTTTGTGGGTGGAGCTATTGAACACCCACTCTTAAGTGGGACCGAGAACAATTGTACACATCTGAAGGGAGCTTAACGGATATCTGAGAGAAGCAGGTGGTTTAATGGGTATCCCAAGTATTTCATATCTGAATATTTGTTTGTATTTCTTTAACAACATGAAGCACACACGTGAGCAGTAAGTCTTCATACATGTCAAGTTCCTTGGGGTTGGTTTTGACTCCTAACCACCCTATAGGCAACACAAGGAAACACTGTACACTCCTGGTCCACCCTCACAATGGTTCTTATGTTTGAGCCGTTTTTGCAACCACTGTGCCCATCTATGTTGTCATGGGTCCTCTTTTGTTTTTTTAATTTTTGGGGGGTCCTCTTTTTAATTGCCCTCACTGTACACCATGGATGAGACCCTCACACAGTGGAGTTTCCTGATAACATGGGCATGAGAGGAAATGGGGCAATCCTTGCCTCTAATGAGGATCCTGGCCATACGTCTTCTAAGACATTGTATACATTTTTGAAATTCCATAGTACTTTCAATAAAATGGCAGGCCTCAAAAATGCATAAAACACATAAAAAGAATTTTATGATCCATTCTCTGAACATCTAATTTTCATCTGATTACACTGATCATTCCTACATTTCTCATGAAAGCCAAAGGGGTCAATGCAAATGTAGGAATTAATATTGCATAGTCTTGTTTGAACCCTTCAGAGACAATTGAACCATACAATGATACATGTAAAAACTGCAAAAATTGTTTCAAAGTGGTTGATGGGAATTTCAAGTAATGCCGTCTTGCTCATAATCCATATCAGTACATAAACAACTTCCAGAAAATCAAGCTGCACTCAAAAAAGCATTGCTGGTGATGTGAGCTACGTTTTGGTTCTGTGGCCTTTTTCTAGATGTTCTAATGCTGAAAGAGGTGTTTTGATAACTTCACAACTATTGTAGTTTAATCAGTTTCTCCCTTCAATTGATCAGTGTTTGTTTTCTAAGTAAACACTGTTGAAGGAATATATATTTGATTCCTCAATTTTCTTGATAAATTGACCCTTTTATCACTATGTAATATGTATGTTTATCTCCTCACAAGTTTTGTATTAAAGTCAGCTTTGTCTGATACTGAGATATGAATCCCAGCTATATCTTGGTTCTACTATATGTGTGAGTATTTTATCCATCCTATCTCATTAACCTATTTGTATGGGTCTACGGAATGTCTCAGGGATATTGTATATACTCGGATGATTGTTGTGTTAGTTGGATGATGTTTTTAAGCCCATTACAATTCTGTGTTTCCATTGGAGTATTTTGTTCATTAAATCCATTGCAGTTAATCATAAGGAGTGACTTATTCACTCAAGTGAAAATAAGGAACTGTGGCTCAAACTTTCCTTCTTTATCTTAATCATTTGATTGGGGGCTCTTACAGCTCTTATAACAAATGTACATACATCCATATTTGTACATATGTTGCCATTATTTTTGAAACATTTTCTTTCTATTTGAGTTCTTGGTATCAGTTCCTCATTTTTTCTGCCCCCCCCTCCCATGAATCCTTGATAATATATAGGTTATTATTTTTTTCTTGTCCTTTTCTATTATTGCTTGCTTTTGTGTTTTGATGGCTTATTTTTGTGTATATGCTGTGTTAGGCTGGACCCAATAGAGAACAAAGCCAGTGAGACTTGTATATGTATGGATGTAGAAAGAGATTATAGCAAGAAATGACTCACACAGTTGAAGAAGTTGGTTCACCCAGACTGGTTCGAGTTTGTGGGTGAGAAGTAAGCCTGTCCTGATTCCTGTACCTTCAGGGCCTAATAGAGAGGAAACAGGGAAATGAAGCAGAATGGCGGGTGTTGAGCTGAATGAATCCAAAGTAAGCAGTTCCCTGGTGA
This sequence comes from Echinops telfairi, assembly GCF_000313985.2. Lineage (NCBI taxonomy): Eukaryota > Metazoa > Chordata > Mammalia > Afrosoricida > Tenrecidae > Echinops > Echinops telfairi. Next base: position 23,697,420 of record NW_022104553.1, on the reverse strand, counting down.
CTTCGGGGATCAGCTGGCCATGGAGGAGGGCAGTTGAATGAGAGGCAGGATCCAAATCCAGCAGTCCAAGTCAGATAGCTTCCGGGCACTTTCAGTTTACACTAAACGAGTTTATACCCTGAAGAAAATCTCCCTCAATTGTATCAAGACTGAGCAAGTTAAGGAGCTCTTTTCTGACCACTTCTCTCAATTTGGTGTACCTTAGTGACTGACGTATGCTTCTGGGTTGCTGAAAGTCATGACACTGGGATATGATCCCAGCATGGTCACCCCAAGTGAACAGGGGTCAGCAGAGCTTCCAGATGACAAGCTTAATCAAGGAATACTGACCACTTTTGAGGAACTAGCCACAGAAAACTATGAGTATTCCATTGTCAGTTACAGCATACCTCACTTACAGCAGCAGGAGCTTGTTAAGAGATAGTGGCATGTTTAGTTTTTGTTTGTTTTTTTTTCATTTGTGTGTTCATTCAGGTGGACTAGAGACTCGTGTATAAGAAAGAGCTTTACATCAAACATCCCAGATCAAGTCCCTAAGTCCGATTTTAGCCCATATGTCTGATACCAGTCTCCAAATTCCTCTTCAGACCCACACCACCCATGCAACGACATTGAGTTCAGGAAGATCACAGGCCAGTGGGTGGGAAGTCTTGTGGGTCCAGTGGTGTGGTGGTGGAAGTATCTCAGCGCTGACACAAATCTCCACGTGGATCCTCCAGCTCCAGGGCTCTGGCTCCATCAGTGTAGCTCCATGTGGCTTGTCAACAGGAAGATGAAGCAGAGAGCACGTCTCTGAGCTATTTATCTCCCTCTAGCCTCCAAATGAGGTAATCAAACTGACACGATGGACAGGCTAGACTTTGCAAGTTGACAGATTATGTAACTGCCACACTTTGTTTCAGAAATAAAACTGGATTACCAGTAGGAAACTTTGTGGTCATGAAACTGTGGAGACCCTATCATGAAAATCATTTCCTGGAATTCACAGCAGCATAGGATACATGCCTCCCACAAAACAATCCCTCTGCAACTCTTAGAGGCAGGCTAGTTTTGTTAGAGCAATAAGCCAGGAAGACAAATGCCACTTGAAGATGTGGAGAACCAGTTGGTCACTGGGTTAACACCAGGAAACCTGAGCCCCATACAGAGGGTCCGTTAAGTTTTCACACAAGGCGGTTGCCAGAATTGAGATTTAATATGATTGGGAATGGTTATAAGTAGGAAATATCTGTAAGGATGCATGTGGCGATATATTACCAGAAAATATGATTATAAGCAGGAAACTGCAGGATGCATGCAAGGAAATTTTTCTACTTCATTACCCCCCTTGGATGTCTTACTAGCCCTGGGGCATCACTCATAGGGGAGAGTGTGATGTCCTCTTTAAGCTATGAGATGATTGGTAGTTTTTCTCATGACTTCATTTTCTATAGTCTGTGCTAGGGTTTGAAATGTAGAGGGCTGGGGCCAGCCCCAATCCCAATTACATACACAGCCCCTCACCCCATGAAGAATTCACTTCAGGGGGCAGCACTGAAGCTACAGCTCAGGGAGGGACATGTCTGATCAGAGCACA